>NC_041030.1:18523453-19153399 GCF_900634625.1 Parambassis ranga
CGTTTTTGCTCACAGAAGGTATATTTGGAGTGATGTGATATTCAGAGCATGTCCCTGAGTGAGAGCCAACCCTATACAGTAGCTGGTGCCTGGAGTAGCAGCAAAGAGAAAAAAGAGGGACCGCGAGCTCTGTATAGAAGTCAGACAAAGACCGCAGTCAGTGCCAGGTTTCCAGACCAGGGCAGTTTAACACGGAGAGTGACCCTTCAACCTATGAACACCCATGGGAGAGAGGGATCGAGGAAGGCAGGATGGAGAGGGGGAGGCAGGGCTATCACAAGGGCTCCTTCTCAAGGCTCACTCCCTTTAGAGGCTGTACGGCAAAACAAAATATTAAGGACACATAATCATGGCTATTAATAGTATAAACACCTATGTAGGCCTGTTTATTATCAGTATGAAAGGTTATTTTTTCATGCTGTCCTTTCTCTTATGGGGGTTTTCAAGCTCCACAGAAAACAACTGTCACTGGAGAGAGATGAGAGAAAATTAGGATCAGAATAAAATAACAAGCCGAGTCTAAAAGAAGCACAACAGAGCCTGTTATTGCCTTATAAAGATGGAGAGATAATTATTCTGTGTTCAAGACAGTTAAATCATTAAAGCAATTGTCCACCAAAATCCACAAACTCTCTCTCTCTCTCTCTGAGTTATGACACCTGCGGTCAAGCATCCCGGTCCAAGCATCACATTCCCATTGTGTTTACATTTGAATGTGTCACCCTGCCTGAGAGATCCAGGAAGAAGTAAAGCCAGAGTGAGCAGTGAGCAGTCCTCCGAGCTATAAGAAATAAACTTGTGGTTGTGGCTGTGCACACCTGAAATCACATCTCTCTGAGCAGGTGCATTGTTACAACAGAGCTGCCATCTAAAAATGTCTGAATCCACTTGAAGGCATGCATATTATGGCCCAGTCTAAGAAGTTTATGCAGCAGCACCGCTGTCTGTGCTCTTCGGTGGAGGATCGCAGACAGTCTGTGTGTAGAAAATCTGCAGACGTCAATCACAATTAAGAAGCAATAACATGGATAATCTTGCAGAGGTTTATGGTGAAAGATGAGGAAAAGATCACTGGAGCTGAGCCATGACACAGCCATGGCAGTAACTGGATCTTCCTCTGTGTGTGTGTCTCTCTCTCTCTCCTCCTAACAAACACACAGTCAATGAACTGTTTAACCACTCTGGTTTAACTCTACACTACTACCAACATCAGTGATCCCGCATGAATAGCAATGACAGACTTGTACGCCAACTTAAAGCTGATTTCAGCTCAGTGTGCCATTATAAACTCTGTACTTAAGTGACACCTAAACAATACAACTGATTCAAGTCTTTGTGTTATAGGAAGATAAATACAGTACTAAGCAGCGGGCCTCTCTTTTTTGCACTGCACCCCAGCTGTCACAGGAGGAATCCTCCTCAGCGGGGCTCATTCATGCAAACAACAGTGTGGCCTCAAGATGTCGAAAAAACCACTCAATCAGCCTGGAGTGGACATCTGACATTCCCCAACATACTGTCAGATATCAGGTTACATCACTGGCAAACATGCAGTTATCTCACTGTGACTGCTGCAGTGGAGGCCTGCGAGTACAAATGTGTAATGGGAACAGTCTAATTTTAACTTTATTGTTCCACAGTGAATGGTGAAACATGTCTGCCAAGAGGATAGTTTGGAGACTTTCATTCGCCATTCTAACACAGAAGCTGTGTGTAAAAAAAACAAAAAAACACCCACATTCATCCCTTTAAAGGTCATATCAACACCAGAAACACAAATATAAGCAGGAATGGCCGAATTAAAATTCACACAGCTGCTGTTGTGATGCAAAAGACAACTCAACATCGTTAATGACCCCCATGTTACCTTTCTTTCCCATCTTCCTGCGCATCCTCATCTTAGGAAATGAAGGCCAGGAGTAGTTAAAAGGAGAGTCTGAGTCAGAATCCATAACTTTTGGCGTTGAAGAAAATCTTCATCCGAGCAGCTGGACGAGTTTGACAAATACTGGATATGAGCAGCGCGTTACGTTACATCCTTTCCCCTCAGGGCCGAACAGACTGCGGACTAGTCACAGCACTTTTTCCAGAGCTCTGCTGTAGACGCTCTGACACTTCAGGAGTGAGCAAGCATGTTCCCCTCGGTCTCCTCCTCTCCCCCAACCCCAGCCACCCCTCCCCCCCTTAAATCCTCCCCTTCCCCCCTCCACAACTATGAAACAACTGTCCAACAGAGCCGGGACTAAACCCTGACTTCTTCCTCTGATTTTTCTCTCTATCTATGCACTTTTTCCTGCCGTTCTCTGACTGTTCTCCTCAAATCTTAGCCAACTTCTGTCTCCCTTAGTCACTCATCCACCACACACAGGACGGACGGAGGGAGCCGGAGTGAGATCAACACATGGTGACAGGAGCAGGGGGGAGGAGGTATTGATGGCCGGAAAGAGTGACTGAAGGAGGGAGAGAAACAGAGATAGTCAAAGTCAAACATAGGAGTGACTTCAGAGCCTGCAATGAAGACAAACATGAGGGCAGACAGCTTAACGGAGGTGAGTCTCTCAGACATGGGAGAAATCATTAACTCTGTGAGTTCATGATTGTCTCAGATATATATGCCGGGCTGCAGAGCTGCACACTCCACACACTTCAAGGTACAAGCCATTCAGCCCAAATATGCTTCATGCCACATCTGAAGAGAGTCCTTCTCAGTCACTCCATTCTCTCTTTCTTTATATTTTAGCATGTCAAAGCCAAGCTGAGGGAGAAAAGAGGAGAAAAAGAGGGGGGCAGACTGCCAGGTCAGCAGCCTCACCATGGAGACAGCAGTGAGAGCTGCGGCTGTTCTCTTCTTCCATGTTGTTTCTTTCCTCCTTTTCCTGCTCTTGACAACCTCCAAGAGTGCGGTGCTCCACTTGCAGCGACAGAGATACAAGCAAAGTAAGGTGGTAAATGAGGTTTAAGAGACAAACTGCACAATGGCAACTGTGGAAACATGCATTTATAATGCACATAAATGAAGGAATGTGATAAAAACAGAGAGAAAAGAGGGGATGAGAAGCTCTTTGTAAGCAGAATATATGCAGACTTGGGAAAAAGAGGTACACTGTGAGTGACTATAGTTTCTGTGTGTGTGTATGTGTGCATGGGAAGGGGTGGTGGAGGGTGTTGGCACTGTACTGGTGAACATTAATGCTGCCTTTGTGGGGTCTGTGTGAGGTTTAATCCTTTTTTCCGTTCTCCAATTAGATCCCTCGGTCGGGGTCGGAGACTCTTGTTGGCGCTCCTGGCGTTGTACTTATCGTCTGTTGTCACCCTGCCAAACTATCCATATCATAAATCCCTTTCTCTTGCTCTCTTTCACTCTCATTTTTCCCCCATTACAAACACACACACACACACTTTTAACACTCCTTCACTCTCCTCTCCCTGGGGATCTCAACAAGCTGCTGGAAAACTACATTCAGCAAAGCCCTGGCAACCCCCATTCAGCCACAAACACCCCTTTTTATACTTCCCTATACCCCTTGCCCCCTTAGAGCGGTCTTCCCTGCTGCATTCTTCCTCTCAAACACACAAGTGAACACACACACACACATACAACAACCTCCTTCCTTTCTTCTGCTGTGGAGAGCAGGGCTCCTCAGGATGAAGTGGCCTTTGCTATTTGTTCACTAAAACTCACATTAAAATGCTGACCTGGGAGGATGGGATGGGGTGTGTAGGGCTGTGTGCGTGTGTGTGTATAGGTATTTAGGTGCAAGTGTGTGTTTTGGGTGGGGTATTTAAATACTGGGGGCATTAGGAGGGCAGACATAGGGGGAAAAGGGATAAGGAGGCAGAAAAAGGCCTGTCTTTTCTCCTTAATATTCAAATGTATTATATTTACATAGTAAACAGTATAAATCCCTTTCTGGCAATAACATATACAATTACAGGCAAGCCAGTGCAGTTGCAGTAAATTAAAGTGTAAAGAGGAAAGATGACATCAAGAGGGCAGAGGGAACATGACAGCTATGCTCCAAATTCCTCATCCCTTGCTGAGTCTCTGGCTACACAAGTTCTATCTGTCTATTTGATGACGCATTGGCTCGAGTTAAGCAGCCATATTGCATGTGTCAACAAACAGACTTGAAGCACAATATAAGCTTCACTATTCCATTTCTGTCGGTGGTCAGATTTAAGGGTCAGATGAGCTTTGTTGTCCCAGATTAAAGACATGTATAAAAAGTTGAGTCATTTCCAGTCTAAGCTTTGTGTTTTCATTCAAACATGCCATTGAGGGAGAAAACAGGTTTCAAATGACCAATATTATTTCATTTGAGCCACAAAAGGCTTAAAAAAAAGGGGTCAAACAAGGTCATCGGAGACTACCCAGCAAGTATAAAAATCCTCCACAGGCCAACACACACACACACATGCATACAGAGTACAAAATGTCTGAACCATTTAGGATGGAAAACTACACCAGCCGCAGGACGTTAAGATTGCAGATGTCCAGTGCCAACTGTTACAAAGCCCGAAGCCTCAGCTTGTAACCACAGCATTCTTACACTGAGGCATCAGTCTGCTCCACAGCACTTTCAGGCCAATTATTAACCCACAGGATGTTCCCACTCTCAAATGCTTCCCTTCCCGTCCAGAAGCAGAAGCCACCTTCACCCACCTAGTTTGTTTCTGCTCCCACTGGCACTGCTAGAGTTCTCTACATGTCTTATAAAAAAAAGACTGCTCCTCAGAGTCACAAAAACTATAAACACAGAATGACAAGACTCCAAAATCCCAGAGAGAGAGAGAGAGGAGAGGGGGAGGCAAGACAAGTCAGGGGCCTGAAATGTGAGCCTACAGTCAGACATAGCCATAATCGAGGATTAGAGCTGAATTCCCAGTTCTGTTCAGGAAAGGAAATGTTTCCGGCTGTTGGTTGGACTCACTTAATGATTGGAAGCTACATGAAACAGCACCTAAAACAACAATGATCAGTTTCAGTCTGCATAGAAAAATGATCTATAGCCGAGGCACTGCCAGCTCTAAAATTAAAACCATATCTAAAAACAGGCTTCTGTGAAAGACAGGAAGAAATCGTTACCAGAGTCAGACTCCTCTTCGTCCTCCTCATTCAGGCAAAACATCAGCGGCTCCTCGTAGTCCTCGGAGAAGAAACTGGGGACCTTTACCAAAACAGCATTTTCACAGTGAGACCAAACAGACTGACTAAGTACAAAAACACAACTGTTTGGCAAGTGTGTGAGACAGATCAATGAGGTAACCATCTGTATCACATTAAACCGGTCCTATTGGACGACCAGAATCATGTGCACATGCCACACCTCTCCAAACACACTTTTAACCTTTAACAAAGTCAGCCATTCAGTGGCGTGTTCAAGGTGCCAACTCCCGCACCTCAACAATAACAGAGAAACAATGTGGAGCATTGAGACTTGCTGCAGCCATGACCTCATTTTGCCACTAGCAGGTGCAAATATTCATTGAAAGTGAAGAGAGGTGTGAGTTTAAACTGGAATACAAGGCACAAAATTAGCCTTACATGTTCAGATTAATATGAAGTCAACTGTCTTCTACTTACATTTTCTTCAACAGCAGAGTCTCCTCCGTTTATATCAGAATACAGGGCTGAAAAAAAAGAGAGTAAACATATTCAGACAGCCATTAAACATCAAAAGAGGCTCAAAGTAAAGGCAGATGTTTGTCAGATTTTAACGATACCATGTAAAGTTTTATTTTTGTTTTCTTTTCATAACCTCAGGCGGATATTTACTGTGCTGCCTTGATTTCCTTTCTCTTCCTTTACCTACCGTCCCAGATCAAAGTGTGCAGCATGTGATCGTTTACCAGAAACAAAGCAGGGACACACACACAAATTAAACCTTTGGTTCAGGTTTGATTAGTGAAGTGGAGACAGGAAGTGGAAGAGGAAGTAATAACCATCCATAAAGGATTGATGAGATGGAGAAAAAAATGAGGAAACATAAACAAAATATAGCTTAGGACCATATAGGCATTATTTAAATACCAGAAAAATGACACTGACGGCTGTAATGTCAGCTCTAGCAAAGCTGGAGACAGTGGGACGGACAGAAAGAGAGAAAGAGGGGGTGTAATATTTTATGGATATTGATATGGATGCTGTGCAGACATTCATGCTGCACAGGAGGCCAAATCCTAAAGACTTTGTTAATCTCCTCTTTGTCCTCTAGCACCACCTGCAGGCTGAAGTTCATCAAGTGAAATGTACAAATAAAAAATAACAGCCTCTCAAAAGATTGGCAGAAAAAGCAGGTTTTTGGATGAACCTTCATTAAAGTTGCCATTATCATCTATAATTCAAAGCAGAAAATCTTTTCTTATGTTTTTGCCAAATATTTTTAGTAGCAGTAAAACTCCAGAAGAGGGCAGCCAATTGCATGTAACTACATTATCTCTACGTAACACACTGTTAGCAGATTATTGCAAGATGAAAGCCACGATTTAAGATTCAAATCCCATGAAAACAGACTGATTGTAGAGATACCGTTGTCTGCAGGATCGTCCAGGAGTTCTTCCTTCCCTAAGATGGTCTCCACATGTTCCCTTTTTAGTGCTTTGATCTAAAAAACAAAAGGAAAAGTACACTTTTGGTATGCTTATTTAAATTACGCAATTTATATTTGGGTTTATCAGTAGAAGAAAAAGGCTAAACAATGTTCCCCCCAGATTTTGTGGGTTAACACACTGGTGGCTCACCTCTCTGAGGAAATCCTCATCTCTGAGCCGGTCTCTGAGCAGCAGGATGTCGGCGTGCCGGCTCTCCTCTGAGCTCCACCTTAGGTTTTGTCGCACGGTCAGTGTTAGGTTCCTTGTGTCGTGACAGTACCTCAGCAAGCGGGACCGGTCTGCCCACACCTGGGAGAGACCAGCTGGAGGTGTGGCTAGAGGATTGGGTGGGCTGCAGCAAGACAGGAGTGTTAGTTTAGTCACAACACACAACAGGAGTCTGTAGGAACGCTTTTATTATAGAAGTGCAGAGAATATTTAGACACAAATGCAGTGCAGATGGAGGACTTGTTGTTTTTCAGGCCAAGTAAACAGAGCTGTAAAGCTGTGCTGAAGATTTATGGATACACGCTGAGCCTGATTGAGTCTGACAGGTAATACTGACGTGTGTTTAGCATTTTATGTCATCATAAAATCGGCCTTATCCAGTAAATTTGCAGCACTTCAGAAATCTAAAGAATGAAAATTATCTGGGCTAACAGCTTGTGTAAAACTGGGTTGCGTCTACATTTGAAGGAAAGCTCTCCCTCACTGTGTGTGTGTGTGTGTGTGTGTGTGGAAGCTGAATGCATAATGTTTCAGCGATAACAGTGATTCACTTGTCAGCGTGGAGGCTCGAAGCGAGCTGCTGGAGCTCATAATCTTACTGTGAGAGCAGCTCCAGGAGCTCAGTGTTGCCCGCTGTCTGTGCCAGCTGCAGTGGTGTGACTCCGTCCTCATTTGGCAGATTGGCAGCCATCAATCCGCCGGGCTGGCAAAGCAACAGCTCCGCAAGCCGACACAGACCCCAGCGCACAGCCAGGTGGAGGGGAGACTCTCTGGGGCTTTGCTCTGTAGAGGAGGAATAGAACGCCATAAAAAAAGATGATAATGGTGCAGAGATTAAAGCCTGCAGGGGGATCTAAGACGGCTGCAGAATAAAAGAGGGAAGTGGGATGAACATTTGTGGTGGAAGAAAAACAGGAAGAAACACGTTGAACCTCTATTCATGATTATTAATTGCCAATAATGAATTTCCCTTTCCTGCACAGCTGCTTCACTGACCCAGTTTAAGGCCATAAAAGCCTTTTAAAGTGGTGACAGGTTCTTGTTTCTGTGTCTTAGTGCACTCCTGGGAGAGAGCTGTATCCAGGTAATTGTACAGCACCAAAGCAACTAACACTGTTAACACAACTGCATTTGAACCTGTGGCATAAATTCACCCCCATTATAATCTTTGACTGTTTTAATTTGACTTTTAGACTAAAACTATTTACACTAATATAGATGATAAGTTCAGCTAAGCCTTCTTCTAAGAGGGATGGACAAACGTTTTTGTATGTTTGGAAATTACTTCGGTAAATTTCATCTAAAATATTGCAGCAGGTGAGATTCTCCTGCAACTCTAAATCATAACTAGAAAAGGGCATTTCCTGAAGAAAATGCAAGTTTGATTGCTGCAGCTGAAGCATTGCTTTGAATGCTGATGCGAAGGATTGCTCTGAATTGCTGGAGAATCAGAGCAATTCAGAGCTTTGTATGCCTCTGTGTGTCAGCCTGTCACCATGGTAACAGCAGAGGAGACCTCAAAAACCACTCCAACTTTGAGAGCCTGGCGTGCGGAAAAGATTCAGAATTAGAAAATTCTGAATACAAGTTTGATAGAGCAGCATCTAATGAGCGTTTTAAGACTAAAATGGAGTCTGTAGCTTGAAATTTGTAGGAGGAGATACATTTGGCAGATGACCCTCTTTGAAGGGCTCTCTCATAGACTCCCATGTTAAAAATGACACAGAAATTTCTTAATAGTTGAAAAATTATAATTTTTTGAAAAAAACTTGAAGTTGACCTGGAATGTCCTCTGTGGGATGAACATTTTGATAGTTGAATGGCTGAAATCGGTCAATGTATGCTGAAGATACGCTGCACCAAAAAACGTACGGAAGAATAAGAAAGATGAAAAAAGAAGCATATTTAGTTTGCAGCAATCAAACTAAATATGAAGACAAAAGGAGAAGTGAGTCACATTAACTGAGCTGAATAACAAGGAGTGTGTGACAGCTTGCACGAAGGTCTGACAGTCACCTGTTTTCAAACTGAGTTTTCAAGGCAACATGAGAGATGCTGTCAGACCTGAAAAACACTGCACTAATGCAGCAAAAATACAGCTACCTTTAAAATGACTTTCAATGACAAACACTGCACAAATATGGCCTCTGAGGTGTTTCACTGTATGCCATAGAAATTCATTTAACATACTGTGATACTGAGTCATGCAAGGACCTGCTGTATTCAAAAAGATTTCGCAAAATAAAACCATTTAACACGTTTAATGTCTGCATTTTACTTTCAGAAAGGTTTATAAAGAATACTGAATGCACTGTAAGATAACCGCCGACTGAGTTACATAAAGCATCGGCGATAGAGTGATGTCACAAGCCGAGTTATCAAATTAACTGCAGACATTCAGAAGGAGACGCTGCGATGAAACAGACTGCCATAACTACATTAGTGCTAAATCTAGTTTGTTATTTATGTAGGTGGCCCTACACTCAGATCACACAAACAGATGGTGGCATCTAGTAAACACAGTGGTCAGCACAGAAAGAAGACACACACTCACAAACACACAAACAGACACACGCCCTCAGATTCATCGGGCTCTGCCGAGGGCTACTTCCAGATGGAAAGGCTCTATTAACCACATTACTGGCTGCTTAATTGGATGTGATGAATTCGACAGAAACACACATGTGACCGTGTTCACTTCCGACTTCAGGCCGGTGAGCATGGAAAATGGGAATGATGGAGCAGAAAAAAAGAGGAGCAGAGGTGAAGAGTTCATGCTGGACTCAAGTTTTCATCAAGACAGTAAAGACTGTCCACTTATTTTACACTTAATAAAAAAAATGTTCTAAATTTCAAAACTAAAAAAAGATCTCTCTAGGCCAGAGAGCTTTCCTCTCCTCTCACCGTCTCCACTGTGGCTCCCCAGAACATTCCAGTTCTGTGGGATATCCAGGTTGGCCATGGCCAGAGCCACACGTCGATCCATGGTCCAGCGAGAGCTCTCCTGGCCCAGGTTGAAGAGGCTGCTCAGCTCCTTATGATCCGTGGAGCTCAGACAATGTCCATGGATTACCAGGTGCTCTGCCAGGTCCTGAGAGAAAGCCAGTCATGGATAAGATACAATCAGTGATACATTTTGTAATCTTTATTCAAACAGGCAGGGTCACCGAGTGCAAGCTTCCACACAGACTCGCTGCATCCTGCTCTGCTAGTAATTGGATGAAAGGGGATTCATATATCTCATTTTACAAGCGTCTCATGCACAGCTAGTTTGTCAGTCTCAGCATTAAAATAATGATTTTCAAGCACCAAAGAGTCTTCTGATCCATTCTGTTCTCTACTGTACATTATTTGACACATATGATATTGATGCTTTGCAGAAGAAGAACCATGCATGAAAGCTTTTTTGTGTTCTTCACCTGAGCGTCATCGTGAACATACTCTAATGAAGCCCCGCCCACCCAGGTGAGGGGTGTGGTGTTGGAGCACAGGTAGGCCTGGACAGAGACCACCTCAGCCAGGTTATGCCCTAAAGATACACAACAGAAGATGTCTGAGAATTTAGACACAAAGGCATTTTTCCAGGGAGACGGGCTGCCTGCTGCATGTCTCAACCTACACAGACTCAGAGGAGTTGACATATGTTTGATGGAGAGAGGCAGCAGATAAGACTCTGTGTCCCTCCAGACCCTTAAGAAAATGTGTTGGTCAGTATTAATGCATTAATATGGACATCGTATATAGAAACATGCATGCATTTTTACCAGGCACGATGAAGCAGAGCATGACATCACTCTGAGCCCTGGTGACATGGACCAGTGTGGATCCTTCCAGAACAATATAGACCTCTGCATCCTCTGGCACCGAGTCTAAACCCTCCAGCAATGCAAATACCTTTGCCTCGCCCTGAGATTAGGAAAAAAGTGAGAGAGGTTGAGAGAGGGGGGAGATAAAAGAAAAAAAAACAAAACAAAATCTCTCCATTTCAAAGCATTCAGGCTCATTTTTGAGTTCATCCTCATTCTGTGATGCAGCATTTCATGCATTTCTTTAAAGTACACCAAATCCCCCGAGAGCATTCCTCCTGAGGGTACAATAAAACACCCCCCCCCCCCCCTCAATAAAAACAGGAATGCCTAAGCGTCTACTCTAAAGACCTGCCCTGATCCTGACAGGCCAGAACACTTTAGACTTCTCATCTCTCTCAGAGTGAAACAGGGCACAACAGTGGCACTGATAAATACAGTGATTGGTATTAAAATACTTTCTGTAGGTCAGATGTGGGTGTACAAACATGTTAAATGTCAGACTGCTACACTGTAATCCTTTTCTGAAAAGGCCAAATCTGAGCTGTTCAGACTCCAGACACACTGATAAAAGCATCAAAATAAAAAGGGTAATGTATTCAAAAACAATCAACAATGCGGATTTGTGATTTTTTAATATTGGATGCTTTAAAAAAAAAAAATCTTCCAGGGAAAACCAGCCTGCCTTCCTCCACCTACCAGCAGTCACAAAGAAGGAAATCTATTGTAGAAGATATCAATTTGTCCACCTACAGTGGCCTCAATAGACCACTGAATTGAGGCCACAAGACAGCTCGCGTGGGTTATTCTTGGAAACATATCAAATGACTGACTGTGTGAGGCAGATGTAGAGGAGACAGGCTGATGGAAAAAGGACAGGAAAAATATAACGTGTACAAAATAAACATCGCAGATCAGTCTTAACATGTTCTTGAAGTCCTAATATCAAACATCCAGGTTCACTTTTTGAGTTTAAATCGTTCGTTCTATCCTCAGCTCCTCCTGTGCCCTTATTAAGTCTTCTCATGATTGACCAGCTGGTGACCACTAATGATGCCGTGGGCCATGAGATGAAATACTGAAGGAAGAAAGAATCGACTGGAGCTGGAACTCAGAATATTAAAATGTGTGCCAGTGGAGCCATATGCCGCATTTTGTGTGGCTGTGTGTGTGCACATGTATACAAAGAGGACTGATATTATTTGTTAGTATGACATCTGGCTGGTTTCTATGTACTTTTGGCATAAGTCTAAAGGGGGATCTCTGTCATGGAGGGTTCGGCTCTCACTGATTGAGAGTCCACAGTGGCTGCTATCCAGGAAAAACTTTGTTTTCACCTGACTTGGCCCCCTTTACCTTTTCCATTAACAAGGTGATAAGGTGCACAATAAAATAAAAAGCAGCACTGTAGGTAAAGGACAGAGTTACTGATTTGCTAGTTGAGCACACAAATACCACCCTGTTGTCGCTGATGGATAGCTTTACCTTGATTCATTGCTTAATTAACAGCCGGACAAGGTCGCATTCAAACATCCAAACAACATTTACAGTACAACTGCTGCCAAATCTGAGCATAGATTTACCACAGAAGCGACCTCAGGTCAGAAAATGAAATTACATGTACTGTACTGGTGCAGAAGCAGAACACAGATGCATCCTTTCACATACATTAGTGGCATTTTCATTAATCGTAATGGAAATATACAATATAGAACTGAGACTGCTGACCTCTTGCTGCATCCCAAACTCAATTTGCAGAGATTTTCCACCAGGATAACAAATTCTGGAGATGAATGTGTGATGTCGACTTGCAAACTGGAACACATACTTACATACAGAGGTACTTTCCTTCTGCTCAGCTCCATCAACACAACAACTGCAGGACAAGACAGAAAACAGAGTCAAAACACACACTCGGTGTAGCCATGTGACTCCTCAGTGCTTCTTTGGTTATTTTGGTTATTCTGCCATCTCCTCTGATCCTGAAGAGATTATCAAACCTTTTTATGTGCCAAGCAGAGTCAGAGGTCCTCTGATGAGACAGGATAATCTTTTGATCCCAAGTATGTGAATAATGCTTTTAATGGTTTCACTTTTTTTCTGCCTGAGACAGAACCACAACACCAAATGTTCCCAAATCTTCACATGCAGGAACTCCTACAAAGTGTGTGTGTGTGTGTGTGTGTTAGTAGGAAATCGATTGAATTTCAGTGCTGCAGGGTTCAGATCTGTTCTTCATCAGTGGCCACTTAGTATAAACTGGACTCAGCAGCTGGGTCTCCTGTGCAGCCACCATCTGAGTTATGTTTAGATATTCATTTTGCAAATAAGCAAAACATTGAAGGCAAAGGTGCTCATCACAGTTTTATTATTAATACCTCATTAACCTAGATTTAAATGCACGTTTTTCTTAGTGCTGCAAAGTTAACCTGACCTATTTAGCAACAGAATTAATCTGCATGCTCTTTTAATTGGACTATTTAAAAAAAAAACTGTCAGTGACATCCTAAAAAAACAAAACAAGCTGAACTAAGTCACCAGCTGACACAAACATTATTATTGCACTTACCTTCGCAACAGGAGCTCCAACTCCAGAAGACACCTGACAGCAGCTTCAAATCCCCCCTGAAGAGCACCTTACTGCAGATTCATCCTCTGATCCGCTAACTGCTAATGTGCTACAGTGTTGAGGCTACGAGCTGAGAAGCGGCCCTCAGTCCGTGCTGGGTGCAGTCTGAGCTCCAGCCTGCTCTGACACAGCGTCTCTTCCACTGTTGATGCGTTCTGTCTTCCGTCTGCTTACATGCAAATTCCTCCCAATGAAAGTTCACCGTCTCTCTGAGGGAACAGCGACCTCTAGTGGCAGGCGAGGGAACAGTGGAAATTTACCACAGGTGATTTTTTTTTCTTCTTCAAACCCATCCAACCTTATTGTATCAAAATGAATCACTTCCAGTGAGATTTATTTATTTATTTTGATTGACAAATATTGTTTTTTTTGCTTATAAAACAATGCAACAAGTTATTATGAAAACACAAAGCTGACAGTCACAGTAAACTCATTCAGCACTCACACACAGTCACTTTTGAAATTGTATTCCAATAAAAGCAATGACCTGCTTTACACACACACACACACATTCAGACATTCTCCATACAGTAAAAGCATGTTGTCTCTGTTGCCTGTTGTGTTGTCAGTCTCTTGTTCCAAAAAGTTTCCGTTTGGTGACATGTGGTCCGTCACATGAGGGAAAATTTGTGTCTGCTGTCAGATGTTTTAGAGTCATAAAGGCACTCTAACCCAGTCTGAAGTTTTTTTTTCTTTTTGTGGCCTTCAGGTGACCTGAAGCTCTGGTCTGGATGTACTACTTGCTTCCCCCTGAGCGAGGCCATTGGACCTGCTGATGCCAGAACATGGCACCTCCTTCCTCGGGCAGGTGGAGGCAAACAGTGTGTCCAACATGCCCAACACCTCCAGGAGGTCCTTCTGGTAGTCGATCTCTTTCTCCAGCAGGTCGTGCAGGCGCAGCAGCTGTCTGTCTACGACTGGCGACTGGCCCACTATTGACTGATAGATGTCCAGGATCATCTCAGCCGGGGTTATGAGGACAGGAGTGAACCTGGTGTCGACCAAGTTCCTGAAGAAGAGACCAGGAGAGAGCATAAGAAGTGGCACTACTGCTGTACAAAAACATTGAGACCAAATCTACACAAGTAACAACATCTTATGTGCATCTTACCCGATGAGAAAGTTGAGAAACTGAGAAAGCCACTGCTCATCTCTTCCTGCCAGAGCATTCTTCAGCGTCCCTCTTCGATCCAGCTCCTTCACAACAGCCACTGTGATCTCCGGCTTTCTCAGCCTCGTCCACGACTGTTAACAACATTCAATAAACAATCATCACTTTGTGCATTTGTTTTGCCATTCCACACTTTACAATTAAGCAACAGGTAGTTAAAGCTTTAAATGAATGAATTCTTACCTCCAGCGCCGTATCCAAAGCTTTGGATACATTAAATTTCTTCAGCTGTTTGTCATATTTGGCCAAATGTTGTTTCACCGGCTTACTGACAAGATAATCATCCTGGGAAAAGATGAGAACCAAAGAGGTGAGAAAGAGAAGAGTCCCTCACAGTTTAAAAAAAAAAATGAATGTCAACGTACCTGTTTGGGGATGTAATTCTTCCCTTTTACAAAAACGCGATATGATGGCCGCCGCCTCTGTTGTTCAGCCTTTTCCTTTGACTCCTCTGGGCTTTTTCTGTGTTTGATACTCAGAATGTTGTTGGTCATACCAACGACAATGGACTCATCATCGGGCTGAGGATAAAGATGTATTCGTAGATTTAGTGTTTTCATTACGAAAAAAATACATTTTATAGGTATATGTTGCTCAGGTGAAATTTCTTTTTCAAAGACTGCTCTGGTGACTAAGGCCTTGTACATTGTGCTCTCAAAAGAGGAGAGGATGTAGTGTTTCATCTCCTCTTTCATCAGGCAGTACTGGATATTTCTGCTGGCCTGTGCAGAAACAGAATCTATCACTTTGCAGAGCTGATCTCTCTTCTCTGAGGAAGACAAATCTGTGTGTGTGTTTTTTTATGTTTCCATATTTCAGTGAGTCAAATAAGGTGGTTGACTATAAGCAGTAATAAAATGTGTCTTACAGCCAAAGCCAGGCTGAGGATGGCAGAAGCGTAGTCAAAGTTGTGGACCACTTTGTAGTTGGTTGTGTTGTACACCTTCACATGCCTGAAAGACAAATAAGAATCCGGGTTAGATCAGATTCATTCATTCAGCCTTCCCCCTTGACCCGTGTAAAAACAATCCATTCATCTTGTATTCAACCGTCAGGGTTTACACCACTAAGAGTGTCCCCTTACCTGTCCAGAGAAGCTGACAGCAGTCTCTGCCCGTTGCTGCTAAGAGACAAACAGGTGACAGTTTTGTGGTGGTTCTTCAGTGACACCAGAGGCTGGCCTCCTTTAAGCAGATCCCACACTTTCACATAGCGACCACCTGGAAAATAAAACAATGCACATATGAGTCCAAATAATTACTGTTGTGTCTAAACACGAGGATTGTACTGCTGGCTACCTGCAGAGACCAGGAGTCCCTCAGAGGGATACAGAAGGAGACTCTCCACTGGGTGGGCATGGTCCATGGTCATCACACTCTTATCCACTCTGGCATCAAAGACTTTTACTGTATGGTCATATGATCCTACAATAAAAATATCACACAAAAACTTTTCTTTTTATTCTGGTCCATATCCTTCCATCTGCTGCAATATGTGATTGGAGGGCAGCATTTGTAGTGGGATTCCATCTTCCATCTCACCTGTAATGAAGAGATCTCTGTTGAGTTTGCTCGTAACACCACAGCGAATGTAATCTGTGTGTTCTTGGTAGTTGTTGAGCTCAGTAGCACTTGGGATGTCCCACAGTCGACAGGTGTAGTCATCTGACCCTGTCAGGATCTGGTACCGGTCTGAGGTGAAGTCTGTCAAATGTACAGCTCTGAGCAAAGATACAGTAAGAGAAAAAAATTTACATCAGTATATTTTTACACCAGACATTTTTACAACAGAATAGGACAGCAGGTTAGAGTGTGTCAGAATATCGAGGATCATCATGAAATTCAGTCGATGGATCACTCAAGAAATCATCATTCAACCACTCCCTTTACCTTTACATCCCCTTAACTGGGCTAGTGATCAGGGCAGAGGTCTATAGTAACAAGGGAATAAAATGAAACACTATTTGTGCTTTTAATATATCTAAAGGAACAAAAAACCGGTTTAGAGGTACCTCAAGGTGGCAGAAATATGAATTAAAGTCTCTTCTAAACACTATCAGAGTTGTCATCAAGTGACAAGTGTAATACTTACTTTGTGTGACCTTTAAACATCCTGAGTGCCACCTTGCCGCTGACATCAAAAAGCCGGACAACAGAGTCCTCACATCCTGCCACAAGCAGCTGACCATCTGACCTGAACCTGCCACAATAAGCAGTGTCCTTGAACCGAGTGAATGTCTTGACAGGCTCCTGAGAGAATGGCCCGTAAATGTGGATCTGGAAATAATATCGCATGTAAGAATGAGAAGAGTCTCAACTGGGTTAAACTGAGTGAACACAACTGATGTGAATTTAAAAAACAAGCCAACATACTCTGGTGAATGCTGTCACAGCAAAATTATGTGGTGATACAGGGGAGAAGTCTATGTTTGTGATGGCGCCAAATTCTTTTATCTGCACTGGAGCCTGTGAGAAAGCAAAACACACATTGAATGTGACCAAGCATAGAGCAAGACATTTTGTGTTTACAGTAGATTAGGTAGGTAGATAGATGGCTAGATAGAAATACTTTATTCATGGGAAGTTTTACTTTACAACAGCAGATTACACTTACTTTGTAGTTTTTCCAGTAGAGTGTGTCTTGTGTAACTTTCTCTCCAAGTTTTGGATAGACTTGGATTTTTGTGGGTTTAAATGAAGCCATTTTGTGCCGATCACAGGAAAAAAACTCTGTGAAGATGCAGACAGTGAAAACATGAATATTAACATAAAGACACATGACACAAAGTGCCTAAAACTAAATAGCCTGCATCCTAATGATTCTTATTTTAGGGCACAAAATATAAAAATATCCAAAATCTATTCAAACACACACATAATATAGTTCACATAATATTCTAAATATGCCATACTAACATACTGGTGCAGGTGGTATAAATATTGATTTAATAAGGACTGGTGTTGTGTTAAATCGAAGTCTGCTAGTTCCACCCAGTGTAAACACGATGCCTTTTCAACATGGGGTCGGAACCGACCAACACAGAAAACCACATGAAGAAAACTAAACTCGGTAATTATCTTAAAGTCACAACCATCCATCTCACCTGTAATGAAGAGATCTCTGTTGAGTTTGCTCGTAACACCACAGCGAATGTAATCTGTGTGTTCTTGGTAGTTGTTGAGCTCAGTAGCACTTGGGATGTCCCACAGTCGACAGGTGTAGTCATCTGACCCTGTCAGGATCTGGTACCGGTCTGAGGTGAAGTCTGTCAAATGTACAGCTCTGAGCAAAGATACAGTAAGAGAAAAAAATTTACATCAGTATATTTTTACGACCAGACATTTTTACGACAGACTAGGACAGCAGGTTAGAGTGTGTCAGAATATCGAGGATCATCATGAAATTCAGTCGATGGATCACTCAAGAAATCATCATTCAACCACTCCCTTTACCTTTACATCCCCTTAACTGGGCTAGCGATCAGGGCAGAGGTCTATAGTAACAAGGGAATAAAATGAAACACTATTTAAAGTCACAACAACACAATCTGCTAAATTGTTGTAGGCTAGGCTTAATCACACAGCAGCAAAAAAACAACGAAACTATGGAATTACAAAAGGCTAAGCTTCACATAAGTTTTGCAGTGTTCAACAAAACAAAAACGTCTACAGTCACTTTCCTATTCGCTATAAATACTTTGTAAGGAGACCTGAAAACAAAAGCAGCTTATAAGACAGCTAAGTGACCCAACGTGTTCAGTTCTCCACAACTTGTTAGCACGCTGCGCTTTAGCCGGCTAGCAGTTTCTGCTAAACTGGTTATTCTCACCTTTTAAGTAAAACGCCCAAAAGTGAATACTTATGTTTTACCAAAGACGTGCAGAAGTTAGATGATATCGGTTGTGGCTGTCAGCCAAAATTGTTCATTTTAACGAACGATCACGTTGCCTCTCTGGGTACAGGAGGACGCCATGACAATAATGCAACTACTTCCGTTATACTTCTTCGTTGTTGTGTATTAGCGATTGGAAAACGAAGTCTTGGTTCATTACCGCCACCAACAGGTAAGCAGTCCGTCTCCTTGGTCTTACATCCTCATGTATATTGTTATATTGTTAAATAGAATGCACGGTGGTCATATTAAAATCACGTTTCAATTCATTTTATTTCATTTTTATGTTAAAATTTGATTTACACTTATACTGATTTGAACATATATATCAATAATTGTACTATTTTTATATGTAGTATTTACGTAGATTTTACCTTTGTCAGAATATTTTAAACAGAAATGTATTATTAGTATATTATGTAGTTGTTAAAAATGTTTAAACCACTGTAAAAAAAAAATAGGCACCAGCTCTAAAAATATAATAAAATTAATTAATTTAGCACAAATTTGGAAAAACTTTGTGGACTTCCGGCAAGAAAACATCTGATGGCGTCATTTCCTGTCTTCACTCCTTTCTCCGATCCGCTATCGACTGTGGGACCCGCGTGTTTACACACTCCCAGGTCAGTTCACGTCTGTCCAGGGTGTTTAAGCTGCCACTGATACGTATAATGTTGCCTTAGTAGACAGTGAACAACCTCTGTGTCACATCATGTCTTTAAATGTGTGAAAAAAAACAGTTTCACTTAAATGCTAACATCACTTTCACAAGGCCTAAGCTAGCTATGTAGCTTCATTTGCTAACTACCCGGCAGTTCACTTAAAATAGTTTCTCCTCCTGAAATCCTGAAAACTTCTAAACTAAGCATAAGCTCATATTAAATATGTTCTGCAGGTTTATTAAGCCCGTTGTTGTTAGATAATTGATCCGTCGGTGCTCAAGGGGACCGTTTCGAGACTACCTTGGCCCCTAACTTTAGCTGACCACCTCTGTCTGATTCATGGAGAACTTGAGTCGAGACTTAAAAAGTGTGCAACTATTTTTGGCCGTCTGACAGCTGGGCATTCTTGCTAGTTTGATGCGTCAAAAAGGCGAAACTAGTAGGTGGGTCTATTTGGGAAGTTTAGGCACTTTACTGTAATGACAAACATGATGTTTCCTGTGAAGTGTTGACTTGCAATCACACTTAAGGTTATAGTTTGTCAGGCAAAAGTGTAAAAACTAATATCATTTTGAGATCACATTTTAGATTGGGGAATCAATGACATTAACTGGATGAGTAGTTGGTGCTTTCATGTTTCCATTTTTGTGTTTATCGAGAATAGTTTTTTCCCTTAACATATGTTTTGTGTATGTCTCAGATGAAGGAGTCGATAATGAACCAAGAAAAGCTTGCCAAACTGCAGGCACAGGTTCGCATAGGCGGAAAGGTGAGGTGCTGCCCCCATGTTATTAAATAAGTGTTATTTTTGAACCATGTGCACAGAAATTATAGATGGTATGTTTTGTACCGTGTAGGGGTCAGCCCGCCGAAAGAAGAAGGTGGTGCACAGAACAGCTACCGCAGATGACAAGAAGCTGCAGTTCTCCTTGAAGAAACTGGGAGTCAATAACATCTCTGGCATTGAAGAGGTACAGCAAGTTCTTCCTGTGGCGTACAGCCAAATGTGAACAAGTCCTCTCAATGAAATTAAAGCTTTAAAATTAAGTCTCTTGCCCTGAAAAAGAATACAATTACTCAAAGAGTTGAACCCCACATACATCTAATGAAAGCTCATGTTTTTCTTAGGCCCAGAATGATTTACTCATGAAATCGTGTCTCTTTTTAGTCATGAATCCTTCATCATGCAGCAAAATGTAATTCCCTTTTCATTTCGTGTCTTCCTCGCTACAGGTGAACATGTTCACAAACCAGGGAACAGTCATCCACTTCAATAACCCAAAGGTTCAGGCCTCCTTGGCTGCCAACACTTTCACTATCACAGGACACGCTGAGAACAAACAGCTCACAGAGATGCTCCCAGGAATCCTAAACCAGCTCGGAGCCGACAGTCTCACCAGCCTCAGAAGATTAGCAGAGAACCTGCCCAAATCAGGTACTTACATCATTCTTTTATTGACCTCTGTGTTTGAATCAGCAGTGTTCTGTTTAGACTTACCACAGTTTTGCTGTCTCCTCTATAATAGTTGGAGAGAACAAAGCCCCCATGGTTGCTGTTGAAGAGGAGGATGATGAGGTTCCAGGTATGAAATTATCCACAAAAACCTAGACGTTTGCATTTATAAGACACAACGATTTTCCGGACTGGATTGCGTGTTCATTTGGTGTAGGTTTAGTTGCAGTGTATCTGGATATGAGCTTTAGAGTTGATATATTTATTCATTTTTGTTTCCTACTATTTTCTAACTTCCACCATGCTTTGTTCCGCTTCCAGATCTTGTTGAAAACTTTGACGAGGCATCAAAGAACGAGGCAAATTAGCCAACACCAGCAAACCTTTCAGTTCTCCTTTTGACTCACCGTACTTTGGCACTGCAACAGTTTGTTCAGCTCTGTGGTTAGGAACAATAGTAACGTTTCAAATCGGAACTGTTAACAATTGGATTCACAAATCAACTTTTTATGTCGATCGTGGCTTACTCTTGTGTCTTACTTGTCCTGCAGTACAAGGGCAAGTTATTTAATTCAGTGGAATGTGCAAACCCCTCTCTTTCTTATGCTGTCTCTCCTGAAATGTGATGCCCACACATCAAAAATGTATTGGTGGAATTTCTCATGTAATAAAGATTACATTAACATGTATCCTTCCTGTGCTCTAGCAGTTCTTTCAGACTGTGTACATGTGCTAAGTGTTTAATTATATTCATCATTCTGGTTCTGTACATATGTGTAACAGTTGTCAAAGCCATGGTTTCATTTTTATTAGGTGTATACCAGGGAAAATAAAATAAACACCACTATGCAGGGATAGCAGTACATGGTGTCCTCATAGCACGTTTAAATATTACCTTACCATAGTAAAATAATATTTACATTGTTCAATGATTATTTGACTGAGTGGCGTGGGGAGGCTCAGCTTCTCTGAGTGAGGGTTATGTTACTTATGTACAAATCAGCATTGTATTACAGCGGTAAGGGGATGAGCTTGTGCTCACGAGGAAAGGTTTCTGTCAAAACCTGACATTTAGACAGAACGGGGCTTTTTGGTAAGTGTGACTTACAGGAGGCTGATGCACAGAAAGGGCATATTCAGCAGCATGAGAAAAATAAGGATGTTTTTATGTTGTGAACCATGCAAGTTACGGTAAATAAGTGCATTTCCAGAATGAAAATAGAGAGCGGTTTCTTTGCTTTTTTCAGGTGACAGTGGTGTGGTTTCACTGGAAGCATGTCTGTTCTGTTACACCAAAAAGAGCAAACTTTCTCAATGTAGATACACTGTAAAAAAAAAAAGAAATAAGAAGTACAGCTGTAGGCCAGAGTCAGTAACAATCCTCTTGGCATTCATTTGTATAATCTATCCATTACCATACCGATATTTTTAAAAATACAAAATAACTAAAGATACAAAACTCACCTTTAAGAGATTTACCTATATTGTACAAAGGCTATGAGCTGTGTGTCCTATTAAAAGGTGCTTACTTACAATAACTCTTTGCAGCGTTTCATAAATCAACACTTGTGGAAATTCCAACATAATATTGTTAGCTGTTCAAAAGAATATAATTTGACTACATAAGGGGTTTCTGCATCAGTACCAGATAACACTATCTCTGACATCATAGAGTTAATATGGTCATCTGTCAGCATCACCGAATGGCAGATAGCTTATGTCCTGACAATCCAGCAGGTCAAACACATTCTTCGCCCCCTTCTTGGGTTGATCTGTATAACTTGGAGTGAAATGACCTCAGAGATTGACAGATCAAATACTCTGGGTTTATATGCAGTGACTGGGACTTTCTAGGTTTGTTCAGATTTAGCCTTCCAAGTGAAAGGAGAAAAAACTGAGTGACTCAAAACTGTCTTTGATCCTCAAAGTGCAAGATGGATCAATACCTTCACAGATAACGTGAAAAGCTTATATGAAGCGAAACTGTGAAATCTAGAAATATTCGATTTAGATTGAGTCACAACTCAAAGTGAAATAGTGAATTTAGTGAGCAGAAAACAGGGTCAAGCAACGACAACAGAGCACCTGTATTCTGTGCATGAGGAGATTAATAAAGGATGAATTCATATTTTTTGGTGCAGATTATTTTAATTTTAACATGACATGAACAGCGTCATTTCGACTTTTGGGGAACCGAAACCTGGCGCTCACACTATTTCTGATCTCAAGTGACTTAACAGATTTTGTAGAATTCTGGGTCAGCAGTGCGGTCACAATAATACACACTGTAAAAAGGTGAATTTTGCTGACACGTCACAACCAAAGAGGGACAATTCAGAACAAATACCCCTAAAACTAATGCTGCAACCCAGTCTGTGTTTGTTCACCATAAGGGTATTTAACACTTTAACACATGACAGAAACCTACAGTCTATGTACATTACATAACAGCACAACCACATGAGCAAAAAGTTCTTTTAAATGTGAGGCATTGACATGTAGCTGACATTTTGGCTAAATGAAAAAAAAAAAAAAAAAAAGAGTTGCCCCGTACATGAATAAATGGAAGGGAAAGTCCTGCTGTCTGTTCCTCTGTCTTTTCCTGTTTTCTGCGGTGTGTGCGTGCATGTGTGTGTGTCATTTCCTAGACAATGATACTAGATTATTTATAGGGAAGACCGGGATTAAGAGTGAGAATATTAGATTTTATATTATGGAAATATTATAATTTCACACATAATTTACTGCCAGTGAACTGTTGAATTGCTCCTCCTCATGTCTACACAGCAACATTATAGGAGCGTGTTGTGCTTGTGAGGACACTCAGCAATTTCTCAAATAAAACAATTTAACCATAAGGTGCGTACATGTTAGATGTACTGGATGTAAGTCGCAGTAATGTCCTCAGAAGTCATACAGGACTGTATATGTGATGTGTGTGTGTGTTTGTGTGTGTAGTCAAATGTGTCTTCACTAAATACCAAATATTTGTTAATTTGTCAGACACTGTTGTATGCTGCCAAAAGGTTGAGGGCAAACCCCCACCCCACCAACAGTAAACACCCACACTTCTTCTCTCCATTTCTCAGTCCCTTGTTTGAAACACGTAGTGTATCTGTGTACAACATTTGACAGGCAAATAAGCATGGGAATACACAGCCTGCCATGTGTGAATAGATTCTTATCAGTTTACTACATCTGTAAGTTTTACTCGCACCTCTAAAGGTGCTGTAATGACGAGATGATGATGGTGGTGATGATGATGATGGTGGTGGTGATGATGCAAGCTGTGTTCAAGGATATAAAAGTTAGGCTTGGTGCATGTTTGGATCACACGATCATCAGCAGTGCTACAGCTGAACTTCTGCTCTTGTTCTTTTTTTTTTTGTTCTTTTACAGGATCAGTTCAGTGTAACTTCACCCAGATGGTAAGAATACTGTGATTAACAGCTGAAAATGAAAAAGCTTTTTTGAAATTCTATTGTATTTATGTAATAATGTAATAATTCCTGTTATTTTGTGTTTGGTCTTCTGAACAGATTTATATTTTTTTGTATGATATTTTGCAAATATTTCATCTGAACTGAAGATAAAATGGAGAATAATCAGAAGAAACTACCAAGATAAACGTAGGTTTTAATGTGACTAATGGATGATTTTCTAATGTCAGTCTGATCCTCTTGCTGCTTTCCAGGAAACCTTGTCACGGTGGATGTTTGGGTTTCTGTTGATCAGCCTCACAGGAGCACATGGACTCAACAACTTTCCAGAGAAGTGTATGTCCACATATTTTCCTCATATTTATTTTGGCTAATCTCAGATTATGTGTTTAACATCACGTCGGTGAGTATACCCATCTCTCTGTATTTGTATTTGTTCAGTTGTGGTGGCAAAAAGGAATGTTGCAAAGCCTGTCACACTGACCTGTGGCGCTAAGTCTGATGAAACTGTCACATGGAAGTTTAACGGTGAGGTGATAGAGGAATCTGAGGACAACGTCCAGAAGAAAGGTCAAAATCTGATCGTGTCAGAAGTAGATACGCCGATGTTGGGAGCATACAGCTGCTGGAGAGGAGGAGAGATGCTTTCATCCACCTATCTGTTCCTGGAGGATGAGGAGGGAGATGATTTAGGTGAGATTATCTACTTTTCTTTCCTCAACTTGTGACCAAACATTTCCCACATGTAACTAACACTGTGTTATGATCACAGATACTCTCCTCAGATGTCGGGCAAAGTCTTATGACTGTTCCTTTAGCTGCGTCTGGACCAACAGTAAATACACAGCAGTACGTCTTAGACTGGGCCATGAGTGGTAAAGACCAAAACTATGCCCCTATTACATCGCACTTATCACCACTTAATACATATTTCACTCAACGTCTCTTTTACCGCATGTTTTTGTAGCCGTGAAGATCACGAGTCATGTAATTGGATCAGCAGCAACAGCAAGCGGGATTCAAATGGGGGATTCCAGTTTGAGGTGTCCCACTCCCTCTCACCCTACGCTGAGGAAAGCACCATGCTCGAGCTTCACGCTCAGGCCATTGATAACGACTCTATGCTCAGGAGGACCAAGAGATTTTATCTCAGAGACATTGGTAAGCTGAGTAAAACTGAGTAATTCAACAGAAGTGTATCAAGCAAACATCTTCTTGAAAAGTTCACATTTTTTTGTTGTTTTTCCTCTGTCCAGTCCAACCTGACAGTCCTCAGATAGTCAGGTGTCAGGAGGTGGAGCAGGACCTGAACGTGACCATTGACCCTCCACCCAGCTGGTCCGTGCCTCACAGCTTTTTCAGTCTTGAGCATGAGATTGAATATATCCTTAAAGATGATGGCCGGGTATACAGACAAGCTCACACTGAAACATTTTCTGCTGATATATGAATGCAGGTCTCTCCTTCTGATTTCTTATCCTGTGATCTTTTTGTAGACTGAACGCTCTTCATCTGCTCTGATACCGAAGAGGATCAGCAAGCTGAGGGTTCGCTCCAGAGACTCACTGGTGCTCTCCCCTTGGAGTCAGTGGACTCCCTGGAAAAATGTAACCCACTGATATTATTTATAGTTTATACTGTCAGCTCTTGCTTTTTTTTGTCTGCAGCATTTTCTCATGTCCTCTCACCTGTTTCAGTGTGTTTCAGTGTTTCAGCTTTTATTTATTTACAGAACATCAGTACAACACATTTTTATTATTTATTCCATTTATGACACTCAAACTATTTATTTGTTTATATTATATATAAATATATATATTTATTTACCATATTTATTTTAAATTATCAATCAAATAAATCAATATAGGCAACAAATTGTCCGAAAAGAGAAGCCCTGGCACTTCTGTCATTTAATACAAAGTTGAATCTTTAAAAGGAAAATGATGTCATTTCTGCCTATGTAAGGACACTAACGTCAAAGAAAAGCATTTTAACATGACTCATTTCAGAGAGTAGACAGTCTTTGTCATGTTGTGTTTCTCATCCTTGTTATTTCTGTACATGTGTTGGTGTTTCTGTGTATTTTGGTGGTTTGGGGCTGTGAAAGCCAGCTATTAAAAGAGCTTTGTGCTTCCTTCCTTTTACATGTTCCTTTATTTATGTGCCAGTCATGTCACACGTACAAATACAAATTTCTGTTTAATGCAATGTTAAAAACATGTGTGTGTAGTTCAGACATAGTAAAGTTACAGTGTGATGTAGATTTGAGTGTAGAACTATTTTCCTTGAAAGCAACAGATCTGAGGTCATTTGAGCGCGTAAAAAGGGAAATCCCATATTAGAAGCAAAAATAAATGCTAGTAAATGTAGTTACTAAGTTCATAGTTAAGGTACTTTACAATATTAGCCTGTCTGTGGCTATGAATTACAGAAAAGGGGTTAAGAAATTAACCTAATTACCCCTTATTTTATCAGGTAGGAAGGTAAAGTACCTTCTGATACTTTCATGTTCATCTACTTTACACTGAGACACTTGACACAGAGCTTTCCTGTCTTGACCCACTGTAAATGACTCGAAATGAATGAGAAAAATAGAATATATAAAAAAATATAAAATAATGTTGTACAGTCTAAATTTAACATTATTCAGGATGTCACTGAAAAAAATGTTTGTGTTCAAGCTATCTTTGTTGGAAAGCTCATAATCTGTCATTGCAACTCCTTGCAGGTGAGGACAGGGAAAAAGAACCCCTGCCGGTGCAGAAAGCACACAAAAAGTGATGCTAAGCCTAACAGTCTGGACTCCAGGACTACAAGGAGACAGGCCAGGAAAAAAAAGACTAAAGATGCAAAGCAGAGTCATACATCTTGAGATGAACAAGTACCGCGACTGGAATTGTGCTACAAATGTGTGAATAGAGGCAAAAATGTTTAGATGTGTTACAGATTATTTATTAGGATAATGCAATGGTCCCCCTCTCCCCAAATGTCTGTTCCTTCCAGCCAACAAGTAAATATGTGTGCCTAATGTGTTCAAGTTATTACATAACATACGAAATTCATATTTTTGTAGTGTCAAATAAATTTTTTAAAATCATTGTTTATGACTTATTCGTGTCACATCACTGCTTATTCAGTTTTCATACATCATCTTTTGTTAACCCGCGGCACCCCAGCAGTTTGGTATAAGGTTCTGCCTTATACGCATGCGCACGGAAAGAATCCCGGAAGTGGCTGCTGCTCTGTTGAACCTGCCAAAAGCCAATCAACAAATGGACGCTGTATCGCTCTGAAATATTAAAGCACCTTGAAGTCTCGTCTGTTTTTTTCATCAAAGAGCTCTACAAATGCCTTGAACATGGAAAGTGTTGCTCGGACAGCAGCTTTAGTTTTATACCTCTGGAGTGTGTTCATGCAGTCCAGCCGCATATCAGGTGAGGACAAGCGGCGGGGGGCAAATTCAAATGCTAGTAAACAGCTAATTTAGCCAACAGTCTGTATTAGCTCAAGTTTAGAAAATGTTGCTTCGCTTTTTTGACTTTTAACGCATTACACCTAGCATAACACTTCACAGTCGCCATGACACGTCATTCGTTTAAGGGCTTGCATTGTGTAATACACTGTGATTTTCAATCTCATATTACTTTGCTTGATGCTTTACCTGCTAGTTCAGTAAATGTTTTTGATTGTTTCAGCTTTGGGGGTCAATGAATTGCTGTATTTCCGAATCATCAGTCCAGAGGAAATAGGGTACATCTTCAGTGCAGCACCTGCTAAAGACTTCGGAGGAACTTTTGTGAGGATTGTCCCTTCCTTTCTGTCAAATGTTCCTTGAGCTTTAGACAGATATTCACTCTCTCAATCCTGAATGATCATGTTCGTTTTTTTTCTTCTTTGATCCACAGAAGTCATTTTATGATGAGATATTTCTTGTGCCAGCCGACCCTGCTGATGGCTGCTCAGATATGAAGAACCAAGACGTCATTCAGGGACAAGTAATCCTGGTGGAAAGAGGGTATGTCACTTTAGTATTTCCAGAATGTACTATGTACAGGTAATCTATATAATTCACTTCTTTCATTTAAACTTTTTCACAATGTTCTAATTTATTGAGACGCACCTGTATAAGATAAGATAAGATAAGATAAAACTTTATTAATCCCGAAGGAAATTCTTGTGCCAGAGGTATCAAGTTACATTAAATGTTAAGTTACTGAGGAGTTTCCTCAGTATCCTCCTCTCCGTCACCTCCACCACAGACTCCAGCTTCACTCCCAGTACCGAACCAGACTTCCTAATGAGCTTGTTGAGTCTGTTGGTGTCGGCCGTCTTCATCCTGCTGCCCCAGCACACTACAGCATAGAAGATGATGCTGGAGACCACCGAGTGGTAAAACATGTGCAGCATGGTCTGGCAGACGTTAAAGGACCTAAGTGTCCTTAGGAGATACAGGCGACTCTGTCCCTTCTTGTATGTTGCCTCTGTGTTTGTGGACCAGTCCAGTTTGTGGTCAATGTGGACACCAAGGTATTTGTAGCTGTCCACAATGTCCACATTGGTACCTTTGATGCTGACCGGGTTTGGGAGTGTCTGGTGCTTCCTGTAGTCCACCACCAGCTCTTTTGTCTTAGTGACATTCAGTTGTGGTTTTGTCCGCACCACTCCACGAACCTGTCCACCACACTTATGTACTCCGGCTCCCGACCTCTGCTGGTACAGCCCACAATGGCAGAGCCCTTCAACAATAGAGACCACAGGTCATTAGTGCTGTAACACACTGTTCCTGTGTTTTTTTTGTGTGTGCTGCAGGGGGTGCTCCTTTGTACAAAAGGCACGGCATGTGGAGGAAGCAGGAGGCAAAGCTGTTCTGATTGCCGATAATGCAGAGGACAACGACAGTCAGTACCTCGATATGGTTGCTGATGGAAGCACTGCAAAACCAAGCATACCTGCACTATTCTTGCTCGGACGTGATGGGTTAGATAAACGAAGAGCCACACAAAAATGTTGTTCACATCTGCTTCATTGAAGCATAACTCTAACACATTTTCCTCTTTTATTTGTGTTCTAGGATGATGATCAGACGATCCCTTCAGAGACAAGCGCTGCCGTGGGCTGTCATTTCAATTCCAGTGAATGTGTCCGCTTTGGCCTCGTTCCCATTCAATCAGCCTCCATGGACACTGTGGTAGAAATGACTCATCTACTACCTCAACAGGAAGTTTTTGGTAATGAATAGGCAAATTCACAAACACCAGTGGTGATCTAATACAACTAGCATATGTACACATTAATTGGTCACAGAGGTAGAGATAGACATAAATAAACATGCATGCTTGAAGACTGTTGTTTGTTTTTTGGTTTGTGTTTCCTCCAGGAGAACAGGCTCTCAGCTGATCTATTGATTGCTCTTCAATCAATAGATCATTAGATCTTTACTTGTGAAGAGTGAAGTTTTATTTTTTATTCTGCCTCTGTCAAATTTTACCAACTGCTATGTGCACCATTTTAGGAAAGAAACTTATCAAATCCAGGCCATGACAGCATGACCATCCTGCATGATAGTAATGAACATACCTTATTTATTTTAATGTAAATAGTACATGAAGCTTTTGACATAAAAAAGTGTCGCATTTATTGCCTTTTTTTAAGGCAGACATTGGTGCTGGCTGTGCCTTTTTGGCTATTTATAATCCCAATATTTTAAATTCTCTTGATTCAATAAATGTGTTTAGATCACTTTTGATAATCAAGATGTGTGAAAAATCAATGTGCTGAAAATAAAATGAAAGTCTTAAATGGATTTCCTGCTAAAGTAATTTGGATGATCTTGATACAAGCAGCTGCTCATCCTCACAGAAGAATTGTGGGTCTTCTCAGTGTTTATCACAGATCACCATTAACACCGCCTCCTCCATCTCAGATAATTCAGATTCACATCTAGAATAGTTTTTTGATGATTTTGTTTTACAAAGATAATCATTTTTTGTTTGTAGCTTGTTCACAGAATTTCTCCAGGCAGTTTGAACAGAAGATGTGGTTGCAGATCACAGGATCTGTAAATTTCTCTGAACAAACACGAGTGCTCAGGAAACTTTTTTTAAGAGAAGCAATCTTCTCAGCCATTTAAACTGATATTTGGATCATTTTCAACACTTAGACTCATCAAAATACACATCCCGTTTGAATCACAGGTCACAATCCATCTATATATATATATATATGTATGTAATTTGGTTTAAATTCTACTCATTGTAATGGCATCTTAGCTCCATTCAGGTTTTGGCCACAATGAGCAGAGCCAAACCTAAGACCCTTTATGTCCCTTTCACTGACCAGCTGGACAGGTGGCCTAGCTGGTAAGCTTTCAATTTTAATCTTCCCGTTTAACTGAATGTGAGCTGTATTTCTTTCACCAGGAGAGGGTGCAATTACCTTTCACTTTACAGTAGGGTCATTCTTTTATTTGAGTAACTGAATACCTGTTTTACTCAAAGAAAGCTCATACACAAATAAATAAACTGAAATATGCACTTTTGACAACAAAAATCTTCATGACAAACATACAAAAACATACACATTAATATGTCCATTTCTTTAAATAAGGGCGTGATACAGTTGTCATACCTCAGCTTCCAGCTTTAAGCCAGTTTTACCAGTCTTTCACTAGCTTCCCACAGTTTTTTTGCCACACCAGGGTCTCGTGCAAAAGGACGGAGAGTGGCAGGCCGGCAGTCTACAAAGTAACCGCCGTTGTGTTTGGTGGCTTCGTCTGACACAGCACAGTAGACAACAGTCTGAGCTCCAATCTCACACGGCACAAAAAACATCCACATGATGACCTGCATCAGCATCCGGAAAAGGAACGAGTAGTGGCAAGTCCAACCACTCTGGACAAAACCTGGAAGAACATGAACAGAGATGTCAGGACAAATATCAAAAATACACATATTCACTTATTGGTAAGTACTTAAAACATACAGAGGTGAATTACAGGGCTCTTAAGCAATACATTTTTTGAATGATTGTGCAGAAAGAGAATACATTTTGTGGTATTTTCAGCTTTTTACCAGGGTGCACAGCATAGGACGTCACTCCTTTCCCCTCAGTGATACGGGCCAGTTCCTGACTGAAGTAAATGTTGGCCAGCTTGCTCCGGCAGTATGTGAAGAAAGGGAGTAGGTTGTAATTGAGGTCCTGGAAGTTCAGTTTCTGGTATTTGTAGCTGGAGCATGTGAGATTCACCACCCTGCTAGGGGCACTTTCCCTCAGTCGAGGTAAAAGCATATTGGTCAAAAGGAAGTGACCCAAGTGGTTGACACCAAAACACATGCTGAAGCCGTCATCGGTCCAGTCCAGGACACTCGGCATACCTGGATAAGCAACATAAGGGAACAGAAATATGTCACAAACATGTCCTCCTTTAGAAGTTATACCTATATAGTAGGTAACACCCTCACCTGCATTATTGATCAGTATGTCAAGTTTTTTCTCTCTGTGCAGAAAGTTCTTACAGAACTCCCGCACAGAGCGCAAGTTGGCCAGATCCAGCTCCATGTGGAAGACATTAAGACTGTGACTCTTAAACTTGATCTCCCTCACAGCCTTTTCTGCCTTATCCAGGTCTCTGCAAGCAATGATGACACGGGCCCCTCTCATGGCCAAGGAAACAGCTGTCTCCTTGCCAATACCAGAATTTCCACCTGGACAAAGAAATAGAAATGTGTTAGTGAGGTTTATGAAAAGAAGGCAGAATTAATATGACTTTTTTGTAGTAATACGAGACAACAGAAAATATTGTTTTATTCAGTTAAGTCAGTCACTATTAAAGTCACAATGATCTATTAAGTCCACTAGCAAATGAGGACATTAAAAGGAGATAATTGCTGCAATGTTCAACCTATGTTTACGTACCTGTAATAAGAACAGTCTTGCCGTCCAGTCTTTTCAGGTCAGTGAAATATCTCCTCCTTTTCATCCATTTCAGAATGAAAAACAGAACTAAAGACGCGATAATTGTGTAGAGAAAATACATTTTACTGAGAGCACAGTCTTCTAAACGTAGAGGATGCTTGCTATGCTAGCTCGTTAGCCTGGTAGCTAGACGACTAAGAAAAGCATCTGTCGATGAGGTTTCTTAGTCATCCAGGTCATTTTTCATTCAAAGGCTTGAAGCAGAGCGACTGGACATGTTAGAGTTGCTTGAAGATGTTTCCCTGCGCCTCAAAGCAGCTTCGTTATTACAGTAAAATCCAATTCATTTTGCAGGTACATGCAAAGTGAACGATCTGCTCATGCGCGAACCAGCCCAAATCCCGTGCAGTCAGTCTCGCGAGAGTATGCTACCGCTCCAATGAACAAACACAGCTTAAACTCAATACTTAGCTAAATTTGGTAAATATTAAATATGAAACGTGACGCGCATATTATCAAGAAAATGTATTGAGTTTGATATTTGTTTGCACGCCAGACGACAAAAACAGTCGACCAAAATTACTTCTGTTAATGTATAACTTAGAATTCTTAACTCAAACTAAACTTGCGTCGTTAGTTAGCGGATTATAATGACCTTTGAAACGTTTAAACTCTCTGACAGTCTCAGCCAAGGATGGTTGATGGACACAGGCATGAGTGTTAAATCAGTGGTGTTTTATTCTAAGAGGTAAACATGAGAGCAAACCTGAGAGAGACCCTTTTCCTCAGCGGAATTCTTCTTATTTTATCACACAAAACACACGGTAAGTCACTTTCAGCTTTCTCTTTATATTTAAAACTGCACTGCATGCATTAAGTGATAGCAAAATGATGGAGGGGATTTTTATGTGGTGTTTTTTTGAGAATTATTCGTAGTTATCTCCTTGTATAATGACTTTTGGGGGATTAAATTAAGTGTCATTCTTTTTTTCTTGTGTTTACAAGGTCAAACATGCAATGGGAAGTGTGGAGATGTACTGGAAGACTGCTCCTGCCGTGCAGCCTGTGTGACTTTGCTGAACTGCTGTGCAAACTACAGCCAGACCTGTTTCCAGGTGACACCTCACTCCAGCTCCATGCTGGGTGGAAGAGCACTGAGGATTCATGGATTGGTCCTTCCGCCTGGTGGGAGCCTTACCTGCAGGTTTGTGTTTGTCAACAAAAAGAATGAGGATGGACACATGTTTAGGTGGATCTGTGCAGTTTAATGCGATGGAATCGTAATAGTTCAGGTTCTGTTGGCACCATTGGAGAGGTTTCATCATGGAGGTTGTAATTAGTTGTACTGAGTTACATTCATTCATTCTAAAAAACACACAAATGCAAAATTGTTCAGGAAATTAGTTCAGGGTTTCATACTCCCAAATAAAACAAAACAATCTAATACGGCAAAAAAAAATGAAGTTTGTCTATTGCTTTGCAGGTTCAAAGGTGAGATCGTACGAGACGGTTTAATTGACACTCAAGGTCGTGCATACTGTGTTGCTCCTTTGCTGTATGAGACGGGTTGGATTCCGATTGATGTCTCAACAAACAGAATTGATTTTGACAGATCTGGAGAGTACTTGTCTGGTGAGTTGCTTCAGTATCTGAACCTGCTGTTTGATTTTTTTTATGGGGATATGGAAAAATAGCAGAAAACATTTGCTCTGGATCAACAAATATCTGCTTTTTTTAATGCAATTTCCCCATTGTGGGACTAATAAAGGTTTCTTAATCTTCTTAATCTCCCAACATAACTGATTAACAGTTGTTTATTTGACTTTCACTTATTTATTGTCATAGTCCATCCCAGTAAAGCAGACCGTGCGTTTCAAGTCACCCTGGTGAATGCAACACAGTGGCAGTATTATGGCACGGCAAACACAGCAGGAGAGCTTACGATGATGTGGAACAGCTCTTTGATTACGGCAGACCGGGTCAACATAGAGCTGTGGGGTTACAGAGAGGTCAACAGGAGCATGGCAGCTGGGACATCCTCTCTGCAGGCTGAACTGAGCTTTCTGTACTCTCTCGGCAAGAATATGCCCAACGCTGGCGCCTTCAGCTTCATCCCTGAGCCCAAAGAAAATGGCTCCGACTGGGAGTTGGGAAATATCCGCATTACCGCCAGTCTTACATCAGAAGGAGAAAGGTACCTATCCACAAGTTGCAATGGGCTTTTATTTCATGTACTGTTTACTTTAATTGACTAAAGCTGTTTCTACATAGGGATGTAGAAGCCCTCTGGAGTGGTGGACATGTTTTAGCCTGGCACCTGGAGCAGTCTTTCAGAGACAACTCTGCAGCCTGGGCACACAACAAGTGTCTGCAATGGGACGCCTTGGAGAAGAAACTGCCCAACTTCCTGAATGAACTCATTGACTGTCCTTGTACTTTAGCACAGGCCCGAGCAGACACAGGCAGGTTTCATGTGAGTACAACCACCATCACTATCTTATCATCCGTTTTTTTTGTTATTTGTTTGAATAATAGCAAAAAGTGAGAAAGGGATGTTTTTCTTACCTTGATCTTTCAGACTGATTACAGCTGTGACATTGACAGGGGCAGTGTGTGCACTTACCACCCAGGCAGCATCCACTGTGTCAGAGCAATTCAGGCCAGGTAAGGGGGATACATCAAATTTACTTTTTAAAAAAAATATCTTTAAACAATTTCTTCTTTCTTCTTCTTTTATTTACTCAGTCCTGTGCATGGATCAGGACAGCAGTGCTGCTATGACATTGCAGGCAATCTGGTCCTGACAGGTGACTCGATCGGCGGCAGCACCCCAGACAGGGCTCATGACTGGGGCTCACCCCCATACAGGGATCCCCCACGGGTGCCAGGTTATTCCCACTGGCTTTATGATGTCATGAGTTTCTACTACTGCTGCCTGTGGTCTGACCACTGCCATGTCTACTTCAGCCACCGGCCTTCAAGTGGGTGTCGTAACTACCAACCACCAAGAGCAGGTGAGGCTATTGTTAAGACGAATCAAGTGTATTTACAAAGTGAGTTGATGTAAACACACAAGAGACTGTGTAAGTGCCCTGACAGCTTCTTAAAAGTGAGGCTAAAACATCTTGAACTTCATCTATAAATGAAAAGTCCTGCTCAAATAAATGTTTTACAGCCATGGTTGATGGCTTGTTTGCCATGAGTTTTTATAATGCTCATCTGTGTTCAATTGTGTTTTTAATTAATTAGTATTGTTGGCTAAAAATGGAGGAAGTAATGTCACAGTTGGCAGCCACAGAAGCAGCCGACCTGCTGGCTCAATGTGGAAATAGATGAATATTTTGGCAGAACAGCGAAGGTGCAGCTTCACCTCATGACCTCTACTGCACACACTCTGGTTCCCTACCACGGCATGTTTTTCCAACATGGCCATGCCTGCAAGCGAGATATGTTGGCCTCACTTTTGTGCAATGTGCAGAGGATGAACCTTTGTTCATCTGTTACACAGTCAATGAACACACCAGCCACCACGGTGAGCTTTACCACACCAAGCTGCATATCTGTCAGCACAAATGGAGGCCAGTCTGTGTGTTTAAAGGATGTGTGGAAGGGACAGATCTGTAAAAACAAACATGGAGCAGCTTCTCTAAACTTTTGCTGCACAGTTTATAATATTTTAACATCAAATATCAATATCATTTAAAGGTAATGCCATGATTCTGTTGGTTTCTGTGGTTTAATTTGCAGCCTGAGTGTATACACACACTGTATGTGTGTTTGTGTCTGACTGCCTGTGGGTTTCTCCACACACATAATTTACCCTGCAAATGGACATTAGAGCAGCAGGTGACACCAGATCTGTTTCCAGGAGAAGTAAATGAATTACAGACCGCAGCTGAAAGTTAAAATATGGAAATATATTGTATTACTCAATCGACCAGCTGCTCTCCAGAGAGTATAACACAGCAGTAAACCGCATGCTGATATCAGAAAACAATGTTTTGATGAGTGAGAGCTCAAAATCTGTGCTTTCTGTCCTGATGCTTCACAGGTGTTGTCCTTGGGGATCCACATTTCATAACATTTGATGGCCTCAGGTACACGTTCAATGGCAAAGGAGAGTATTACCTTGTGTCTTCGCCAAACAGAGAGCTGAGTGTTCAAGCCAGGACAGAAGAGGTGAAACTCAAGAACGGTGAGTTCACATTTTAATGTGAATGCCCGTCTTCATCCATCATGATAGCCCACAGCACTGTTTGGAGGAAACTTGTTCCAGGATGTCTTCAGGGACCTATTCACTGTGTGATTTGTGTGCTTTTGATTGATTGCCTGCTGTTGGAGTTTGCTCACACACATTGATCTTGTAATATCTTTATGTGCAGTTTGTCTTCTTTTGCTTAACATTTGTGCTTATTTTGACACCCTTCTCTCGGAGCTATTGATGTCATGTTTTACTGTGTGAGTGAAACATGTTGGTGCTGTAAAATGTCAGGCCATTTCTTTAATCCTCTATTGTTGTTTGCTCCGTGTCAGATGCAGAGAAAAATAACAGATGTTAGCATAATAGGATAGAACTTTCTCCAAACCATTACACAACATTCATGAGCCAACTGACTGTGGAGTGCCAGATGACATTAATATCTGGCAATCTACAGTCAGTTGGATTTAGATCAGTGAGGTCAAACATCTGGATTATTTGAAACTGCAGTGTGATAAAACCATAATGTAATGTTTGTGTTTACCAACAAGGTTCCTTGGTGAAAGCCACACAGCTGTCAGCAGTGGCTATGAAGGAGAAGGCCTCTGATGTCATTGAGGTGCGACGAGCAGAGGGCCACCTTCAGGTGCTGAGGAACCAGAAGGTCCTTCCTTTCACTGAGCAGAGATGGATGGACCTCCACGGTGAGACACTGTTGTTTTGAAGCTACACTGGACATTGTTGCATTTAATTAGCTCCAAGTTTCAACAAGAAACTTGGGGGCAGCAGTGGCTGGTGGTTGGTGGTTCGATCCCAACTCACTGTTGTGTGTCCTTGGGCAAGGCACTTTACCCGCATTGCCTCCAGTGCACTCACTGGTGGGTGGTGTGCCTTGCCGGTCTTTGTACAACATTGCTTGGCAGCAGCCATAAGAAATTTCCCCTCTGTGGGACTAATAAAGCATTGTTAATTAGAAACTGAAACATGATCAAATTATCTGATCTGAAAGTCAACATTTATTTGAGTTGTTTTAAGTTGTTTTATCAGCTTACTGAGGTAGAAAACACAGCGACATATTAACTTGTAAATTGTATCATAAAATAGGATTTAAGTGTTTAGTCATCAGTAAAAATTAAACAATGATACATCACTATTTCCTAGGAGTGTTTGTGTTCGTCCCAAGTCCTCAGAATGCAACAGTCATCTTTCCCTCTGGTGCTGGTGTGGAGGTCAGAATACGTGAAGGATCCATGGCAGTGACCGTCCTGCTCCCGACGGAGTTCTCCAATCACACCCAGGGGCTCCTTGGCCTGATGAACTCTGACCCTTCAGATGACCTGACGACAGAGCACGAGGAGGTCATTTCTTCTACTGAGGCCACGTTGGAGGAGATTTTTACCTTTGGCGCTAGCTGTGAGTGTGAAAGACTATTCAATCTGTGAAAATGTGATCAATCAAAGTGAGAAATGCTGACAACCAGGAAGGCAAGAGCCTCAGAGACATTGCATTGCATATGTTTTTAATTAATTTCTACTTCTGCTTCATTTCCCAGCCCTACTTGAATATACCAAGTGTTGTGTGTGTTTCTGTCTGTCCACAGGGAACATTTCTAAGGAATCTTCCCTTTTCACATATGACTCAAAACACCTTTTGGATACATACCATTTCCCACCAAGCCACAACCCTGCTTTTGTACCTGCCTTTTCTCTACCTGAGAGCCCCGACGACCCTTTGCTGTCAGACATATTGACATTGTGCTTTGGAGAAGGGGCAGAGTTCTGTAAATATGATACCCTGACCACCCGGAGCCTCACAATGGGAAGCGCCACTCTCAGGACCTATCAGAGTCATCAGAACTTAATGGAAGGCCTGAAACCAGGTCTCACAAGAAACAAGATTCATCTTTGATTTTTAGTTTTTCCTCATAGGTAAGACAACGCAGTGATTCCAGTATTAATGTGTGAATGTGTTATTATTTCTCAGTGGTGTCTTGTGGCTGGCTTCCCACACCGAAGTATGGGAGGAAGAATGGGACATGTTACCTGGCGGGGGAGACTCTGAGCTTCACCTGCAATGAAGGCTACATACTGTACGGTTCCACAGAGCGCATATGTCTGGATGATGGGAGCTGGACAGGAGAGCAGCCATATTGTATCACAGGTTGGTTTTAAATGAAACACAACACAGACTCTATTTGAATGATTTATTCATAGGACAGTTCTGAGAGTCAGCTGCAGCAAAGCATCGCGTTCGTGAGCTATGTTCTTTGAAAATCAGACCCAGAGGACAAACAAGTCTGTAGCACATGTGGATGTTGTGGAAAGGATTGTGTGAAATAATTAAATTTATATGCTCTTACACGCAAACAGGGAAAGATTTAAAAACAGCCCCCCTGCAGCAACAGTTACCACATGTCAATAAAATTTCCAAATTTTTGTTTTCCAAAACATGATTCTTTTTTCATCTTGATGGATGAGACATCTCAAGGGGTTTGTAACTACATATATATACTGTCATTGGACTGTATTACACAAGTATGATGGACATTTATCTGGCTGCACTGTGAATCATGTTCTTCTCATGTAGTCTCGTTTAAATTAAAGATTAAATAGACTCAGCTCAGGGTTGTTCATGCAGACCATTAGCAACAAAGCTATAAACTTCTGAACCCAGATTGGCTTTGCTTTGTGTTTCTGAATTGGAACCACCTGGGTTCCTCTAATGGTTTCATTCATTCATCACCCCTGCCATGAACTCATAATTGTTGCAGCCGTCAGATGCCACCATCGGGTGGCAGTATTTTCCAGGAATAGAGCAGGTTAATTTCTTCAGCACTATAGAGGCAGAATAAAAAGAGAGCTGATCAACATCTGATCCACCTCTACTTCCATCACTTCATGGCTTCACCCCAATCCTCAATCCTTTCCTTGTTAAAGCTACAAACAGAGACTTCCTCTTGATAGTAATCGGGGAAATTTAGAAAATTCAGTAGATCAGATTTGGAGGCATATGTAACAACACAGCTGGACACAATTGATCGTAATTCTTTCATTAGACAAATATATCAGTTTCGTATCTTGGTTATCCAGTGCATACCTGTTAAGAAAAGCCAAGTGATATTTTTGTTAGTTTTCTTTAATTAGGATTCTCACAGTGACCTGCTGTCTGGCTGTCATGCTAAAGTGTTAGTATTTGATTTCTTCATCATGACGCCAGTGATATATGTCTCTCTCCTAATAAGTGACTGGAGATATATATATATATAAAACCTCGCACATATATTCACACACAGATAAACACAATCTATATAGACACACGCAAAGGTAGGCCTTTTTAGCTATGTGACGATTACACTTGCTGTGACACTCTCATTACACAAATCTGAGCTAACAACTGTCAACATGACCCGAGGTGCTCAATGGCAGGTGTTGCATGAGCTGTTACCTCCGCCATTGAAATGTGACCTCCAGCCAAGTAAACAATACTAAATACAGAGTGAGCCAGAGACGCCCTGACGGATCTCTCCTCCTCCTCCTCCTCTCGTATGAATCACTGCAGCATGATGTGTAGGCTGAACAGCCAGAGAATTGGAGTTATGATGAAAAGGACGTGCCGCTGAACAACAAATGCCACCGCTTCCAGTTTGACTTCTTCTCTGAGTCACTTTAATGAGCTGCTGTTAAAATGGCATTTGTCAGCTGAGGTAACAGTAAAAAGTGGATCTCCATATGAAACTGCCCATCATTAAAAGCCCACCTGTTTGAGGCGGATGCACAGTAGACTTAGTGGTGCATCATGTTGTGATAATCAATGTTAATTTTATCCACTGTTGGAAGGACATGAGTGTTGCAGAGGGGATGGGGTGGAGTTTGGGCAGAAAGTCCTTGGAGTGTTTCTGATCCAGGCACAGAAGAGGAGGGGGGTACAGGAGACATACAAGGTTATAGAAATTGCTAACTCGGCTGTGCTTTGTCACGGCCTTCTGAAAAACAATATCCTTGGTTGAGTATCAGATGCATACCAATAACAGGTTCCCCTGCTTTAATGGTTTTATAATATTAACTGAGAGCCCAGCACAGAGGAGAAGAAAGTGATTAAAGGAAAGGTGACAGCTGCCAGGAAGGGATAGAGAGGTTTTTTTTTTATATATGGAAAAGTGACGAGGGTTGCAAGACAAAGCCTCACTCAATTTTCTGCCTGTGCCTCTCTTGTCAGATTCCCCCTGAGATAGAGCAGCTGAGAGAGAAGTGTTTGGTAAATGCAGGTTAGGTAGAGGAAGGAGTTTTAAAATGTCAACCTGGAACAGCCTAAGACTTTAAAACTAGCCACAGCACTCAAACATCTCGTCTTTGTCAGAGAACATACGTACGTACTGCAGCTACCCGCACAAAGTATGTACATCCCACCCTCAGCAGGAAAATGACAGTAGTGCTTACATTTTAAGGGTGTGTGTGTGTCTAGCTCACAACCTCTTGTGGCAGTGTAGATAAGGCCATGATAGATCTCCTAGTCAGGGTGGTATGTGTTGACATGGTGGTCAAGAAAATAGAAGAATGTTGCATCGTGCCACGTAATTTTGAACCTTTCTATATTTGTTTCTATTTTGTTAGGGCCGTAAGAAATGTGATCTTTTGTTTTAAATCTTGAAGAGTTTAGAATAATAAGTCAAAGAATGCGTGGAGGAAGAAATGAATAAAATCACTTTGAAGATATTTGTCTTTTCTGGCATAGTTAAAGAGAAAATAATGGCGTGTAGCAACATTCACTTTGTACCAGGAAAAACCGGTTTTATTAGAAAGGTCTGAGTGGATATTCATAGCTCTGATATCTACACCAAACAAAGCTGCTAATAATGGGAAATTTTAACAAAAAGTGAACAATATCGGCCAAAAAGACTGTGTCTTTTCTAATGATCACTTTACTAAGCTGCCTATAGAATTCATTGATTGTGTGTGTATGTTGGGAGGAATCAAGTAAACAGAGGAGGTAAAATAAATAGTTAAAGTAATTATTAGTGTTAAATAACATTAAGTTGTGTAAGATTTATACATGGAAAACAACATTGCCAACATGTTCAGACTCACCTGTTTTTGTGTAGTTGTTAAAAACACTACTGTGAGTTGTTTCAGTGTAACTCTCTGTGGACAGAAGTGACAAGTATTGTTTAACTTGGCTACTGCCTGACTTCATGTTTGTTACGTGTGTTTGTGCATCTGGGTGCTTTTTAGTATGTGGTACATTTCATGACTGAAGTTTCCACCTGACACATGTTTCAAATTCCAAGAATACTCAGAGCCATCACATGAAGTCAGACAGGGTAAGATATGACAACAGTAGCTCTGAGCAGAGACATGTGCTGTTACCAGGGAGAGAGAAATCAACAGAATTATTTTGAGATGATATCAGCTCTGAAAAAAAAAACCTCATCTCTATCTTAAGAAAAGCTTTATGTGATAAGAGTCTAGCTCAGGGATGTCTGGGCGTGGTAGAGCTATGAAAACAGTCTTAGATGTGCAGTTTTTTTGAGGGCTAGATAAACACCAGAAAATATATTTTAATCACGCTGAACATCATGGACTCAGACGTGTTTCTGGCTTTGGATTGGTAGCATGTAATGTATATGTTCCTTATATCTCCATCCAGTACAGATGGATGGTGTGCCATGTTTGAATAAACAGAAAATAACCTTTTCTGCTGTCAGTGAGCAGAAACCTGTTCAGTCCAGACCAGCGACGTCTGTCATATGTTAATCCCCTCTCACTGGAAGTGCAGCGCTGTTGCTCCCTAAAGCTTTTCTGTTTGATCAGTTTCTGGTTTTGTCAGCAGAAGGAAAAAGGTGCGTGTTAACGCTGATTGAATGCCAGTCCTCCATAAACTCACAGTTACAGTCTTGTCACCTTGATGCCCAAAGGCTTCAAGTGTCCAGCAGTGCTGCTGCATTCAAGACCTTTGATTTTTTTGCATTTTGCTGCAAAGTAGATTAGTTTAGAAACATCTGGGAATGTCTGCACATGCAGGCCTGTATTGCACTGAGCCTCTGGCTGTTTATTGTGTTTGTCTTCATGGTGACATTTCAAAACACTTGCAGAGCCTGCCTAACCGACATGTACATGTGACCTATGGTCATGCTTTCATGCATTACAAAGCGACTGTACTCTGATAGTTATCTTCTCGGTAAACCTTTATCTACACTTACAGTGGTGCTTTGAAGTTTGTGAACCCTTTTAGAATTTTCTATAATTCTGAATAAATCATCAGCAGCAGATTTTTTTTACACAAGTCGACAAGACAATGGAAGAACCTAATCAAGCAAATAAAACAAAAATCAGTTTAACTTTTTATTTATTCAGTGAGTTAGTATCAGTACCATAGGATCAGATCTTTGAGTAAACTGAAGCCAATGTATAGCCAATATATGTCATGTGCGTGAATCAGACTGGTAAATCACAGTTGTATTGACATAATTAACTTAATTAATTAAGATTCGGCTACATAATCCCTAAAGAAATTACAGAATTTCTGATTATTTCCAGATTTGGTAGATGTTGTATCATATAGCTGTATGTCAACTTCACATGAAGCCTATTACACATACTTTTCTTTGTCCTCATCGGTACTCCTTCCCTAGTTTTATGGATTTAGATATTAAAACCAGATAGGCCTATATGGATTGCATTGATGGATCTTTTTCTCATAATGGTGACTGATGTTGTCTTCTTCTTATTGTTACTCAGATGAAAAGGTGGGGTTTGTACTGGGTGCCATTGGTTTCCTCTCATCGATGGTCACAATGGCAATAATGATAAAGCTACACAACAGGAAACAGGAGAGGTGAGTTCAATTTTCTCAAAAATTAAATTCAAAAATGCATAAATAGGACAGAAACATGAATGCATATTTGAAAACCGTGTTAAGATTCAGCCACTGGCTTCTAGGCTGTTGAGTTCCTGTCAGCTAAGATTTCACTATTACACCGCAAGAAGAAAAGAAAAGCTACCGTACTGAAGTTATACAAGTGTTTCACACACATTCTGTCATCCTAGAATGAATGTGGGCTTCTGCAGGAATGTTTGCATGTCCAAGAGTGTGTCGTGTGTGTGTGTGTGCAGACTTGTCCTCAAAGCCACTTGATGCAGGATTATGTGAGGTTGCCTGTCACCTGCAGCTCCACATCTAAAAGCTAATTATTCCTTTTCCTTTTTGTTAAGTCCCTGGTTTTTGAAGCAGTACCAACAGTAAATGATGAAGTTGATAGAAGATAAAAGTTGGTTTAATTCACATACATTGCCTTCTGTGATTTACCATACAATTTAAGGGAATAAAATAAAAGTGCAAAGAAATGAAACATGAAACCAAAACCAAACATGAAATATACTATAATAATAATGTTATTATACTATTTAATATATGTACCAAGCAAGACATTAATGAAATAAAAACCTATTTTGTCCCTCTCAGTACAAACCACTAAAGGTTTCTGCAGGTCAAGCAAGTTGTGAATTAAGACACAAATAATGGCATGTTTTTGTTTGGAAGGCCTCCAGTCACAGCCACCCATATATCTTTCATTCTGTCTTCAAATAGATTATATGTTCAAAATCGGAGGTACTTGTTATCTTGTGAAAACTGCTACATAGCTAGAGGTCTTGTTCCACTCCCATTTCCTCTCAAGTCACCTTTTTGCTGCACTAGCAGAGAAACACAAAGGCAAACAATCCCACCTGCTTATTTGATATCTCAGCCTCCTAACCTCTGCTCATAAATTTCCTTTCTGATCAGATCAAACCAGATAAGCCCTGTGGGATCATACTCATGACTTCAGTCCAAAGTAACAAGAGGCTAATGGTAGCGCTAGCTCCTGGGCATATACAAGTAAATTAAAGGCCTGTTTTATGAGCCCTTAGACTTCGTTTTGGGCTTTCCCCCCACCGTAACTTTGGCAGTGGAAGGGAAAATATGGATGTTAGGAGTCAAGAGTCACGTTCCACTACCAGCAGCTCTTAGATCAGTCATTCGAAGAAACAGTTTTCACAGAGTCACGGGGGCAAGGAGAGAGCACACCTGCCCTCACTACAGGCCTTGATCATAGGAGGCCAGGTGTAAAAAGAGATGAAGAGTGTCAAAAGGTCTAGAGATGAGAGGGAGGTGATCTCACACATACAACATGCTGGTACACATGCTAGTGATAGAAGGCAGGGACACACACACACACACAGCCAGGAAAGACATACAGTAAAAAAGACATGTAAAAAGACAACTTATTCCCTCAGTGAGTGCTCACACTGACATGCTTGAATACACACACACCTATACACACACTCCTGCCAACAAGCGCAGACACATCGATTCCTCTCATCAACATCAGAAGAATTGTTGCAGGGTGGAAGTAGCTGGGGTCTTACTGTGTTTCAAATCATGTCTGGGTTGCGTGTCTGGAGTAAAGAAGAGGAGATACCACACTGCCCTGTGTGTGTTTGTGTGTGACATGTAGATAGTGAAGGCCTCCTGCTTCTCCTCCATGTGTCTCAGACTTGCAGGGGTACTTTCCACATCTAGGGTTACTTTGCAGGTTTCAACAGGCCGACTGGCAGCTCACAACAGGAGTAAGAAAGTCATTACACCATAAGATGTAAGAGTGTTTGTGTGTCTGTGTGTGTGTATCATCATGTCTCCTCAGCTTCTGCTAAATAACACATCAAAAAGGTGGAGGGATTCCTTTGTCTAAAGCATGTATTGAAGACCATTGATTCATCCTTAGTCTAAAATAGAGGGAGTCTATATCAGAAAAACTAGCACATAGTTTTACAACATACAGTAGTTCATTTCTACATTCGCTTCATTTGTCATTATCTTGGATTTCAGTGAAGCATTCCACAGCAGGGGTGTTGTCACCATCAGTGTTGAAATGGCAACTTATCTTGCGGACAAGGTTAGTAGTGTGAGGGTGATAAATCTGTGAGCAGCATTGTGTTGGACGATGGCTGCCATCATTATTGTGGGCCTGGTTCTCTGCTTCTCTTGTTGTCGATTTTGTCCTGTAGATCAGCCCCAATAGTCTAAGTAATCTAAGTAAAATACAGATTTGCATCCTAGAAAAAAGGCCATCACGTTGATGAACATCTTACTAATTTTGAGACTAGAATTTCGGTTAGAAGTGGTTCGCCTGACTCTCTCATGATCTGCCTTAAAAATGGCAGGTTGTCCCCTTGACATGTTGAGCTGAATTTCTGCCTCATTAGACAAAAGAAGTGTGAGGACCCAGCCAGCTGACAGATTAGTCTGTCTGGGATTTGTTGCAGATAACTGCATAGATGCCCAGCTTTGTGCCAAAATAACATTGTGGTATTAGAACTTGGACTTTTGAGAACCCCTCAAATGGAATGGGATTAAACGGACTGGCCACCACCCCTCCACTGGTGTAATGGATCTCCTTTGAACAGGGCCTAAAGGACAGATTCACATTTTTTTCTGCCTTGACATAGTACTCTCCTGCTTCCCGTCCTAATGTCTGTTCAGTATTCGACAACATTTGCGGTGGTTGCTGCAGCCCTCCTGTTTTCTTGCTTTCTTTACTGTAATGTCATGTATATAATGTCAAAAATCAGCTAATGCGTTACCAGTTCAAACAGGAATCGAGAGCTTAATAGTCAAGTTGCCATTTGCCATTTATTTCCCTGTTTTGAAAGTTTTAAATTAGCTGTTAATAAAACACCTTTAGGAGCTATAAAATGGTGTTATTAAGATCCAGGTTGAACATAAATGCTGCCCTGATGCAAGGTCACAAGACGTTTTTCCTGCAGTTCGCTTTGATTTTCAACAAGTGTTCTCAATTGCTTCACTTATTCAACTTCAATAAAGCAGCAGGAGACACAGTCTGGATGCCTTTTTTCCCTAAAATGTCTTTGAAAAGGTGAGGATGATTATCTTCAAAAACAACATAATGTATAAATATGAGTTCTGATGTAAAATGAATGTCATGTTTGCTCTTGCTTTAAAACTTTATTAAAGTTGTTTCAGTGACTCACCTTTTGCTTGTATTTTCAGGGAAAGAAAAGAAAAACCGGGCCAGGTGGTGAACCAACAACAGGCTTGCTGAAGTCCTTTTGGATTATGGATCAGCAATGTGGCCTAAGGAAACAAATATGTTTAGATTTGAGCATATGGTGCATATAGTGGTGTTACCCATTGGGATGGTGGTCCTCTCCTGACCTCCTGACCTTATCAGGAAAAGCTCAGGCATCAAGTTTTCAGCATGTTGTTTGGCTTCTTGTTTAGTTTGGAAAACCTCCAGGTTGTGGTAAATGGTGCATGGGGTGACGATTGAGTGAACTGAAGTAAAGGAAAAAATGCCATGATTGTTTTTATATCCTCGCTTTGCATGACTGAGCATCCGATCTTCGCAGGAGAGAGAACTGTATAAATACTACACGGAGATATCATCATTACAATCAACACTCCCTTCTGCCATTCAGTCTAAAATAAGACCAGATGTGTTTGAATTCATGTCAAATGTGAAGTGAACCGGATCATTTTTTGGTTGAAAAACATTGAACTTTCATGCAGCCTATGTGTGGGCTCGCAGCTTTCAGTCAAATGAAGGGTTTTGCTGAGTGACTGAGCCAGTAAAATCCACAAATGTTACATAAAGGTCAACTTTTTGCACTGTATCAACAACACTTCACTTTCTGAATCTCTGTCCTGTTACTTGTAAACAATGGTTGAGTGAAAGCATCAAACAATCAGCAAGAAAATCAATAAATTATATTGTATTATTATCATCACTGATGTGCGTTATGTGTCCGCAGTACTGCTTACTGCTCAGAAATCATCCCCGCTCCAGCCAGGCAGGCATGCAGCATCTGGCACAGCGGCATGCCCCATCGGACAGACAGTCCTCTCATGTTACCCCGCGGTCTTCTCCTCTACTTTGAACCTGACTCACTTCTCCTTTTCCAAAACAAAGCCCCTGGGGGGGTAAAAGGAAACAGAATGACAGGGTCCCGTGTGGCTGATCTCTGGCAGTGATAGGTGGGGGTCCAGCTGGGGAAGAAGAGGGGGTCTTGTTGAAGAACTAATTGAAATAACCTGGCCTGCTGCACATGGAAGGCTTTGAAGTTTTTTTTTTTCATGTGAACACTGTTTCCTAACTAGCAGTTGTGCAATGCTGCTGCTGCTGCTGCTGCTGGCATGCCTCAACGATCCTATTGTTTTACACACGTTTCTTACAGACATGAATAAGTGTATATGTGCACCTATTTCTATGTTAAACCAGCCCTGATACCCTTACAAAGGGCACGTAAGCCTCCCTGTGTGTCAGCGTCTGAGCTCCTTCTGCAGTATCATCTCAGATTTGACTCTGTTGCTTGATAATCTCCTGACTTGGTGCAAATTTCCCCACTTTCATGTGTCAGTCGGTGCTTAGAGGAGAGGCAATGGAGCAAGCATCTGCATCTGTTTGCAGAGTCAGATGCTGATTAATTGTGTATGGATGAAAGTAGATTTTTCATCTCTGTGGGGGCCTGTTCTAACCCTGAATGTTTACGCTCGCTTAACATCTCAACAGCCCGGCGTAATTAGTTCAATCATATTCAAACACAAGTAAATGCTAATGTGCTCTGTGGAAGCTTGTTGCTTTCACGTGGGACTTTTCCCAGTTCTCAGATCTGCACTCCATCCCTGGATTATGAAAAAAAAGGCTTCTGAAGTGGCTTTTTTGGATGAGGCTTTTGTTTTGGGTGCGCTTTTTTTTTTTTTTGTTTCATGTCAACTCCAGCTTTGCAGGTGTGCTTAGTCCCTTACCTCCTAATGCCTCATGGCTGAACAGCACCTTCTGATGTTAACTCCTAATTTTAAGGCGTAGGTTGAAATGAAGATTGATTCAGGGATTAAAGTGTTTGCCCAAACACAGAGGTTTTGTTACTGGCAACATGAACACTTTACAGTGGGGAGCAGAGGCAGCTAATCCTGCAGTAGATTAAAACAAAGGCCTTGCTTTCTTCCTTTTTTACACACTGCAATCCCTAATCAAACAACCCATCAAAGAAAATTATGGAAAATAATTCAAGATTCAGTGACTTTTTATTGTCAATTTCACCATATGTGTAGTATGTATATTAATGTAACTAGCATCAGCTAATCAGTTGCTGTTTATGGTTTGATAAATCCATAAAGATGTCTGAAAAAGTGAGGAAGGACTCACAGAAGTGACTCTTCAAACACAGAGTGCTCTTGACATAAACACTCAGTAAACTTTATCACTTTTTGGCCAGCTACTATTGTTCCCCCTTTCCCAGTCATCAACATCAGAGGCTAAACTTCATCCCCTGAGGCGCTATAATCCACTCAGCGACCAGAGGCCGTTAGGACCCGAGGTTCACTTTTCATTGGAGTCAGTTCTTTTTATAATGGAGCACGTCATTCTCCCAGGCCACAGAAAAGGCAGATACCTCACTTTACTACACCACAGATGAGCGAAGCAGAGCAAAACAGACCCAACAGGCCCAATCCACCCTTACAGATGTTCGTCGTATAGGCCATGCCCAACACAGGAAGCCATTAAAAAGCAAATCAATCAGACAGCGCTGTGGAAACTGGTGGGGGACAAACCTCTGTGGAAAGCTTGTGTGGAAGGGCATGTTGCCAAGGGAGTGAGATGCACTACACAAGTTGTACCAAATATAAATTCATTGCAGGCTCTTGGAAACTTGTGTTTTCATAAACAGGAGAAATGGGTTGAAGTGATTTCCTGATCTGGAATGATTCAAATGCAAAGCAGTGGAGGGCAGTGACAAAAGAGAAGTGAGAGGAGGAAAAAAAAAAGGAATTGCTGTTGTTTGCCTTTTATTTGCCTAGAGGGGAAATATTTCCAAAGCTCATCCTGAGAGAAATCGTTTTAGTGGTGATAATCCTCAAACAGCATCCATCTCTGATTTTTGAAATGAAAAGAATACCAAAATATTTTCAAAATAAACTTTTATGCATAAGTCGACTGTTCCCATGAATAACAATGTGCACCCTGGCACCTCTTTACAGCATGCAAAGAAGTTGTTGTTCTGCATGTTTGTTCCTCTCTTTAAATATCTTCAGCCGGATACAAACTTCTCTGCTCTGCTTTCCATATCTGGACTCACTGAGATTTAAAGAAAACATGCAATGCTTGTGATTTGCAAATTATGTAAAACGTAAATGTCTTTTAAAATAGCTGTATGGAATACATGCACAGGTTTGGTTTGATAATATTCTACTTCCCCATTGCTGCTGCTGGCTTTGCTCCAGTTGGATAGTCCCTCTTAGAGACAACACATTCGACCCAGTGAAATCACACTCTTAGACCCCATTCACACTGTGGAAATAAATCCGGCTAGAGTGGGATTCGAGCCGTATCCGGATTTATCTCAATATATATATATATATATATATATATATATATATATATATATATATATATATATATATATATATATATATATATATATATATCCGGATTGGCTCAAATCTGGCTCAGGTCTGAACGCAAATCCGGCTAGCGTGTGATACTTCACGGGAACAGTGTCCGGGTCACGTACAAAAGCCATATGTAAACAACCGTTGAACTACGACAGCTTTGCCCCAAGTTTATTTTCGACAGGGCTACAAAGGAATAAACTGCTTTTTGAACCAAAAACAAAAACAAAGAATGAGTGACACGGGACGAAAAAACGTGGTCCTACCGCAGCCTGAACGGACTTTGTATATTACGAGGCGCCACCTAGCGGTGTGGAGGACAACAAACAAGCTGGATTAAGCTGGATTGAGTGCCGACACGCATGTGTGATAGCCAGATTTGAAAGTAGGTCCAGTTTAAAGTCCATCTGGATCCAACCTACTCTAGCTGGATTGACTTTCTTCAGTGTAAACGGGGCCTATTAGTCTTAGTCTTAGGTTTGAATCCTCCGGACTGTGCTGTCTGTTATGTTTTTGTTTTTAATCACAGCTGGTTTTGACATTAAAAAATGTAGAAGTCAATATTTTAGTCCTTAAAAATGGAGCAAAATGGAACAAAGTCACAGCAGTGACAGTTTGTATCTCAGGCTTTTAGTTCCCTCAGCCAAGTCTCAAATTTGGGAGCTAAATCAGACTTTTTTCAGGATACATCTCATAGCACCATTGTCCTTTTTTGTCTTTATTCATGACTGATGTTGTGAGCTGGCAAAATGAATTTCAGACTGGCAGCTCGCATTCTGTGTAGTAGATGATTTACTTGTCACATGTCACAGCCAGCATATAAAATACTGGCCTCTGCTGGGTTGGGTTGGGTTTGGTTGGGGCTGGGAGTGGGGGGGATTACATCTTGCGTCTGAAGATGTAATCTGTCAAAAGATAACTTTATCCCCATATACCTCAAATCTCAGCGTGTAAAGCTGAGTGAGTAATTCCCTGCCTGTAGATTTATGATAGCACCTGTCTGTTAGCACAGATCAAACTCCTCAAAACTCAAAGTAAACTGTTCCAGCAGGCATGGGAATTCCCATCAAATCCAGCTCCAGAATCCCCCCCGATCATCAAGAACTTTGTTCCTGCCATCAGAGATAAAGCTTCACAATCCTCACTAACCATTACACTTAATGAGCTGCTTAACTAGCTGCGTTACGACAAAGCTGATTCCAAGAAGAAAGACAACTTCAAACGGCACATATTCCTCCACGCTTGGTTTGTGTTTTCCCCTCTTTTTTCCCCCCTTCTTCTTCTTATCAGGCACCGTGTGGCTGTACGATGCACAGATATGATAAAGAAAGAATTAAATATCTGTTCAGGGTACATGCATGGTTTGTCTGTGTGTGGGTATGTTTTCAGTCTGATACCCTGTAAGTAGTAGTAGTAGTAGTAGTTCAGGGACACCACACACAAATTCAGAGGAAACCATATGAGTCAATTCTAGCCTGGGCTTGCCTCTGTCTCATGTTTTTTCATGTAGTTTTAGTAACAACTCCTTATAGGAACATCTTCATATTCAGTGATTGCCGCGTGGAGTTCTCTTTTTTAATTAGAATTTGATACAAGTGGCTTGATAGCCTTTCAGTTTATGTCATACTCATTTCAGTAAATCCAGTTGTTTATGTAGACGTTTGCTTTCAAGTGTAATCAGTTTTGTTTAGTTAGCCCACATTCTCAGGCCCTACAGGCAGATAATGTTTTACTGTCTAGACACACTTGCTGGTGGTGCCTCTTACAGTTTGGGTCTGTATACACCTGTGATTAATATCACTGATGGCATTGAAGGTCTTTTATATTTCTCTCTGTCTCATTATGAATTCTCACTGCTGTGATCCACAGTTTACTCTCTCTCTTCCTCAGTACAAGGTCAAAGATCTCATAAGTATTCATATCCCCGTATCCATTCAGTTCTGCTCTAATTGACAAAGACACAGCTCTCACAGCATCGTCAGGTTCATTTTTTCTTATTCATATTTATATAGAGGAGAGTAATTGTGTTTCAGGATTGCTTCTGATCAATGGTACTGTATTTGTAATTTAAATTAAGTGTTTTCTTTGCTCACAGTGTTGTTTAGTTATCTATAGAGGCTCCATGAAATAACAAAAGGCTTTTTTTTAACCACTTGTTGCCTGTTCAGAGCTTACACGCAGGCTGTGCATCCTTTGGTCCTGAGCGTGACTTATTACATATTCCAAGCCACATCATTCAATTTGGATGTTTTACGCATATCAGATTTGCCCCTCTTGATGGTTCACATTCATGATTACAAGTGTCTTTCATCAGACTTGTGTCTGTGAACGTCACTGTGTCCTCTGAAACACCGCGCATGTGTACATCGACTCGCTCGCATGTGTCATCTGTTAAAAACGTGATATTCATGAGACCATGTAAGACCTGACGAATGTGGTTCATATTAAGAGAAAAGGACATGAGAGTGACTGCAGCACATTTTTAGATAAAGTGCTCCAGAGGATGACAACAAGAAGGCAAGGAAAGGCTGGACTGTTAGCTGTTTGTGGAGCTGTTGTCGGCACCACGGTGCTAATTTCTTCTATTGTTGAGTTTGACACACACTCTCATTGATGTCAAATGGCAACAAAGCAAACGGCTAAGGACCACGTCCTGAAGTGACTCAATCCAGATTTGTATGCTCATACAGACCTATTTGAGTCGCGACAGCCTGGTAGTCTGAACGTAGCCACAGTTACCATGGTTACACCGCCTTGCACAAGCCATCCTCATCATAGCAATGCTACTTTAGGTGCAACAAACACCAGGTAGTGAGTCATATTGAGTTGTTTATTTACAGATTGGTACTTCAAATAGTAATAGATGAGTAGACAGAGCTGTAGTAGCAAAAGGCAGGTGGGAACAGTTCGACTTTAAAAAGTGTCTTTTAATCACTACTGAGGTATTTTTCTGACTAAAAAGTCTGGAGTATACTGCAACCATCCATCTCACATCCTCGGTCTTCATGAAGCTTATCCTCACCAGGAAAACATAGAAAGTGATCAGTTAGTTCCAGGCTTTGGAAACAACCCGTTTGTGTGTATCTGCTGTAGCACATTCAGTCTGGAGGCGGGACTCCTCAGCATGACAGCTGAAAATGGGGGCAGCAAATGTGAAAGTTTTGCCTCAATGTGTTTAATTTTGTAAATATATTTTATCCAATCACATCAAGAATGTTTTTTTTTTGAAAGAGTGTGCCCTTTCCAAACTGATTTTAAGGATGACTTCCCATCTAGTTATATTCACTACAGTGCACAAAGCGCCACAAATGTGTACATATCAAATGATTTTGTCAACTCACTGGTATTATTCTGTTACATGTTTTATTATTTTACGGACAGAAATAAATAAACCAGCACTTAACTTGGCAAAGTTCTGTTGTGGATTTAGCTATCCATCTGCTATATATGCAAGAAGCAAAATTCTTCTAAGTTTCTTTTCCTCAAGTTGCACTTTGGTTTGCAGGCGTTGGATTTTTCATGCCTTCTGAACTGAATGCTTAAAGATTGCATGGAGTACACAGTTTCCCCTGACTAGTTTCATTTCAAAGTAGGACTGAGATATTGTGGGAGACCTGCCAAATCATCAGCACAACATGGTGTATTAGCATCGACTGTTTATGTCTTGAAACCCTAAACCTGTCCCTGCATTCTGTGGCCTGAAGCTGGGTTCCTGGATTGTGTCACTGCGGATATGTGACTCCACAAACCTGTGTTTGTCTTTTCACTTGGCCGCAAAATTGTTTAGCTGCTGAAATCTTGTCATCGTCTTTTTGTAAACGGCAGATGGGAACCGTAGTTTGAGGATGCGAACTTTGGTACGGCTACATTGTTTACATTATGCATATGGTGGATTGTGGTTATCTCACTGTATTGATGACACGAAGAAGGACGCCCATCACAGGATGTTTGAAATGTTGTCAAGTCTGACATGGAAGGGGGAAAAAAATGATTCACAGTGTGAAAAACAAAGTTTGGCCTCAAGATACCCCACAAAGCGAAACCCGCTGCAGTTGTTTGTGCTCAGTGTGGTGACTTTCTGCAGTCCTTCGAAGACATACAACTCTAACAACTCAGATTTGTATCGTGAGTCCTTTCATTGTTGTTGTTTAGAGGCTTCATCAAGCTTTGTTGCCATGGCTTCCGCCCTCTCTGCACCATACTGTTCTCCAAGTAGATATGACATATTTCCAATGCTCAGTTACCATTAGCAGCCCTTCCTGAGTGTGAGTCAGATGTACTGTCATTGTGAACCCACAACAGAGATCCTTCTCGAGATGATTCCCACAACCCGGGTTACTGGATGAGGACTTCATGGCGGGAAGTGTAGAATCGCTAGCCAGCAGTACTCTGGCTTCTGGCTCCTTTCCTGCTCTGTGATGAGTTGGAAAAATGATTGTGATGGTGGCCACGATGTTCTTATCTTTGCTGGCAGTAATGGACGAACGCAAACAGAAAAAAAATTGACTTATTTATCCAGCTCACAGTAATCAGGAAAAACAAGGTCATGCAGTCCTCAGCCAGAAATGGATGTTGAGTGAAACCACTGTCCCGCCACTTATGCTGTATTATTCCTTAAATTCACCAGCATTTACTGTAATAGCTTGTTGGATAAGAGCTAAATGGATATTATAATGTCATGACTCCACCTAATGGCAGTATTACTTTACTTTTGCTGTCAAAAAGAAACCATCAATGCTGATGTCAATCCTAAAAAGCTGCTTTCACAATAACATCGTGTGTTTCAGGAAGGACATCTAACCTGTCATTTCTTAATGCTTGTGCATCAGAAAAAGGAGTTTTGCTGGTTTGGTGGATGTTAAATTTCAAGAGGTTATAAGTAGTAAAGGAATGCTGATCAAAATAAAGATTAATCATCTATTTTTTAATAATTTTGTATAATTTCCCAGCACGTCTGCTGCCCTTGCCACCTTGTTTATTATGTTATTGCATCAGTCACTTTTATAATATTTCCTAAAAATGGAATAATGGCTTATGCAGGGACCAGTTTACAAGGGCTGAAATGCTTTAGGTTTGGTTTGTGGTTTGGTTATGAAAGCTTTGAGGCCCTCGGTAGGTTTGCTCTCAGAGGCGGATGGACAGGGTGCAGGAAACATGAGTGGCAGACACTCGGTGTCCTCCTTCACTACATGGATATGTCATCTTAAGGGATAATTTGCAGTGTTGCTATGTTTTCGTAAATAGTGTAAACAGTGGTTGCAATAACCAGCATGTGCAGTCTGTTACATTCTCATGTTATTTTTTTTACTCAAAGGAGGTCAAAGTGCAATTATGGCAATACAGGCATTAGGTGTATGACGTTCAATATGTAATAATTTTGAAGAATTATGAACACACTCCAGGATGACTGTCTATACAAGGTTGTCTTCTATAATCTAGTTAAAGGAAATGCATTGTCACTGTGTTTAAATCTACTTTGCGTATAATGTAATTATGATAGTAAAACAGGACAGTGAGACATTGAAGTTGTAATTAATATAAGTAATTAAGAGCTGATAAATATCTCATTATGTACAGGAAGATGTTCCATCCATCTCTCTTCCTTTATCGTTGATCTCTTCCTCTTTTCTTCTTCCCTTTAAAGGAGATAAAGCTCAGCGATGTGACAATAAACATTCCTGAGGGTGTCACCCACCCGGAACCTAATTAGAGACCCGGGAGGCTGAGCAAGATGTATGACTACTGTGTGTCTCAGTAGGGGAGGAGGAGGAGGCGAAGGGGGAGGTTGTGGGGCTACAGCAGCTGGTTATACACAGGTGGCTGGATGCTTTGAACACAGGTAGGCTCAGGGGCCTGCACAGGTGTGTGTCTATGTGTGTGTGTGCAGAAGATTGGAGTCCAGAGGAGATATTGGTTGGAGAGCTTCTACACCAAAAGAGCCAGAGGTAGCCATTTGTCTTTGGCGGAGCTTTGCTGGGGTCAGAGTGTGACACAGTAATGTGTGTTGTGTTGTGTGCGCAACCACTAATGATGTGGATCATATAGACGCTGATGTGTGGAGGGGGGGGGGGGGGGTCGCTCAGACTTCAAACACAACCAGATGCTTTTGTTGAGTAATCGCTTTGACTCACTGTGTCCCCCACAGGAGCAGACAGAAGAAGTTGTGCGTCAACGTTAGTGCCAGGGTGTTTTGTTTTTAATTAATGTCATGAGCCAAGCGATGGCAGAGATTATTTTGGCGCTGAGGAGAATGATCCCGACAGCAAACAGTGACTCAGTGTTGATGTCAGAGAGGGAGACAGAATCATCCTCTTTTTCTTGTCACATTGCTGCCGAAATCAGAAAAACAGGGTTTTTTTTCACAAGGGTGTGAGACGCACGTCCCTGTTCTCCTAAATTTAGCCTGAGAAGTGTTATGTGTCCTAACTCAAATGTGTCACTTTTAATGAATGAAAATACATTGTCTTCACTTGTAGATAGTCTTTTTTTTAACTTATAGTGAGATCTCCACTTCTGAATACATTGTGATCAAGGAAATCAAGCTTTGGCCAGATAAACCGCAGCAGGAAGTAGATCACAGTTCCCTTTACCTGTTAAATTCCAATGTGAAGACAAATCAGTGGGGGGACACCACTGTCTTAAAGGACAGCCGCAGGGCAGGGAGCTGTCTGAACTGAACTTTTTCTAAGCTTGATTTCACAACTATGAAACATGAGTAATTAAGATGTGTAAGCAAAAAAAAAAGGATCTGTGATCGTCCACGTGCCAGAATTCTGTTGCCTGACATCCTCGGGACCTTTACAAAGGCTGCAGGAAACCAAGTCAAATGTCTTTAAACCAGCCGGTCCTCACCAACTCAACCAACATGAGGTTCAGTCCTTTAACACAGAACATGTGAGCGTATTTCTCCGGCTCAATCTTTATATGTTTATGGGGGCAGTGACTTGTGGGCCGTGCGATGAGAATGGTTTTTATTGTACAATATGAATTTGTGTGCTTTACCTGACCCCTTAGCCTGTTTAATTTAATGCCAAACCTTAACGAGTTTTTTTTTTTCATGCCAAATTCCGCTGTGAGGTGAAAGCGAAACCTGACACCAGGGGGGAAACTAAACAGCTTGCAGTGTCAGGGGGACTCAAACCTCAAACTCCTGAGTAAAAGCCTGCTGCATCTCACCACCATCACCAACCGACATCTTTACTTCGTGGCTGCATCAGGCCCATGATCGAATGACGTCAGGCAATATGTGCCGTTAACATAAAACAAAAGATTTTCAGATTATCTTTGTAAACAAATTATTCCAAAATCTGGAGAAAATCTGCTAATTCTGCCTTTGTTAGTGTGACAAGGCATCATGTGTGTGGCCTATTATCAATTTTTCATTTTTAAGTTATGTTTTTAGTTTTTTTCCCCTGATGGAAAGAGATTTGAGATCCTGAAGAACTAACTGAACATCCTCCTCTCTAATCCTAAGAACAAAAGCTTAGAAGGAGAAATAGTTTCGACTACACGGGAGAGAAATGTGGCATTAAGATTCAGGGCGAGACACTCATGTTTACCCAAGTGAGAACAAGGACATGACATAGTCTTGGCTCCAGAATTTGTGAATTCAAAGCATCTGGGCCAACTTCTAATTCAACTATGCATAACTTCCCATTGGCAGGCAGGTCAGGGATGCTGATGTACCTTCTAATACATCTCGGTGAAACATTCTCGCTGTGACCTCCAGCCTCCATCTTGCATAACTCAACAGGCAGGACACACAAGCAGAGCGAGTGGCTCTGCAGTGGTCACCCACACTAGAAATACACACAAACACACACACACATACACATGGTCCTGGAAAAAAAAATTTAAAAGGCAAAATGCCAACAAATAAAGTGTGAATGTAAAACGTGGAAGTGCCAAGTTTTATCTGGAGAGAGCAAAAAACACAGAAGAGAATTACAGTAACTCCAGCAGACCACAAGGAATGTGGCCAGGCGGCATGTACAGACAAGCCCAGTGTGTTCACACACACACACACACACACACACATATACATAACCAGAAAGAGAGGGACAAAGAAGACAAAGGAAGCCTTGCTACCAGAGCTGTGCAGCATCACAGACTGATAGAAGAGGAGGTAATGACAGGACTCAGGTTCATTTTCATACAGACACACGGTAGTTTGTATTCAGTCTGGCAGAGGATCTGCTTTGCATGAGGACATACCCATAACATGTACATTGTTCCGGTCCACTCTGCACAAATATACAAATACATCAGGTAATTTAGCATCAACAGTTGTACTGATAACACACTGGCTCCTAAATATGTTTTAGGCACAGTTTTATGGGGGATTTAGGGGACCTCAAAAAGTACATACCTGGCTGGAATACACTTGTTGTTTAATGCTCTGAATAGTTAATGTCTGCTACATATCAGTGTTGGAAATTAGCTGAACATCAAATAATGTGTCCCCTTTTTAGGATGCCATATTTGTATTTTGGGTATTTACATTGCATCTCATTAGCCCCTATCACAGTGATTGTGTTATAATGTTGTTCTGTAGGTCTGCCTTTGCTCACCTTTGCTTGTTCACAAACAAAACCAGGATAATGCTGCAGCGGTGCATTTGCTGCATTAAACCCTTTCACGCAGTGATTGTGGCTCCACTGCCAACTCAAAGGTGCAACCAGCCCGTCTCTGTACCTTTCACATTGAATGTCGGGGCACATTTAAGCTGCTGCTGCTGCTGCAGCTCTGCTTTGCCCGGAAAAAGCTCTGTGTAAAAAAGTGACCGCTCTGCTTATGTTGAGCATTTCTGTTGTTTCAGCATTTGCTTGTGTTCTGAGATTGCTCACTGTTGTCATGTGTTGTCCTGGGTTGCAGTGCAGTGAGCTCTCTTCAAATTTAAAGACCAGTGCGAGTTGTGTGTTTTTTAGCTGTATGTTTTGCATCTAAAATCTCGAGTTGTACTGTAACTATAAATGCAGTGGAGTGACTCTGAAAAGCTAATTGATAGTAAGTATAAAGTAGCAGAGAATTACTTCAGAATTGTTCTTAAGAACTGCTGTAATCTTGGCAAATGCTCTGCTGCATGTCTGTCAACTGAAAACTATCAGTTATGCAGCAATACTGTTTAGAAAACGATGACATCTCAGTCACAACCACAGTGAACGGACAGTATCTGAAGGCCATACTGTTATATTCCTCTAAAGGGCACACGTCATGCTAGATTACTTTCCCAGCGCGCCCCATCTCAACCCCGTCGGTTTTGGCAAAATCAATGTTGGGCCTTTTTTTTTTTCCTCCTTCAAGAGTGGTGAGCTCATTCTGGCTTTTCTATTTTTAGGCTCACTGGCTACTTTTTGGCTTGGACGCTCATTCACTGTGCTGCATGGTGCTCACAGTCAAACACAAGAGGGTGCTGTTTTTCACTTAAAGTCAGGCTGCCAGTCTGGAAAACAAAAAAAACATGGCAAAGGGGGTGAGAGGCACAGACAGCGGGCTCTGTGCACCTGTTTCTGTCCAGTGAATATGGGATATGTTACTAAAAAGACATGCAAAGAGAAAGCTTTAAAATGAATATATATGGAATTTAAATATAATCTGTTAAAACATTTGAGCCTTTTCTCGGAAGCTTCTGGAGCTTATAAGAAGCAGAGATTGTCCTTGGCTGTTATTTCCACCATACTGTGATGTTTTTCCAGAAGCAGGAACAAAAATGTCCTCTCAAAGAAAACTCATCCACATCTTAATTGATCTGCCTCGTGTTAGGATGTAGCTTATTATTAGTAGGGACCATGTGCCAATCCTTCTTACTTTTCACCTTTCCAATAAGATTTAGCCCCAACATTACAGAAAGCTTCCTCAGTATTCCTGCATGGCTTGTGTTACAGCAGGTTTCCAGTCAACTTACTGTCCTGATCCTCTTTGTGCATCACTTGTGTGTCTGTAATATCACCACAAGGACCTGAAAGGAAATGCATTGTAACCTTCAGAGAGACTTCTCTCTGTGCAGTTTTAGTTTTGTTGTAACACAGTTCTAATCATCGTATTATCACTGCAGGGACGGCTTTAAATCATGTTTGGAACTTTGGGGACCTGCTGTTCATTGCACCACAGAGACCACCTTCCAAACCCCAGCCCCGGCCGCCACCCGCCCTCCCCTTCTCTCCTCCCTTCCTCCCTCCCTCCCTCCTCCTCCTCTTTTCTTTCTGCTGCTTCCCCTCAGCGCTGCAGGTTGAATCCATTGCCCCTATTTCCTGTCACATGGGTTGGAAATAGGATCCCTGTTTTCTACTATCTGGTCTCGTCTTTGTGGTGTCAGTGTAGTTGTAGCTGTAGGACCTGCCTTGAAGTTCAGGGACTTTTAACGCCGACCAAAGCGCGACTCCAGCACAGACGCAGACGGTCAACCCACCAGGCAGGTTTAAGTTAAGTCAGCCCGACACTGTCCTGGGTCTGCGCATCCGTCCGTCAGCCTGCACTTCACCTGAGAGCCAGTTGAGACTCTTCAGTCACACCATGGATTCCTGGACCGTCACCTCTGCGCTTCTTCTTCTCGCTGGTTTTATTTTGTGCGCGGCTGTTGATCATATCGATACCGGTAAGACAAACTTTTTTTTTCTGCTCGCTGTTTCTCGGGAACGTCTCCAAAGTTTCTCTTTAACGCACAAAGCTCTCATCCTATTAGAGAATGTGCGACTCACGGCACAAAGTTATTATAATGATAATATTTGTTCTGTTCGGTAATGTCGAACATGCCACAGCTTGCAGCCGCAGCAACTTCATTCATAGGCATCCCACTCCCTCTCTGCAGAGGTATTTAATTGAGAAGTTTGCAGCCAATGGACACGCACAAATAGAGCTGGAATACAGCAGAATGAGGTGTTCCACTCTTACCTCCACGCCGATGGCGTAAACGCTGTGGTCCCCAGCCGGGTGTCCCGGAGCCTTCGCGATGAAACCCTACCCCAACAGGGGTTCAACTGAATCTAAAAGATGTTGTGTTTATAATAGGGAATCTCTGCTAAATGTTCCCCAAATGTGTCATGTCGGAGCAGTTATGGGAACGTCTGGCTGTTTGACGCAGCCGCTTTTACGCACTGGCCTCTCCAACGCATCCTGCGCTGCTTCTGTTTACCTGTCCTGCCGCAGCTCGGAGCTGCACTGTCACACTGTCTACCCATTTTACTGCATGTTCATGCTTATAAGAATCTCCATCAGATATGCACTGCTGGCTTCTTCTGCTGCTTTTTAATTGAACCATTCAGACATCAGACCCTCTCTCCCCCTGTATGAGGAGGAATAAACCCCTTGGCTCTGTCATCTGATATCATCCATTTAATTTGCCATCAAGTTCACATTAATCCTCAGGGGCATGCGCCCGTGTATCTGCAGAACTTTAAAGTTACAGCCGGATCTCCATTCCAGAGCTGCCCTTCCCCGAGAATATTTAGTTTTAATGTGGATGTCTAATAATGACGACCACACAAACCAGGCTTCTCTTTTGCTGTAATTTGTGCCGCGTTTCATGTCGAAGCAGCAAATCCTCGTGCTTTCCTTTTTAATTTTTTTGTCTCTTAATTATACCCTTGGATTTCAAATTAGAGGGTCCACCATCTGGGCTAGTGCGTAAGTACTCCCATGTGTACCTATGTATTAACAAAGTATTTAAAGCAATGGTATTCCCCCTCATAACACTGGGGGAGAAAAGAGGCCAAGTTTATGTTTAGTTTAAGTCAGCTGTGCCATATTTACCATACAGTAAAACATTAATTTAATGTGTCTACAAGAAGTCAGTCTCTTGTTGTAAATGAAAGAAGTGACTCATCCTCCCTTCATATGTTTGGACTGAATTAAAAGGTTAAACTGAATATGAAGCCCTGACCACCGTCTGCATGTGCAGCGATGACGCAGCTGCCAGTTCATTGGGATTTGTTTTCTAACTAACCCATGCTGCTCAAATGAAAAGATACTGCAGCTGGCTATTTTTGTTCTTCAGGATAAACTGATTAAGTTGAGGAAAAGTGACGAGCAAAGCTGGAGTTGATACACATATTGTTAGTGTGCTGCAGGAATTTCCGTGTCTTGTTGTCCAGCATCTTCTTCTGCACACATTTGACCAACTGTATGCTGGTGCAGAGTCAGTGTAGGTATCCGAAGCCAAAAACCTCCTCCATGTGTGCCATACTGACAGACAAGGCCCAGTCTGAGCTGCTGTGCTCATACAAGTACCACAATGCATTGCTTCAGGGACCCGATTCTTTCAAGACTCAATGTGCAGAAATGATATCATGAAACTGGTGCACAAGTTTTGAGAAAAAAAACTTTAGTCTAGAAACAGCTGCTATTATTTAGCACACGTATTTCACATCTATTTATAGTGGACTGTCTGATGAGCGACGATTTGCCACACACTCTTAGCCATAATGCAAATGAATACAGTTCCACCTCATTCAAACTCCCGCATGCTGTTGTGTCTGACTGCGGCCTGCCGTTGCTCTCTTTGGCAGCTGCTTCACACAAACGTGCACACAGAGTGGAAGCTGAATCGTGTCAGGGCTGTCAAGGATGAGGCGTAATTCACTCCATTGCTCTATAAGCCGGTAATGATGTAGCTCATGGTGTTTGTGCCCTAAACAAGCTCGAGCTGGTTAATGAGGAGAGATTTATCCTCCTTTTGATCTTCCTGGTATTAGTGACTGGTCTTACTGGTGGGTCGATGATGGGTGGTTTGTTTACATAAATGATGCATCATGTTATAGAAGTTGTGGAAGCTGTTTGATGAGGCTGCCAGTGCAGGTAGAGCCCATAATGTGTCTTAATGGTTCCCCAACTGATGTCAGGCAATGATTAAAGGAGCAGCTCTGCGTATTGGGTAAGAGAAGGTTGATGCCACTCTGACACAGGACAGCCTGCAACTGAGTAGTTTGCTTACATGACTGGAAAGAACTAGAACAAACATGTGATGTCTCACTTCAGCTTTGCTCTTTAAAGGGTGTTTGTAATAGTCTATTTTTTCCCTTAAATCATTTCTTCTTTGCTTTCTGCAAAAAGTCAAGTAAAAGTGTGATGTAAAGGGTTCTTCAGAGAGCTCTTAAGTGGCCGATTTTTACAAAGAATTGTAAGAAAGGATTGCTTTGATTCAAAGTTAGCACCGACTGAGCTCTCTGATCCCACTTTTCACAGACAGATCTTCAACATGAGCAACATGAAACAAATGTGTTTCACAGGATTGTCTTTCTTTTACCTTTAAAGGAAAACACTTTGTGTCAAGCTTAGGCTTGAAAAGGGCATGCTGTGACATTTTAGCATTATGGTATGCACTCTCATTATGTGATTACAGAAGACAGAGCTGTCAGGAATAAGACCTGATTTAAAGAAACATCAGGTTAGTATCAGGCTGTTCTTGACCACTGATCGAAAGAGGCAAGAAGTGCTATATCCTTATTTACTAGACATGCATGAAATGACTTGTTAGACCAGGGATATTAAAACCTTTATTCAACACTGGTAATTGAGGGAGTGCAGTCATCACACAGAGTGATGGGTGGATGGATTGACAGCATATGTTGTGATTTCCCTTTATGTGTGTAAGCTGCTGCATAAACTGGCAGCTCTCTGTTGCATCTGGCAACCCGCCTCCTCTTCTGCCCCGGGTCTGATCGCTGTCCGGCGAGACACTATGTTGGCCTGGGCTCTGTCAGTCATCGCACATGACCACATGCAGAACTGAGCGTTGTGCAGCACAGCAGGCGATGTGATTGTGGTTTACAGAAGCTGCTGCAGAGTGATTGTAGCTTGATGCACATTCTTCTGATGCTGGAAAGTCTGTAAGTGGATTTTTTTCACATGTTTGGTGTAACATTCACATTCAGTGACCTTTTGTTTGGACTGTGGACAAAGAAAAGCTAGAAGTTAGCATGCAAACCAGCTAGCTGTAGATAGTGATATTCAGTCTGAACATCAGTTAACGTGTATGATGATATGTTGGAGTCTGAGGGAACAGTTTATGATGAAGCAGAAACTTGACAAGGGAGAAGGAGGTCCATGCTCGACTCAAAAGCAAACCCAGGTGGACAAGCCCTACTTGTGCTGTAAGGTTTAATCACTAGAATAAATTGAAGGTTCTAGACTACATGGGTGAAGTTTAGAGTTTGCTGCAGCTCCGATTTCACCAAGAGAGATCTGGATAACGTAACAAGGGGTTAATATTTTAGTCTTTTAAAACAGAACATATGTACATATTTCTTCTGTGCTACGTGTTCAAAGGGCCAGGGACCTATCCCAATGGTAGCTGAAAATGGCAGCCGCACAACCATGTAAATGTGTTTAATGTTATGAGTAAGAATGTTTTAGGATGATCTTTTCCTGTTGGTTTTTTAGTATTAATATTCCAAATCTAGCCACGATTAAAAAACAAAAACACTGAGTCGAACCTAAACAGCCTTCAACCTTGACCTGTGTCCTGACTCCTGATTGGGTTTGACACCTGGCAATACGTCCATATGTTCTGTTAGCGTAAACATAACCATGTGTCGTATCTGGCAGGTGTATTATTGTCTAAATGTGGCGTTTTTTTTCGGAAAGGAAGTGTTGATTCAGCTGTATGTGCTCGCCTCCTGTTGTGTCAGAAATGCAGCTCTGTGCAGTGAGTTCTGCAGCGGTGGCTCTTACGTCTACATCAACTCGTAGCTCTCATCACTTGTGCAGTGGTGGATCAACTCCGCAGTTTATGTTTTTGCTTTGTGTGACAATATTTGTGGCAGATAATTGTTCCCTGCAAAAGTCCTGCACTGATTTAATGACCTGTCTTGTCAAACACAAATATGTGTAATCATAACACAGCACATTGTGCTGAATGTGGCTTCAGTATCTCAGAGGTGTTTGACAAAATAAAACCCTCAGGCGGAGGCATGACAACTTTAGAACAAAGTCTTCTTTGCAGTGCTGGTGCACATGAATGAACAGCTGATTCTGATCATCAATGTGTGAAAATCAATTAATAAGTCTGTGAAATGTGAAAAATAATTGAGCCAAAGATCAATCCTTTGAAATAATGTTGATAATGAATCAAATAAATGAGTTAAAGTTAGAGTTAATATACTTCAACATCACCATTGTGTGTGTAAATGTGAGGCAGCTGCAACCATCTGGAGTCTCTATAAACTCCCCAAGTTTAAAGGGGCCATGTCAGGTGTCAAACCAAGAGGTCTCATATCCTCCTCCCACACACACACACACACACACCTCACCCAACACACAGCCCTGTCTGCCTGTCCCCCACTTCTCAACTCCCCCCCTATACACCCAGACACTATATTTCTCCTGACTTAATCTTTTCTCCACTTGTAAATGCAGCCCATACGCTGCAGTTTATGACTCGGCTCCAGCAACCTTTGTAACCCCCGTGAGACAGAGAGATCTTTGTGAGTGTGTGTGAAGGAGAGATACTCTGAATCGTCTGGCTCAGAAAGATAATAACAGACCATCTTCAGCCGTTTGAAGAAACACGAGCTTGTGTTGGCAGAGGTGGTCGCAGAGGAGCGCTGGTTTGAGGAGAGACAGCGGATTGTAAAAGACTTTCACATAAGGGCTTTCGGTGTGTGGGTAAAGCCTCTGCGCTCAGTGTGGTGAGTGGCAGAGGGCGTTATGGGAAGAGGGTGCATGGGGTCTGGGTCTTAGATGTGGCTGCTGTGGTCCCTCTTGCTTTTCCGGTTCAGAGATGGAGATGGAAACCTCTCCTCCTCCCCTGGTGAGCTTCTGTGCAGCAGACAAACCACTCTAAGAGACCAGAGTGTGCGCGCTGAGATACACAACTAATGATTAAGGATGTGTAGGAACCAGTGCGACTGTTGTCCTGACTACTTCCCAGACTTGGACTTGGATTTAAAAATGCTTATTAATTTTGTGTGCAGCTCTTTCACAGGGATTTACCACCTAATTCTGCAGTTCTTCTTTGTTCTGCACAATCATTTGGCTCCTTGTCTCAGTTTTTTTTACAGCCTTTAACTTTATTGTTGTCTCATCAGCATTGTTGTGGCCAAAGCAATAAAGCAATAAGCTTTATCAAGGTCATACTGAGGTTGTATTTGCAGGTTTTTCCTCAGCACACAAAAATAAACCATAATACTTTTAAACCTGACAGTGTTACGAATAGATCACTCCTCTTGTCAGCTTCCCACTGGAGATTTTCTCCCATAGCTGTCTTAGATTTAGTGTTGTCAGAGCCTCTTCCTGGTATCAACGCTCCCTTTGCTTCCCAGAAAACAGAGGCTAGAATGAAGAGACTCATTCTAGGTAGAAGTGCTGTTGTTCTATTCATGAAGATCATGTCATGGTCTACTATGTGGCCATGATGATGACTGGCCTTCTAGGGCTAAACCTCTCTGCACCATGTTTTTATTCAGCACTCTTCATAGTGCTCTACCCCCCACTTGTTTTGACACGGGTCCTCGTGGGTGATAACACGTCGACACCGGGGTAATGGATGACTGCACAAAGGCCAGTATTGTCCATGGAATAAGTTCTGCATAATCAGTCAAATATGAGAAGTGCACAATCATGCAATGTGACTAACACAGCTCGTCTCCTTCTACCTTAGGTCACAATCCCTCCTCATAGCTGCTGGGACAGTACCTTGTCTTTTGAAAATGCATTTTGAGTGGTGTCTCCCATGTGACAATAATTACCACCGTTCTGAGCTGAGCTTTTGGCCAAAAATCTTCATACCTCAACACATCACACTTAAACTATTTGTATAAATAGATTACACTCTTCCTAAGAAAAAAGTTTCAGAGCTGTTGTTCTCTTAACTTCTTTCCACTCAAGGACATGCAGAAGTGTCTGCATCCATCACAGGAGCAGAACAATCTACCGAGGCGACACATGGTTGCTTTAGCTGTCTATTCTCTCATCACTCACCTGAATGATGAGCGCTCCGACAAATGGGCTAATCTCACTAAAACTTTTCTACACCACTCCCTAAGTGCTCCTTTAAATGTCCTGTAGATGACACACAGGTCACCTCAGTGTGTTCTGGATGTTATCACAGTAAACTCTTGTGTGTTGTGAATGTGCATAATGACTCGTACACCCTTTGGAGCCCTCATAAATCTGTTTATGAAAAAAGTTTGACAAGACAACAGTCCAAAAAGTCAGGACATGACCTGTCAACACCTTAAAGATGGGAGAAGTTAGATCTGTGTTTTTAACACTGTGTTAGAGTTTTAACACAAACAAAGTACTGTGAATGGAACAACAGCAAAGTTTTTGTTGGACAGAAGACACAAAGCTCTCAGTCTCCTGGATGAAAGGGCTTTGTTGGTGTTGGAGGACATTGCTAACCGACCTTGTCTGTCATTAAAGTTTGAGGATGTGTTGGCTAGACTAGAGTTAGCTGTATAGCTAATTAAACCATTTGCATAATTAATCCTCTAAACCCTGAGTAGTTTTCCTATTTTCACATTTTTAGTCCGTGTGAGCTCATTTTGCACCGCAATATCATGTCCTGCATCGCTATGGAAACAGCACATGTCATGGCTGAGGGTAGAGAGACAAAGTACAAATCTCCACATATATTTACGTGACAATAGATACAGTGATAGATGGAACCACAGTGTAATTTACATTCATTTAGAAGCCAGACATGAAAGTCTGAAATGAAAGTATTTTCCTTTTTGCATATACCAACACTTATGATACCCAGCGTGTCTTAACTTGTGAAGGCAGGCAAGCATTTTGAAGAATTCCATCATTTGCTTGCCTAAAAGTAATCTGGATCATAGTTTGGAAAGAAAAAGAAAAAAAAAATCCCAGGTCTGAAATGTGTGCTTCTGTATCAAGCTGCTGCCCGTTTACTTCCTGCCGACCTCTGGGAGGTGCCCTGCAAAAGGTCAAGTTGTGGGCAACGCCCTTGTTCTCCCATGCCAAGGGACTGGACCGCCCACGAAACCACCAACCACCAAGACGGAGAAACAGACCTAGTTATTATAAACACAATCATGCTTATTATCATGCCAATGTGATTCTCGTCCTGTCGTGTTCAAAGGCTTACCCTCGTTTGATCGAAGTACCTCTTACTATGTGTCCATTTCTCTTTTTTTAAAACAACTTCCGGTGTTGACTGCAGCTCTCTCTCATTTTGCTCTCACCTTGTGCAAATCACCACCTGCTCGGGCAGCTGATTGAGGCGACCTTGCATGCAAAGCACCCTGACCAGTTCCTGCGTCAGAAGGATCCCCGAAAAAAGGCAAGAGTGCTGTAAGGTTTGGAGTGTGTCACTCCAGTCCCTCATCCACAGAGGCGGTCCTGTGAGACAACATGGAATTAAGCTGTCAAGCTGCTGCTAGTTGTACACAACTGTCAAGCTTGAAAGAGATAAACAATGTTTAGGTGGGAGAGTGTACTGATGTGGTAGAGTACTGGTTTGTGAGGTTTTGTTGCTCAAAGGTCATTCAAGACCAGTCAAGAGTGTTTTGCTAAATGACTGTGACATGTTGGTTTTTGGATAATAGCTTTCGCTATCTCAAACTATTCAGAAGTTTTCTTCCGTTCCTCCCTTACACTCTATTCAACTTCCCATTTTAATACCATTATGCATGAGCTGTGTTCCCCGGCCTCCTCGTGTACCTTGACATTTGCGTATGCATGAGGAGACCCACTCCAGTCGATGCCGAATGACATTCTCTCTCAGCTTTGCCGCTGCTCTCTGCAGCAGTCAGAGCCCATCAGCTGGAACACACACTCCAGGGCGTGAGGGTAAATCAAATACTCAGAGAACAGTAATGAAATACCATGGAGCCTTATGTTCCTCCATGAATTCTATTAACTCTCAAACAAACAATTGTTTTCATTATCAAAACTCAATTTAATTCACACTGAATGGAATTATAAGAGAGGTTTTAAGGTCCCAGGTAGGAAGTGTCTCATGCATGAAAACATTACACAAAATACATCTTCCTGCCTCAGAGCTACATTCATATAATGACGTGAAGTGACTGTTATCGGCTCTGAAAGGAAGTGCAGCTTTGCTACTCTGTATGGATGATGTATTGTGTCTGCATTTTTAAGGAGGAAAAAAAAGTCAGCTTCAGTTAGATTTGTTCTGGTTCAGGCCCAGAACCATCCCGGCTTCCTGTGTCTGTATTTCTCTTTTCGAACGTACTATTAATACAGCTTTTTTGACATAGTAGGGATTGAGGTAAATTAGCTGTTATTCTTTCTTTGATTCAAACATGTAACATGTTCCAATCATCTCGCCAGTGACTGGTGTGGGTGTTTTTGTAAAAATCTCCACGGGCTTGAGTTTCAAAGCAACCATGTATTTTTGTGGTGTCACATGCAATTCAGAGTTTTGAGAAGCGTAACCAAGAACATAACGGGAGGATATTGAATTGCTACTGTGTGAGACATGACCTGTCCGGCGAACTTTAGTTCTTTTTATATTGCAGTTATGTTTGGGTCAGGGCCACTGAGGTCTGTGCTGTACTGCGGTAGAGTAATGGCAACCACTTTAAATAAATGGAGAGTAATTTCGCTGCTGAGCCTCGGGGTCTGGTTTGTGTCCAGCTGCTGCAGTTTGTGGCCGAAGAGGCAAATTGTCGCCTTTCCTTCTTGCAGGAAACGCCCACAGACTGCACTGATTTGACAAGGCCAACTAAGTGGACATGGCTAAGTGGACAGAGCAAACATTTGGACAAGTGAGGGGAGCAGACATTGGTAAGTGGACAGCAAACAAAGGAACAAAGCCAGCAGTGGAGAGAGCTAAGAAGCCGTGACAGAGAACTGTGGATCAGTGGATCAGAGAGCGTAGAAGAGAGGTTCGGCAGTTTCAGTGTGTGTCCGGTTTGAAAGAATATGGAAGTAAACGCCAGCTGAGGTGCTTTCAAAGGTAAACAGTTCGTGCAGAGAGGAACATCCCAGTCAACCGTTTTTACAAACAGCCATTGTCCCAAAAAGCCATAGAGCCGGTCATATCCCATTGCAATGCTAGGCCCTTTGAAAGAGTCAAAAGGGATGTAACCCAAGTCGCCAAGAGGCCCCCGATTTAGTTGTCTGTCCTGCATTGAAGGTGAATACAGCTCTCAGAAGTGAGCACAAAACGGGCCGGGTCTGCTGCAGCCTACGTGGCACCAGCTCACGACCCACGCCAACCAAAGGGTGGTCACACTCGGCCGATGCCATGAAACAAAATCTATGACCCTCAATAGATCCTCCGTAATAGATCCCCTTCTCAGGGAGGCCACTGGGATGCCCCCTGTCTTTTTACCAGAGCCATCTGGTTCCCAGTAATGCTGCTCTTCCCACAGCCGCACAAACCACAATGAAAAAGGATCGCTTTCAAAGTCAAGATCAGGAACTGGAGACGTGGCTGTTTCAAAAGGGGTCCGATGTTGAACGCTGTGGTCCCCTCTGTTGTAGCCTATTGTGCTGTTGTTATTGTGTCCCTTTAAGTGCACTCTGTTGCGGTTTATCTGACAACCTTTTGTGATTTTATACAGCCTACATGGGCTCCAGCAGTGCTCTGACCTGGTCGTTCACGCAAGATAATTAAAAGAGAAAACAGCGCTCCATCCACACATCGAAACAAATGATCCCTGATTGTTCCAAAGCCAACAAAAGGCAATAAGCGATTGCGTCAAATATCTTGTAATGTTTCTTCAAAATGTACACAGATTAAAAGTGTAAAACCAAATCCAAACACACTGAAGAATGCTGAGAGCAGTGCCTCCATCTGTAGTTTACAAAGATAGACAAAACAAACACACTGGGGCCTTTTTTCTGATGTGTTTACCACTCTCCCCCAAACGAGCACACTTGGAGATTCATTGGATGCAGATGGGTGCATGTTTGTGCTCCACACATGGAGTCTGTTAATCAGCCACTGCAGGCAAAGAAGTAAAAGTTGCTCGAACTTCAGCATTCAGTATACATTGTTAGCATTTCTGTCAGCACTGACCTCCCTCCAGCAGACTTTCCTCCTCAATCTATTTCATTCTCCACACTGCCCAAAGTGTGAATGAAATGTTTGTCTGATTTAGTAACGCTTAATCACAACACAGGGCTAAGCCTCACTCACACACTTGATCAACTTAAGCTGAATTTCCAGTTAACCGCATTGTTTTATTTCTGAAGGTAACAATTATCGTAAAGGAAACCTTAAAGCTCAGGATCCTCCAGATGATGGGACTCCTGGTCATGGTGGTCGGATTACAGATACACAGATGACTGATTTAGATTTCTACTTTTCTACTTATGTCATTTCACACAATAATGAAGCAAACTATGTTGATAACTGATAAGAAACCTTCTGACTTTGTCTCTTGTCTTTATACATCTCTTTATCATATTTATGCAACAAAGACAAAAACCACCTGTTTATCCACTCAGCTGAAACGGAGATGACTTTTCCACTGCCTCCCTTCCTTAAGCTGCCACTGATTCACTTACTCCTTAAATTTTTGGTGTCATGTGCGACTGCTGGAAAGAATAAATCTCCACAACAGGAAATAACTCATCAAAAAAGTAGAACGAAAATATAGCGCTCCCTTACAAGCCACATCTGCACCTTCATGAGAAGCTACTAGAAGCTAGAATTCCAATATATATTTCTAATTTCTCAAAGCAGCCTTTACATTACTTCTGTGATGTGCAACAAATACGTCACTATAGGCTGTGATGCTAGCTGGGTATGGTTTCCGGTTGTGCAGAGGCATGTTTATGCTTTAGAACAGCAGAAAATAACACTTTATTTCTCTAAATCACCAGGTAATTTAATCTGCATTCACTGTCTAGAGAGTTCATAAAAACGACTTCACATTTCACAAAGAGAAATGTACTAATAACACCTTGTTTCTTCCTCGTGGCAGGGCTGTACAGCTAAAAAGCTGATTCTGATCACATTTTTTTGCTGCACACCATAGCTCCATAGCTCCTTTTTAAATGGCTTGGATGACCGCGGTGTTCCTGCATTGCCCTTCTGAGATTGAAGTCTTGTCCTGGCTTGAAGGGCTTGTATGATTCTCAAACCTATGTTATCTGGAGCCTAGTGCCTCCCCGAGGATCTGGTGTGAAGATCCAGACACAATCCATACCATAACATGGGGAAACAGGAACCACTAGGTGGTGATGCTGGTGGTGAGGTTAGCCAGGTGGTGTGCAACATTTGGTCGTCATCACAGTATCTCATTCTCATATCGTGCAGGGCTAACACTGCAGCTCCTCCTGCTTCTTGTCAAACATTCATACAGTCATAATTTTGTTTCAATATGTCTTTCAAGAACAAACAGGAAAATGCAGCGAGCCTTTGATCTGGTGCCGCAGTTTGTTTTGTTTTGGTTGTTGCATTAGCAGGGCAGCTCACTTCGATCCCACCCCTAAAACCTGAGACCTTTATTTATCATAGTCAAACCTCATCTTCTCTGGAACCTGTAATCACACCAGTGGGGCGGGGGGTGGGGGGTGGGGGGGTGGGGTTGCTGTAATGGTTGCACATGATCTCCTGCAACAGCACTGACAGAAGTTCAGCTCAAACCAAACCACATATAATTTACATTCCACAGATACCAGCTAACCTGCGCGCAAACAGGACGATCGAAAACAGGTGTGTTCAGGGACAACCCTTCTTTTAGTTCTTCATGGTTCACCTTCCTTTGAGGCGCTTTTATGGCTTTTATGTTAACTTAAGCTGCATCAACTTATGGGGTATAAATCTGAGGTGCATCACCGTGTAGGAAACAAATCCTGGAATGAGAGAGCAGACAGGAGGCGAGCTGAATCCGTGCTGACCGCACAGCTTACATAATGTTACCACAAATTGATCACTGCCTTTGAAAACACTGGAGAGGAGTTAGGGAACTGACAGACATGTCCACACAGACACAACGCCTCGGTGGGTGATATCTACTGTGCAGTGATGAGTGGGTGAGAATGGCATCACCACAATGACACTGGCCCTACCACTGAGGGAACAAAGGAGCCTGTGTATGTGTGTGTGTGTGTGTGTGCAAGTGTGTGTTCTTCCTTCCCTCCACATCGGATCTATCTTAAAATACTGCGGCTGCTCTACTGATGAAAATTGCTCCCTTTCATTCTTACTGTAAGTGCAATGGGAGGGGAGACAGAAAGAGCTGGAACGATGTGGGTTGGAGCGCACATCAATGCATGTTTTGTCACTGCATATGTTTATCAGGGCATCTGACAGTGCGAGTTGACTGAGAGATCATTTTACTGGCAAAACAAAAAAGAAGCTTAAAACACCCCCATGTGAGGCGCATAGGGCCATTAGCAACAGTGAGCCATCATGACTTGTGTCACAAGCCGTAGATCCTCTGGTTATCAAAGGCAGCCTGCCCATATGGGGTTGTGTTATTTTCTTCACACGCATTACCGGGACATATTTTCTCTCCCTAAAGCCCTGCATCGCTTGTTTGTTTGCTGCTAAAGGGCCCCAGCACGCAGCTGCGCCACAGAGCTCCTCTGGAATGAGATTTTGCACACTCAGAGTCAGACCCCTGGCGCTGGGGTCTGTTGTTTGCTGTTAATTTTACAAGCCTGGTCTTTGTCGGCCCTGTCTATAACATGGGGAAATGTGAATTGTTCGCTGAACTGGTGCTGTGTAGAAGTAGGAGAAAATTAGAGCCTGGGTTAACAATCTGTGGCATCATAAAAATGGTCTTTGTCCCACCCTGACTCTTCTTTCTTTTCAATTAGTCTTTTACAATCTTTCCTGCAGTCTGAATGCACCTCTCTGATTTGCACTTTGGTTTCATTTGAGGAGGATCGATCCCAGACGCCCTAATTGAGCACCTTGGGAAGCTCTGAACTGAATCTCAGGCCATCTCAGCTTCTCTACCTCCGCTCGCCTCCCTATACCCATTCATATAGTCCCTACTTTCTCCTGGCTGCATGAAGTCTGTTTACTCTGGTGTCAGAGTTGGTTTAGAGCAGGTTCAGCTGCATGTGTTGAGTATGCGGGAGATTTCTCCTTCTATTTGTTTAACCCTGTAACCCCTGTCTTCTCGCTGTAAGGAGATGGATGTAATTGTGTGTGAGGACAGTGTTAGAGGTGAAGAAACTTTTATAATGTTTGGAAATGCAAGCTTGTTTTTTTGGCACATATTGAAAAGAAATTCAGGAGATAACCAGAGGGAGGTAATTCAACCAAACACCGCATCCATCCACCCTCATGTCAGGCTGGCTGATGGGTCCCTGATGTCAATATTTTGCCAGCGGCTTCTCCCCCTGAGGGTTGCGGCTCTGAAGTCTCTGAATGTCCTTTTACGTCATTGTCAGAGTCTGCAGCCCATCAGTCACTCCCTGAACGTCTGCCAAGCGAAACTCTGAAACGTCCCACCTCGTTCCATCCTTGTCCATTCACTGAGCCAAAGCTAACCTTGCCCATCTGTGCTGTGTTTTGTCAGATATCACTTCAACCACTACAGGAAATCCTACAGAGGTGGAGGTTTTATCTTTTTCAGCATGATTGCTGATTGATGTTTTTAAAATCGCGTAAGACGTAATGCTTAATTTAAGAGCCAGTGAGGAACTTGTGGCATTAAAAAAAGAACTTTTATGTTTTCCATTTTTTGCAACTAACAACTTCAAACAGAGAGGATTTTGGCAGCGATTGTAGCCCACCACTGGCTCCAGCAGATTAGACTCTTTCCATTACGGAGCTAAATAATAGGGGCCGCACAAAAATGAGATGGGGCCACGTTTTATAGGTGCTACCCAGCAGCAGCTCTGGCAGGGAGTCCTGTGGGTCTGTGGCTACTGTGGTAGTGAACTCAGGGGGTGGTGCAGCGGAGGGTTTTTTGCACGAAGAATGGTGGCGATTGAGGCTATTTTGGGACTGAATGAGGTCTCGGTTTATGGCCTGGTTATCTGGGACTACAACCTATGACAAAAGCACAAAATGAAAGGAAGAAGACTTTAAAAGCCCCATTGAGGAGTCATTGTCTGCAGACGTAACTAGTTGGAGGCATCTGTTCTCATCACCCATCTTTTTTTTTTTTTTTTACTCCCTGCACTTTCATTGACCCTCTCAGATGAGGGTGCTTTTAAAAAACCTCTTATAGGAGAGGAGAAGTGGGGAGGTGAGGTGTGGTCCATTAACTCCTCCCTCCCTCTCTCTATCTCTCTCTGAGAAGTCACTAACAGCATCCAACTTCATTACAAGAGCCTGACTGAATGTGTGACTATCTGTGAAACCTGGGTAATAAATGTGAAGCAGTCTTCCTGAAGCTTGATGTGGTTTTTGTGTGGAAATGGGATTCTGTTCAGGTCGGTGGGGGCTGAAGAGGAACCAGACTTGTGTTACAGCCAGCTGTGTCCCCCTAGAAAAGAACTCAGTAACCCACTACATCTGGCCCGGTTTGGCCTGGCCCTGGCCTCCGTTCTTACTACACTGACATTAATGAGCACCACAACTGTAATGGCTACCAGTACGCTGTGGAGGAGAAACAGACTACATATCAATAATTTGTCGTTTTTGTCGACTTTGGAACCCTGTTCAGCGGGCAGCTTCCAGTTTTGGGATGTGTTGTTGCCTCTGCTAAAATACTCCACATGCATGCTTCTATCATTTGTTTCTTTCATTTTATTATAGTGGAAATATTGCTCATGTGCTAAGCCGGTTTAGCTGTCCCCAGAGCGCAAAGCATATAATAAAGATGGAAGGAAGCTCTTTATGTCGGCCCTCTGTGAGGAAGCAGTTGTCTGTAATTATCGCTGCTTTTCATCCCTCGTAGCAAACACAACAAATAAGTGCTCTTGTGCGACCTGGCAGTGTGTTTGAGAAAAAAACGATTTGTTCGTAAGCTTGTTTGTTTATCTTCTGGAGATCACATGATCGTTGCCTCTTTCTTTCTCTTCAACTCGTCTTTTCTCAGAGCATCAAGTGCATTTGAAGTTGCAATGTGGAAGTCATTAGCCACAGATCCTAACAAATATAATAACAGGGCGATTAGCTCTCTCTCTCTCTCTCTCTCTCTCTCTCTTTCTTTCGCAGTGATTCTGTGCTAGTTTTTTTTCTTGTTGCCGGGGTGGTGCTGTATTCTGTGAGCGCAAACAGGGCTTGGTCAAGGGCGAGTCCTCCTTCTTCCCTTTCCCGGACTTTTTCTATTTGTAGATCTGCATGTATTTTATAGGAGGCTTTCCCCCCCTTCTCCCTAACTTTCATGCGGTAGTGGTTCTGTTTCCCATCACGGCCTATGATGAAACCACAAGAAAGCCCAAAGACCATGTGACGAGAGCGCAACAGTTGCTTGGTGACAAGGAAACGGGTGTGAGGAATTGGGGCTGGACGTGTTTGGATAGGGTGTCGGCCTGAAGGAGAGACGGCCCAATCAAGTGGATGAGCTCTTCATTTCCTCCAGGACAAGGATGAAATGCTCATATCTCCAATGTAAAAGTGGCATTTTCTCTTTTAGCTTGATAGATGTGTGGGCATCCGCAGGGCTTTTAAATGGCCCATTCATCTTTAGGATGGCCTCACTTATCTCTGAGTCCTTGCAGATCTGCGACTTCCCATTCCCACCGCAAGCAAATGGTGCCTTCAAACCACATGGAACGCCCCCCCACCCTCACTCTATAACAGTGGCAAAATGCTGCCATATTTACCATCTCATCCTGGAAAGCTAACTTGGCCACAGCAGGGCGGGATTGTTGCCAGCTGCAGCCCGTTCCAAGAAGACCATGTGCAGACAAGCCATGCTTCATCCAGAAACTCAAGAGTAAAAGTTTCCTGAAGGAGGAGAAGAGAGAGAGAGAGAGAGAGAAGACTTTCACAAAGTCATTTGGCTCTTTCGTTTTGATACAGTGCGATGAGCAGTACCGCATGCAGCCAAGTTCAGTCACTCTAATACCTGCTCCTTTTGAAGGGGAGATGATGGGGAGATTGAAGGACGTGAGCTCATTTGGGATGCAGTCCTGCTGCCCTGTCCCTGCCTGATGTTATCCTCTTTGACTGGGGCAGAAACAGTCGTGATTGCTTATGGGGAGCAGTGACTCATAATTGCAGTTGTGCCGCTGCCAAACTCTTTGCGTGTGTTCCTTCCTCTTTATTTCTGTTGCCGTGGCTCCCAACACCCAGAAAAATGTAAACACAAAGAAAATCCGTCATGTAATTCCCATCCGAGTAGAATATGTTTGGATTCATAGGTGAACTACAGCTGGCACTTGTGTCGATAACAGAACAGCCTTCCGCAGGCTATAAACTCCACCTGGGTGTCAGCCTGATAGCTTGTTTCCTCCACCCCTTCGTGTGAGGGAGGCAGGAGCATGACCCCTGTTGTAACACCATTAAGCTGGTTTTTTTTTTCTTCTTTTTATGGAGTCATGTTCTGCCTCAGCCACTCTCAGGTGGATTTACGATGTGGCGGCTGATATCCTCGCATGCCGTTGTAGTATTAATTTGCTAAGAGAGAGGGAAGCCATTTACAGACAATAGAGTGGCATCATAATTGCAGGAACCTGACACCCTGCAGCTCCTTGCTGCCGTTGAACTCCCGTCAGCCAGACGATGGATGGCTCATAAGCTTGACTGAGCAACGCAGCAAAAACTACTTTAATTAAAAGCAACTTTGGCTAACACACTGAGAGCAGCCGGGGCCTCTGATTTAGTCTTTAGTGATTAAGTGTGAGCTGTACTGTTGTGGTGGAAGCGTGTTTGCGTGCAAACAAACTGCCGTAAATATTGCACAGCGTGATCCAAAGTACGGGAAGCTAATTACATGAAACGCTCTTGTTCAAGCAATGTAATTGGGCTTCTTCTAAAAACACTTTAAACCGTTAACCGTCATTACTGATGCTGCTCAGCTGCTTCTCCGGGGGTGGACAGACATGACAACCGTTAATCCTGTTTTTGATTCAAATCTTTGATTTCTGTTTGCATACAAGCATGGACAAAGGCCGACTAAGGGATATATTTAAGTTTAATACTCATGTGGGACAATATTTTTTTAAGTTTATTTTTTTTACTGGTGGTTATGTAGTTTTGTGCAACTGTTTTCTGTCACTCTCAGTTCCTGCTGTGTTAGATTCCAGAAACGATCATGTTTACATAGTACTTATCTGTCAAAAATCAACTTTAGCGATCAGTCCTGCCCTAACACAACTTAGGCATCAAGTTTTTCCGAGATTTAAAGGTGGGATTGTACAATAGAATAGAATAGAATATACTTTATTAATCCCTTTGGGAAGGTCCCTCAAAGAAATTCGGGTACCAGCAGCAATACAACACTGATTGTCAGAGCAAGAGTTAAATAGAATAAAATAGAATTTAGTACACTAAAATCAAAGATGAGAGGAATTATATACAACATTGCACACCAGCATTGATGGAACAGATGGATTAATGCACATATAAAATTATTGCACATGTGTTGTATCAGGTGGGCTCTACTCCTCCCTCCTCCTTTATTCTCCCCCTCCTGCCAAAAGTAAAATAAATATCGTACAATATTGTCAGCAAGACATCAATATCAACAGATATATTGCCTTAAATGTAATATTACACAATAAAAAGAGATATCAGAAGATCAGCTGACACGGACTAATACTTATTAAAAATGATGTCATTAGGCATGAAAGAAGTATGTCTTCAGTGTGGAGGTTTTAAAATTGTTGCTGATCGACACGATTGATAATTTAACATGCTAATTTCGCTGCAGGAAAAACAAAACACTCAATCAGATGGATAAACCAAAATCAATTGAACAATATCAGCATATTAAATATCAGGTTTTTAAAACCCTGTGTCCCTACTTTCAGGTGAACTGATTATATTTTGGTGCTGTTACACTTTTGTCTGTGTGACTGGGATGCAACAGAAGTTGCATTATGCAGCTGAGAGACTAAAACATCCCCAAAGAAAGGTTTGTCTGCGCGAGCTGACAGAGGTGAAAAGAGTAGAGGATGATGAGAGGGGAGAGAACAGATGATAAGAGGGGTGGGGAGAGGAGTTGGGAAACCTTGGATTGGAAAGAGAATCAGAAAGAGCCTTGGAGCACAGCTGGCTCACCAAAGGGTATAATGACTGTCATATTGCAATGCATTAGCTCATGCTCAGCCCAGACAGCTTGACTTGATAAAAGGGGCCGGTCATTGGCTAACCACATACATAGCAACAAGACCCCATGGAGACCAGCCAAACAAGCACGTATTGTTTTTTTCTTCCCCCTTTATTAATGTTTGATTGACAGGCATGACGGGAAATTGTTGTAATAGTCCCGTGTGCTCTTGCTCGACTTTTTGAAACACGGCTAGCAGAGAGTGGGACGTGCGCTCATTTAAAAAAAGTGTTAATGTCAAAGCCTGATTGTAGCTCAGCTGGTTACACTGAACAGGAATCCTGCGCCGTCAGTTGCAGTAATTATTATGAGCACCTGCAGCATGAGTAATCATAGCAGTCACATAATAAATTTATATTTTCCATTGTAATGCAATCAAAAGAGGAATTCAGTTGTAGCTGTTAAAACTCTCTTGACGGGAGCCCCGCGAGGCTCAGTGCGATGAGTGCTGACGGCTCATCATCCCTCCATCAGCCCATTGTTTATTTGAATTCCCTCTCTCAGGGAAGAAAAGCCGTCCACAGGCCATTGTTTTGCCTTGGGAACTCTCTGTTTCTCTCTGACTTGGCCATATGGTTGTTATACACTTCCTGGAAATCCAAGCCATATTTGCTTTTGCTGTATGTCTGTGCCCCCCCCCCCTGCCTTCATGCTTGTGTGTTAGGATTAATTGAAACAATGCTGTCATTGATCTCGCTTTAACACTTTTGGCCCAAGCTTAAAAATGTATGCTGCCTGCCTGGGCAAAGAATACAATTATTCCAAACTTATTGTCTGTAATCATTCCAGAACACATTAAAATGTTTTAATGGCACAGAAATCCAGATTTTCAATAAAGCAGGTCACATGTGTGGCTGCTGCCTTTTACTGTTTAAAAGCTTTTTTCAGGCTTTTGATTTCCATCTTAAAAGACGTTTAATCCCACTTTTGCAAACACCAGATGATTTATAGATATTTTTTTTTCGCTCTCTTTCCAGAGTGTTACACTGCCAACGGAGAGGACTACAGGGGCTTTCAGAACCAGACCAGCCTGCATGGTGGTAAACCCTGCCTCTTCTGGAACGAGACCTTCCAACACCCTTACAACACACTCAAATATCCAAATGGAGAAGGAGGTCTGGGCAGCCACAATTACTGCAGGTGAGTTTCTGATTTTGATCGGGATGCATCCAAACAGGTTTATCAGGATGGACCAAAAATGATGATGAGCCAAAATCAAAGACACATCACAGAAGACCTGCTGCAGCTGTCCCAATTGTTTTGTCATGTCGTCGACGCAGGTGCTAACTTTTAGAAACCTTAGAAAGTAGTTAAAAAAAAACTTCTCAGATCCATCTATCATCTATTAAATATAGGGTAGGAGATTTTGAAAACTCAGTGAGAGTCAGCCAGATTTTGAAAGTAAACACTCTCAGAGCTCACCCCGAAGCCACGCCTCCCAATCACATGGACGCGCATTACCTGAAGACGAGCTGCGGTCTGTGACTTCGGCCATCATTAACGTACCTCTCTGGTGCACGCAGAGCAGGAAGAGAGTGACAACCAGCCAATACTCCGCGCAGGGTCCACCCGGAGGATTGGCTGATGTTTTTAGAGTTTTATAGCTTCCACAGATGATTCATATTCTTTGTTTTAATGCCAAACTGCCAAACTAAACGGTTGCTATTGGATTGTAAAGAGAAGTTACACTAATTTAACAAAAAGTGCATCAGAATGAAATCTCCTACCCTACCTTTAACCCGCTTCATCCTGCAGTGCAGGGCCACAGGGTGCTGGAGCATATCCCAGCTAGCTTTGGGTGAGTACAACCTGGACAGGTCACCAGTCCATCGCAGGGCAACACACAGACAAACAACAACAAAAGTTAACCACTGCACCACCGTGCCACCCCTTCTCAGTTTCTCTAAAAGTAAATGTATGTTTCATTAGATGAGAATATTGTTAATAAATCATAAACTGTAGCACAGGTAACAAAGAACATTGAGTAGCACCTCTGAAGGTCAAAAGGCCACAAACACCTGGCTTCTACCTGCAAAGGCAAGGTTACAATTACCTTTCAGGTATTTATTGGCTCCAACTCTTAGTTCATCCATCTCAGTGACACATTTCATTCAATGAAGTAACTGAGCGCTGTAATGCTTTCTACCAGGAAAACAGGTGACTTCCTGGTTGGGAATTGTTGCTCCAAAACAGGGTCTTGATTGTGATACCTTTTATTAAGAGGCCACACACTAATCCTGGTCCCCCCTGCATCGACACTACATATCATTAATTGATTTATGTGTGTGTTTCGCAGAGGCTACATGTAGATCTGACTTTTTTTCTACAGCAGTTCAACCACACTTTCAAGCTGCAGAAGAATAGATTTTCTCAGATTCCAAGCAGTTAGTCAGTCTGTGTATGCTCTTTCAGGGCCTGATAATTGTAATTTATGCTTTTGATGTAAAAACACTGTGGGTAGCAGCAGACACTGACAGACAGATAATGATGGTAGCTTTGTACTTCCTAGACAAAGCGCTTGACTTCCTGAATAATGTAGAACCAGATTGTTGCTCTGGGTTTGAGCACAGGGGACCTGCTCAGACATTTCCCTGTGAATGTTTTATTGATGGTAAAGAGAACGTTTAGCCCTGTCATCACAAGGGCGCAAATTCGCTCGAAGAGTTTGTGTAAGCAAATCTCCATCCCTCATCCCTGGAATGTGAAGGGACACGGTGGCTTTGGGTGTCTAGAAAGCCCTTTTCTATCCGTCATTCGCACTCCCAAGTACAACTTGTCAGCATTGCATACACAGCAATGTCAAACTTGTGTGTTTTCAGGGAGCCTGTTTCATGAGTCAGTTCAAATTCACCGAGACGTCCAGAACAGTGGCTTGGCTCAGATCACCCGGCCATAAGAAACAGAACACCCCCCCCCCCCTCCTCGGGCCCAAAGCCTCTGAAACATTTCTCTAAGTCATGGTTGTAAACTCATAACGCAGCAATGCTTTGAAGTGGCACCAGACAGATTTGTTTTTACTTGAACTGGATGGGAATTCAGAAGATTTATGAGGAGCATACATGCAGAGGATCGAGGAAAGCGTTCCCTGCACATTAGCAGTGTATTACGTCCAAACAAGCGATTCAAAATGGACATCTTCATTGTTTGGATTTGGCTGTTTTCTTGGCGTCCGATGCAGCTTTTCCAACTCCCTGACGGCTTCATAGCTTTGCTTCTTTAGCGACGGAGGGATTTCTGTGGCTGCGGCTGTGAATCCGCTGCTCTCAGGAACCATCCTCATAAGGAAGTCACCTGTCAGCAAGGGCCATGGGAACCAAACCGATCACATCATTATGAAAAGATGAGGGATGGCATTTATGACATGTCTGCACAAGTGTTTTTCGCATGCATCCACCCATGTGTCTGTTGATGTGTGTGCACATGTTGTGAACATAAACAGAAAAAAGGGGAGGTGGGGGGGTCCACCCCACTGTTTACACAGATGTGTGATGTTTGATTTGTTTGATCGCAGAAAGTTGGCTCATAAGAGCCAGTTTTCCAGCCATGTGGGTAAACTGTCTTGGACGTTGTTGCCCAATTTGGATTGCAAATGTCCTTATTTACATGATCTTGCAATTCAAATTGTTTGCGATATTTCTTTAACCCTGTTTTAACCTTCAAACTCATTTTTGCACAAGTTGCTTTCTAGAAAACTCAACCTTAGGTGATCATCCTTAGACAAAAGGAGAAGATGGCAGAATTAAAAACAAGAAGAAGAAGAAAAAAAAAGGGCATCTGCCCTTAAGGCCAGTTGTGATGTTGAGATAAAAGCTGAAGCTGGGGCACAGGTGGACGATGCAAAACAGGGAATCACTACATGTTTTACCTTTAACACGCGAGTGGTGACTTCTGGTCCCATCAGTGGTGTTTCTCTGGCAGTCATACAGTCAGGAAGGGCAGAAGGAACGGGTGCTGAAGAAAGAGTCCTTACAGGCCGCACATTTCAGCTTTATAGCCCGCTATAAAATACCCCAGTGAAAACAGGGAGAAACTGGGCAGAGGGGAAATGTCACATTATTCCCTCTGCAAAGAAAAGGAGCACAAAGCCTCAGGAAAAGGACAAGAGCTCTCGTGTCTAAGCTGAGACTTAGCGAGGCTCCATTCAGCAGTGAATTTCACACTACTAATCACCAGCATGGTTGAATCCAGCATTAATTTCACATCATGAAGTCGAGGTGAATAATCTTCTTCTTAGGCCGGTATTGAGCTTGGGTGTGGCTTTGCAATCATTCTGCACTTTTACACTTAAACAATACCATTTTTTTCAGTCCTTAAGTACTTGTTTGACCTTTTTTTGAAGGCTTCATCACACTCATAAGGGGAACATCCCACAAATCGAAGGCCTGATTTATAATTCATTTATTGGTCCTTGCAGTCTCCTCTCCCCCTCCCCAAAATGCATTAGTATGAGTGTGTGAAGTGCATGATGGTTCAGTGGGTGGTTCAATAGCTTTGCCAGCCATTTGATGGCTATTTATATGCAGGTGTGTGTGTGTGTATTGTAGAATTTATGAGTGTTCACTATGGAGTCTAATGCTTTCCCCTTACATAGATGAGATAATGGAAATGCCAGCGTGAATAGTGTTCCCCAAGTTGATTGTAATTGAATCTCCATGATTTCAGGTGCAAGTCTGAGGTCAGGGAAACTGCTGTCCACTGCTTATATGACTATATTATGATCCCAGCGTGCTGCTTTGTTAAATTAAAGAGGTTAATAGAAATGTCCCATAAGAAGATGTGCTGCAAGGCAGAAATTGCATCACTTATGTCGAGACGTTTGTCCGCAAAGACGATTAGGGACAAGTTTTCCAGCTCGGTTTGCTTAAAGTTTGGTTTTGTGACATCTCTGAGGTTTCTGCTTCCATCAAATGAGAATACCTTGACTTGTTTCTGTTTAGATTGCTTATGATAAATGCAACAGAACTGGAGTTTCATCCATAAATCACACGAGTCACACAGGTTTATGTTATGACATGTTACATGACTCAGAAAGCTATGTTACCCATGACACTCTGGCACTTTCGAACAAAATAAGGCACCTAAATGAGTTTAAAACATAAACATAAAGAGAATTCAAGTATAATTTAGCCATCTACATTTATATTTTTTCAGCAGCAGTGTGGTGTTCCATTGGATCCATTGGAGTCATGATGCTATAATAAATGGACATAGAAAACCTCATAGGGTCAATTAAGGGGCAGTTCCTGTAAACACTGGTGTCAACTTGTATCTGGCACAAGGTCAGGCAGTGGGTAAAAGGCTTAATAACAGTTTTTATTGGGTCTGCTTCAAAGAAGAAACAGTTAAAAGAGGTATGTGGAGCGCCCAACATGATGCAGACCGAATAAAAGAGTTCAGATGTATTCAGAAAATTTGAAAAAAGACGAGAAATGTCAACAAACCTGGTGGCATATTTACCAGCAACACACAACGCAAGCATATCACAACCTCATATTTAGCACAAGTAGACAAGTAGTGACAGAGCAACAACAGACAGTAGACTATACATATCAGCCCACAGCCGACAAGCACTCGTCTTCAATGCATGCATTCATGCAGCGCAGCAGCAGGCAGCAGTTTGCATGCTAAATCATCCAAGTCAATTAAAGAGTCTTCTCCCAGGCAGTAAATTGCCAGACTCTGATCTGCTGTTGACCTCAAATCCCGCTCCAGACAAGCCTCTCACCACCACTTCGCAATCAGCATTTTTCCTTCAACATGAGGAAAGTTAAGCTTCTCATCTTTTTTACACGTCTAACTGAACAAAAGTTTTAAATCACACTAAAAGTTCATCTTGAGAAAAAGCCTATTGCATGTTATTCCCAGAATCTGCACACATAGTTTGATGTAAACGATTTTATTTTAGACTTTTATGTGTATAGTCTCACCGTGCCAGCCACAGTAAAGGCGATCATAAATTTTCTGATTAACGTAAAGGAAACCTTTGGAGCAGCAGCCAGCTATGAACAGCTGTTTTTCTCTCAGTGTTCAGATGTTAGCCACTCTTGCCTCCAAATGCAGGTCTGCATGTTTGCCTGTGAGGCAAAAACTCGATGTGGCTGTAATTGGCTCTGCACCGAAGTGTGTGGCTCACTCCAGCAAAAATGAGTCAATCAGTGTAATTGTGCCAATTAAGTGTCCAAACATCTTCTGTGATCTACCTCTGGGTATGGGAGTGTTTCAACAAGCTCAACTCCTTAGAGCCAAGCGGGCCTTCGCTGACGCATATGGAAGTGAATGCAACCCCCACCACCACCCCCACCACCACCACCCCAAACACTATTAAACACACTCATACACACCAGCAGAGACTTTTATCTCCACAAGGACCAAAGTCTTTCTCTGTGCTGGCGGGTTTAAACGAAAGGATTTCCATCTATCGAGGTGTGCTTTTATCGGCGCTGTGGCACCTCTGCTAATCTGTCTGCTTTCCACCTCCTGTTCGACCCTCCCTCCCCTCACGCACACTCTGGCACCTCGGGGCAGGTTTGATTATGTTTCTCTGTCATGTGGGCTTGCCTGTTCACTTTAGCCCTGTGGATGATGTTCCCATGCTTCTGCTAAAAGGGTGTGTGTGTGCAGGTACGTGTGTGTGTGTGTGTGTGTGAGAGAGAAGGATCAAATTTGGGAGGAAGCTCAGAGAGGAGGAGCACACACACCACATCAATTACTGATCAAAGATGATGCTGGGTCAGACAGGGGATGGGTGGCCAGCTGAGGATGTTTTTTTGAGCTAATGGTTTAATTTATGTCTGCCCCCTTAGGGCGTGATTAAGACACTGCAGTAAATTACATAAGTGGCCATAGTATCTTCTGTGGGTTCTTGGGAGTCTTATTTCAAATAGAGCTATTATGTGTTGACGGGCATGAAAAGGAGAAGAGGAGAGAGAACTAGAGAAAGGCCATGTGAGCCTGTGTTTTGATGGTTGAGCCCAGTTTTTGCTTTTTTTCAGGCATTTCAGCGGCAGCCTCGGGCTAAACAAACAGGTGTCTGCCTCCAATCTGGGTGGAGCGACAAACAGATCTGGGTTCATGATACGGTGTCCAAACTTACTGGAAAACAAGGCTGGTTTCCTGTGAACATGGGAAAATCTCAGGTTGAGAGTTGTTTTGACCGAAGTAACTAAATGAGAGTTTTCCTCACAGATTCGCCGACAGGCTGAGAAAAGAAAAGGGGAAAAAAATGAGCAGTCGGTTGTTCACTAAATTTTTGCTTTGAGTCGCTTAAACGTCAGTTCAATCCCCCAGATACAGTCTTTGCAGCAACATCTTTGTCAATACCTCATTCTGAGTGTGAAAAGAGAGGAGGAAACTCGGGATAGTGTTTTTGATAGGAGAAGAAAAGAAATGGAAACGCCCTTCACAACTTTGCAGACAAAAGGCGAAACAGGATAGTGCAGCGCTGCAGGGCTTTTTCAAGATGCTACAATGAGGTGTGTCAAAAGAGAAGAGAAAGGGTTTCTGGCAATTACAGTCAGGGCAAAAAAAAAAGTTGAGTTTTTACAGTTCACAGTGAAGCTGAAGCAGCACCAACGTGAGCTTCCTCTGCACATAAGGTGCTTTGATTTCATTTGTCAGGAGTTTAGAAGTTGCCATAAGGCTCGTGATTTACTACGTTGGGATATGATCACCCTGCAGATATAGAGCCTGCACAAAGCATTTGGGTATTTCAGTCTTCAATCCTCATCGCCTTTGTAAGTGAAACTGAAAAGGAAAAGCACTGAGGGGCCTGTCAGCTTTATTATGATGGGTTAAAGGTGCCTTGATGAGGTTCAAAAGAGACTGCGGCCCTCAGACAAAAGCTTGGCCCCTTTTTCAGGTCTGTGTCTAGACCAGAACAAAGAACCTTTTCCCTCCACCGACCTCCAATCGGACCAATTGGTCTGGCTCTTGACTGACATGCATGGTCGAGAAAAGGCTAAACCCAACAAGCACCATAGGGTGCTGCTGGGGATGATTGACACGGCAGAGATGATCTCCGTCTGAAAGCATTCAGCTCTCTGCGCAGGAAGTTCTCAGTTGATATCCCGTCTTCTTGTTATGTTTTTGCCCTGATATCCCTGCTATCATCTCTTCCTTCCCTCATCACCTTTTTTTCTTTTTAACCTTCATCACCTCAACAAAAAAAAAATGAAAACACAGTTGCATGCATCAACACATTACATGTCCGTCCACACTTGATGTCTTCATTACCTTTTGGTGATCAAGAAAAAGCACAGTGACACAATCCGACGTGCAGCTGAATGAAGTCAGTTTTATTGTGATGTATACAACCAGGAGACTCCTGCACCAACAAACAGAGATTATAATCCTACACAAAGATTTATTTTTTAGCAAGTCACAGGTATTTTCCCCCTTTAGAGCCTCTCTGTTACACTCTGAGATGAAGAAATTGGTGTGATGTCTCATATATCATGGTTATTTTTCTGCCCAGCTGGTCAGCTACCGGCCAATGGTGACCATCAGTCAATCTGTGGCGGTAATTTTGGGGTGTGTGTCCCACATTGTTGGCACAAAAACCCTTCTCAGAACCTGTTTGCAAGCAAGTGCTGCCTTGTGCACAGTTTATATTGCTTATCTTGCACAGCAGCCAGCCTCCAGTCTATGTGCTTGCACCTTATCCACGGAAGGTTTCAACGTTTTTGAAAGGACATTTGGTCCATCTCGCTGTTAGCCCTTCTGTGTGTGTCCAAGTCTTAACACTGGACAACCAAATAATGTCTTCCTTCTTCACCTGCAGGAATCCCGATGGGGACGTTCAGCCATGGTGCTACATCGCCGATCATGAGGACGGGATCTACTGGAAATACTGCGACATCCCTACATGCCAGAGTAAGACAATGCCACTCCTTCATCTCTGTCTGTCTCTGCTCTTAACCTTCCATGCCCTCCGGGCCATATCATGGGCATTTTTCATTGCTATGCTCTTCTCCTCGCCTGCTATGAATACGTTTTGATAGACTGTGTGACTTGTACACAGCCATTATCATCTAAAAAATGTCTCTAATTGCCTCCCATCACCACTCCTCCTGCCATGCCCCGACCTGCCCTTACTTTAATGCAAGCTGTCAATCACTGTCCCTGTGCGTGTGTGTGTGTGTGTGTGCTGTATGTGTGTTCATTTGTTTCCCCTTTGGCTTTGCAGCTTGTTTTAACACGTTTTTTTGATGCATGTGATTATGTGCATTTACCAGTTTGTTGATGTATTTGCATGTTTTGTTCACATTCGGCTGTGAGAGTTTCCACGTCCAGAAATTCCAGGATGAATATTCATGATGGACTATTTACACTGGGAGATTGTGTGTGTGTGTGTGTGTGTGTGTGTTTGTCTTCTCAACCAGTTTGGCAACACTTTCAAAGAACTGCTTGTCTTTAATCCCATTACACTCATTCCCTCCACCTTTATAATCACCTCTGTTGAAAAGAGACTCTAGTGGATCAGCCTTACACTCAGAGATCAAAATTCCTGCAAGTGTGTAACCATCATGCATGCTGATTTCACTTTTCCCTACTCTTTGAAAGATAAACAACAGAACTAAAATAAACAAAAATAACATTCCATTTTCTTATGCAACTTTTGCAACTTACACATTCTTATCTATCTTCTATTTTCTTTTCCTTCTGTTATCACAGCCCCTGACCACGGCATTCTTTCCTAGTATTTTTGTGCATATGGACTTTGTTGCTGCAGCAGTGGACTGTTGTACTGTTGCCTCACAGCAGAAGAAGCTTCTGGTCTCCTGCCAGAGTTGAAAACATGCATGTTAGGTTGACTGGCGACTCTAAATTGCATGTAATTGGGAGTGTGAGTCTGGATGTGACAGGCAGGTGATTGACCCAGGAGGATCGCCTCCAGCCTTTCCACCTCCCTCCAGATAGATGAGGGGTGGCTATAACACTTGAAACTGCATCAAATAACAGAGTGAGCCTTAAATGTGTTTTAAACTGGTGGACTAGTGTAATCAGACAGTGGAGGAGCAAAGCTGCAGCGTTTTATTGCAATAGGTACGACAAGGCCTCAAGAACCTCCCAGCCCCTCTGGCCATATCACCATTATGCTGTCTGAGGAGCATGCTTAAAAAAAGCCTGCTGTTTGAATAGCTCAGGAGCCATTAACCCATCTAATAATGCCTGCATGGCCTGTGTGTGTGTATCTATGTATTTATCTATGGTTATTTCTGCTTGCATTGGAGCTTGTGTGTGTATCCCATTAGACTTTTGACTGACCTATTTCAGACAACCGCCCATTTTACCTCCATGTGTCGATATCCTAAACCTTTTGTGGTTTTTTGGAGAAAAAGAGGAGCGCAGCCCACATCACCACTCTCTGCAGAGCTGGGCTTGTCTCTTATCTTTGGCGAAATTAGGCCAGCTTTTGTTCCAGATGGGTTAGCCATGTGCTGGTTCAGCCTTGTTTTTGTCAAGGATCCAGTACCAGTGCAGCGTTGTTGTAACCCATCCTTGCGACATGTGGCCCATTTCTAGTGGCCTAGAGAGCTCTGCCCATATCAAATGCTGTCTTACATGATCGTTGCCCTTTCTATTTGGGTCTTAAACGTTAAATAGAGCTCCGTAACCTAAGAAAACGAGATGAGCTTTGCTGTGAGCCAGGCATCCCGTGTCATCAAAACATGCTTGTTCAGTGGAGACGGTTTCTCCCTGCAGGGGTAGCAGGGAGCTTTCAGACATGAATGCTCAGTCTCATCTATTGTGAAACCACAATCGCCACGTGGTGCCTCACCTTCTGGCGCTGCCTGTTCTCAATCTGCTGTGTTTGAAAGCTTCAGCTGCCAAGTGAGAGAATGCTGATGCTCTCTCTCGGTGTCAGTGTTCTCAGTCTGAGGCTGGCAACAATAGCCTGAAAAACACTGTGCTGTGCCAGAGAACGGGCAACACTGGTCTTTGTTTTCATTTTGTCTGGCTTTTGTTTTGTCTGCGCCTTCATTTGGGCTGCTTTTTTGCTTACATTTGATGTCGCGTGGTGGGTATAGTTGGTCGCCACTCAGAAGACACCTGCCGCAGCCTGCCAACCACTCATCTGTTATCCAGCTGGGCTCCCTGTCATCTAGGGTCATGCCACCCTGTTGAGAGTGACACACCCTGTTGGAGCACACACTGCCAGACAGGTCACATGAGGCCAGGAACACAAACATAACAGTGTGGATTACAGCGTAGGTCACTACATTTGTTGATCCTAGTAATCCCTCATGGCAGCAGTTATTACATGGTGGAATTGTCAAAACATTTTTAAAAAGGCGTGCTGTCAGTTCTCATCGTCTACTGTACAAATTGACATTTCCATGGTGGAAGGATGTCCTGCGGGTTGAAGGCCCTTCTCACTCCCAGACCACTAAATCCTTCACACATGCATCATTATTTATTGAAGTCCAGTGCTTGCACAGCTGACCTGCCTCATTCTGCTGGAAACATCTCATCTTCAATCTCAATCTTTTGAAATGTGCTGAATGCCATACTTGAGAAGCTGCACTTTGAGGGTGGATGTTCGTGACTTGTGTTGAGTAGGATAGCTTAAGTGTTGCCTGATGTAGCAACGAAGCAATGAAGTGTTTTTCTAATTAGGTGTGAGGAACTACTGCCCAAAACCACGAGGTTAACCAAATTACAAACTAGAGCTGACAGTTCAGTCCATTCCTGGAAGGCCATAAAAGAGACTTTGATCCATTTTTATCACAGATTATTTCTGTATGAAAAAATCCACAACTCACATATTAAATCATCAGTTCACAGTATTCGTATTAGTCATGCATAATCGAAACTTAAACCACAGAGTCAATCCAACACCACCTGCAGTTAGTGAATAGCATTTAAAGCCATTTAATGTTGAGTTAGGAATCAAACTGATGTCTGACGCTCAAAATACACACTACATGGTCCAGTGTAGTCCACATTAGCCCCCCTTGGCTGCTCTTCTTGCCCTTCTTGCTTTGCTTTCTTGTTCTAGCACACAGCATAATAGTGTCCTCCTGGCCACTGGCATCAGGCAACACTGAGGCCAAGCCAAGATAATAAAACCCTGTCCAGGTCAGAATGCTCAGAACCCTGCCTGAGCAGCACTCCTTCTTCCTCTTATGCCCGGGTTACACTGTGCGATTTTGGGCTGTGGCAGACGAAAGATGAGCATTGTAGGAGAATCGTGGAGATATCTTTGGTCATGGCTCTAAATCGGTGGTTTTACATTGCACTGTGAGGCAGGTTCCATGACGGCCGTTGTCAGCGTCTAGCGGTGTCAGAAATTTAGGATGACTGACTCACAGTGTGACAGCTGCTACGACCTGTCACTCCACATTCACGTCTTTCTCCTCCTTGCATGTTGACGTGCGATTCAGTAAATGGTCATCGTACAATGTGAATGCATCAAACTTGGCAATCGTACCAAAGTTTATTAGATTCACGTCATGCAATGGTCTTATAAGATCGCTAAAAATCGCAGTGTAGAAAGGCCATTAGACTGAGAAATAGCTGGTGCATTGACCCACTAGTCATTTCTTTTTAAGTCATTTTAATTGTCGCAAAAAAACAGAAACCTAAACTCTACTCCAGATTGTTGGGATGTTCTAAAATACTTGTTGTTGACAGCATGATGGTTCCTTCCCCCGGAGCGTTCCACACTGGAACGTCGTTTTGTTTTGGCATGGCTCCTTTAAGCTGACATGCGTCGAGGATATATGCCCTGACTGAGTTTGACTGACACAGACTGAAACTGTCAGGGTGAAGTCCTCAAGCGTTTGCCAAGACAAAGTTGCTTTGATCTGCACATTGGAAGCTCATCTCTCAACAGCATGTAACCAAGAAAAACTTGTTATGCCGCTGCGCTTTAATGCAGCACAGCGACACGCAGCAGCCGGGTGTTTTTACTCTGTTTCGGTGCTTTGTAGGACACTTGTTTTGATAGTAACAGTATTAACAGTATTCTATTTCAAGTAAAAACAGGGTTGCTAAATAGTGGGCAATGTGATCCCACATTTTATAGTGCAACAATTAGGTATATTCATACTTTGAATTATCCATTTTTATGACTTTTATTGTGTGTATATTATGTATGGTTTTGGTCTGACAATACATCTCATTGTCTGTGCACCACAGCTTCCATAATCTTTGTTACCGAGCTGTCAACAGCCTCCTCGGTGTATGAGTACTTCCTTTACTTACAGTACTTTCATCTGTGTGGAGAACAATGATTGAGAATGCCTGATTAACCCAGTCTGTCATCACTGAACAATAGTTTCAATACCAGCGACACCACATCCATCTGGCAGCCTCCCAGCCACACCTTGAAGACATTAAAACAAAGTGTGTTTGGTCGAGGTTTTATTGCTGAGCGCTGAGGAAAAATATGCTGTGATGAGATATTGCCTTCATTAAGACTGATTTATGGAGCTGCTAAATGGCTCTTTGAAGTTGTGGGACACCTGAGACAATCTCTGAACGAACGCAACCAGATACCAGTGTCCACGTTGGTCAGAGGTTTACAAGCTTTCCCACAAGTCCTTTTTTTTTTTTAACTTGTTGCTGTAAATGTCCATCGTCTCTGCTCAAACACAAGCTGTTAAGTTTTATAAAGTGCAAAAAACACAATGGCTTCTTTATGGTGTGGAGGGAGGATTTTTACTGGATACAATGATATTTCAGTTACTGATTTATTGATATGGCAGTGTCAGCTTGTAGTGTTAACTTTAATGACACCATGTGTCGTGAAATATGATGCATTCATGTTTGATGAAAGGATGAATTTTAATGACAGGATGCATCCTCAGCTCATATAAGGTGCTGATTGTTCAGCTTGTAAAATGGCAAAATACAGTGTAATAAAGCTGAGCACAAAAAAAAAACATTCAGAGCCGGTGGCATTTATGCCCAGCCTGGTTGTATTGTTTCTGCAGTAAGTCAAGGCTTTGTTAGCTGAGTCCGTGTTAGGGCGAGGCCTAGTTGGGTTTTAGAACTGATCAAATAAGGGCAGGCTTGCTCTAAATAACACACACACACGTGTCATTCTGCCAGTTATAGTATTGTGAAGTAAGTTGTGGGAAAAAAAGGTCAGAAAGGGTCAAATACATGGGATGAGACAAGAACAAGTGCAAATCAAAATAGGCAAGAGCTCAAGACAAGTTGGACATGTGGTTTGGAGGCGAAGTCCAGACCGAAGCACCACAGGCCGGCCTCAGTGTGGTGGCCTGAAACAGGGATGCTTCCAGGTTCTGTGAGTGCAGTCTTTATCTCTCTCTCTGTTTTCAGAGGCAGAATATTTCCCCTAGGTGGTCCTGTAGCAGCTTTCACCACAACCAAACCCTCCCACAACCAGCATGCATCAGGACTGAGGCAGGTTCAGGCATCACTGAGTGAAGGAGGGTGTGTGTTTGTTCCCATAATTTTGACAGATTTCTTTGACTTTTAGAAAGACATTTTTGTGAAGTGAGATAATTAATTTTTATTATTATTATTATTATTATTATTGCTTTGGTTGGAAAAAGAGTTGAAGTTGGGGAAACATCAGTCACTTTGTTGCTTGGTTTGTTTATTTTTTTCACACGTTAAAAATGTGAAATGGAAAAAGCAAAATGATGACTTGTTTAAACACAAAGAAAGATTTGTAACAGATGATCCAGGGAAAAAAAGCTGAGAGGCTTATCATGTGGCTCCCATTATAAGAGTTATATTCAGAAAGGGCTACTGGATGAAGCAAATGGAGGTGTGTGTGTGTGTGTGTGTGTGTGCGCGCGTCCCTGCGCCCACCACCCCTCATGCAGCCCGTCCTGGATTGAGTTTTTTTGGCTTCGCTGCCTTAGGCCTGCAGGCTAAATTAAAAGATATCCTGCCAAGAGGTTCGTCTGCCAACCAAACTAATTACTACATCTTCATACAAATATACAAAACTCCTTCTTTTTTAGTGCAGTTTTATGAATGGATGGCGACACCACAGATGCTGCAGAGGTCTTCATGTAAAAAACACACGAAACAGAACAACAGAAGAGACATTTCAACTCTTTCCGCGGCTTTAGGCTTGTCTTTACCTGGCGGAGTGGGTGGGGAAGCTTTGCGGGCACTCATTGTTATCTGACCTCTGACCTCTTCATAGCACCACCCACACCTGCCCTCAGGGGAAATACCTGCCTGTCGCGTTGTGAGGAAACTCTTTTAAACAGAAACTAGAGGGTAGAGACTCTCACAAAAACAAGGTGGAGTTCGTCTTCTTATTCTCTCTCTCTTTCTCTCTCGACATAGCTGGGGTTAAATCAGGCATGGCCATTAGGGAATTAAAGGTATTGATTACGAGGCAAGCTGGTTGTGTAGAATGTTTGCTAATGAGAACAAGTAGATGGCCATTGTTTAGTGGTTGTCGTGAGCAGAGGGAGGAGATTAATAGCAGGTCAACCACTTTATGGCTCAGGAATGAGGGCTCTGAGCCAAATGTAGATCGGAGTTGCTCTGCGCAGGTACAATAAATGTATTCTTTCATTGGCTTCAGTACAATAAGTGTTGATCGATCTCCCAGTGTGCACTTTTGTGTGTGTTTGTGTGTCTGTTTTCAGCTAAATTAGATGAAAATGCAAGAGCTAAAATGATTGTGGAAGGTAATATGGTGAATCGTCTGTGAGCTGCATGCTGCAGAAAGTATGCTAAAAGACTAACAATTACGCTTTCAGGCTGGTGTTGAGTTCAACTTCTTAGTGTTTAAAACATTACCACATGTAATAGACTAGAATAGATTTGGGTGACCAACCACCCACAATAGACTAAGTAGAAGTTAATGAGCAGTTCTTGCAGCTGGTTGATGGCTCGTCACTGACCTGGCAGGGCTTGACTCCGCCCATTTCTAGGTAATCTAAAAATAAAGCTGTGTGTATGAATAGAGCTGATTTAGATATGAGTTGCTCAGGCTGATGTTCGCAAACAGCCACCCAATCGAAACCAACATGAACATGTCAAAAGTTGCACTACCCCAAATGGCCACTTGAGGGTGTGATTCCCTCCCCACAGACTATATACCCAATAGAGATACTTATGCTCCAGTTCTTTGCCAATATTTGGATTAACCTGGGATTAGTATGCATAGAACACAGCAAACTCCCTACACCACCATAAAGTGGGTTGAACTGTGACACTTTTTTCTTATATTTGAGCCGTCCGGTTTGCAGGAATTGCAAATATTTTCTCAATTTTCATGTATACTTGTCATCCTGGACAACCTGCCTTGTAGACAAATGACAAAGTCGATCTCTTTGAAAGTGAATGATGATAAATGGCACCTGAGGTGGCCACAAAGTGTCAGCTCAAAGCTCATCCTTTCATCTCCCAGTCCACCCGGTATCAAGTCTCCGGGGACTCCTGAGGAAAGAGTCTGTGTGGTTTGTCTTGGGGGGGGGCAGCAGTGCAGCACGGTGGTAATTTTTCATGTCTTCCCTGCATTGTTCGGCGTGGACTCAGAGAAGGCACTAATTATTCATTTAAAGCTCCAGCTCTTTCCTCTTCCCTCTAATTAGATGGTTAGTCACTATCCCAGGGCCCCAGGCTGGGCCATTGATCTTCTCTATCTCAATCTTGTCGTATAACACACACACACAGAAATAAGGAGGACATAAACATGTACAATGTACAGTGGAAGCTCTCTGGCTGCATCTTTCCTTGCTCAGAAATGTCCTTTGAACATCCAACCAGTGAAGTCAGTGTGTTAGATACAAACACTTCTCTCATTCTGCCCAATAATAAGCCCCTTTATTGCCTAACTGTAACCCGTCCTCATTTACGGGCTGGAGAATTTATGATCTCTATAGAAAAACAAAGCATAAACCCAGCAGAAACACATAACAGCAGCCCCCTCCACCTCACAAACAATACATGAGTTTCCAGAAATGATTGTCTTGGGGGACTTTGTGGCATATTTTTTTCTGTTTCTTGTAGGCTGTGGCACCGCCGACACGACTAATCACAGGCTTGATGAAATGCAGCAGCTGTATTTGTTTATGTATTGAATATACTGTACTACAAAAGGGGCAATAAATGGGGGCAGAGACACAATGAAAGGGAGACAGAGGGAGGAATAAAGGCAGAGAGACAGAACGGGATGGAACGAGGGGGGGGGCACATAAACACCAACTGTGATAAGTGTTGTTTCCCTGCTTTGTTGCACTTGTGTTGCACAGTGTGTTGTTTCCAGTGGTGTGTGTGTGTGTGTGTGTGTGTGTGTGTGTGAGTTGAACTTGCTGGAGATGGATTAATGGGCTGGTGGTGGGAGAGTTTCCAAAGCGTCAACATACCTGTGTTTTAAATTACTCACACTGAGCCTTTTAGCACTTGAGGAATGCGCCTTTGAACTCCTCCTTCCAGCCTTCGCTTCTCTAATGTGAAAAGCATTGATGACTTATAGTGTAACTGGATGTTAATGATCATTTTAGATTTTTCCCTTTTTCTTCCTGTGTTTGCCTAATAAATACCTTTTCCACGCTGAAACCGAAGATCGGTATCAGACACTTTGTTTTGTCTGGAAGCATTTAACTTTCTTTTTTCTTCTGAGTGATGTCAAACCTATATCTCTGAGCTGTCAAACCTAATCTGGGAGAATAATAAATAAATAACCATGAAAAAAAAAATCAAAGGTAATGATTCATAAAAAGAGAAAACAGTTTATAAAACTGTTAGAGAAAAATGTAAACATCATTCAGTTCATCTGAAGTCCTGTCCTATTCTTGACAATGTGAATAGATACCTCCTTATTATGCATTACAGGAACCCACACGCAGCGAAGCCACGGGCCGATATCATTTATGATCTGTGTGGGCGCTCGGTCAGCCCCCCTTAAACTGACCTTTTTATATTCCCACGTACAGGATTCTTTAGGCTGTGACTCACAGGCCGTTCAGTGTTTCCTCAGTGAGGCAAGAAAACATCACCTGACAGAAGCTTTTTCAGCGGCCCACGTAATAAATGTAAAATCCATTTACAAGGAAGAAGAGATGACTGTGCTGACACCCTCCTCGCCCTCAACGCAGCAACACACACAGCTCTAAACAGTGTTTCTGATGTTTAGTCGATCATTTGCTAAGGATGTTTATTAAAGATTATCTTGGATTACCTTATCAAGTATTAGTCCCACTTAGTCAAAACAAAAAAGGCATCCATTAAAAATGATTGAACAGCTTTTATTTTGGTGAATAAATGACCTCTGTTGATGTTCCCTGAGGGATAAAACAAGCCTGATTTATCTACATTTTATTCCTTATTTTCTGCAGTTCCCTCATAGATCATGGCTGACTGAGAATATCTTTTTTTTTTTTCCTCATACTTTAATAATCCCATAAGGGAAATTGCTTAAAGCACACACCAGTGAGTGCACCTCGCCTTGCCCAAGGACACACAACAATGACTAGGGAGGAGTTGGGATTGAACCACCAACCTTCTGGGTATAACGTGTTAGTTGGGCGCATGTGAGCAAATCTGTTGTGAAAACGGAGACAACCTGAGTCCCAGTAAGAATAAAAAGCGCTTTCTTCTTCTCTCCTCCTGCTCTTCGCCCTCCACATGTCATAGAAATTTATAACTGTAATTAGAATTTCTTAATAACATGTTTGTCCCGTCAGCTCATCAACCTGCCTACATGCACTTTCTGCCAACTGCACTTGCCGCAGCCTGCTGCACATGTTTGATGTTGTTTGTTATACTCCGTGTTGTTAGTCTCTCTCTGTCTTCAGTGTGTGTTTTGGGTGGGCGCTGTTGTTGTGTCTGCTGCGCCGGCAGAGGTGTCTCCTCTTCTCTTGCCAGACAAGACACCCGTGAACTTTTGTTGTTTTTCCTCCTGCCTGCATTGCATTGTGGGAAGGCTAACAGCTAACTGCTCTTGCAGCAGGCTGCAGTCGTCAGCCTTGTTTAGCTCCCTTTCCCCTGTGTGTATGTTTTTGTTTTGTTTTTTTTTCTTTGTGGGAGTTGCCCCTCCTGCTGTGATCTCCTAAGGTTTGCAGAGGTCTGGTCTGGGCCTATACTGGAGCGTTTATCCACCTTGTGTTTCCTCCATTTCTCCCCCATGGCTCATTAAAGTCTAAATTCCACCACCAGCTTTGAAGTGCGTTGAATGCGAGTTCTTTTATTGTACGTGCAGTCATTTGCACTTGTTGCGCCTGCAAAGCAGATGTTTTTTAAAAAGATCCTGCTTTGCTCAGGAGTTTTCATACAGAATGAATCTACATGTTTTTTTTTTTTTGAGGATGCAATGCAAAGCCAACCATCTTCAGTGATACGATCCCTCCACCTGCTGCTCGTCAGCCTCTGGGACGAGGAAGAGGACAAAGAAGGATAAATTGACTGTAGTCTGCAATCTTCCTGTCAAAGCAGAGTGAAAAAGAGCATTGCTGCCTTTAATCTGGCTGCTGAGCCCTGCAGTAGCATTTTTTCCTTCTGCTCTTCTAAAGATCCATTGAAGTGGTGCCTGCCTGCCTTGCTCGGAGGGAGGTTGCTGGTTCCCTACCAGGTGTTTATCTGCCTTGTGCACTTCACCTAGGTTAATCCAGTGCAAGCAAAAAAAAGAAACTGCTTTCACAGCACTGTCCTCTCTCACCGTGGAAGCACCGAGGGCGCTCAGGCATTCATTACTGTCATGCGTGCCTTAAACCTGTCATATAATCCAGTCTATAACTCTGCAATCCACCAAATAGAATTGCCCAAGATTAAGGTCACTGATGTGAGTGAAGCGCAGGTAGCGGCCGTCTCCGTGTTTCATGTCATTTCTCTCTCCTCCCTGATTCACTTTCCCGAGTCTGCGGTGAAAATTCTTGTGGAGAAAAATTTGTATGGAATCTCAAACATGTCACACTTTTTCCCCTCACTGCCTTTGTGCCTCATTCTCACATAAACAGAAAGAATCTGTTGTGCGTGTCGGCCGGGGCCACAATGGCAACAACTCTCATCCCGCAGACAATGCACATGTGTGGTCTTCATTAAAGGTCGCTTGAGTTCATGAAGGCAATTTGAGTAATGCTCATTTCATACTCTGATTTCTTTGTTTGCAAAATACCAACTTATTCTGACAGGTTTGTGAAAAATGATGTTTTTCTGTGCCAGCCGCTGGGTGCCAGTTATCCTCCGGTGGAATTTTTTTGCTGTCATCAGACAGAGCTCTGCCCGCTCAAATGACGACAAATGAAGCTCGAGAGATTCTCAGTTCTAGGACAGAGTCTCTGTGCAGCATCGAGGGACAAAACCAGCTCCACTGTCTCTCAGCTTGTTGTCAAAGTTTGTTGTGTGCACAAAGCAAGACACTGTTGCACAAATAGACAGGACACACTCTTGTGTAATGTTTAACTTATGATCAAACAAGTGTCTTGTTCTATTTTACCCATACGTGGAAACACTGTATCTGAGGTTTAAATTTGGATTTTTGCATGCATGGAAGCAGTGTCGACGACTAGTTTGTCCTTTGCTCTCGTCTTTTCGTTTACAAATGAGCTCCTTTGTAGCCTGCAGCCAGATGACACCGCTTCCAATTACTATAAAGAGTTTTTTTAGGGGGTGGGATTACTCCTGCAGCATGCATTTTTATCTGTTTGTCAAATTTGTTTCACCTCAGAAAGTTAAAATGAAACAGGAGCAGGCCCATTTAAATCACAATTAACGGAAAACAAATTGCAAATGAGATTCTGCTGGAGGCTCTTATGTGATGCTTCCTGAGCGATTACGCTTAATTTAAAGGTTTTGGACTGTTTAATGACTGTGCTAGATTTTGTAAGATTGCATAGTATGTGATGAATACACAGTGGATTAAGGTAGGCAGACTAATTCATCTGCTCGAATGTGAACTGGAAAGGTGTCAGGATCTATCTTCTAGCTGTCTGTCAGGTCAGCGATCGCAACAAAACAACACAAATTCTGACCGATAATCAGTATTTATGGATGCAACGATGAGAGCTATAAAGATGCAAAATACAGTGATGAGCGATGCTGTCGTGTTACTTTTGTGCTCTTGTTAATTAAAATAAAGCATCAAGGTTTATTGCAGGTCTAAGGTGTTGGACTCGGCCTCCTGCCACTCCTTGCCCTGCCTCTCTTACCACGTGGGAAAGGCACATTATAGCCCTGTTTTCCTTTTCTTGGCACATCAGGCTCCGAAAATGTGATCTCTCCAAACACACACACACACAGTCACACGTCTACAAGATTTTCTATCCCTGATCTGATGCAGCTTGTTCTCACATCTGACAGAGAACATTTTCTAGATTCCAGTTCCCTGTCGTTATGACTCAAGCATCCCTGTCCCCTTCACCCTGCCCCCCCCCCTCCCCTCTCACTGCTTCGTCTCCTCCTTTTTTTTTTTTTTTTTTCAAATAGTTGGCTTCCCTTCTGGCAATTCACACCAAAGCTTTCAAACCGAGGCCTGAATACTTGTTCTGTGTGTCATCATAGATTGTTCCTCTGGGTGTGTCTGTGAGGTGAAGTGTTAATGATGAACAACTTAAACGAGCCAGTAAAATAAAATCCAATTGTTTCATCGTCTGGCTTGTTGATTGTTGAGAATGTACACTACACTACATGGTACAGATTACTGCTGAACTGTTTGGTGTGACTGATCTCCCTCTCTTCTCTTCTCTTCTCTTCTCTTCTCACTGCAGTGCCTGGAAACCTGGGCTGCTTCAGAGACAGTGGTGACCCGCCGACACTGTCCGGCAGTAGCCAGACCTCCAACAAGCTCACCATCCAGAACTGCATCAGTTTCTGTAGGAAGCAGAGATACAAGGTGAGTCAATTGTGTCAGATCGATCATGTTCCTCCTCCATGTCTTCTCCTGGAGAAGTATTCTGCTCTAATGTTAATTGAGTAGCAGGTTTCAGCACGAGTTTTGGCAATTTAGGTCCAGAATGTAAAATAAAATGGGAAATTAAATGAAATTCTGTTTTGCTGTCGGCCCAGATTGCTTTAAGTTTCCTTATGTTTTGGCTGAAAAACATTTTGCATAAACTTTGCAGAAATTTGTGCATAAACCTGCAAGTAATGTTTCATCTTTTTAGGCCATACATAGCCTACAGCAGCCACCACAGCAGTATAATCATCAGTAGTCTGGGAAGCTCTGCACAGAATTTTATTTTAGTTCGAATTAACGATCAATATAAAAAAAAAATACAATGAGAAAAATCTCAGATGTTGGTGGTTTAGATGTTTGATAAGCTGTGTCCAAAATGGACACTGGCTGTCTCCTGCGATGCTCAGACTATTATGTAAATCGTCTTCATTTATGGGCCGTTTCCTGACAGCTGTCTCCATGATGCCCTCTTTATTCAGCCATCAAACTTCCTGTTTGAAACCAGATGACAAATCATGGCAGAAATCAAGGCTGACAGCTGGAAATGAATGGTTATTAGCCCAGTGGGCACCTCCTCTTCTATGCCTTCTCTCCTCTCTGTGGCTGGCTTTGCCGTTGTCGCTGCTACAAACGGTGCCAGGTGTTCATTTTCTGTCTCGGCAGATCCGCCTCAGCTCTGTCCGCGGTGACAGATTCTGACAGGTCCCCCTCCTCTCTCGGTTCGGCAGATGCTACAGGAAATGGCGACAGATTGGCATCGACTGCCTTACCCTTCGACTGTCACTGTCCTCAGTGCATGCCAGTGTTCGGAAGTGCGAATCCCACGTGGGTTTTTGACAAAGAGCATGCCTGATGAGCGAGACAGCGATCCGTCGCTTGTTTGCCAGAAAGTATTTGTGTTCTCAGATGTTGCTGCATCAGATAGAATAATGCAACAAGGATGTAGCTTGATGGTGAGAGCTCCATGAATTCCTCTTCCATGAGAAGATATGCAGAGTGGGAAGTGATGCAGTACCTTCATTTAGAGCTTGAAAATGGAACAATGGTGTCCCTTTGAATGAAGGACAATAGTTCTTTTGAGAAGAAGCGGCCAGCGGTGACGAGGTCAAGATGTATGAAGGTTTTTTGACGTTTCACATTCCTGCCCCGACGCTTTCAGGAGGAAGAGTTAACTAACAGTTTGGATTTGAAGGATAGGTGTTATTTCTGTAGGGTTTATTCTCTACGCCCTGTGTGCAGCTGTGTGTTTGAAAGGAGCCTTTTAATCAGCTGAGAGGTTGTGGTTATACACACTCAGATTACAGCATCTTGTAATCATGGGAGAAAGAACAGCGAGGGCACTTTAAAGAGAAGGAGTCACACTGAGTGAACTGTTACTCCATCATGTATAAAATCTTTCACAGTGAACATCTCTCAGTGTTTCCCTCAGTGGAACCCGTGTCAAATGGATTTACACTGAATAGCATCACGCCCAGAGTTTGTTTTGAATTACTGATGCAATGATTTGTACAACTCCTTTCTTGTTTTGCAGCTCGCCGGTATGGAGTCAGGCTATGCCTGTTTCTGTGGCAACGAAGTGGACCTGCGTGACCACGGCGAGTCGCCCCCAGGCATGGAGTGTAACCACGTGTGCTTCGGCGACCACACGCAGCCCTGCGGCGGAGACGGCTGGGTCATCATCTTTGACAGTGAGCACTGACTGGTGTCATTCAGGGTCTGATTATTTGGTTAGAAGTTGTTGTGAAACACCAAATCTGACGTGATACTGAGTACTGTACAACCGGAACAGTAAAAATCTGTGTGTTCCATAATTTAAGAGGAAATCGGCCATTAATGTGCGGCTAAAAACTGAACCACTGTCCCCCTGTGACAGAAGGAATGCATCTGAAACACTTCATTTAAAAGACAAAGCCATTTTTTGTTTGTGGATCAGTCAGTGTTTGGGACAAGAGGCCACTGGACCACGACCACCCTCTATCCTGGGCCCTGGGGAGATTCTCGGTTGAAATGCTACCTGCCTGATATGCAAAGAAAAAGTTGCCAGTCTAAATGACAGAAGCAGCATCACTTCATCCAAACATGGACAACAGCTGTCAGGATATTAAAATATATTAACTCTGTATAGTGAGATTGTGTCTTGTTGTTGACAAGCCTGTGTAGTTTTGTACAATGCCTATAAAGAGAGGGAGAGACAGCTGTGCACATTATGTAACAGTGATAACTTCATTGATTATCCCCCGTATACACACAGGATCAGTCAGAATCTGATTGCAAATGACACATCAGACAGATCAGCTGTCACACATGCATGTCTATTTGTAACCAAATACTTGTATTGCCTAAAGAAAAAGGTGTGGTAGGTGATTTTGGCAGCTTCTAACATCTTCTCTTCTCTTGTTTTTCAGCCCGGGTGGGGGCCTGCGGTGGAAACTACACCTCTCCATCAGGTGTGATCTACTCTCCTGACTTCCCTGACAAATATGGGGCTGGCCGCGTTTGCTACTGGACCATCCAGGTCCCGGGATCCTCCTCCATCCTCTTCAACTTCACCTTCTTTGACATCTCCGACCAGACAGACATGGTGGAGCTTCTGGACGGCTACACCAACCAAGTGATCGCCCGCTTCGACTGGCGCAGCCCGCCGCGGGAGCTGGTGAACGTCACGGGCGACTTTGTCATTCTGTACTTCTTCTCCGACCGCACCAACCAGGCTCAGGGATTCGCTCTGCTTTACCAGGGTAAGACGCCACAGCTAGCTCTAGCTGCAGTACCTGCCAAACCCACAGAGAGCCTCGTTTGCATGATCAGGTGTGCGCCGGCTCCATGATGGAGTTTTGCATAGCAGCCCTAGTTAAGTAGACCATCGTCTGTGTGGTGAGGCAGTTGTCACGCCACTGGCAGGCCCTTTCTCTTTTCATTTGCTAGTCAATGTCTCACAGCCGCAGGTGATGCTGCATATTTAAATAATGTTTTGTTTTTCTAGAAACTCTCTTATCAAGCTGCGGCAGGCTGCTCGCCTCTCCAGAGTGCAGTCTTTGGTGAATAGCACAGCGACTTTTTATGCCAGCGACATACAAATCACTGTCATACTATGCATCCGGCTTTCTTAAATTCTGATGTCGGCTTGGATCCGATGTAAATGATTTTATCTCCTTTTTTAAAAAAAAGTTTTCATATCATGCTCTCGGTGAATAGACGAGCAACTGCAGCAGAGATGATTTAACAGATTAATTTCTGCAGGAATGAGCGAAACACACCCTGATATAATTCAGTGTAGGTGACATTCAAAAAGCAATCTGTCCCCGCTCCTCCCTCTCTCCCTCCATTTGTAATCCTGCGTCATGTTTCTCTGCCTACAGTAAAAAAAAAACACAATATCAGAAGGTCAAAATCCTCTGACCCTTAAACAGGCATGATCCTTTCTCCTGACATCTCATGTGTTTTTTGTGCAGGAGGCATTGTGTAGCCCTGAAATGGAATCTGAGACATGATTTCAGAAAAGGTCACCAGAAAATACAAAAGCTGCAGAGAGGAGTAATAGAAAAAGAAAGAGAAAGACAACAGCATCAAAACTAAATCCATCTAATATCTTCAGGGTGGCAGGCGGAGCGGTAATTTCAGGATAAACGCTCTCAGATGCCATCGGGCAGAGCACTTCAGCTGTGACTGGGTTTGAAGCTTGGTATTTTGTTTGGAAATGGGGAACATGTGGGAAGTTCTGGGAAGATCACGGTCAGGTTGAGCGATTATGTGAAAAAGGGAAGAAAAAAAAAATATCCCACGCTGCTTTAACATCAGACCACCATTCATGGAAGAGTGGAACGGGAAGAGAATTTCACCAAGGAAATAAAATCTCACCTCGTACACAGAGAGAAAAGGTTAGAAAGTGTAGATACAGGGCAGCTGACAATACAAACACGATAGTGGTAATTCTTCTGTAAGTGCAGAGGTAGCAGTCTGAGGGGACAAATTAGGGGACAGTCAGACCCTTAGCTGTTTCGGAGATCAGCATAGTCTGCCCCTGTAGCCTGTGACCCTTTTCCAGGAGCAGTCCAAAAACAGAGGCCACCACCTCAGGTGGTGCAGGCCTCACTGATTTGAGAGACTCTTGCTGTTTTACACTCTTTGGATAGTTCTTTGGTCTCTGGTTAAGTCATGGATCCAGGTCTCATCCATGGTTACAGAAATCCCCCAGTTCCCAGGAGCCGCATCAGAAATGTCCCTCTTCAGGCGTATAGGACACGTTCCTGATGGGACCGTGCTGTAAGACCAGGTCTCACTCAGAGCTGATCTGCACATGTTCATAAGCACAGGGCTGCATAAACCAGTAACAGGCTTCTGATGGTTTTTGTTGTGTCCTTTAACTCGGACACATAGGCGCTGCGTTTAGCCTCAGGATGTCTTGTGAATGGGAAGCACAGAATTTAAATTTCACTGGGGATCTCAGATAATTTATGCTTCTTACCCACAGGGTGAACGTCTCTGTCATCTGTGAGATGTGTTTGAGGCAAATCAGTAAATCACAGTGTCTTGATTTGCAGATGATTTGCAGTCACAGCTCAGTGATTGATTTCTGAGATGATGCTCTTCCTCCAAATTAAGAAAAATAATGAGAGAGCCCAGTGATAAAATAAATATCAGCGTGAGACATTCTGCTCTTGGTTTCGTAGAGGAAGCACAAAAAAAATCTTAAAGTAACAGAGAGGTTTTAAATAAATCACATCTATGTTTAGGAGAGGTAAATGAAAAGCAGAGATCTTATTTAGAATATTGCTTTCCACTGGGAACACATAAATGATTCGAAATGGTCCGTGCACCTCGGTGCTGTTGTTTTATGAAGCAAACTCTGCCCATCTGGTGCTGCAAGCAGGTGAAAGCAAACTGAATTTATTGCAAACACTTTTTGATTCGTGTCTGGAGCGGAGAGGGAGGGGGCGGGCAGAATCTCTCAGCACCACATGTTTACAGCACGCTCGAGTGTTTCTGCAAAGTCAATCTGTTTCTTAAAAATGCAGTTAGGATTTAGTCGTGCCTCTGCAGCGTACACTTTCAACGACACGGTGTATTCTCTCACTGCGTGCTCGCTGTTCACCAGTGGTGGAATGTAACTAAGTATTTGTACTTCGTTACTGTACTTAAGGAAATTTGTATGTATTTATACTTATAATAGTGCATACTTTATATTTTTACTCCATTACATTTTGCAGCTGTTATCTGAACTTTCTACTCCACTACATATTTCTACAATGTCTGTAGTTACAAGTACATTTATGAATACAGTTGTGTTCATACAGCTGTGCTGGACTGATGTGAGGTCAGACTCTGCATGGAGGCGGTGTCACGCTGCCAGCTGTGTTTCTATAATGAGCCTCAGTCATGATGCCGGTGCTCTGGCTCAGTTAGCTAACTAGTTAGCTACTGTCTGCTAACACAGGTCCATCCATTAATGTCTGATTAACATGAATCATAACATGAATCTACAGCAGGAACACTGACACAGTAAACATGCTGAATGCCTGTTTTTTTATTAGAAGCCTCTCTGTTCACTTGATGCCCACAGCCTGCCTCATGACACACAGACCTGTCCATAGCTGCTTCTGGACTGAACATGTACATTAACTACACATGGTCCATTTTAATTTTAAGATGCTTTTTTTTGATTATTTTAACCTGTTCAGATATCTTTTCCAATGGAAATCAATAATATTCTGTGCATGAGTACTTTTACTTCTAATACTTTAAGTGCATTTAAAAGTACTTAAGACTTTTACTTAAGTAGGATTGTTGATGTAGCACTTCTACTTTTACTTAAGTATATATTTTGCTGGGTATTTGTACTTTTACTTAAGTACCAAGCTTCAGTACTTTCTCCACCACTGCTGTTCACACACAGGGATAATTTAATAGGTGCTAAGTGATGTATGTATATGAGGACGCAGACGCTTCCATACAGAGGAGCTGCCACGTCACACTGCATTCTGGTTTAGCAATTACAGCCGGGTAATATAGCTCAAAGCTACTAATATGACCGAGAAGACTGAGAAATGATTTATGCATTGCAGAACGGACAAAATGAATAATATATTTGTTTGAATTATGGAAACTTGGCCTTCCTTATCTTCTCTAAACCTATTTCCAACCTTTTTCCAATTGTTGCTGAAGCGTGGATTATTCATGGATAATGAAATGCAAATGATGCAGACCCACATAAAGACGCCCTGATGCAGGCAACAGTGTTGTTTGTTTTGGTTATTACAGGCAAATTAAATATTTCATGTCATTTCTAAGTTGCATCAGAAATAAGGCTTCACGCTGTGAGTGAATGTTTTCTTTCTCAGGATGGAAGTCGCCGTACATCAGACTACACCCTGACCTAAAAATGTGTCATGGTGGCTCTAAATCCTCCATCACTATCATCCTCTGGGGATCATCAATGTTTCATAGCCATCCATCCATTATGGTTGAGGCATTTTCAGACTTTTTATTTCTGGGCTTTTCTGAACTACAAGCAGTTTTTGAACTTTTTTTTTTTTAACTCCTTTTAATAACTGTGGGCTCATTTATCACCACAGCATAAAGTGCAGCACCTCTGTGGAAACAGCAGAAGAGAGCAAAAAACAAGCAAAAGGATGCATTTATTAGAGTATTGATTGTTCAAACATTGAAAAAAACCTTCTGATCATCATTATCTGCTACTGAAAAGCCATCTTTTAATGACATGTACTGTCTGTGTACTCCTCTAAAATCGTGTCTTTTTCTTGCTTCCTCAGCACTCAGAGGCCAAGACAAGAGAATAACTGTCAGCGAAGGAGATGACGAGGACGAAAGAGAAGACGCCTCCAGCACGGCGGGCCCCCAGCTGGCTGCTGGCGTCACCCAGAGGTCCAACAGCACGTCTAACGGACGCTCCTCCCAGATCCTCTATGTGATCACGTCCAGCCCCGGTAAACCGGAGCACAACATGCCAGGTCAGTGGGCTGGACGCAGCGAGACCACCGGCCACAATGCTAGTATGTTAACACCCATGATGCACCACTGCACCTCTCTCTCTCTCTCTCTGCTGTGGCCGGTTTCTGAGCTTCGGCTCCCATTCAGTCTGACCTGCTTTCTCTTATATAGTATTAGAATCATCAGTGTGTGTTGAGATGCTTCTTGAAGCTCTGGCCCTGAGTGACTCCCTGTGATCATACATGGAAGTAATGCTGCACGATGCTTGTTTTTTCCTGTCAGTGACTCAGAAGTGAAGTCGCTTTGCTTCCCCCTGCTGATCACAATCAGCTGTCTTGTACGCTCAGGGTGGACTGACATATTCTCTACTTTTCTACTTCCCTTAAATATTATTCTCTCCAAACCCCACGTGCTTTGTCTCGGGGAGCTATCAGATGTATTTCTCAACCAGGAGAGAGCAGATGTGCACTGATAATGTATCACCATATTCTTGACAATTTGCTGGCTGAACGCTGCTAACAGGTGTGCCAGCAGTGCTCGAATAGTTCTTTGCTTGCTAATCAGTTCAGTCTGCTTCAGTTTGTTTTCATTACCGCAGTATGATATCTGATGTCTTCTTATCCCTGCTGCAGTGTGGACCATCTACGCCCTGGCTGCTCTCCTCATACTGACCGTCGTCGCCATGGTGGCGAAGCTGCTGCTGCACGTCACAGTCAAGTAAGCGCAGAGGACGTTGGAAGTGTGTGTGTGTGTGTGTGTGTGTGTGATCAGCCAAGCATCAAATTTCAAAGCTTTCACCTGCAGTCTCATGCTGCATTCATGTCATACGGGTCACAGATGACGGAACACGGTGACATTCAACCGTTTAAAGTCACAATGTGAAGTAGAGCATAATTCAAATTGAAGCCACAAACACAAGGATGCACCTGATGTTAGTGATTTCATACACGACTCTAATACAGTGCAGCCTGGCAAAGTTTGTAGGGTTAGGCGATAAAAATAATACTTTAAACTTTTAAATTCATATTTTGTAGCTGCACCTGTAACTCACTTTATGATATTTGTGCAGATATAGACTTATATTGATGTTGAAGTCTGTTCTAAATGCATTTATTAGGTGGAAAAAACAGGAAAAACACTCACATTTAGCCAAACTCGTGCACCACTGAGCTAACTCTCACACATTTATTTTATTCTGTGAATATAATGGGATATTTTCCTGCCCTGAAGCTGCTTAGAGTCCTTAGAGCCACTTGTTGATTTTAGGTGAAGTGAAAGTTTTACTAGGGAACACTGGCATCAGCTCAAAATGAACTTGTCTCCTGCCGGCTGCGTCTCGGGTGTCAGGGCGTGCTCGCACCAAAAACTGATGTCAAAGATGCGATACAGAAATGTGACATGCTTTCCCTGTGAAAAAGCATTGTGCTTCTCCCATCATGATAAGAACAGGCATATTTATACTGTATGTCACACTACCGGAGAGACTTGAGGCTCTCCTGTTTCTCCACCACCTCTCATGTCCTCACTTCTCTCCTCTCAGGTCCCCGAACATCCCCACAGTCAGCGGCTCCGACAGCTGCAGCCAGAGCACGGCGTCCTCCGAGCCTTGGATCATCCTGTACCGGCCCTCCACCATCTCCCTCTTCAAGAAGAAGCTAAAGAACCACCACGGTGACCTCAGCCCCCTGGTGGGGAACTAGTGCGCTCCACCGTTAGCCGAACACCACCCACAACTACTCAGTATAAGGGCCGTCAGATGCCAGGCCCTCAGACAATGAGACTCTATGTGGCGCTAACGAGCCAACAATGGCGTGGCAATGACAACTGACTGAATGACTGCTACTAAAATGCAGGCCGGAGCGGCTAGGCCGTCCCCTCCATCAGAGAGGAGAGGAGGACGGGCAGGCAGGGCTTTCAGTGACCACAGTGTGGGAGAGGGGGCGCTATAAGATTGGATGGCTCTAACAAAAAAATACAAGGATGCTTTTAACATGCCGGAAAGCCATTTCCATCACCCAACCAATCAGCACACCTCCAGAAACCACCTTCAGACTGCAGGCTCACCCGTGAAAACACAACGCAGCCGGGCGCAGGGTAACGGCTGACGTCCGTTCAGTTCAGCAGCGATCTTCATCAGTGACGAGGAGGAGATGAAGAGACTTCGATACACACACTGTAACACAGCAGCTTAACAGTTTTGTACAACTTCTAACTGCCTCATGTGGATGAACACTCGCAGCCAAAAGCCAGAATCCTCCCATCCCAAAGACCTGTGTATGTATTTGTCTGTAATGTTTCTTTTTTGATGTGTGTTTTTTTTTATGTGACAGCCAGCTTTCTGAGCGGAGGGAAGGTAGATATCGCAGCACTTTGGGGATGATTCACCCACCTCAAAAAAAAGATCACAGAGAAAAGAGCAGCACGCTCGCCCACTTGTTCGCTCGTGGATTCGGGTGGAGAGTAGAGTTAGCCTGGTTTTGCTTGCGGGGGGAGGGGGGGTGCAGTTTGCAGACAAACTGCCATTTAGGGAGGCTTGGGAAGATCTGAGGACTTTTTTTTTTCTCTGCTCGGTTGTGGGTGGGAGTCTTTCCGGTTTGATGGTGTTCAAGTGCCTTAAGGATCTCCTCTTCCCTTGTCTCAGATTCCTCACATCTGTTTCTCTCACAGAGCGGACTGGGGTCCCTCACTGACGTCTGCTCTTCTTTAAAATCACTGCAGATTTGAAGAGTTTCATTTCAAAATATGGTTTTCTGTCTCTGAAACGGTTGCTTTCAGCATTCTAATCTTTTTAAAGACTCAACAGAACACCTCTGCTGTTACATAGAACTCTTCATAAAATCACAGACGAGGCTTTAAAAGTTTTTGCTTTCTAATATGTCTGCTCTTATGTGTAGTCTTGGACATTTACTGAACATATTGTTCATATTAAGTTGTCTTTTGATTACAGAGGGGGTGAATATTGTTGTATATTATGTAATTCACTGTGGGGATGATGATGGTGATGATGATGATATCTATGACCGCTCTTTCATTTTATGCCTCGGCAGAGCATTTTAGAGACAGTGCTTCTTCTGCTTTTGTTTTTTTTTACATTCTCATTAACTTAGCTCAAAGGTGGAAAGCATTTTGTCTCCTAGGCTGCAGTAAATCGTCTGCAGATTCTCAAGCTTTTCATCGCTGTGTAGATTTCAGGCCAAATGATACGCCCAGACAGAGACATGACCAAAAAGCACTCAGAGGTACGAGCGCCAAGTTGACAGCAGGTTTGCAGCTGTAGCAGCTTTCTGTGCACCGGTGTGAAATTATGACTGTGTGAAAGGTCAAAATGTGCCCGTGTGGAATAGATGAGGGCCACTGTTAAGAGTTAGGACTTTTTTTTTTGCATTTATTCTCATAATTCTGCCTTTTTTCTCAAAATTATTTGTGAAATCTATTTTTTTTCCTCCGAAAAGGTAAAAATTCTGACTTTAATCTCAGAGATCTGATGGAAAAAGTCAGAATTGTGACTTTAATTACAAAAAAAATCAGACCAATCAGAAAAAGTCAGATTTTTGAGGTCAAATTTAGAACTTTATTTTTGGCATTAAAATTATTTTAGTGTATTTTCTCTGTAAAATTCTGGATTTGAGTTTAATTTAAGATTTCTGAGAAAAAAAAACGGCTAAAAATCACATCTATTCTCCAAAAAAGAAATTGTTCTGACGGCAATATAAGAATTCTGAGGGTGGGAAAAAAAAAATCAGAATGATTACGTCAAACTTTATTTTGAGCATTCTTCATTTATTATCTTTAATTTCTGCCCCCCAAAAAACAAGGAACAGATTTCTGAGAAAAAAGTGATGTTACTGCAGCACAGATCCTCCTCTGTATCCCTAAACTGGCCTTTTCTGCTCCCTCAAAATGTTTTTATTATTGACAGTTACAAAGAACTCCAAACTTCATTGCACTTAGTGAAACAGTACTTATGTTGCATTTAGTGTCCAAAACAAATGTGGTCATGCAGCGACCTGAGCACTTGAAACAAAAGGTTACATTTTTACGCAGGGCGCAGCATCGCGGCGGTGACATTGGAAAGATTCCTGGTCTCCGGACCAGGACCGTTTGTCTTCCTGATCAGAAGTTTGTGCTTTATTCTGCCTGTCTGCTCAACTGTAACTCATGTTAATTATTGCAAGACAAGAGCACATGCCCCTGGGTCTGTGATGTTCAGAGCAGCCCATGCGTAGAAAGAGGGAGGAAAGGAGAGCGATGGGAAATTAATGTGCGTTCGAGTCAAACACAAGCTAACCAAATCTGACAGTTAAAATCTAACAAGGGCATATGTGTTTGGATAGCCGGGTGAATTATGCAAACTCCCATTTTCTGTCCCATCCTCCAGTCAATCGGAAAATTTACTGGCTATGTTCTGAGCGGTGGAAACAGTCTTTTCCCCAAACTGTAGTCCATGTGAATGTCCTGTAAAAGAAACACCAGGAGCCCTGTGGGAAGTGATCATGAGGGGCCAAAACATTGTTTTCATGAAAAATTGTAAATAGCAAAATAGTGAAAATTTTTAATTTATACAGTAAATTATTGTTATTTTGTATGTGAATGGGATATAATCTATCTTTTGTATAAGTGAAGTATCTTTGTAGTTTTATTTAATGTGTCCTGGTTGCAAAATAAACACTGTATGCATGTTTCTTAAGCCTGTGTGCTGCTTATTCTTACCTGATATGGACCACAAAAATCCAAATCTCCAACATCTCTTGAGTCTGTGGTGCACTTTAAGCTTCATGGTGGCACATCTGCACTACCTTCGCCTTTTTTTTCCATGAAGCTAAATACTTATCAGATATGTGAAATGACTCCCAGATTGTTTGGAGATGCACACACACACACACAGAGGGAGGATTTGGAGTGCCATGTGTAACCCATTGGCTCCCCTCTGAGATGAGGTCAAGCATGCAACCTGCACATTTTAGAGGGAACAGCAGGAGGCCATCTTTACAACTGGAACACCGTGACAAAATAAAACAAAACAAAAAACAAACAAACACACAGGGCCGTGTAATAAGCTGGAACACTTCTTAATTCATGAAAGGTGTTTCTTTCATCGTTGCGCCCTCTGTTACTGTTTAACGGCTGTTTTCTTGTGTAGCTTCTACAGAGAACCACAGTAATCCTCCAAAGTGTTTGTAAATGCCTCAGAATTGACGTCTTTGGACAGACAAGAGCCTCACAAAGGTGCACAAGTTCATAAAACTTGTAATAAGTCTTAAAAAAATTTTAGAAAAAAACAGTGATTTAATCTTCACCACATATTCCAGTTCAGGGGATAAATGTAAATGATGCTCTTGTTCCCTCTACTGGTGGAATGATGTTTGAACCCTTTCTGTCCCAACAGTGACACATGGTAACTTATTTTTTAATAAATAAATTAAATAAATTAATCTTTTTTTTTGCCTCAAACTTCCAGAAAAAACCCATAAAATCACTGAGTCAACGCCTCAATTTAAACTCTTCCTCTCAGTAGCTGTAACATTAATCCTTAACCAGCCTCCAGAGCCTTATCACGGCTCCTCTGGGTCCTTGTGAAAAGCCCCAGATCCCCCCTCTGGTCAACCTTCCCAGAGCCAAGGAAAGGAGACTGCAGTAAGGGGATCCCTCTGAACCCAAGTCGACCAGTAATTAAGGCAACAATGGGACAATAGAGTGCCGTGTCTGGTTACTGTAAGGACGAGAAAGTGAGAAGAATGGAAGACAATGCCTGCCACTTTCTGCACTCAGGCTCATAGATCCAGGGAGCAGAACTGTGAGAGGAGCAGGTCTCCCCTGATGGAGCTGAAAAAAAAGAAAGGTTTACTGGCCGTGCAGCAACTTGTCTGTTTTGATCCGCCTTGCTCTGCATGTGTGTCTTTGACCCTGTTGCAATTAAGGCAGCCTTACGCCCTTCAGTGGTTTGGAGTACATGTGTCTGCCTGTTTAATGCCTGAGATTTTACTTCTATTATGGGAGCTTCATGCTGCTGAAAGCTGTTTATATACACTAGATTTCACCCGTGCCTTCAGGGCAGCTGGCTGGTGCTGAAAATAATCAGCAACCGTTTGGATAATTTAGCTGTTTAACTGTGCAATAAATGCAATAATTTCACTGATTTTGAAGAAGGGACCTGGACCTGTCTGTTTAAATTGTAAATTTCCTATCATCCATCTGACGGTTCTTAAGTGAGGAAAAATTAATTTAGCTGGAACAATGTCATATTTCAAGAAAAAAAAACTCATTTATTTTTTATTATATGTGGTAATGTAACTAAATAATAATAATAATAATTTAATAATTTTAAACCAATTTTGATGCAATACAAACATTTCATTTCACACTTTCATTTTTTAAAATGTTATTTTATTGTTTATATTCCAAAGCAGAAATAATATTAACAAAAAATCTGAAATTAAATGACAAAATATTTTTTTTTATTCCAGTAATACCACTGTAAATAATATAATATAATATAATATAATATAATATAATATAATATAATATAATATAATATAATATAATATAATATAATATAATATACCGTTGAAAATAATAATAATTAAAAAAATATTAACATTTAAACTCGCGAACCTTCTTTTCCGTCGCTGGTGAATGACGACATCATGTCGCGTCATTGTATAACCCAGGAAAAATGGCGGCGTCCGTGAGACTGCTGGCCCGCAGAGTGATCCGTCTTTCTCACAGAAATATCTTTGCTCCCGCCGCCGGGGCTTCGGCTCGGTCGGGCTGCTGTTATGAAACCTCGGCCTGTCGTTGTCTTAGTGACGCCGCTGAAGACAGAAACACACATTTCGGCTTCGAGACGGTGCCCGAGGCAGAGAAGGCGAAGAGAGGTGAGACTCCTTCTGTTCTGCTCAACAAACCATTTAAAAACTGAACCATTTCAAAGAGCTGCCTCGTTGTGCGTCCACACACCTGAACTGGGCAGGACATGTTATGTTTTTACAATCACGATGAACTGTTAAATAATTCGGCACATAATTAATCCCATAAATTGCATTTATTAACCTAATTACCCTTTATTTTGTATTGTTTCCTGCGGTGTGTGAATCTAATGAAAGCATGAAATATGTAAATGTCGTATCATGTTTAAATAAAGTGAATCCTTTGTTTTTTCAGTCTATAAAGTGTTTGAGAACGTGGCTCAGAAATATGATGTCATGAATGATGCCATGAGTCTGGGGATACATCGTCTGTGGAAGGACATGCTGCTGCACGTCATGCACCCCCAGCCCGGTGCCCAGCTCCTGGATGTAGCTGGTGGAACAGGTAGGCTGGAACTCATGTGTGTGTTTGTGTGTATGTGTGTGTACATGTGCAGCTGTCCGTCACACTTCTCCTCTCCTTGCGACCATCCTGCAGGTGACATTGCTTTCCGGTTCCTGGACTACGTTCGTTCTCAGCAGGAGAGGCAGAAGCGGCGAGCAGCTCGGTCCAGCCAGACGCCGTCGTGGCAGGAGATTTCTGACAACTACTCCTCGGAGGATGAACTCCAACCATCTAGGGCGGTGGTCTGCGACATCAACAAGGAGATGCTGAGAGTGGGCAAGCAGAAGGCTGAAAGCACGGGCGTCAGTGCTGGTAAGGGTTTCAGAGAGCTTCTTTACCTGCACACAGACCAGGTCAGGGAAGACATTCAGCCCAGTGGCATCTGAGTCAGAGACCAGTGAATGACTGTTTGCCTTACATAAAACCAACATACGTTTATTCTGAAGTCCAGATTCCACCTATTTTTATAGCCTCTGTGTGACTAATTTATTTAAATTTATACAAAGATGTCACTTTGTTTTCAGTGGCTTCAACTACTTCAAAACTCCAAACCTATTCTATAAAAATATGAATATGCAACAATACAATATGCAAGCTCTCAAATGCAATATAAAGAGGTGTCATGTTTGTCACCTGTAGTAATAAAATTCACCTTTATTTTGGAGCCACAAATAGAAGCTATTGAATGTAATTTATTATAGTTTTTTTGATGGTAGGTTTTTGTCTGGTTTTAGTATGATCCAGCTCACGATTGAACTCACTTGGTCACATGTCATGGAAGTTATTGAAATTTTTTCCAATGAAGAATTCATTTTAAAAATCACTCAGGTTTGAGGGCTTGTTTTGAAGTGCATTGTATATATTATCCACTTTCCAAAGGGCTGAGTCAGATGCTGTGATTGTTAAAACTCTCCGGTGATGAAAGCTGTTCCATCGTCCTTTAATTAGACAGATTCAGTTGAGGTAAATATTGTTTGGCTGGAGGTCTTTGTACGTGTTTTGTGTTAAGACAAAAACACAGTCGTGTTACTTCCAGATGTTTGGCATATTTTAGGAAACTGTTTCTGTAGAAAAGAGGTTCAAGGTTTGTGTCAGTTATAGAAGTCGCTGCCATCGAGCTGCAGAGCAGCATTGGACTCCAGTGATATAAATCAGAAAAATAATCAAAATCAAATCTGTGCTAACAAGTAGACTTTATGTGCAGATGCAAACAATTTAGTTACAAGTGTGGGAGCTTTCTGTGCAGCCATGCGCAGCCTGAACAGATGCACTGTAAATACTGCAAGGTCATAAAACAACTTTTTAATAAACACAGAGAAACAAAACAAAAGAAACTGCTGCTTGGGATTTAAAGGTTACACACGTGGTTGCTTAAATGTGTGTGTGTGTGTGTGTGTGTGTGTGTGTGTGTCAGGTCTGTCGTGGGTGGTGGGAGATGCAGAGGAGCTGCCGTTCGACGACGACCAGTTTGATATTTACACCATCGCCTTTGGCATTCGAAACGTCACACACATAGATCAGGTAAAATGACTTTATTTATTATTATTATTTATAAAGCGTGGCATCAGGAAACGTGTGAAATTCAGACAGAATCAGCACAGTGACATCCAGAGTCTAAAACATCTGTCTTCTTGATTAATTGCATTAATCAATAATTGATGTTTTCAGGCACTGCAGGAGGCTCTGCGGGTCCTGAAGCCCGGTGGAAGGTTCATGTGCTTAGAGTTCAGCAAAGTGACAAATCCAGTGTTGGCAAGGTGAGGAGGACAGTTTTCTGATTTATTAATCCAAAAAACAGGAACATCTGGGGACGTTTTCCTTAGGTTTACTAAATCTGTGGATTATAAGTTATAATTTTATATGTTTTTTCCTGTTTATTTCCCTGATTATTAAATGTCTGCAAATGACAGATGTTGAACAGGCAAACGCTGCCCTCTTCTGGTGTTGGATGGTATACACATTTCATAGATGGGCAGTTAAATGTGAGAGGAGTAAACCAGCCAACCAACCATCTGACGAGTATAAAAGCTAGAATACTGTGCACATGGTTACCTTCACTGACGTCATGAATGAAATGAGCATTTACCTGGGAACACAGACTGAGTGAACTCATGGGAAACACACGGAACTTACATCCTGTCCTACTTTTCAGGCTTTATGACGCCTACAGTTTCCAGATGATCCCAGTTTTGGGAGAGGTGATTGCAGGAGACTGGAAGTCCTATCAGTATTTAGTAGAGAGCATCCGCAAGTTTCCCAGCCAGGTGAGACAGGATTAATATTTTGTTTCTTTCATTTAGGTTTCATACTTTTTCTGGATTTATTTCAACCGTCATTAAGACACATTAAATTGGAGTGCACTTTGTTTTTCTTAGATGCTTTATTTGTATTTTGCTGCAAGTAGTGGGCTAATTTAATATTTATTTTAATAATAATAGAGTCAATATTTCCTCGTCTGATTCTCTCCTTTCTGATTTGTCTGTGAAAAAGACAGCAGGTTGCTTCTTGGCATCAGTCTGATCAGGTTTTTTTTTTGTGTGTCTGCAGGAGGAGTTTAAACACATGATCGAGGATGCAGGCTTCTGCTCTGTGCAGTACTACAACCTCACCGGTGGAGTTGTGGCTCTTCACTCCGGCTTCAAGCTGTGAATTGCACTCCAAATGACTCCTATAAAAAGACTCTGCCTCTGAGTTCTCATACAGGAAGTCTCAGAGCTCCTCTCACCTCCACCCTGACAGAAAAAAACAAAGGTCAGTGGCCATTATTTGCACTTAAATACCAAAGATACACTAAAAAAAAACACTGTTTTTACTGTATCTGTGTCAAAACAACTGGTGAGATTAATGAAACAGTTCAAATCTAAATAATTTGTTGTAATATTAGCGTTTTTGTAAAACAACTTCAGTCATAATAAAAAAGGAGGACACCACAACAGGAGTTACTTGAATAAAACTGTATATTTTACAGATCTTTGTACACTTTAATTACAAAACTGTATGGTACTAAAGTTTTAAAATCAGTTTTTTGGTCAGAGAAGATTTAATCGTCTTGTGTGCAATTACCATGTATATACAAAGTCTCATGTTAGTGATTTTTCTCAAAATAAAAAGCAACCAAATAACTCAAACGTTCATACACTCTGAACATAAGACATGGCTTAAAGATAAATATATTAGTAAATAAATATTCAGAGAACATATTTCCATTTATGAAATGTATTTTTGCTATACAGGTACAGAAATATACACAGATTGATTTCTAGCCTTTTTTTTTTAAAACATTTGTAATGGTAATGACAGAAAATAATTATATTCTTAAAAAATTAAAAAATATTAATTTTTGTACACATTTTTATCTTCTTAAGTGCTAGAAACAATAACAAAAAAAATTAAATAGTGACTCAAGTACCCCAAAATGTTATATTTGCAGTAGGTACATATCTATGCAAAAGGCAAGATTAGATTCTCACTTGATTACAGCACTGGGTTAACTTATAAATAGGGTTATTTTCAGGTTTTCCTCTGTAGAGAGAATGTGTATATTTCATAGAAACAGTATAAAAAACAGTCTGCAGGACAAACAGAAAGGCATGAATGACAAGCATTGCAAGTAATGTATTATGCACGGCACGATATGATTCAAACGGATACACTGTGGTATGTATAACTGCATCATTTAAAAAAAAAAAAAAAAAAGTCACAGTACAATAAGGAACCCTTATGAAATATGAGTCTTTTCCAGCTACTTTCCTTTGGCCTTTTGATACGTGCTAGAACCTTTTTTTTTTTAATAGATATTTATTTAGAGTGTGCCTCGTTGAGGAAATTGGGTAAGTGACAGAATTAAGGGTTTTCCAAATGAGAGCACCACACTCTCACTTAGGGAGAAATCTACTGACCCCTTAGAGACACCAACTTTGGCCTTAAGTTTGACCAAAAAAAGTGTCCTTAGATTATTGCTACAAATAGCTTACCGGCGTAAGGCTCTCATGTTGCATCTGTCGCATCTCAAACAGATAGGCCACAACTGGACAGAAATGCAATGCATAAAACTAATTCTGTATATTGACTAGAGACCAGTGTCAGCCTTGCATTCACATTTCTATGCATTTTTTTTTCTGTAATATAGCTTTTTCTCCTTAGAGAAATGTGTGGGTCACAGACACCATGAAAGACCCATTTCCCTGCTCTTGAAGAAAAAAAAAAAAAGTAAAAACAATCATGTCTTTCTGTTTTGGTATAGCTATGTCCATAGAACCTATTTCAATCGGTGGTTGAAGCTTTATAGGCAGTCAGTGTAGTGTTCATGTGCGCACGTATACAGAATGTATACATCTAGATGTTTGTGTTTTTTTGTAGAGAATTCCTAAAAATAATCTAGATTTTGTTTAAAAAAATCTTTAAAAAAAAAAATGGGCCCAGATTACAAATCCTTAAAGGCAGCAGACTTGTATTCAAATATGCCATTACCAACCGAATTCGACCTCCATCTGTATTTATAGTATCACTTTGTCTCTGAGTCTTGAGACTTTTGTGGCCACAGGAATGAACTTTGTATGTATAGAAATGAGAGGCCATTTCAGTAGAAATCCACACAATCTAAGATGATAACATTCAGTGCTCAGAGAGCAAGGGTAGAAACAAGGCAACTGAGGGTTTCAACGACTGACTGACTGACTGACTGACTGACTGACAGACACGGTACCACATATTCTGACTGAGTCTTTCTGGACTTATATGCCCAGGCCTCCCTCATTTGTACTGCTTCCCAGTGGAGTGGGGCTTGTGGTGAGCTGAGGGTGGAACAAAGCCCTGGTCTCCTCCTCCTGAGGGTATGACTGACCTCTAAACTGTCCTGAGGTGAAGTACCTCTCCTTGGGCTCGTGTTGCTCCGCTGTCCGCAACTCCGCCTCCACTGTGACGCTGACAGGTAATAAACTGCTCTGGGTCTCTGCTCCTGTGCCTAATTCACAGTCTGTGTCCTCAGGAATTATGGGTATTCTCTGGTTGAGTTCGCAGCAGCCCTGTCCAGAGCAGGCTTCTGAATCCGCGTACTGCACGTTGACAGCATAGTCCTCGGTGTAGCGCCCTGCCGCCGCCCTGTGGACCTTCATCTCTTTGTAGAAGCAGCAAGGCAGCCCTTCATAGCTCACCTGCTCTGAGGAAGGGCACATGTGCTCAGGAGCAAAATAGTTCTTTGAGGTGGAGCTCTGAAAGTCTAACCCCCTGTGACAGCGTCCTGAGGCCAGAGGCCCAGCTTGGTCCAAGTCCTGCCCTTTGCACTCCACGCTGGGAGGAAGCACCTCAAAGCAGCAGCTACAGGCTGCAGCCCCAAGCTCCCCCGACTCCTCCTGTGCCCCCTTCCCCCTGTCGCATCCGGTGGCCTCTAAAGCCCCGGCTGAGGTAGTGCTAGTGTTGCTGTTCTCCCTGGGTTCCAGTGATGAGCGACTGCTGTAGTTGGGCTCCAAACTGCAGTTGGAGAGGTGGTCCCCTGAGTTATATCCCGAAGCTCCAGAGGGGAGCTGGAGGCAGTCATGTCCCAAGGGAGCAGGAGATGAAGACGAGTCCTCTGCAGAAGCTGTGGTGCAAGCTGCAGCCCCTGCCTCCCCTGCAGAGCCTCTACACGGACTCTTACTCCGATAGACATAAGGATCGTAGTCGCTGCTCAGTGAGCTGCGGAACGTAGAGCAGCTACCGTACACTCCCTGGTTGCTGACTTCAGTACAGTCCAACATGGAGTCACTAGAGGAGCAATGGCACTGTCCAGAGCTGCTGCTGCTGCTGTCACTACCCGGACAGTCAGCAAGGTACCCGCTGCACACTGAGCGATGGCCATGGTAACAGCTCAGGCCAGAAGTGCTGCCAGTATCGCCTATCCTTGAGGAAGAGGCAGGTGCCATGTGTACCACTGTGGGGTATAACAGCCCTTGCTGAAAAGCCCTGCTGTGGTGACCTTTGTGGGCTCCTCCTCCTGCCACAGCTGGCCCTTGGCCCCCTTCAGGCTGTTGGGGAAAAGTCAACCCCTGAAAGTAGTAATGCTGGTACATGGTCTCGTACTGTGAAAAACAGGCTGCCCGGGAAAAGTTGCGGCCATGAAACTTGGGTCGTTTAAAAGCAGCGTGGTGTGACTGTGCAGGGTAGGCAGGGGGTCCACGGTGCTCCAGGCCGCAGTGATGGGGGTTGAGCGAATGCTCAAGGTGAAGGGCGGGGTGGTAGCTCCGGAGAAAGGCAGACGTTGATTGGGGTGGGTACAGGCCTTGAGGATCTGGGTGCTGGTCCACGGTGAGCACGGTGATGGGGTTGCCATGTGGGTCCATGCTGGTTCTGGTCGGGTAGGCGGTCATCTGGCCGGCGCGGTGCACCCTGCCGGGGTAATGGACTGGCAGCACCACCCGCTGCCTGCTGTGGACAGGGTTTCCAGGGTCCATGCATGCTGGTCCTGGATTTCCCTTTTTTTGTTCTGTGAAGAGACACAGTGAGGCGTTAAGAATCTCAAAAAACGAATCTCGGCAAATTCTTCAGGCTTTACACCAACTCACCGATGATGTTGTGTCTACAGTGAGGACAGGTGTGATGCTGGAGCAGCCAGGGGTCGACACACTTCTTATGAAATCTGTGAGCACAGGGGATTACCCGCAGCTCCTGCAGGGGAAAACACAACAAGACTTTAAAAAAACACTTGCTCAAAATCATCCAATAATCGTGCACTTTATTATTATAAGTAGAGCTGGTTAATTTCCCTTAAAACACTAGATGGCACACAGCAATCAATATTTTTTGTGTTTCAGGACTTTGACAGGCAAGTACTATGTATAAATAATAATAATAATAATACATTGAACTAACCCTAGGACCCTCAAAGATGCTTTACAGATGCATTATTCATTCACACTGCCGATTCATTCATACACATTCATACAGTGAGTGCACAGGCCTTGCCCAAGGACACACAACAATCACTAGGGCAGAGCTGGGATCGAACTGCCAACCTTCCAATTATTGGACAACACTGCTCTACCACTGAGCCACTGCTGTCCTAAATCACCGAGATACGGGTTGTGTAAAATAGCTGTTTGTTTAGGTCAGAGGTGCAGCTTATAGTATGTCTGTAGAGAGGTTTCAGTTCTCAGAGGTTGGGATAATATACAGCTACCAGAAGGTGGCAGTAGAGCGATACACAACTGTCAATCCTGGTGATTGCTGGTGTCTCCAACTCTGAGGAGCAAACACAACTCTTTATCACAGCACACTTGCAGCTCCACGTCTCCACGTTCTGCATCAAAAACAAACAGCAGACGTACACTTTGGGGTTGATATGAAAAGAATGCAGCATCTCGCATTCAGAAGGAGAACTGGCATGGAGGAATTCCAGAACACAAAAGCAGGAGCACAATGAATTATGATATTCCTTTCCAGCGAGAAGTCTTTCACCGCCATAAATACTTCACTCTGTGGCTTAATATGACTCATCTTTAGGCTCTTTTCCACCAAAGCTTTTGTTGCTTGGTTCACTGCTCAAAAACCCGCTTTGATGCCATTCAGCCTTTTATATCGCCACTTCCTCTGTGCAATCCTGGCGCCATGCTTTGTTGTGTTTTCTTCTCCTCCTTACCGAGAAGACGCATAACCACAAAAACACACATGCACACATCAAAAATGTCCCCCCTTGGGCACTGGGGTTTGTCCCTCCAGTGTCCATGAAGGAGGATGAGCAACACTGTTACGGTAAATCCTCAAAGTGCAAAGATTAGGATACATATTTCGACAATGACTCCCGTCAAGGATTAAAGAGGGCCACACTGGGAAAACAGGAAGCATAATCACAACCCGGTGCACTCTGGGTACCCTTATCGCTCCAGGTGCTCTGAAAGACTGAACTAAACATCTAAAAAGGTACAGGAAAGAACGTCACCAAAGATCGCAGGACTGCGGTCCCCGAGCACATCAGGGGAACTTCCATTCTATTGTCCACATAACTGCATTATGTTTCATGTCTACAGAATATGTAATGAAAAGAAAACAAACTCAAAGACTCGATGACCACATCAGCACGGCCAGAGTGAAGGGGTCTGGCTCCCATACGCTTCACTAATGCACGTATGATAATCTTTCAAGAAAAAAGGATCTAATGTGTCACTTAAATGCATTTATACTGTTTTTGTCTCAACAATAAAATACAAGAAACTCTGCCTGTGTCTGCTTGATTTAACAATCATCCATGTGATCTACGCCACACTTGAGTAGCTGCTATATTTTTGCTAAAAGCCACAAATAGACACTGTCACCTTGCAAGATCACACAACAGTCCATCATTAGACAACAGTGTCTAGGGAGGAAGTACCCACAGCTGTAGGTGAGGCCATAGACTATAGTGCTGATGATGACAAGTGATCCTATCCTTAGGATCCTAAGTGCATCAAGCTTCTCCACCATGTTTCTCCACCTACAAAGGCCTGCAGTGGAAAAACTCCAGGAAGTCTATCAGCCCATTCCAAACAGACACTGTACTGGATGACTGAACATGAAGCTCAGGTTTCATGATCATATTTTACATCCGAAATATGAAATGAATGATACCACATGAACGCACCATCCACCAGTGGTTACATCCTAATGGTGTGTGATTGTTACAGCAGTTAATATCTGAAATGTTTGACTTAACTGAAATTAGAAGATATCTAAAGTTAAAGCAGAGGTGGCTGTGCTTTCTTACCTCCCCATCAATGTACTTCTCCAGACAGATGGCGCAGTCGGAGGTGGAGCTGCTGCTCAGGGAATCAGAGGCTCCACAGCTGCTCTCCCGCTGGCCCTTTCCTTTGGCCTTGAACTTTCTGGTCTCCATCTTTTCCAGCGCCTGGATGGCCATTCTGTTCATCGAGCTCTGTGGTGGAGAGGGAGGAGGACGATTCAAATGAACAACTGTCAGAAAACTGGTTTTGTGATGATGTGGTTGTTTTTCTGGCATGTAAGTGTTGTGAACTGCGTTTCAATTTTGGTGATTTACGATTCTCCCCTTTGACATGGTACATCATTTTGCAATGTTTGACTTGCATTAGCAGCTCCCTCTGTCTTTAATTCGGCGGCATCATATCATCTGTAATTTGCCTTGAAATGTTACTTATTAAAAACGGTGACACATACAGAACTACTTATCAGGATTAAGCCGTATGTGGTACACACTGTGATTTACGGTGCCTAAACTGCTGGGGCATCACTCCTTTACAAGACGAAGTGATTTATGCTCAGGATGATCTAAACCACAGTCTCCAGAGGGTGTATCTTCCTCTCTGTAGGGTCACAGATACATCACTTTTTTTTAAAAAGGACATGTGGATACCCTGATCAGTGAGACAGCACTGAACTCTGGGATGAAAATCCTTCTCATCACAGGGTTGACAAACATGAAGCACGAGGGTTTAAAAAAAAAAATCAGCTTGTAATTAACTCTGTGGGTGAAGACTTGAGGAGCCCAAAGTAATATGTAATGGATTTAAAAACATATTTACTCCACAAGCAGTTCATTAATTTTTCAGTTATCAGGAAGGAAAAGGTTGTTAGATGTGATGAATGTGCCTCTGGCCTGAGCTACGTTCTCCTAATTAACCAGCAAAGGAAGACGCTATCAAGTCATGCGATGCTGTGACACACACAGGCAGGATTACACCTGTCTTAACAGATGCCACTGCAGGTTTTCTGCCCTGTCATGTCATCTCTGTACATTCAGCTCCGGCAGCCAACCTCTCATCAGCATTAATTAAATGCTAATCCTGATTCATGTACCCGACATAAGCCTCCTCTGAGAGCTTTTTTGTCAACAAACAAGAGGAATCAATCAGCGGCAGAGCTACTGTCGACTGGCTCAACGCCGCCAACTCACAGCGGCAAGTGGCACTGACTGGAAAAACAAGGTGTGTGTGTGTCGTATAATTGGGTGTGTACGAGGTGTGTGTGTGTGTTTAGACGCTGACCTGGCTTCTCCTTTGCTTCAGTTTGATCTTGATGAGCAGAATGAGGCAAACCAGCGACACAACCACAAAGAAAGCCAGGAAGATGCCCATGTCGAAATATTCCGTGGGCTGCTGCGGAAAAGGAAGGAAACATAAACACAAATTGGAGCTTGTTAAAAGGGTTGTTTCGCCTATAATGAGTTCATTTCCATTAAGGATGTCTGATTATAGTTTTGAGAGCTGAGAACTCAGTGCTGTGACTCTTCATAATGTGATGTAATGTTGTTTATGCCTGATGTGGGGATTTAAATTGTAGTCGCAGACAAACAAAATCAAGACGATAATTGGAACTGATCGCAGTGTGGCAGTCTTGTAGGATGCAGAACAAAAAGTTTCCAGTGACACTCACGCCTCAAACGTTTTGCTGAGAAAGCACAGATTGTTTTATTCTCCTACCAGAAAAAAAAAAAAAACTTATCAGACTCTCTTTTTCTCTCGAGCTTTCATTATGTCAAGTTATTTGACCTCAAAGTGTGCTGGTCTCTTATCAAATATTCCACGCAAACAAACAGCTCTTTGAACAGCTGATATTAATCTCTCACAGCGCTGTGAAAAAGTCCTCGGCCTCGGGGCAGCGAGGAGCAGAGAAGAAAGGAAAAAAGGGTCAGATTTCACAGCTGGAATTTTCGTTTGTCTTAACATCTAAACGTTTCTCTGGGCCTCACAAACACGTCCACCTCGTCCTCGTGTGCTTCAAGATTTGTGTCACGCATACAAACGTGAACATTGAACAAGTTGTTTTTTTTTTTTGTTGTCATGGAGTGCTTACCCTCGGTGGTCTGTGCTGTATGCGAGCGCGGGCCACCTTCTGCTTGTTAACGATGTTCATCAGTTTAACAGCGTCATTGCCCTTCACGTAAACCACCGGCCGCTTCAGAGGATCCTCCGCCACCTGGTTGAGCTGAAGGAAAGAAGAAAAAAACAAAACACATCAAACAGAATATAAAACTAAACCCAACAGGTTTTGTATCTTTGGCCTTTTCCAAATGCAACACAGATGGCTAAAACCTGCTTTTTAGATCTCCACCAGCCTTCGCCTGGGTGTCGAAAACTGACAAAGATCCGCAGCTGAAATGCAGTGTTAAAAGATTTTTTATTAAACCCAGCACTGACGCCGCCTCGGATTTTTCTTTCTCACGTCTCTGTAGACCTGTTCACAACATGTGCACAATAATGTGCTTCGCTTTAAGGAGTTATACGGCTCAAAAACCACTGCCCTCATCCATGTGAGGTATAAACTTATTCTCCCAGCTGGGAAAAATGACCTATAAGGCCCGAGACATGGAAAGTGTGGCCAAAGTCTGCCAGGAGGAAACAGTCAATGAAGACTATGTTCTGGCTTTTGAGTCAGTTGACACACTCCTCCTCTCCCTCTCTGTTCTCGTCTGCTGGTTGGAATCTGTAATTTGAAAAGCCCAAGGGAAATACCGAGGATATTCACATTGCTATTTCTTGTGCTGTCGTCATGTTCCCCAGTGAAATACTGTATGTTCTGGTTGCAAAGTATAGACGTCGAGACTTTTGATCCTCTCGCTTTAAGACTCCACCAAGCTTTTAGCCTCTGACGAACAATAAACTTCTCCCCAAACAAAACCCAGAGCAGCACTTGGCTTCATGTTGTCACAGTATAAATTAAGATCAAGTACATTAAGGTCAAGTACATTAACTTTATAAAGCTTCTCCTAATTTTGGCCCCGGGACCTTAATTCTCCCTAAGCTCCTCCCCCTCCCTGCCCCTCGGCCTTGTGGCTCCTGTCGGTGCTGATCGGGCTGCTCTGACTGGAAAAGCCTCTCGGGGGAATTTAACACAGCCGCCCAGCGCTGCCTTTCATGTGGTCTCTGCGCAATCCCTTTTATCTCTCAGCTACGCGCTTTACGACCAAGCAGCAGAGAAGAAGAGGCGAGGAGGGAGGGGGAAAAAAAAAAAAGAAAAACCTGCAAGTCCAGGCCTGGCATGGCGAGAATGAATACCGCAGGAGAATTCTTGCGACAAAGGCGCTCAGAGGAGCAAGTCGAGTATTATACGGGACAGACTCAATAAGACTCCGTAAGAATGTGTGTGACAAGGAATATACTTCCTTACTGCTCTCTGGTCTCAGGAGGTGAGGTAATGCGCACTACCTGTGCAATTATGAGCTCAACAAGACTTTGGTCATGGTCTAGTGAAAGCTGAACCTGGATATCCATTTTCAGGCCTGTCAGAGTGCAGCACACTCCTCCGAAAACACAAGTTTGGAGAGTTGAAAGGCTTGGTATGGTTGAATAAGCATGGCTGATCCACATGCTTTTGAACAGAACTAAAGATAGACAGATCATTGTTTGTACAAACAGCACACACACATCGCCAGTCAGAAGGGCAGGGTGTGCTGCTGAGCCTTATTCAGAGGCAGCTCAGACAGTTTAGTGTTGTTGAGTGTGTGTGCACAAACCTGGTCGATAGCATCCGGATTCTCTGAGACATCAAAGATGACGGCTGTGGCTCCTCGCTGCACTGCTCTCTTAGCCTGCCAACACACAGCAAACCCACAATTAAGAGATATTCAACAATATGCAACGTGATGCTTAAGAGTCCACAATTAGCTTAAGGCCACTAGAGGGAGTTCTCAGCCTGAGTGTAACCTCCCACACAGATCCTTTGAAACGAGGGAGAAAAATTAAACCAGACAAGAAGTAAACACTCCAGTGACAACATACGACCGTTTACCTGAAGTCATTCTAAGTAAACCTGTGCCTCATTAAACTAACTGCATGACAGAAACCAAGATGCTTTCATCCTTGATGCACTGCACGCCTCTATGTGATGCAACTCTGCATGACTCTGTGGAATCTGAGTTGAATTCTGCTGTGCACGCTCAAAAAGAAAAAAGTTGAATAAAGTTATCAAAAGATTTCCAGCTGTTGAAAATGTGAGATCCTTTCATCTGGTAGAAAGACCTACTGTAGCACAGAGGCCTTTTGAAGAGTTCTGCTAAAGGCAAAAGATAAAGGAAATGCTTGGATCTGCAGAACCCCAAGTATCGACTCACAGAATCCAAATTGGCTTTTCCTTGTTGGGAAAAAAAAAAAATAGTTCCTTTATCTTAACTCCTGCCTTTCCCCTGCAACCCGTTCTCACCCTGCGTGATTCACGGTGCCCTATTTAGACAACGTTTTGATGTCTGCGCTACATGATCTAAAAGAGCACGGCTGGGATCATATCCTGGTATTATCAAGTGCCCTTGGGTTCTTGCCAGAGCTCTTCATAACTGGAGGGAAGAGGGGCTGAAGATCAAAGTGACAGCGCACGGCGCTGTGACTCTCTGCCGCTGACTGGCTGGAGAGTGACAGCACTACGGAGGACACGGGGAGCGCTGGCGTGTGCAGGGGAGGCGCAGTTGCTCTTTTCACAACATCAACATGTTGATTTCAGAGGTAACAACATTCAACAGTGAGATGATGAACCAGCTGCTTCTGCAGCTTTTGTCCAACACACACACACACACAAAGGTTTTTTGCCTAATTTGTCGCCCATCTGTACAGCTGTCATACTCTGGAAGAGGGCAAAACCTCATTAGAAGCATCAAGAAGCCATTTTTCAGTTCTTTGAGTTCTTATTCGACATCGAAACAATTCAGGAAAACGTTACACTACTGGTGTTGTTGGAGAGCAGGAAAGAGGGAAATTGATTTCAACTAGTGTAACATTAGCCTGAGCTGGCAAAAGGTCATCAATACTATCATAGTATCAGAACAACTACACAACTAAATGTCTTCATTCTTCAATAATCTATTGATCATTTCTCTTGATTAAGTTTAGAATATGGCAGAGAACAGTGAACAGGGGCCACTAAACAGTCCTACAAGTCTAAAGTAGTCCTGAAATGTCTGAGTGAAAAAGTTAGTATTACAGTAACAGTAAGTAAGTAATAAGAAATAAAATGTTTGCAATATTTATTTAAATCTTTTTTTTTGCATAAGTAAATGTAAATCACTGACAAATGTTACATGACGTCCAGTGTAATGTGATCCAGCTCTGTGTGACATTACCGCAGGGTGCTTGCATTATTTATTCAACTTCCTGTGTGTTTTATGAGTCTTTAGAAAGAGGTTAATGATTAAGCACAGCTGTCCAAGAACTAGCAGGTGTAACTAAAGAAACATGCATGGCCAGTCTGCTTAACAAGCCCGAGAGCCGGGGGATATTCTGTCAGTTAATAACTGTCAAAGACACTAAATTTATTTGACTCTCTCTCACACTGCCCCACGCCACTGTCGAGTTACAGCAGGAGGAAAACGGAGGGTTTTTATATGTATATCACACTGTAATGTAAATGTAAACACATCATGACTGGAGTTTCTAAGCTATGGCTCAATTAGATGTTCCCTTTTAGTTAATCAACAGACAAGATGTTTATGAATCTGGCTTTCATAGCTCATTAAAGACTAATTAACCCTGCAAACTGTTTCAATCTTTTCCCAGCAGCCTTATCAAACACAGCAACATGAAAACTGCGACATGCTATAAATACGAATCCGTCCAACTTTCTCTTTCGTCCTGCCTTCTTTACATAAACTAACACTGCTCTTTTGATTCTTTTTTTTCCCCTTTCCCACTTTTTGTACTTGAAAAGTTCAAAAGCGAGCAGAGTGAAATCTCGGCTCGGCTTTTCCCTCTCACCCAGTTTTCTCTCAGCTCCACACTGCCAGGCTCCAGCCCCCCCCATTTAATTCAGCGCGAGTCTGCTCCTTTGATGTTAGCTCTCCGAGTTAATAATTAATAGCTCTTGGTAAGACGCTTTGAGAAGAAAGAGATCTCCCTCCTGAAGAATCTCCACTCGGGCAGGCCTGCACTGCAGTGCAGGGACTTGCCTGACAACAACAAAAATGCACCCACAGGCAAACTGGCTGTCTTAAAAAAAAAAAAAAAAACATGACACATCTCCTTTGCAGCCCCATAAAAACGACAACCCCGGACACCAAAGAGGGGATAAATACTGCTAAAACACTGCAGCGTGAAAATATTGTTTACTTCACAGGCTGCAACTGGCTATAGACTCTCAAGTGGCTGAGCTCCTGTGTAAGGAGATATTGTGAAAGCAATCTGAGACAGCATTCAGTCTGTGAGGCAAAACAGGTGAATAACAACAGAAAAGTAAGCTTCATTCATACAAGGTTCATTGAGATTAAAAGGGAATTTTAAAGGGGTCTAGTCTTATCAGGCTGAAATCTGAGCAATTTTCTGAGAATATTTTCAAATACGACTGTTACAAAAAGACAGGATTCAAATTATATTTAATCTTCATTCAGCTGAGATGAATTAAAATTCTGAGTACAGCCACACTTAAGACTTGCCCAGCTCTCCAATGTTTGGAAAATAACTTCAGACTACAGAGCATGAGTTCATTTAGCAGAATCACAAATGCAGATCTGTGCAGTAAAGCTCGTGGAGGTATTTGCAGTATTATATCAACTCAATATGGACATCTAGTTATTAAGGGCTGGGCGATAAAACGATCATCTATCCTCACTGTGCTCCAAAGATCTTTAATTACATAGATGCCCCACTCTCTCCTGATCAACCGCATCAGTGTTTGTGTGTGTGTATGTAGTAGCGTGACGGAGTGAGAGCTCTTACCGCTAAAACTAGCTCTTTAAACACGCTTTAGCTTCACAGTTTAGAAGGACCCAACTTGCTCGGTTACATTGGTGGCAGCGGTGGGATTTGGAAGAAGTGTTGTTATTACAAAAAAATAAAACAAACAGGACAGGAGACAGAAGGTTGCCACAGCCGAACCGCTTCCTTCTTTAATCACTCGCGCCACCGCGCTTCTTTTTCCAAACATACAGAGAACCCGGAAGCATAGGACCACAACATTACGGAACCCCTGAAGGGACATTCTACTTGACCTCTCGCTTCAGAACAATCCTGTCTGTTACACTAGCTAGCTACTGTCTGCTAACATAAATCCGTTCATCAATGATGGGCTGATATATAGCTAGATTTATTAGTTAAACAGTAAAAATAAGCACTTCCTATTTGTGATTGCCTTTTATTATTATCTATTTATCAGCCTCTCTCCTCACTTGATGCCCCATGATGACACAGACTGTACTAGTTGCCCATGTTATGGAATTTTTACACATCACATCACAATAAAAATAGCTTCAGATTCCATGAATAGTACTTAATAGTTAAATCTTGTTTCTTTGTGGATTTAAATATCTATCAATACAAGTTTCTGCCGTAAGAAACTGTATTTTTTTAATATCAATTGATATGAACATTTTTTAACATGCAGTGGAGTATGATCGAGATCTAGAAATTCAACCTGATATTTCCGTTGGCCATGAAAGTGCAAAGACGACAATTCTCTACCGGGTTACAGGTACTTGACGATACTACTGGCTAAAACAAACTTCCCGCTGGCTGGGAGGCCTGAGAATTAGGGTACAATCTTCCCTTAGCGAACAGAAACCGCAGCACAAAGTACTGAGGAGTCAAGTCTAGACACAGAGGAAAATGAAAGCTATGTTTAGCATCCCTAAGTAAGTCTGCCAGCTTGTAAGATCTGAGGGAGAGAAATTTTCACTCGTCTGGAAAGAGACTTTTCTCTGTGTGGCGCTCACTCCATCATTCACACGGTCTGTGGATTCTCATATTAACACACCATATTGTGTATTTTTAGATGTGCACGTAGCCTATGTGCTCACATGCAAACACCTGGATACACCTGCATTATCACAAGACTCCCTCCTTGTGTACTTTCTTCTCTGCTTTTTTTCTCCTCCTCCTCCTCCTCTTCATGCTTTCCTTTTCCTCTCTCTCTCTCTGCACTGCTATAATTAAGGCAATTAAGTCTTCAGAAGACTCTCCACTGCTATTATGCTGTAATTTCATGTTGCCTCCTGGCTTTACGGTTTATTAAAAGATAAAGGCATACTTTTCTCCCATGGAGTTTCTTATATGTGGTCACCCCCCCTTTTTCTCCCTCTCCTTCCTCACTCCCTTTCAGAGCAGGCATGTGTGCCAAGACATTATTTACATTCAACTAAAATAAAATCAAAGTTTTCAACGTGGCCATGCTTCATCTGACTGGAAAACTGTTCAAAGTGCGTCTCGTGTGTTCTCCTGAACTATCGCGCATGGAGTCATCGTGACAGGTTTAGTCCCTGTTCAACAAGAACATTAGTCACCATATTCCTTATCTCCTACTGTTTGATGTTAACACTTACAAACTGTTAATCTGTCACAACATGTTTTTTCTGTTTACAGACATTTGACATAATTGGATTGGCTGTATGTCACGTTTTGACACTCCGGTCGTACAGGATCTGCTCGATGTTGTGTCACGACTGTTGCGCTAGTTTCACCTTAAATTAAAAAAGAGCAATGTTTTATATTATTGTTGTTGGAGTCTCTTAACAGCAGTCTGAGAAATGTAGGATCTCTTAAGATGGATTAAAAAACCGTTTACAAAGCACATGAAAAATCCACTTGTGCGTCACACCGGTGGGGGGAACAGCGGTCCAACAAACCTTCTCAAACTCCTCTTTCTTCCACTGCCGTCATATAAACGGACAGTTTACCCAACATAAACACACAGGGGAAAGAATCACTTGAGGCACTCGGCGAGCTCAGGGACATCCATTAATATCATACATGGAGATAAGGGGATAGGTCAGGGAGGAGATGGCAGACCTGGATACACATGTTGACAGCCAAGAAAACTTCAAAAAACACAACATGCATCAAGTCTCCTACGTCTTTTTTGTATTAGTAGATGACCTGTTGCCTGAAAAGGTGCAACAACAGCAACACAGAGTGTCGCTGTGTGTGATGTATTAATATTTGTATTCCTTTTTCTCCACTTTGGGCTCTAGCGCCACCTAATGTAGGCCTTGTGAGCTGTTGCTTGTTGTTATCAAGCCGTTTGTGGTCTTCTGGGCTTTCTCTCGCTTTGCAATAGATATCAAACAAATATCCACGTAGTAACCCCTCAAGCTATAAGCATGCTTAGCATATGTGCCCCAGGCTTTTTAAACCTGCTGTAAAAAAAGACTGCACACATGTTCAAACATACAGACAAATAATAAACACTGGGAAAACAGGGGGTTTTTGTGTGGTCTGTGTGTACAGAATGGGAGGGATTTCAGGCAGATGCAATGACCTCGCTAACAGACAAAGACATGGCACACCTCAGGTACACCGATCCTTGACCCTCCCCCTGAGCAGCACATTACGCATGGCCAGCACACACACAGTATGTAATGACTGTCCTGCTGTGACACCAGCCCTGAGGATACTCCGTTCCCTCGAGTGATGTGTCTTCTTTCCAGATGGAAAAACAGAAAATAACAGAAAACCTGCAGGTTCATCACGTTGGAATCCATTTCCTTAAGGGGGCAGATGTTTTGCACATCTTCTGGAATGCTGTGAAAAGCCTCTTTTAAAGGTGGTAATGTCAGCTGTGGAGAAGAAAAAAAAACACCCAGAGATCTCTCGGGGACAGAAACAACACATCAGAGAAGGAGCCTGAGGTTTTCTCCAGCGACGCTTCAACCATCATCTACAAAAGTTCTCCAAGTCAGCATCTCTTAAAGCTAAAAATCACTCCATGTATTTCTGACAAATCTGCCTCTTCTTCATCACTTTCTAACCAGTGGAAGCACCCCCCTCCCCCTGTCCATTTCTGTATCTGCCTCAGTGCACAATGTGGGGAGGCCATTTACCCACCATTGCATAACCAGAATTATACAAGTGAACTATCAAAATGTGTGTGTGTGTGTGAGCATGGGGGCACCTCTGAGGAGGCCTGCCAGTGGAACTTGGCAAAGAGCCGACCCCATTAAAGAGTCGAGGGAGAGAGGTGTACTGAGGAGAGCTCGCCATTTCTCCCCAGTCTCTGTCTTATCTTACCTTAAATGTGTCGTATTTAAGGTAAAAGTGTGGATGACAAAGAGACAGAGTCTCAAAATCTGGATCAATATTTAAGTGTTTTGCATCTTTTCTTTAAAACCTATCCAAAGCATGACACAAACCCACTGACAGGAAGTGAGACCTTCTGAATTCTTCTCGACTCCGTCACACTTTCAGATGTGAAATGTGAGTTAAATCATTTAAACCACACACACAGTAGTAATATTACTTTGCAAACGTGTCAATTTTTCACCCCTTTATGCACAAACTTCCTCCACTTGCTGCCGCTGCATGCTCAGAGATGTCCCTTTACACAACAGTCAGGCAGTCAGACCCACTAGACCATCAAAAGAGCCTAGAAATTAAAGGACACTGTATTCAAAAGACACCAGAGCTATTTACATGTCATTTAACCAACGGTCTATGTTATAAATATGTTATTCCTTTGAAAACTGGGATATTTATGAATGTTTTTGAAAAGTTTAAAAAGCACCTACACTGTAAAAAAAACAAAAGCAGATTGTTTTGGCTTCATCAGGCTTATATATAGGAGATAATGAAACATTGGAACGCTTGTCATCATGTGGCCCAGAAGAAGGATGTCTGAGGAAACACTGTGGTTTTCGTACAATAACAGTCTCCAGCTTGAGTTTGGTCTTCATTGGAAGCTCGCTTTCCTTTTCTAGCACAGGGATTTTGGCGGGAAAGCGTTCTACTGAAATGGGATAAATAACATATGATGGATGAAGCTCAATCACTGGACTCTTGCGGAGCGTTTCATCTCCTCCTCTCTAAATATACATGTTTGTGCCACTTGTTGTGCACCACAGGCAGCATTTCCTGCTTCTCTGTCTCTCTACAGTTTGATGTCTTGTGGCGTCAAGCGCACACACACACACGAACACAGATGCAAACACACTGACTCAGACTGCCGCTAATCAAGAAGCCTTTTAGTCTCCTCTCCTCCCGCTGCCCACTGCTCTGCCCTGCTGAGACCAAACACTGAGGCCGGAGGAACGGACAACCGCTAATTAAATTTCCTCCACTTTTCCTCTCTGTCCCTCCCATGTTGTTTTCTTACCGGTTTTGGTCTCAGGCCCTTTGTGATTCACAGGAAAATAAACAAGCTTTCCGGCTCGGGACGAGAATGCTACTTTTTAAGTGCTTCTTCTCTACCTTGTGTCTAAATAGGATGAAAGAGGCACAAGTCTTGCTTAGAAATGATTAAACAAAATACTTGTATTCTTTAATTAGCTTATCTGTAGTGATTAGGTCTACAGTTAGCTAAAACAGCCCTTCATGTTTTGCCTCTGGATATTACATTTTTAATCTGTTTTCATTACGAAACACCAACGCACACACAGATCTGGTGTTAGATGACAACTAAGAAAACAAAGTCGGCAGTAAGAGAATACAAGTGAGATTTGTGCTTTTCTGCTGCAGATCTCTGGGCGGATAACAGACCAGCACATTTCTAACAGCCTTGAATGTATCTGAGAAAGATGAGGACATTTTTTTTTGAAATACAATAATCCCATCAGGGAAATTGCTTAAGGCTGCCCAGCAAAGAGCGCCAGTGAGTGCAATGGAGGCAATGCGGGTAAAGTGTCTTGCCCAAGGACACACAACAATGACTAGGGAGAAGCTGGGATCGAAATTCCGACTACCACTGAGCGACTGCTGCCCCTATTCAGCTTATTATAAACAGCATTTTAATGTGTCTTAATTTGTCTGAGACATAAATCAATGATATTTTGAAGAAAATCCTTAAAATAATGCAGTTACACAAAGTTTAGCCTTTAACATTGGCCGGCACACAGAGGGTAAACAGACTGATTGATTCAAGCAGGAGCGCATCTGTTCCATCAAACAGACTTGAGATGGAGAAAGAAAAAAGCCATTTAAGCTCAATCAACAGGTGAAAAACCCAAGACCTCGGTGCACCTGCTGTACACAGCTGTCACAGATGAGTCCATTCTGAGTGACAGTTACACCAACGTCACCGTCTTTGTGGCTCGCCTCTCCTCTACATGTTACATCGTGAACACGATTTCAGTCAGGTTGTGCATCTCTCTTAACTGCCCTTAATTCCCTTGCAGTCGCACCATTTTTCTCTAATCTCTCCTTGCCTTGAAGCTGCATTAGCAGGACCATGTCCCTGCTTGCTTGAAAGAGAAGTTGCTGTTAATACACTATCCTGCTGTTGCTGCTGGAGGGGTGGTGGTGGTGGTGGAGGAGGGGTGGTGCCTCTGCCTGCTGTCTTCTTTCCGTGGGCAAACAGCAGAGCAGGTCAGGACTCGGCCCTATAACCCCCATTTTGCTGCTCTTATGTCCCGCTGTGCAGCCTTCCTAGCAGAGGAGATTGACTTAACCTTTGGCTGTTTATTTTATTTTATCTGGATCTAGAGGAAGACGTTTCCTGAATCACTTTAACAAGTCCTATAACGCTGTCACAGACCAGAGTTTGTTGTTGCACCTTTAAAAATAAATACAACCTCCTGTTGACTCCAAAAAAAGTTTTAGGAACAGGCCATAGCCTTGTTTTTGATGTTACCTGAACAAGCAAAGCTACCGTACATCGAAGCACTGTCACCCAGAATGGAGTCTGTACCTTGAGGAATAGAAACGACTACAAATTATCATCATTTTTAGACAGTAAATTTCACTTTTGCAGCAACAAAATCATCTCTTCACCAAAAACAGACAATGATAGTGACAGCAGACAGGATTTAAACCTTGTGGTGCAATACTGCTCACCTTATTACTGTCTCATCTTAGCAAGTCATGTCTGGCCAACAATTAAACACCTGTTACAAGAGATTTTAGGTCCTTCTGCTTTACTGTGTTCAGAGGGTGTTTTTAAATCAAAGATTAATACTTATTATAATAACATTTAAACATGTACAGCCACCATCCAGAGGTTTTTCATTGTCATATTGGTCGGTAAACACTGCTAGGTGCCAGGCGTTTTTCTGTTTTTCAGCCCCATCTACATGGTTCCTTTTATCTTCTTCCATTACTTCAATGTCTCCAGTGTCACACATCATTTCTTCTCCATCTCCTTGTACTGAACCTAACCTTGCCTCCTTGGCAGAGCATAAAAGAAAGTTTGAACCACAAGAGCAGGATGCCATTTTCACCCCCGCTAACCCTCCAGTTGAGGAATCATGTACAGCAGGGAGAGGCATCAGATTAGCCGTGTGGGACCAGGGGGTTTCAGTTTCCACCCTCTGTGCCAGGTCGTGGGCTTGAGCTTCACAGACACCATGGCCCATGACATACACAGTGAGGCGCAGGACACAAGAATTCTCACGCACACAAGCGCATTCCCATACAAAGCAACCGGCTTATACAGAGATGAAGAGAGGAAAGACAGGGCTTTGGTTGACGTGGGTGGATGTCTGGTCCTATCTTTTCTGAGATTTACTTTTCCACAGTTCATCTTTTGATCCGGTGCTGTGTCGTCGTTTTTTTAATGCTGTTTGACAGACAGGAGAGCTTAGCAGAAGCTGGTGTCTGACTTTCAGATAACAATTGTGATCAAGATCAAGAATCAACGTAAGTGCGGGGAATAATGAAAAGTAACAACTCCTCAGTGGTGCTAAATGCACTTTCTGCTCTTCTCTTCTTCTCCTCCTCTCTGTGTTTCCTCCCCTTGCCTCTCCCTCCATCTCTCTCTCATCTTAAGTCCCCAGGGCTCCTTTCTTCTCTCTTTAAATAGAGGCCTGAGCTGTGAAGTCTAATAATGGTCATTTGGCCTCCCATTGAAAGCTGGGTAATTCTGCCCAGGGACGGCTCACTTTGAGCCACATGACACAAGGAGCTTCCCAGTGACCATGGAAACGAACGCAGTGGGATCCTGGGTGCCTCCAACTGCCGTGAAACGTGGTGAAGCAGTGATTAAGGAGAGGAGACTTTTTTTGGGGAAGGGGGGGGGGGGGCAGGAATCAAAGTAGGAAGGTGGGTGAGAGGGAAGAGACACACACAGAGAAAGAGAGAGAACGAGAGAGAGAGAGAGAGAGGCCCCTGCCTGGTCACAGTGGAAACCTCTCCCGACACCCCGCCAGGAAGAGCGGCCAAGATAATATCAGCAAGTAGAGGCGTACACAAACATGAAAGGAGAGCCCAAGAGGCAGGCCCCCGAGTGCTCCGTGCTTCATAAGCTTTCCCTTTTTTCTTCTTTCCCTGCTGCTCCTCCTCTCTTTTTCAATTTCTCTTTCTATCCCTCCCTCCATGCTGCGGTGGTTGAATGTGTTTGTGCACTATGTTTGGGGCAGGGGGGCAGGTGGAGAGAAAGCTGAGGAGTTAGCTCATGCACTTTGCCCCATAAGGCCAGCTTAGTTAACTTTATTTCAGTCTTTTTATTATTTAACTTGATGCTATGGCATTATACAATATGTGAATGGAACCGTGAGCACAGCAGCAGGTCTGAAATGCATGCTTTAAACATTCTGGAGGACCTTAAACGCATCATTTTCAATGTCCAGCAGACAAATTTTACAGGGTGCAAAAATACAACCTGCCCAAAATAAGAAAAATCCTTTGTTTTTGGCATAACTATGAGCAATAATTGACTTATTTGTAATCAACAGTCAAGTGGCAAAAATTCATTCAAGGCTAGACTACAACTGATAGTTGGCACAAACTCAAAAAAAGGCAAAAACTAAACTGCAAAGCTATAAATCAAAAATGTAGTTATGGCTTTATAATTGTGTTCTATTGCTCAAACCGTTCTCTCTACTTATAGCAATAAGGTGCAGGACTTTAAAGTGCAGTAAAAAACATGAGCCTACAGAAAAACAGCTATCGCTTGGGGTCCAGAGTGTCTATTCTTCTTCATGTTACACCTGCCAGTGTTAGCTGCTTTGATTTAAACAAAAAGATAAATTGACTTTCAATCTGCAGCACTCAACTGAAAGGAAGTAAGCCGAGGCGAAAATTGCCCTATCAATATTCTGCATCTTTATGGCTCTGCTCTGAAAAGACTTCTTTTAAAACTTGGAAAAGGAAAACAAGCTTCATCTGTACTGAACAAAAGCCGTTTTTTTTGTAATCAATAACTATTGTGGCTCGACTGCAATTTAACCAGACCGCAGAGTGTAGAACTGCAGCAATTTTCTTTCTTTCTTTCTTTCTCTGAGCTTCTATAAAGTCATTTTGTAAGAAAAAAGAAAAGGTTGAGAAAAAAGTGATGAAAGAGAGCGAGAGCGAGAGACAGTGAGTCATTCAGCCGTCTGCAACAAAACACAAGCTCATCTGCCAGCATTCTTATCCAGACATTTACACACATTAACAAGTACACCCACTGATCAGACTGTGTTCCTTCAATGTGCGGTTTTAGAAGCGGTCTGAAAACAAGGCCAAATGCAGCCAGTTCAATCCGGCATTGAAACTTCTTTACAACAAGCCCTGTGGCATGACACCTTACCGGCACTGCCGTGGCCTCGGTTCGACCTCTAACACACACCTGAGTGTGTAGGACACTAACCTGGCTGCAGGCTCTGAGCCAGTCGCTCGCAATATCACACTCATCTGTCTGTTGCCATTTCTTTCTTTTTAATGCTGGTCTCTCTTCTTCAGACAGACACAGACCGTACTTGTAACCCTCATGTAGTTTCTATTTCCCGGTCATTCCTCTAACACACACACACTACACCCTCTCTGCAGCTCTGGCCAAGATGCCAGACACAGTTAGAGTCCAAAAGCCACTTAGCATTAAGACGCAGCAGCTGTTTGCTCTGGCCTGCTGTCCCATAGTGCCAACTCGAGGGCCACATTAGAAAAAGACACACTCCTCTGCCCACTCACATTGTTTCATGGCAACTGTGGTATAAGGATCATGTTTGTGTGTGTGTCAAAGACGGAGCTTCCCACACAGGATACACTTTTTATGGTGGTGTGCCTCTGGCAAAAACTTGAAAGGTTTTTTTTTTCTGGGAGGATACGTCAATAAAGATCCTGAATCTTTTCTCATTGCTCCAGTTATTTTTAAGTGCTTTGTAGCCGCTGATGTCGAGCCAGTTGCACTCCGCTGCGATGAAATGTTGTCTTTGGCTGGGGTTTAAGGTGGAACTGATCACAGTTCAGAGATGAGCTGGTTAAGGGCAGCACTAGGCCACACACAACAAGCACATACCATGGAGTTTTACATCCAATGCCAGCCAACAAGCCTTGCTTTACACAAGCTGAAGAGCTGTGTGGGAGGATGGGTCACATTCTTCTAAGTTGTGCCATGTGCGGCAAAAAAATTTCAGTCACCCCCAGCTTCTTCCTTTCTGTCCTCCAACTCCCCCTCACCACTCCACTCCTGCTGCCCTTCCTCCTCTGCTTGCCCTGGGTTCAGGGGACTGATGTCATGAGAGCCAAAGCAGGATGAAAGGGGGGGGGGGGGGGCGCTGGCATGCTAAGGCCCCTGTGTAGCCACTGGACTGACACCACGGTACTTGAAAGAAGAGATATCTAACTGGCAAAGTGACAAAGATCCTGACCAGTCTGGGCCACCAATGAAAAGCCAGTGGCATGATTTCATGTTCCAGAAGAGCTGCCAAAAATCGCAGCGTATGTGTGTGAAGAGACGCCGTAGAGAGGAGAGGAGGCAGCCAGATTCTGAGAAAGTCAAGCAGCAGAGAGGAAATGACAACCAAGAATATGTTACTGACAGCAATAAATAGTACAACATGAGAGCAGATACATGTGTGCAGAGGTGTGAGCATGATTTACAACATTTATAAATACCTCAGAGAAAGCAAAGACTTGATAGGCTGCAGCAGAAAATTCAACTTTTATTCTCAAATGCAGTTAGCTACAGTTGCTCATAGTTTTCCTGCTGTTCAGGGAGGAGGGGAGGGGGGGGGGGCAGCTGCTGTGGCACATGGAGGTCAGAGGTTTAACAGTCCGGCAGCTTTCACAGGAACCAGACAGGAAGTGCAGGAAAAAACTGTGTACATATATATGACACACCAGCACTTCAGTGAGGTCTGCACATGGACTTCAGAGGCTGCTATGACTGACCTCGCTTCCTTGCATTCCTCTGCTGCGGATATTCTACATAATCAGAGCATCTCTGTGCAACAATGACAGCAGCCTCAAACCCCTGAGTCACTTAAATGGGTAGCATCGAAGAACAACGTCCAGTGCATATTTCAAAATGCAAAACAACATGTAACCCCCTGACATCTGCCCTGTCAATGAGGGACAGACATTTAACAGCCATAAACAGAGGTGGGAATGCCTATTGTTACATGTTGACCAGCCCTGCAGCGCGGCTGGGGGCCTTGTGTTCCCAGACAGTTTATATTTAGACCCGAGTAAACAGCTTTTTTTTCCTACTACCATTCTATTTTGTGTGTTCACTGGGATACCGTAATTGAATGGAATCTAAATTGACCAGACAAGACCCCGACACTGTTGGTGGCAGAGTGGCAGCAAAGTGGAGTGGGCTCTTGGGTTCAGTCAGGGGCCAGTCGGGTAGGGCAAGAGGGGAGGGGCAGGGACTGTCTAGCATAAGACCAGACCAGTCAGGGTGAGTGTGTAAGACTGGGCATCGTATCTGGAATGGGGCTGGGACATAGTGGCCTGGCTGGCTGGACAAAGTAAGCAGGACTGGCAGGGGGTAAACACTGAACTGTCTGGCCTGGCAAAGGCGGTGGTGCCAACGCAAAGCACCCAGCTGTGCTCAGGCCCCCGGGCAAGGGTTTGTCAAGACGCAACAATGGGCTTTCCCTCCTCTAATTATAGTCCTGGCTGAATAAACACAGAGGAAACAGAGTGGTCAAGAGGTTGGGGAGTCTGGCAGGAGGCCAAAAGGTCACAGGCCAAGGTTCCTGCTATCCTAACTACAGTGTCCCTTAGCAAAACATCAAACACTGGACGTAAAAGACAAATATAGCCAGCTCATTAGCACACTGCTTTGACTGAATCCACTCAGTGGAAGGTGTGGGTTTCTCATACTTGGGGCGTCCTTGTGGCTCAGTTGGCACATGTCTGGGTCTGAAGCAGGCCCAGTCACACACCAATCAATACAAACCCTTGCTAAATTAATTCACACAGTGCTGATTAAAGTCCGTGAAAGGTAGATCAGAATTGTATAGGAGATTTTAATGGGATGTATGTGGTGACATTCCTACAGTGGCACACCAAATGGGAAGCACTGTGGGTTAGTGAACGTGAGTATGAGTATGGTGGCAAAAGCTTCGCTAGATAAAAAAGAAACAACAGTTATGTCTCATATCAAACCTGGGATGTAAATCAAAGCGGACTGACATTTCTCTCATTAGCTCTGTCCAGGCTAGGTTAGCTTTGCTGTAACCCATCAGAGTTCCCTTGTGTATATGTCGACTATGTTTGTAGTTCAGAATTCCTTTTCTAAAAACGTAGATCTTTCACATTTGAAACGAAATGCTAAAAAATTAAGTCAGTTTTTAGTCTCGTCAGGTAGGTAGCAGCAGCCAGCATCGAAGAAAGTGCACCATTAGCATGTCTATATGGCACAAGGGCTCCTTAAATTATGAATGGCTGCTCTCTTTCTGTCACCGGGAATGCACAGGATAAATGAGACTATAGCCAACCCCGCCTGCCCCTCATCCTCCAGGGAATGTTGGTACATTCCATTAAGAGGAACACTTAATTAAAGCACGATAAAATACCACTCAGAGACTCCGGCAGGGTCTGTGCACTGGGAGGGAGGGAGGATGGGGACAGGGGGTTGGGTGAGAGACAAGAAGAGAGGGAATTCAGCCCTTATTCTCTCAGCAATGGGAAGTAAGGAACAAAAAAAAAAAATCATCCTTCCGTGAATTGTCTGTGTGACTACAGAAGGTCAACCATAAATTCTTAAAAGGGTTTAAATGAGTACAAAAGAAAAGAACTTTCCTTAACTCGGGTGTAGCAGAAAACACCACAGAGAGTCATGAGAAAAAAAAAAACTCCCCAACGAATAATTAATACACCAGATAGAATTATAATTATAAGATTGAGTTCAAAAGGAAACACTAATCCAATTATTATTCTTTCAGTCTATTCATGTCACAAGGGGTGAGAATTGGCTGCAGATTACTTAAAGTGTTCAGGGCCTTGAAAAACATCCAGGATTTTTGAATATGGCGGCCATAATCCTCCTAGAACCAGCATTCACAACACAACCGATAGCATTCTTAAGAATCATTCATTCATGTGCATCAGTGGTAAATAAAACGAGGAGAATTAAGATACACAAACAGGTCTTTACCTTTCCCAGCACTGTGAGACAACTGGGGTCCAGCTCTGGTTGCTCCAGCTTCACCACTCCGACCCAGCCATACTCGTATAGGTCCTCTTCATCATTATTATTACATAGTCCCAAAGGATGCATCTGGAAGAGGAAACAAGAGAGACATGAGTATTAACATCAAACATAAGGAGTAACTCCACTGAAAAGGTGGACATGGGCAAAATGGGTGCCACTCACACACATCAAGGACAGCATTTTAAGTCTAGAACTGTAAACTCCACTGATGCAGAATGAGCTGGAGTTTTATCTCAGAGCAACATTTTTTGCAAGTGTCTCGCCCCACATGATGTTTCAGGGTTGAGGGTCTTGGCATGATGCAGACAACAAGCTTAGAAACTGCACTAATCTGTCTCAGAAACACCCCACCACATTTGAGGGAATATGCCAATTTATAATCCACTTGTCACCTATTTTCCATAATGAAACATAAGAGCTTAAGAGCATTAGACATTTCCGAAGTACTTGCTGTGTGCTGCAAAAATCATGCAGGGTCTGAACATACAGCTGAGAATTCTCCCTGACCTCTTGCAGAATAGCAGCACAGGAGCAGAAGCGGGACTTGTGTGCTTTTGGGGATCTGCTGATGAGGCAGATTTTCACTGAAAGGTGTGTCTACTTCCATTCTTGCTGCAAAATGATGAATGTTGCTAGCATTTGGTTTTGTGCATAAACAAACAATGACTGGGTACCCTTTTATCTCCTGTTATTGAATTAGAAAGTGGCTTGTGATGCTTCACACTGAAGGCTGTCTATCAGACATCTTTCGATGTCTGCTCATCACACTTAAGACCATTAAAGAGGCACAGTTCACTGCTGGATGCTGCACAGAGCCAGCATCCAGACATTGTCTTAAAGAAGATTAAAGGTAAAGGATCGCAGACAATGCAAACACTGACTAATACCTGGTGTTCAAAAAAGGAGACAAAAGTATTTACCTCAAAGCACCTACTTAACCACTTTATGCACCAAATTTAGTAGCAGATCATTAATCTTTTACACGACTACAGCGATTCACTTGGACGATAGCACGATCTGCTTAAACAAGCTGGGATTAAAACTGTAACTACGTGGAGTCACCAAATCCTGGATCCATTCCTGACCCTGCAAACACAAGCTCCTGTATTAGCATTTGAACTGGACCAAACTGACCTTCAGGCCACTTATCCTATTAACCAGATGACCACAGCGCCCCAATCACCAAGCTGTGTGGCGCCTGCGTCCTAGTCTTCTCTGGCCCCGGGGGGGGGGAGGGGGCGGCCACTGCTGATGACCCGAGATACCCTTCTCTCCCCACTGGTGACCCCTGACCTTTGAACCCCACTTCATCAAGTTGGGAGCAGGTTAGCTGTGCAGCAGGCCAATTGAAGAGATTCAGTCACTTCAGCGCCACAAGGCTGAGGGGTCACACCCCTGACCTGAAGGGGTTTTTTTCGGGAGGACTTAGCTTATAGTAACGGGGTCACATGCAAATCAGGTGGACTATGGACATGTCACCAGGAAGGAATGTTTACAACGTGTGCCATGCAGCAGCTCCACAGGGTAGAATCTTTTCTTCTCTGCATAAGGAATAAAAAGTGGAAGACAAAACACACATATTCTCTCTTGAATTGCGCCTTTCCATAAAAAACCCACTCATCCTTGCACCCTCCTCCTCAGACCTCCCACACAGACAAATGTGAGTAAGATGAAACATGAAAGATGCTCAAACAAAGCCTTTTGAAACAAACTGGACTGAAACAAACCGAGGTCATCGCGAATTCACATCATGCAGTCACCTTGTCTGCCTGCATTTCACAGTTTCAGTGTGCATATTTACAAAGCTGCTTTTTCTCTTGTAAACAAGGGTGTGAATAGAGATGCAGTGCTCCGGCTGTTTAAAAGATGAATATTAGCCTAAGGCTGGCAGGAGCAGGTAGGCTGCACAGGTATACATTACATACACATTTGGTATGATAATTTCAGGGCGCGCTCTTCCCGCTCAGCCTGTGGATGTCAAAATTGAAGGGAAAGACAAAGATGAAAGAGTGTACCCTAGTCAGATTTTCGTTCAACCTGCACATCACGACTTGCCCCTCCCACATACTATCATTCTACAAACTGTGACAATTCTCTGGTGCCTGCTGCACACATCCCAGTCAACCAAGGTAATGTTCTGAATTTCATGCCAGATTGGCGATGAGGGTGCTTCTGGGGAAAAAAGCAGAGGAAGTCTATGCAGGAGTCTGAGTCATTATAAAGCAGAACCAGGAAGTGGAGCTCTGCTTGCTGCTTGTGTGATTATGACCTCTCCCTACTGCTTGTCTAACAGCTTGGATGGCAGTGGGGAGCCCCGCCTGCGCCCCTTGGGCCCTGAACACTAGGCCATTGTGTGGGGGCTCTTGCACTCCAAATGGGACAGTGTTGTTGTTGTGGACCATGTTGTTATTTTAGAGGCTGGCCATTGCTACTATTATCTCCACCACAGGGATTTTTCTTTTTTCGTCAGATCTTGATGTAGGCGTTGATGGATGTGGGGATGGGGAGCAAAAAGAAGAAGAAAAAACAAAACTCAGTTCGAATGAGAGATGGTGATCCGGTGAAGTGGGTCACAGCTACCGGCTGTACACACAAAAGAGTAACGAGGAGATATGCAAACGTGCCGTCACACACATGCGCGCGCGCACACACACACACACACACACACACACACACACACACACACACACACACACACACACACACACACACACACACACACACACAAACAACGTTCTGTTCCAACTGATTGCTATCCCTGCAAGGCCCCAAATCACACAAGCTCAACCCACTGGAAACACCCGGCTGCTCCACTTAGCTCCGCTCCTCCGTACCCGGGGGTTTGGGTGAAGGGCATCTGGTGCCCCCTTTAGAGCCACAAGGGGGCAGCTCTTGTTCTGCCCTGCCTGCCCTGCCCCTGGGGAAGCCAGCCTTTCACATGAATATCGGGTTACACAGGCCACACTCTCAATGAAATCCTGGCAGGGATTTGAACTCCACCTGCCACTCAATCTAGCCACACCTCCATACCACCCCATTTCTGGAAAACCACCTGTGGAGAAACTTGTTCCGGAGTGAAAACTGTAATTTCAAAAATTAGGTAATTAGGTAATTTTTTTACTTGGATGATTTATTTTTAATGTTACATTTAGAATATATATATATATATATATATATATATATATATATATATATATATATATATATATATTTAAATAAAGCCTAACCATTAAAAAACAAAAACTTTCTGTCACTCCAGGTCCTTCATGGTCTAACAACTGACCTGATCAGTGTTGGTAATGGGATCAAAACAGGACACTACTTCTAAAAACTCCCACTGTCACCACCCGCCAACCCCCCACTCCCCTCCAGCTCTCAAAGGAAATCAAAATGCAAGTCACACCATCTAATGCCATTCTTCTCCGTCTGTCTGTGACACAGTTCGCCAAGCCTTTGATCATACAACAACCACTTCTAATGCCTCCCCCGTTTCCCTCCTCTCCCCTTACCACACCCCCTTTTCCTCTCTCCCTCTAAATTATTGGTGGCCCTGGTTACAGCCCCCCAGTTTCCCCTTCACCACCACCAAGCCCCCCCCACACCACATCCAAAACAGTCACCCTGCCCCTCACCACGCTATGTTGCACCTCAATGAAAACTATCCTCACTTCAACATAAAAAGTAGCAGTGATCAACATAAAAAGGTGTAATCAGCAAGATTTTAAAGTTCATTAGAAAGCCTTTGAAATCTTCATAACTGTAAGAATTCCCCATGGCCAAAAAAAAAAACTTTCTTTGTGACAAAGCAGAAATTTCAAAAGGATTATTTTACACTCTTCCTTTTAGCACCACCTGCCAAAGTCTACCAAAGCCTAAAAGAAGCTGCTAAATATTTAACAACATGCCTTTAAACATAATCAACAGAATAAAAGCTATTTTTACACTGCAGGAACTTAAGGGCCGTTTTGAGGGTGCCCTGTACCTTTGTGTTTCCGCCACTGGAACCTTCCCACTAACAGGGGTCCCAACACACAGCACAGCACAAAGAAAAACATGGAGCAGCAGAATAAAGTATAGATAATAATTAATACATTAGTGTCTAGCCATGAGCTCAATTGTCCTGACTTCCTACATTGGAATAATGCTTCCATAGTTTACATATATGGGTGCTTAGGTGATAGTAATAGTATTAACCCCATACATATGTTCTAAGAAATCTAATAGAATTGTATTTTACCCAAAACTGGGCTCGAAGACTTCTTGCAGTGGCATGTAGGTCACACTGAGGACGAGCTTCTGTTGTAACAATCAAAGCTGCTTTGTTGTCTGAAGTTCCTGCCAGACAGTTTTTACAAGATGTTCTTTGTGAGGCTGGCTAAATGATTAACCGTACAGATCTGTTGTTCATTGGGTTTCTTTTATGAATTTTGGAAGAAGAGCTGGCACCTATTTCACATGCACACAAAAATGTAGAAGAAGAAAAACCTAGGCACCGCGCCAGTCCTCGCACCCACCTGCTTCCCCAATGCCGCGCATGTGTTTACGTATCTCGCTGTTTGAGCACAGGCGTGTGTAGAGGTTAGCGTGTGTATCCTGAAACATATCATGGGTGACAGAGGGGTAACTCAGTGGCATCTTTCACTGGCTGACGGCTGGCCTTGAACTCATTTACCCCAGTGAAGAAGCATCCCGCCCACCTCCCTGGTCTTGAATTCAGCTGACCCTTCTGACCTCCACCCCCATCACCACATCCACCAAAACCATCCCCTCCCCAGTGCTGTGCTTCAACCTCCCTTGCTATCAGGGCTGGGGTGCGGGGAGGCTGAGTATTGTCAACTTCCTGGAATAACACACCAGTCTTGTCAACAGAGGTGGCAGGCGGTCGTGTTGAGGGCTGTGGGGATGGGACGGACAGCAGGGTGGGCATGTCTGATCACAGCTTACAGAGCCTCCCTTGGGACATGCGGTGTCTTTTAAAACCTCACATCTCTCAGAGCAGTGTGCAACAGGATGTTCAGTCCTAGACACCAACACACGCACACACACAGGCCATCTGCAAAACATTCACACACTCCCAACTGTGCCTATATGAAAAAACACAATGTTTATGAGTATAACACACTATTTGTGTGCATCTGAAAGGTAGCAGGTCATGCCAAAAATATGTTCAAAATGAGAAAATGTATTACGTTCACAAAAATAGGACACACGCAAGGTTTGTTCTATCATTGCAGACACATATTGCCATTCAAACAACAAAGCCCCTCCCGCCTCATAAGCCTACAATAACTGCAAAACAAACCAGCACACAATATGGACGCTCTATTATGTAATATCCCGCTAACGAGCATAAAACAGCGAGCCAAATCACACAAACTACCATAATGTCAACACAGCACCTCCACCAGCCACTTTGCTGCTACCTTCCTGACAACAAACTGTTGTGCGGTCAGGACGCAGTCAACTCTACCCCTCCAGTGCCCTGCAGGGAAGACATGGGTGCATGCTTTAACCAATTACAAACATGCTGCAGCTCACCCGAACTCTTTTTGCAAAATGTGTGTGCATACACAGACAAAATGACCTCTCTCTGCCAGCACAGGGACCTCCATCACTGCCACATCTGAACCTTTAGCATTTTGAAGATAAGCAAAATCTGACACTGAGCCTTAAATCCAAATGTTGACCTCAGAAAAACCCCTCTGTAAGGCAGGCCAAGGACAAGGAGTCTCTCTTAAGCAAGTCATTTTAGTTCAGGCTTTGTGAGGTTAAGCTTCTGGTACAGGTTGGGGGGGGACAGTCACTCGGGCATCACCAGGAGGATTTACAGTGAGTGTCCTTGGGTGTGGGGAGGTTAACACCGGTCTTAAATGCATGGCTGCACCAGACATCAAAGAACTAACAGAGGTGAAGGCCGGCTGCACATCATTGTGATGTGTCTGTGCCAAAATGGTGCATTAGGACTAGGGGTGGGACAGTTCACTAAATCCATGGTTCGGTTCGTATCACGGTTCTGAGGCCACGGTTTTCGGTTCGGTTCACATTGTTGAGGTTTTTTCTACTTTTAACACTCTGGAAATACCAGCCTTTCACAAACATTCACCATATTTAAGAATCAGTTCAGTGTTTCCCCATCATTACATCAGGTCAAGTCAAATGTATTTCTTTTTAATTTCTATATAGCACCAGATCATAACAGAAGCCATTTAAGAAAACCTTTCCTATGGAACAGGTCTACACCTTGTTCCTTTATTAAACAAACTAAACAGCTCATGTTATTTATCTTATTTGCACGGCAGCATGTCATTTCTCTCTGCGCTGCTGCCTGCGCACAGAGGCACGATGTGTGTACACACACAGACACATGCACAGACACACACCATCGGACAGAGAACGTGTGTTGCTTTGTCCACCGTTGCTGATGACACGCTAGTTGGATAGCCTGAACTCTATGACTACGCTAGGCTAAGCTAACGGTACTGATGTCCGTGTTTTTATTTTATTTTTGCCATTGAAATATGCTATTTACATCCCACTCTGTAAGCATTGACGGGATCTTCGGCAGCTTTTGCCCACGATTGGACGCAGAGTTCTGTGGGTCTCTCTGCTCTGCCTGCAGCTGAACCTGCTGCGTGAAGCTACAGAGACTAAGAGGAGCTGATGGTCGCTGCTTGTCGGGGACAGTAGCCTGACTGCAGAATGATTTCACGTCAGTCTCCAAAAGTCACCAGAGAGTCACTAGTAGCTTTTGATAAAAAAAAAAAGTTTGGAAAGGCACCAAATGTAGCGAGAGAGACGCCAAGTTGGCAACACTCGTTTCCATGCTGTATTACTTGATGCGTAGATCCAGAACCGAACAGAACATGCGCCCCGAACCGAAACACGTTCGGATTTTTTTCCTGAACCGCCCCACCCCTAATTAGGACACACTATATAAGATATAACGATAGAGATGTTGTAAAAACTAGAACAAAGCCAGCCTGAGAGACGCCAAGTCTGCTGACATTTGTTTGTCTCCCAACAAAAATGACCAACGTCTTGCCCAAATAGTGACCTTGAACTTCCTTTAAACTTGAGAATCCAATTAGGTAACCAAGTTAAAAACATTTTGGAATGAAAAAAATGTCAGACAGACCAAGATTCTTACTTTGGTGACTGTTCAGTGAACTTTCCCTGCTGCTGTCTAACTTGCTTTATCAGTTTTCTGTCAATCGAGGTATTGTGTGGTTTTGTTTTGTAGCCGATAAACAGTATTATTGTGGGTTTAATTCATTCACTTCATATCACAGTATGTTTGGAACAAAACTAAGTATCTGGGAGGTTTCTTATCCTCCCTCTGAGGTTCAATGTCAGGTGGCACAGGAGGGGGGGGATTGAGCACAAGAAAGGAGCAGGAGTTTTGAATTGCAGCCTTCTATGTATAGCATGCACAAATAGACTCACAAACTTAAATGCATGCACTAACACACTACATACACATGCACATCTCTCTCTCTCTCTCTGTGTCACTCTTTGCCCCTCTCGGTGGCTCTCTGTCCCTCTTTCCCAGCACTAGAAATAACTTCAAAGAGGGCTGGTAGCCTTGAGGAGAGAGAGAGCAGGATCACATTACAGCGGAGCAGCTGGGAGGGCCCTACAGGTGGGGCCGACACTCCTCCTCCTGTAACATTATCACCGTAAAGGGATCCCTCTGCTTCGCCTCTCAAATAATGAAGACTTCCTCCCTTTTGTCTTCTCCATTGGGACTAAAGGAACAATTAACCAAGCTAGTTGTGCATCCATCTTTTATTTTGGCAATTTAAACCAGCAAAAAGACGTTTAATAAACATGTAGACTAAAAAAAATGGGGGATTTGTCAATGCTGGAGGATTAAAGTTGTATTTTTTTTTTCCTTTGTGAAGGCCCTGCCCTTTGCAGCTTTGTGATGCGAGACTCTTCATCCGCCTCTGTGCCCCCTCCTTAACCTCCCCTGAAAATCACCTCCACGCCATCTTCATAGCAACAGGCAAAGCAAACAAGTGTCATGGTTTCAGTGTGAGCAGGGGACGCTGGCAGAGGACACCTAATATCATGTAAATGTCCTGATATGTAGCACACGGCACTGGGGTTGACAGCTTTAACACTGAGCACGACGCCGAGCTTGTGACTCTATTAACTCTCTGCGAGTGCATCCTGAAACTGTCAATGGCGTGTGTGTGTGTGTGTGTGTGTATGCTCACTAAAAAGTCTCTCTGGTGTCACTTTCCGCTCTTCAGTCTTTAAAACCTAGAGTGACACAAACAAAGAACAGACCGACAAAGTTCAGGGGTCAACATCGGGCTGGATGCCACCATTTCGGTGGGAGTTGGGTGGGGGAGTGGAAACTGACTTCCTTGCAGAGGTCTCAACATCAACGCACAAAGATAAAGTAACAATAGGCAAGATACACATATTGTCTCTGTGTGGAAGAGGCTGCTGTCCGTATGACAACGATTATAAAAGTAGAAGAACACATGCATAAATTTGTCAGCATCAAGGCGCCACTGTGAATTAATTAGTGGAGAAAATGCGCCTCATTAATAAACAATTCTATACGGCACACGACTGCAGTGTGGTGGGTACACGTGAAAAGACAACTTCAGAACCACAAATCCTCATTTTAATCCTTTAAAGCACCATATTGTTGACGTTTTATTTAAATAATAAAAAAATGTCATTGTTCATCACCAGCGTCTGTGCAGTGACATTAGAACAACTGCCAGCACCACCCCAAACATCAGCGGCATCCCCTGTCCGGACTGCCCTGCTTATCTTCAACCCTTGCCATAAAACAAAAGTCAATGTCACTACTTAATGAGCTATGATTAATGCTGCTGCAGAGCGGCTGGTGAGGAAGGACGAAGGCTGGAGGGTGCACATACCTGGCTCAGCCAGCTCTGCTGTGTGTGTGCGTGTGTGTGTTAGAGGGCTAAGGGGTTGAGGTTGCTAAAAGTGGACTGAGGGGAGGATTGCAGTCATCAACACCTAGGTTCTGAGTGGCCTTTGAAGTTGTGCGGCGTCTTTGATGGCCCTGGCCATGGAGGAATGCTGCTCTACCCTCCCCTCCTCCGCCCCCCCCAAAAAGCCCCCAGAGCTGTGGAATGCAGTGCAAGCTGCTGCTCAGCCCGCTGGAATGGGATTAGAGCATAGGCCCATATTGCCCTTCCTCTCCTACACCTCCTCCTTCATCTTTCTCTTTCTCCCCCTCACCAGCACTCTGGAGTGGCGGCAACTTTGGGCAAACCATAAAGTTTGGGGGGGGGGCTAATTTTCTTAGCCAACAACCAGCCAAAGAAACCCACAACAGTCATGTTTAGTCCACAATGCACCAAGTCTCTGTGATGTTACCTGTAGAGTTCCCAAGCCGGGGTTCAGGCCATCAGCCTCTTGCTACTGCCTGACTCCAGGCATGGAGTGTCAGATTTTTTTTACCAGGTTGCAAATATTTTAACCTGGAAGACTATGGAGCTGGACATATTTAGGGGGGGCAGCTCCAAGTAGCTTTTTAAAAGCTGCAGTTTTCTGTATTCATTTTTGCTACTTGATTACATCAGACAACTTTCAGTGGATGTTAAAACAGATGATAGTACTTCATGTTCAGCCAGCACTGTGACTTCTTTTGAGAGTGAAAGCAGAGGTGGCCTGTAGAGATCTAAGAAGAGCTGCTGGCATGCAATCAAAAGCTGCACCTAAACCCTGATGCTTTGAGATATTAGGAGGATGGAAACACTTCAGATGACCAAAGTCACTTGCCAAATATGCACAGTAGCCCAGGCGTATCAAAGTAGAGAGCCGAACATGAAATCAGAGTGACTGTGGACTTACTGTGTGTGTGTGTGTGTGTGTGACAGTTACAGCGGGAGATGAGTGTTGTAATCCAGCCGCTCTCAAAGGAGAGACAGACAGGGCTTTCTGCAAAGGTCAGGTTCATTTTGTCCTCACACACACTCAATGTTGTGAATGACCTTCCACACGACAACTGCACAAACAAGTCATTTTGGCCTGGCATGCCGGTGTCTGTCAGGGCTTGGCTAGACGCGGCCAACCTGAACATTGGCTTACACCGCACAGTGTGTTTGCTGAGGATTGTAACTCCCTGCCAGTGAGAGCTGAGAGGAATGTGAACTGGACTTACAGTGCATGCACATGTTCACACAGTTAAATGAATGTGTACACAGACGGTGGGTTTCATACAGTAAGAGCTACAACCCCCCCCCCCCCCCTTCTGTTACCTCTGCTTCCCCTGTGGCCAAAAGGTTTGTGGAGGGAGACCGAGGCAAGGTGGAGAGGCAGCCAGCATTAGTACTGGTTTCAGATTTCGGCTGCCTCTGAGTTGTTTTCTTTAGGAAACACTTACTGGGTCTCAAAGTACACCAGAGGAAGTGCTCCCCGGCATCACTTCCGGGTTGAATGGTTAAGGTCACGCTGCGCTCAGGGGAAGAGGATGAAGAGCAAGGGGGGGCACTGTCAGACCACATGTGGAATGTGTTAAGTGTCACCGGCAATTATCCTCATGATTCTGTTTCAAATGAAGCGGCCTTTAAAGAAAACAGGGAGGAATAAGTGGTCAAGGGGGGGTTAGAGAGATTGATTTTCCTTGTGAAAACTGGCGCACAAAGAATCAGCCTCTAACAATTTCCCAGGTCTTTTCCTGGCTAGCTTGCATCTGATTTTTTTTCTCCCCTACGCTTTCTTTCTTTCATTTGCTCTTGTTTCTGTGAATGGCTGCATGATCACCTTTCATGACAACCTGGGGGGGAACTCAATCTGGGAGCTCAAGGCCCGGCCAATAATATTCCAGAGGAAATCAGAATGTGAATAAACGGAGCCAATGCCTTTTCAATCTCAATGTCATTTGACATCCTTCTTAGATTCCTTATTAAGGGGAGAGCTCTCCAAACACCCCGTTGTTTACTCTTTGTTGCAGCTTCAATGATAAGGCAAATCATGCAAGGTTTTCCCACTGAAACAATGCCATTACAGAATGCACAGTAGAGGGTGACTATGGGTTTGTATACTAGTCATATTGATATACTGTATGTGACGACAATGACTGTGTATCTATGATCCAACAAGAAATCCCTTTACTGGTCTATCAAGCATCCATGATTGGGGAGCTGATAAGTACCCGTGACTACTTTAGGATCCTGAAAACCGATTTTTTAAGGGTTTTAAGTGAAATGAAAAGTCACAAGAGACTTAAATAAAAACCTATTATTCATGTGAGGCGTCCATTTAAACCATCTTTTCAAAACATTCTTAAAAAATACTGGGAGGTCTGAGAACAGAACTATTCTAAAAACCATCAGGATGGACCAGTGGGCAGGTTTATCCCACCTCCGAACTTGAAAGCAGCAGTCATCTCTGCATGTGTTTTCTGAGCCTCTCCCTGTGCTTATTCTGACCAGTGATCAGGTTAGACAAGTCCCTCTATTCAGAGCTACACAGCAATACCGATATCCCCAAAGAGAGGGAGGAGGTGGAGAAGAAGAAGGGAGAAAAATCCTATCTGAGAGATTAACTCGCAGCACCCAACCGAGCCGGCGCTGGGTTCACTGGCTCACTCAGTTCTATCTTACCCACTAGTCTCTTGTTCTAAACCAAAGCAGGTCTTTGATACTCGACTAGAAGGAATCTGGAGGCGTTACAGGTTTCTTTTGTGCTTTGCGCTGCACCGAGTCTGTGTGTGTGTGTGTGTGTGTGTGTGCCAAGGCTGGGATTTCTCCCCCTCCTCTCTCTCTCCTCCTTTATTTTTCTCCCTCGTCCCTCTGCCTTCATCTCCTGGTTCCCCTTCCCCCCATCCCAAACACAAAATCAGTGAATCATAAACATCAACTCTTCTTTTTCTGGTCACAAAACTTTTTGTTGTGAAGAAGCTCAAACTATTTCTTTAAAAAAATTGGAGTCAGACCTTCTGTTTCTATGGATCAAAGCAGCCATTTCTAGTTGTTGACTGAAGGTGGTGACCACTTTGGAGAAGTTTGAAGGGTGGAGGATAAAGCTGGATCCATACTCCGCGAGACAAAGACATTTTCCCCCCCTGCAGACGTTACGCCCACAAAATGACGTCATTTTTTGTCTCTGACCGCCCGCTGATCCGCACTCCTGTGCACAGGGTCCGGGCCGAACTTTGTCTTTCAAGGCTGTGCGGCAACCATGCTGTGATTGGTCGGAATTTATTGTGGGCGTGATGAAAGTGGAGAAGCGCAAGAGCCTCTCCAGGTATATAGGTAGGTGTATAAACAGCGCTGATTCAACAGATTTAGATAAGACCATACCGGTTTTGCATGATGAGCAATAAAAGAAAGAAAGAAAGGCAAGTCAGGGTGATTTGTCACCAATAACTCCAGACAGCCATTCACACATACCAGATGGTGACTGTTATTACCATTCTATATACTCCTACATACCCGGGCATAATAGGCTCGTTAACAATGTCTGTATATCTTTGCTATTGTTACTTTTAATGTCGCATCTTCACAGCTCATCACCGGACAGTTTGAAGTATCGCATATTGGAACACAGTAGATGTGCAAATGTGGTCATAAAGGCACAAACACTGAATCTTTGCTATTGTTACTTTTAATGTCGCATTTTCACAACTCATCGCCGGACATCTCACGCTGTTGCAGGCACCCTCTCTGTATAATGCCCTCTTGCCATGGCACAAGTCCTTGTGGTGTGTAAAAAAACTCAGTAAAGTCTTTCCTTATAGTTTAGTGGGCGGGCCGTATGAGGAGTTCTGCACACACGCGTCTCGCGGAGTATGGTACCTCAGTGCGGAAAAGACCTTTTTTTTGTATCTCTTACCACCCGTGGAGCGCGTTCTCCGCTCTTTGTCTCGCGGAGTATGGATCCAGCTTAAGGGGTGGGATTTTGGACAGAGATGGAGGGAGAGGAGGGGAGGGGAGGGGGTAGTTAGGGTTGTGCGGGTGAGGTTTGACTCCCCTTGGAGATTTTCTTAAACCCATTACATCAGCTTTTTTCTGCTTCATGGGCTCCAAGTCCAGGGCTTTTGTGAGGGTAGAAAATGACCTAAATTGACATTCAGAGTGGTTGTGGTTGGTTAATTGTGGCTGGGCATTTTTGGCATAAATAAAACAAGATTCCAGAGGCCTTCTCCTTTAAGCCTTTTATGGATTCTCCTTCTTTGTAAGCACGGCCTTCAATAAATGTTCAGTGGTCATACACAAAACCACGTGAGCATTCTTTAATATGCTCGAAAGGGTGACATGCTATCGAAATAACTTGGGGAAATTATAAAAAAGTAGAATGTAAAAATGTATTCAACACACACAAATCTTCTGTAGAAACCTCTACAACTCATGACTGTGTGGTACTTGCATCACTGCTTTTTTAGTGGCCGAAATGTCGGACTGATTCAGGTTTGATCGCCACAAAGACTTAGTTAAAGTGGTGCATCCGCATCCCACCGTGGCTCTCTTTCACTTAAGAGCGCACGTTTTTCCTGCAGATATGATCGCAGAAGTTGACGTTTTATATAAAAAAAAAACAGTCAACACAAGCTCTTCTCGACAAAAGAGCGAGCAGAATCAAGAAAAAAGTGTGAAATAAGAAATGATGCAGCAGTCCTGCTAAGCTCTACCCACACATTCTAATCAAAAGGCTTCACAATGCCTGGCCTGAAAAACATAAAAGCAAAAGGAGAAATTCAAAAGAGGCCACTTGCTGGTGCCGGGCAAACTGATCAGCTGCACATAGACTGTCAAAAGCTAGTGGGAATGTCAAAAGCACCACTGATCTCTCTCTTTCTCCCCTAATGTGATCAAACAGTGGTTCCTTCCCTGGAGGAGGTCAAAGAAAAGAGAAGGAGAGAAAGTGAATGGGAGCTTTGGTGCACCATAGGAAGCCGGCCACCAGCAGCATAACCAAGCAGTGAGCACAAAACAACATGCTGTCTCTCAAGCTTCCTTTCAGTTCTACAGCAAGGGGGAAAAGAAGAAGAGTGGGCCGAGGAGGAAAGAGTGGCTGGGCAAACAGTGAGGGGTAAGGGCTCAAAGGGGCCTGGTTGCCCGGGTGAGGGGAACCCAATGCTCCAACAATGTCCACATCAACCGTCCGGCTGTGGGCCAGGCACCGCAGAGGTGAGCTCCCAGTGCGCTTGGAGGTCAGTGGCATGGACAAAAGGGAATGGGAAGGCCCTACCCTGGCAGAGCAGCTGGGAAATTCAGGGTATTGAAGCATTCTCTTTTAACTGAGAAGCTGCAAAAAGCAGGGTGCTACTTTCACTTCATTTCCTTCAATGTTCCACAGCACATACACACACACACACACAACAGTGTCCTGGGCAATCTAAGGATACCATAAGCAGACGTTATGTACAATGTATGTACTGCAGAAAAATGATTTTTCCTGGTCGTTTGGTATTACAGGCAGCTCTGCAGACTACCCTACCCATGTGCCTCGGGCACTGTTGCTATGGAGAGGAACCAATCACAGGCACAAATCAGAGCTGCAGCAAATTCAGAACACCTCAGCATTGCATGTGGGGACAAAACTCAGCGATATTCATCCAAATCTGATCCGTAAGCGTGTGTGTGTGTGGCCTGATTTAAAATGCTGAATCTCACAAAGCAGTCAGACTGTTTTCTTTCTCTGTAATGTTGCCTTCCTAATCAAAGAGCCAGATATTTTCACACAACACAGTTGCTCATCTTTTGTGTTGATAATTTAATACTTTCAAAGACACACAAGAGTTTCCCCATTGAGGGCTTGGACGTGCTCCAGCTGCAAGTCACCTAACACCGTCCCTCCACAACCTTGGATGCTCCACATAACTCCTCCTACATTGTGACTCTATAGCAAGCATCCAGCTCTACTTTTTTGGTGGGCAATTTCGGTTACCATAAGGATCCAGCCACACCTCCTTCTGGATGGTTGAAAAACAATGTGCACACACAAACCTACACACTCACTTACTCACTGTCCCTCCACATACACCAATAAAAGGGGGGTGGGGCTGCTGCAGCGGTGATCGGACAAACACTGTTCTTGGACCTCTGCCGAGTGAAGCTATTGTGCAGGCGAGCAGTAAAGAGACAGAGAGAAAGGTTGGGGAGGGGTGGGGTGGTGTTGAGGTTGCTTCAATGGTTGGCTCCATTAGTGGGTGGAGGTAAATAAATACAACTCAAAAAAGCAGAAAGGTGCCAAGTTGAGGCTTGGTTGAGGTGGTGAAAAGTAGCAGGTGTTAGCAGGTGAGGTAGGTTAAGAGAAAAGAGTCTGCTCTGTGTGTCAGATGAGACTTTTCCAGTTTGGGTACGTCGGTAAATTACCCAAATATGGCTAAATTAGCCTATAAAACTATTATTTCTGTAATCCAAGCTCTTGCACATACGTATCCTTTTGTAGTCACCTCAGGGCCACATGGACTGAAACCCACACCACCGCCTGAGGACAGGGTCACTAGATTTTTATACATTCCACTGTGGGAAGGGATCTAGACTCTCCCACTCAATTTGTTTGTGATTTTCTAACCCACATAAGATTTTGCAATGCCGCCTCATGTAAAACAATCCACATAAAAATAAACAATTCAGGATGAGACATGTAAACCCCCCTCTAAGGATTACCACAACATCAGCGGCAGACAAAAGTGGTATAATCTGTCATGCCTTTGTCACACCGCCCATAACAGAGACTGCACCTCCCAAAAAATGTATGGGGCAAAGAAACATTTCCCTTTTCCCCAGCACATGCAAAGCAAATAGTCTACATCAGACCAAGAGAGAGCGAGAGAGCGAGAGAAATAAATTTTAATTGGTGTGGAAATAATTCCATTACCATATAGCTCCCTATAAAGGCTGATTTGTTCTTTTGATCGCCCCAGAGAGTGTTTATGAAGTCACTGTGGGATCAGCCTGGGCCCAGGGGCAAGGCCGGCCACTAGAATTCCTCCGAACATTTGTTTAGCAGCAGGCCGAGTGCAGAGTGGCACACAAATGCAGTATTGTTCCTCTCGTCCTCGTTGGTTGCGCTGCCAGAGGTAGAGGCGGATGGAGCTGGGGAGAGAGAGCAGAGTTGTGGGGTCGGAGTAAGCAGAACCTGGGGATAACTGCTGCTTGAAGAGTTAAACATCAAACTTTGCTTTACACCAAGCGTTTCCTCTCCACAGCGTTACTGGGGCACTTTGAAACGGTAATGACCAACATCTAAAGATCAGGTCATTTCACAGATGAGAGGACAGTTCCATCGCTGAGTGGTCAGAGATTTTCATGCTTTTCACCACTCTCCTCAGCATGTTGTGGCTTATAAATGATACAGTCAAAGCAAACGACTTCCTTCCACGTCCATACATTTGTATAAGGATATCTGGAAGATGCTTATCTCTCTCTCCCGGAGTCCATAACTAGGGTGTTATAGCCCCACAGGGATCCATGTGATTTGATTTGTTTTTTATTAGAAACAAGGAACCACTTAGCCGACTGTGACCTCTGGGGCATTTGGCTCTGCATCTAAGAGGATTGTAGGTTGCAAGACCTTTTCTTTGAAAGGGGCAGCGATGGCCAATGTTGCCTCTGGAGACAAATCACAAGCAGGAAAAAAAAACTATGGAAAGTTACAGTAATTTCAAACAGGTCACAAAAGAATATAAGAATTAGAGATTTTGCTGGAAGTCAGACCTTCCATGCAGAATTGGCTAAATGTATGACAATATGAAAAACATTGAATCCTTTCTGTCTGCAGGAGCAGTTGGTTTGAGACTCCACCCTACTTTGAAAGGCATTTTGAGAGCCTGTGTGATAAAAATATTAAAGACAGATGAAGATGAAAGGTCTGCGAAGGTCCCTCTGTGGCTGCTTCAGTACGCATCACCTCCATGATGAATACCTAATCCTGAAGACCCAAGGATGATGAATACTAAAAGAGGGTGAGTGAATATTCAAATAGCCTGGCAAGTCCGACCTATTTTTTGCGTATGAAATTCCATTGCAGCTATGGGTCAGGACCTCTGGGTCCTTAGGAAAGAATGTGTGACTTGAAATGAGAGACCAAAAGAGCTGCTTGCATCCCCTGGCCTCCCAGCTGGGAGGACAGCATGCAGATCAAAGAGGCTCTGTGAATCTTCAAGAGGGGCACCGGGGACAGATTCAGAGGGCATGTCAAGGGTCTGGGAGAGAACTCCCACTCTCCATACATTGCGTGTGGACCATTTGCAGCTTCTCCTTGTTGTGTTAATAATTCAGAAAACATGAACAGATGAAAGCTAGCCTCTGTCATTAGTGTCTCCAGGGTGTGCTGCTAGCATGTTGGAGCATGAGTCACACACAGTCCAGTGAGCAGTGTGTTTACCTCACATTTGTCTTGGCCAGTAAGCGTTGCTGTATTAGAGCAGAATGACGAATGACAAAACCTCTTCTGACGGCTATGGCAGCTACATCTTAGCATCACTCCAGCCAACAGTGGCCAGCAGACAGGAATCAAAGCTTCCTTGTTGCTGTTTATGCATCAATTTCTGTCATCTGTGCTCAAAATATTAACTGATTAGTGAACTGTTTCCTTCCCCGAGGCAGAGCTGTATGACCCCAACATTTGCCAATAACACATCTAACTCTATAAAACACAGGTGTGGGTTATATCTGGTCCGAAACCTGTGTCTAACAGGCATGTTGCAATAACAAGGGGCAGAGAACAGAGTGTCTTTTGTGGAGACAACCAGGATGACCAGCATCCCCTGTCGGGCTTCTGCCCCTATGAGAGTGCTGAAGTCTCCAGACCTCCAGCACCTAGTCTGCCAGCCAGCCAGGGCCCAGCCTGGAGAAGCCTGTCATCACTACCACAGAGGCCTCTATTCATCCCCACAAAGACAAAGCCAAAAGTGTACAGCAGCCATCCAAGGCATCCCAAGCATCCAGATATCCACCAGCGATATCATTTTAGGCTTTTGTGAGCCTGTGCTTTGGTTTACCCAGCGCTCTATCCCATCATCCCTCCGCTACTTTCCTGTATGTGGAGGATTTTTTTCCAGTTTTGTGGTGCCGGAAGCTCAACATTTACTTTTACTACAAACACACCGAATACAAAATAATAAACAATTGTGTTTTTTTAAAATGCCAAACACCTCCAACCATCACTTTCTGATGATCCTTGGATGCATCAAATAAGATGTAGGGTTTTATCAGAAAAACTTCATGTAAGTGTATAAGAGGAGATTAGAAAACTGTCCTGTTGAGTTCTCATTGTTTCAAAGATTGATTACATATTACATATATGGAAACATGGAGAATCAACAACAAAGAAATTCAGCAAATTCAACAAAAGAAAGTCCTGATTTCTTTTTGTTAGAACTTACAGCTTTACAGCTGCGTTGTGTTACACTAAAGACATATTTGAGTGACAGGAGTGAAAAACACCCGGAATTGTTCAGAAGGTCACAAGATAAATATTGGGAACACAGTGATGGAGCATAAGGTAAACACGACTTTAACTTCCATCAAATCCAGAAAGAAGCCTCGTGTATGATGCTGAATTAGGTGTGTGGAGGACTGGGGGAGCTATGTCAGACCCTTCCTTCCAGGCTGGGTCCGGTTCTGGCCACATTGGGCCCCTGAACTCTTGTGGTGAAAGTCTCCACCTGCCGATAGCATCACACACACACACACACACACACCCCTCTGTACTCCCTCCCCTTCCCCTTTCTCTTGGGCATGTGTGGCGGCCACTGATAAAAGAACTGTAGATAAGAGGAAACACAAGCTGTGATGAGGAACACATTGGCAACCAGAAATACAGAAAGAACATCAGCCCTGTGGAATGGAAAGAGAAGGAGAGATAGAGAGGGAAGGCAGCGAAGGAGGAGGAGGGGGGAGAAAAATTGAAGACAATAAGAAAGGGTGAGAGGAGAGAATGAGAGGAGAATCTGAAAATGATTAGAGGAGAACAGTGTGTGGAAAAAAAAATAAAATGAGAGCTGCTATTTGTCTTCAGGCTAAAAACAAAGATAAGAAGAGGCCCTGTCATACAAAAAAAATGAAAAATAATAAATATAGATGGACAAAGTGTTAAAGAAAAGGATGAGTTATTCCTGGAGGGAAATACCCTGCATTCAGTCTATATGGTGTATTTTTAAAGCAAACTAGCTCTTTGTGAGATTTGGGACGTATGCGGTTTGTCCAAAAAAACAAACAAGAAGCGACTGCAATCAAGTTCACAGACAAGAGCCTATAAATATCGAAACACAAGCAATAGCAAGGATCACTGTTGTGGAGTGGAGACTTTCTAACCGTCTGCTGAAGGAAAAACAAATATCACGAAATATTCTTCTTCAGCAATCACAACAGCCTCCGCTGCCGTTTCCAGTCCAGCGCGCTGGAGGAGAAAACAGTGAATGTAAATAAATCTGAGCTGTTGACACAGGCTGAGAGTGGAGGGGACAGGTGCAACAATGACACCAGCGACCTCCAAGGGATGTATGCATCCCATAACGGTGTCCCCTTTCAAGATGGACACAGGAGGGGGACAAACCAGTTGGTCCACCACAGGGGTGTGAGCACTGTTGTGGGTCATTTTTGCTAAAGACACCAGCAGCTAACATTTTAATGTGCATTGTTTGGGGGGATAAGGTAGTATTTCTGTCCATGCTGTACTTTAAAGCTTCATTTTTTTTACATTATTTTATTATGTGTGATTAAATTCCGTCATCTGTTCTCCCCGGATAAAGCCAGCCCTGGTATTCTTTAAATATTGTCTTACATATAGGTGACAAACTATCTATTAGCCTGTATTTAACCAAGTACGACCTGCCCCTGGCTTGGCTGCCTTCTATTGGCTCAGAGTCAAGCGCAAAGTGTCCTGTTAATCCAACAGTTGTCTGGCTACGCTGAAAGTCACCTCTGAGTCCAGCTCTAGCACTCGTGTCAGGAATCCACAGGCTCTTTGCATACCGGGCGGCCGGATATCCTCTAGTTAAAGAGGGCTCTCTAAGCCAGGGACATGTGTTGGATGACTGGGGAGGGTGACAAGGGGTAGGGTTGTTTTTTTTGGAGTTGGTGGCAGGGATGTGCACGCAGTTTTTTTTTTCTTAAAAAAAAAGGCCTGTGGAGTTACATCAGCATCTCTTTAACCTGGTCACAAATTGGTAAAGTGAAAGCATAGCTCCATAGAAGCCAATCCATTTTCCTGCTTAGCCTCCGAGCTGTGTGCTACGCCGGCTAAAAGTGCAGTTGCTCCTGCTCGGAGCCCACGGATCTGTGCATCTGTGAATGGCTTTTGTGTTGCTGTCGGGGCAGAACAAAGTGAGTTCAGGTTACTGCACTCCTCCCGTTATTGGCCCACATTGTCTCTAATTATTCCAGCAAACATTGACACAGCATGTGTGGTCTCACATTCATACATGCTGCCCCCCCCTCCTTCCCTACTTATAGTGGACAGAGTCAAAGGAGACAGAGGGAAGAAGCAGAGCAAGAAACATCAGTGAGAACGATTATAAGTGAAGCTGCTTCAATATGTGATGAAATGGTTTGTTTTGTGCCTGTGAAGAGAGCTCAAGGGTTTTCCTCACCATTCTCCCCTGCTGCTTTCACCCCACGGGAATGAACGCACCATGCCAACTACAAACCAATCAACAGGGAGGTAGGACGCAGAAAAGGAGGGATGCTATAACCAAAAACAGAACACAGCCTTTCTCCCCAACTTTAAAGCTCAGTCCTACACTCTAATTTGAATTCTGAAGCTTTCCTGTTGCCTGGGTGATTCCAACTTCAGCTTTTGCAAAACAGTAATTATGACGAATGTATGCATCAGTACCTTACCAAATCCTCTGTCCGTGAGCTTAGCTTGAGGCATTGCTGCAGAAAAGCTGACCCAAAAACACGGTGTGCGGTTGCCAAAGGGGAAATGGCACGAGGACAGCCTGGTGTAAGAGGTGCTGTAAAGTTACTGTAAAACTGGCACTAGCCTCTGGTTATCATTTTGGTAGCAATGCTGCAGAAAAAAAAAAAACACAGCAGCGTGTGAAGCCATTACAGGAAACATAAAATCCTCTCTGTGAGCAGATGCAGATTTTTACTGGAAACCATTAGAACAACCAGACTGACTCATCTGCTAGGAAGCAGAACATTTTCAGGTTTTACAGATGGGTTTTAATTAGCATTTTTTTTTTTTTTTTTACATTTGCACCTCACCTTTGAGACCTGACAGCAAGGCTTGCATATAAAGATTAGAATAGGTAAGTGTGATGCACAATGTGTGGTAAGGCACAATAACACATCTTGTTAGAGCTCTACTGCAACAGCTACCATCTTACTTAGTCAACGCTATGGGTTCGCTCAGCTTAAAACAACTAATAATGAACATATCATTTAATTAATCTGTGCAAAAACTGAAAGAAAAAATAGCAACTTGAGGATTTTGTGAAGTTTCTTATCTAATATTCTGTATAAGAAAACAAATACTATAAGTGAAAGCATTCCTTTATTGATGCAAAACTAAAGAGGCATGTGAGGCTCAAGGCTCTAGGCTGTTTTTGCACCTTTGACCTTGCATGGGGGGGAATCAGAATCAATTCAGAGACCAAGTAAAAGAGAACGCACAACAGGGTACGCTGCATGCTATCTAACACCTGTGATGACAGAATGGCAGTATGTGCTCTGAAAATGAGTACTGGGGTGACTTTTAACTGGGTTTTAAACAAAAACAACACGCACATTTCAGATCTTTCTTGCTTCCACGAGACAGAATGATGCTTCCAACTATATGGTGAGGCCACTATCCACAGCTCAGAGCCACATTCCCCGAGATGTGTTTACTTCGAAATGCCTGCGGGATGCATGTCACCCTGGGGGTGACAATTTGACTTTGTCACATGCCTGTGGGATGCAGAAGGAATAGCAAAGGGCTGTATTGGCCCGTCTTTTTCTGTCATTTCCATCTTCTCCCACTCCATCTGTCCTTTCTCTCAAAACAGCCTTCTGAGAAACTAGATGTCTCGACATGTCCAAGGACAAGTTATCATTAGCGAGCCAAGTGTGTTTGGAGAAACTGGCCATATACTGTCAGCAAAGAATAGCAAAAGATATCTTTGGGCTTTCTGAAAATTGTACCAAAATAAAATAGCGCAGCTTTTCTACTGTTACATGTGACAGAAGAATGAATCCAGATAAGCATAAGAGGAGGGGGTCATTTTTCATTATAGCAACATACAAGGGCAACGAGAGGTGAACAGATGGATGGCAAGGGGAAAGAAATGGACACAGCTGGTCGTGAGTAATTGTCCTGACCTTTTCATATACGCTGAAGTTTACACAGAGTACGGAAGGTGAGAACGGGCGGGTTTGTAGGAGCATAGATAAAAATTTGCATGTCTGAAAATGTCATATCCATTAGCCAAAACCTGCCAAAGTCAAGACTATCTTCTAAATGCTATTGTGTAAATGTCAAGTCAGAGCACAAAACTCTTCACAATGTTAACAAGCAAAACTTGATCCATCTGCAACAAGCTTCTCTGCCATTTTTTTGGCTATCAATGTGACAAATAATCACATGACAGGTGCATGTGTTTGTTTGTCCTCCTTTCAAACGAGGCAAAAACGAGGCAAAAATCAAATGCTGTCTGCACCACAGGATTCCTGTTAAACTTTACACACTGATCTGCAATGATTCACACACAATTGGTCATTGGAAAGCTTGACTAGCACTGAAGGTACACCTGTGACCTGCCACACTGATCGTTAGCCTGTTTTTTCACCGACACGTAGTGAATACAAACATATGAACCTGCTGGTTAGGAGATATTTTACTCATGTTACTCATTTCCAGTGTCTTAACAGACTGTGACTGAGCAATAAAATGAAAAACAAAGAGAGGAAAGTTATTCTCCATCCATTGTAGTGAAGCGTTTAGCTAGATGGTCCTATCATAAACTGCAGGAAAACAAGGATGTCTCTTTCTTTTCAAAATGCAACAAAAGCGTTTGTGCACGCCGCAGTCCTGACTTCCCAATCCGACCCAGGATGTAGGAGTTAAAAGGCCGACCTCCGCGTGAACTTCAAATAAATAAGAGTGCAGCTGTTTACTGCTAATTTAACATCAAAAGGCACCTACAAAACAAGGAGGAAGAAGGAACTTCAATCACAGGCATGCAAATAACCTTTGGCAATCTGAATCAACAACAGTGAATTATTGTCGCCTGCTCTCAACAGGGTAGATTCCCTCCTGCAGTGAGCGCCTCTCCGCTGTCATGGGAGCTGTCAATGAGTTATCAAGCCTGATGATCATAGGGGTATTTTTAAAAGGATCTGTGGTCATGCACGGTTTAACACACATTACAAGAGAAGCGTATGTACACACTCTGTCTCACACACACACACACACGCACAAGCCCTGTATAAACTTTACAAAGAACAAAGTCAACTCTGTTCCACCTGTTGTGTACTTTAGAAACGCCCAGTGGATTAACCTGAATCTACTGAAATCAGACTGAATTTATGTCAGGTTCTGTCAGAATGTCCACAGTAGCATATTGTCAGCGGGTGACCCAAAGGTGCTTTCAACTCAACACTCGCAGTATTTTTTTCTTACTGTGCTTGTGCAAGGGAACACCTCCACCTTTATTTGTATGGGAGAGGATTTAGCTCGAAGGCCTGCAATTACATCATCGTTCAGTTTTGCAGCGCTGCATATCAGGGCCGGCATTAGTCAGAGAGGCCTTTGAAGAGTTTGGCCCAGCCCTCGCTCACTCTCTTCTTTCCCTCCTCCTCCTCTCCGCCACCCCCTTCAGCACTGCCTTTGATGTTAGCACGCGGTGCTGCGCCGAGCGTCATGGCCTCCCAGGCCTCCCCGCCTCGCCTGATCCTATCTGCCCAGGTGGCACATTCATGTGGTTTACACCCGCAGCATGACTCCCGGCAGCTATTCACCCAGCCCCACAGGCCCCTCCCTGTTCAGGGTCCAGAGGCTGGAGAGAGAGAGAGCGGCAGCATGGCCAGAGCTGAGCCGCCGACATGGGAAGGAGGGGAAGGACGGGAGGAATTGTGGAGGCTTTATCAAAGCCCTAGGCTGTACTATAGAGCTTTTATTGGCTCTGTATGTCAGTAAGCGTACTATATTTGCAGATTCATAAACAGGAAGAGTTTCACCTGACCCTTTGGGATTCAAGGAGAATCAGATTCCGCTGGCAGAGGTTTTGCTCTCACAGCTACAAGAAATAGTGACTCATCTTACCCTTGGTTGCAGCTACACTGCAAAGAAACAGTTGCCCTTCAAAAATAATAATAAAACTTTGGAATCTGTTAGCAAACAAGAGAGTGAAAAGAAACTCAACACATATGTATCCTCAATATCTTCAGCATACCCATGATACAGGGACAACATAAAAAGCCAATTTTTCATTTCACAAATCTAGGGCACATCTTTTGCAACAGGAAAAGGAGGAGGTGGGAAGAAGCAGCGATATATCTTTACTAGAACGCAGTGATAACCCAGCTTGTTCTCATCTGACCAAGCAAGCCCAATCCATCATACCTCTGGCCCCATTGTGTTGCAGCACAGAATTTCCCAATTACCGCAACATCTACTTGCACACACACACACACACACACACACACACAAGGAACCCCGAGAAACTGGTCCAAGACAGCAGTGTGGAAGCATGGATAAATGTAATGGGGTCACTGGGGGGGGCCTCCACCTGAAACAGCTATGTCCCCATCTGGCATCCCTGTAAATGACCCTTTGCCACGGCTGTGTAGGAATCCATTAAAGGTGGGGGGGGGGGGGGGGGGGGGGGGGGGGGGGGGGGATAAAGAAAAATTGCAGGGTTTCTGACAAAAAGGATGTCAGGAGGACTCTCACAACATTAATATGATGCATTAGGCTCAGAATGATCATGTGCACAAAACCAGTAATGGATTTCTCGAACAATGACCAGAGAAAATGAAAACTGTGGTTGAGCCATTAGCGTGAATCAAAGTGACACGAGGGCAGATCCGTCCTACATTAACAGAAACATTACATTTTTAGACGTAGATAGCTGATCATTATGTAATGATGTACACAAAAGAAAGAACGTTGAACCAAGTGTTCTTCAACTGGGAAAGACTCCTTCTTTTAAGAGAACAAATGCACGAGGATGGAGGCCACAACAACACAAGGAAGGAGGAGAAGGAGGCAAGTGTAGAGTGGAGTGTTACCAGTGAAATAGACTCCCTTCCACAGCTACCTTCCTAGTCTATTGGCAAAAAAGTACAACAAAAGGGGGAGGCTGGCGTTGTGGCCTTCCACGGTTAGTCAGCACATTCCTGGCTCACAACAAAGCATGCCTCTGCCTGGATGAGCTGCTGCTAGCATTGTCATTTCATAACCCTCGACCCCTTAGCCTTTGTTTTGCAGGCCCTCTGTGTCAGTGGATAAAAATGTGGGCTGAGGGGATGGACTGGGCCTTTCAGCACCGTTTCATCAAACGCAGGCAAACACTCCAGGCACTATTCAGAGAGAGTGAACCCCCCCCCCCAAACTCCCCTCCCCTCCCCCCGCCCTGCGCACTCCTCTTCATCTCGTCACAAAAATAACCAGAGTGTAGATGTGCAGTGTGCAAAATCACTTCTTCACCTGTAAAAAGTGTGACAGACCTGCGGTGCATTAGCAGAGACAGAAATCTCACGACGAGGCAGGATCAACATATTTCACATCAATGAAGTGTAGCGCAGAGGACGAAGACAGGATGTTCTTACGAATGAACTTGGACACAAAATCGATAGCAGATCAGGAGGAGAGTGACATTGGGGAACGGAGCTTCCCCTGGGAGAGGCCTGGATGCTGGAGAGAAAGCAACAGTGAGCACTGTTAATCTCTCCTTTGGAGTGGAACATCAAAGATCTGCTTAGCCATTCAGCCCAGTGGAAACTAACATAGCTACTGGGGCCACCAGTACCAACATGCACTTGTTCCAGGTGGAGAGCTGTGTGCACTGAGAGGGAATGTGAGGCTCAGTCAAACACACACACACAGGAAAAGACAGAGCAAAAGAGCCAGGGGCAGGAGAGGGGAGCAGGGGATAACAGCGTTATCCAATTTAAAGAAGAAAAAAAAGAGGTCTGGACAAGTACCAAACAATCTCACAGGAAATTGGGGGTATTTAAGATTGACATATGCCTAAATGTTCACCCAGGGCAACATATGCATTTTCAGGATACAACAGGCCTGCTGGGAGGGGTGTATACAGAGAAGGGGTTGGTGAGATCAAGGTAGACAACAGGTGGAGGTTAATCTAAATTCCGGTTACATGTTTTTAAAAATAACAATTCAGCATTGTTTTGGAAAATGGTGCAAAGTCAAGACTTTGACTGCCACCATGTCCTTGTGGACATCTGTAGCTGATCAGCCTGTAAAACAAAGGCAGAGGATGACTTTTGTCAGACAGCACAGACTTGTAATTCTCGATTTATTTAAACAAAAATACCACGAACGTTATGGACATCAAACTTTAAACTTTCACATACATGACACAAGAGTGACCGAACGTAATCATTTTTGTAACTTATTCGATAATGAAGGTAAATATGGAGTTTGTTCCTGCTCAGAAATGCACAGGTTTAACACCTTTATATTCAAGAACATCAAACCTGCAGTGAGGTAAGAAACTACGTCCAAAAGTTCCAGACACAATACAGTTCACAGGCCGGCCAGGCACCCAAGCACAACTGAGGTTTAAGAGACGCTGCTTAGTTGTAGTCATCACTTGAAGTCATTCACATGCAATATATAGGATGCGTAACAAATTCTGGCTGCATCAGAAAGAGCAGAGTAGGGGTTGGGGGGGTGAGTTATTATGTGGGAGGGGGGGTGTTAAGCAAGAGAAAGAGAAAAACAGTTTAGTTTGTTCTATTCCAAAAAGGGGAGAAACGCAGCCTCAAATTACTTTGGCTGCGACATGAAAGTGAAACAGGGTGGCGGTTAAGAGACGATAGCACTTAAAATACAGCTGCGACCGCCAAGCCAATAAATGGAAAAAAGTAGGGAGCAGCACTTTTAACCTTTTAAACCAGCGTTTGTGTACTGCTACTGTTGCTTTGGCGCTGGGAGTGGCCCAGTCCCTGGCACCTACCGTCTGGGACCGGCCCATTATGGCCTCTTGGGGTTTCCAGCCTGTGGTGAGAAAGCGCACTGGATGCCTTAAACCACTAAAGCTCTCATTATAGTCTAAATGCAGCGCGACACAACTCTTGCCAACTCCAAGGTAGGAGCTCCAGTATTTAAGCTCATCGTTGTCTTAGCTGAAAACCGCCACTTTCCCCCTGCACATCCAGTCAGAAAACAAAAATGCCACTTTCAAAAGAACCACACCATGAAGTCTCTCCCAGCTTTAGTTCCTGGCACTCTACATGCATGAAGATGGGAGTTCAAAGGTGACAGTGCTCATGGGTGCTGGGGAAACTGTAGCCTCTTCTTCCTGACACTGGATCCAGGAGATGCTCTGTGTCCCCTCTGAGAGGAAGCAGGCAAAAGCCACATTATTCCCTTCGGTTCTGGCCGACGACACTATGAGTTCCATCTGGACCTCTCTGTGCCCCTGCCACGTCCGTGCCTCAGCTCCTCACTCACATGCTGACAGCACGGGCCCGCTGGAAATCAGAGGCAGATGTGAAGTCACGCAGCGCATCGCGGCTCATCTCGCTGCAGAAAAGACGATCTGGTGTTTTAAAGGACAATGGAGACTGATGAGCAGCAGATGGCATTTAGACTTAGTGTCGTTTTAATCGGGAGAAACTGTGCGATCAATGTCAACAATGACAGACAATTGAAAGAAACGCACCGGTGGGAAGCCAGACTTATACAACAACACAAACACTGGAGAGTCCGTGCAGATACACACTTAAGTCTGGACCATTTCTCTGTATATATATATATATTCTTATCACATAGCCTCTCCTTTCAAAGCCAGCAGGTTGTTTTGGATTTCCCTCACAAACAACTGTGTTGGGTACACCAACATCCGATGAATAATGAAATCACGTTGATCCTCGTACAAACCCCAGACACAGAAAGTATACATTCAGCAAATCTGGAGGCTGGAATCTTGCCGGTGTAGGTGCTCATACAATCATCAAGAAGTGATTAGATAAAGGTACAACAGAAGTATACAGCTACTATCAGAGGTGATCAAAATAAGTGTTTCTCTATATATCAGATAGGCTGCATGTACTCAATGAGTCTGAACCCAGAGCATTGCTGCGGTTTCACGGGGCAGGTACTTAAGTAGTCTCATCAGGAAGTGTTTAAATCTGGGACAAGAGGTGAATACACTTAACTACCTGGCAGGATGGACAACTAGCACATCACCGGTTGGCTAGAATCAAAACTTTAATTGCACTATTAAAGTTGTTGACACACACACACACACATCCATCTCTTGACAGAATGATTTGAGGAGACATTGATTACTTCGCTATTACCGAGTTGAACTGTAGCAATCAGCTTGGGAAGCCTGAGGTTTGGCACTGTGGCCAGATCTGCGTCATCATGCCCCCCCAGCCTCCCATCCTCCCACCCCCACCTCCTCCTCTTAGAGGAGAGCAAGAAGCAAATTAAGTTAATTTATTATTTTTGGCCCCGGCAGCGTGTGCCACATTTCGCACTCTTCAGGCAGAGCAGAGGGGTTGTTAGCTTTAGGGAATTAGCGAAGGCGAGTTGGGAGCGTTTCAGCGGTGATCGTGGTTGGATCTTTGCTCAGGATCGCTGCCAAAGCCCCCCATTTTTTTTTTCACCCTGTATTTGAACCCATACCTGCTGAGGCCTGGCCACTGCTGCACACACACGGTAATGCAAACCCCTCAGGGTTCCGATCAAACAGCAGAGGAGAGGACTGTAAGGCTCCGACTGAACCTGACAGAAAAAGCATTGCGATGGCTGCAGAGGTCACTGTGACAACAGAAGGCACAAGAACCTAAATATTTGTCTTCAACCCGATACCAGTGTAGAACAACACCGCAGACATTTCCCAACACATTACTGCAATGTTATTTCACAAGCATAGGATTTACAAGCAGGGAATTTGATACCAGTTTAAAATTATACTCCTCAGGTTGTATGGTTGTCATTTGTTGTCTTGTATAAATCTTTTGGTGACTGTACGCAATAAGAAATTTAAGACAGTGCCCCACGCTGGACGAACTGCCCCTCATTATAGCCTGACAAAATATAAGCTGTCTCTAAGTGGTCAGAAGCTATGTTAGTAAAGAAAGCAAACCTAAATAGATGTGGCTTTCGATGTAAAGCTGAGGTCCGACATTTCTGTGCGGTTGCTGAGCGGCGCCAAATGGCCATCACCGAGTATAAACAGGGCCCATTTTTATGCTGAGTGTCCCCATCCTTTGATCCCTGTGTATCAGCTTTCTTTTATTTTAAGGGGAAAAACAAAAAATAAGCTGGAAAGATGCAGCCGTGTAGCAGAAAGATAAATTCACTGAACTGCCCTCTCACCACACACACACACACACCATGATCTCATGGAACGCAACACTTTCAACTGCATGAAAACAAGCTGTCAACAACCATTTGTGCTGTGTGGTACTGTTCAGAAAAACCCTGTTCAGAACTTGATCATCCAAATTAACCAAATTAAGTCTTCAAACAAAATGCATTGACATTCAACAACAACAAAAAAAAGCTGCATGCATCCCAGCAGGGTGAGTCAGGAGACATATAACATGGAAGCTTTTGGCTACATGACCGGGACCCAAACTTCTTGCTTTACAAACAGTGGCCAAGCAGATTAAGCAAGAATTATAAAACTTCAAATAAACACTTGGCACTGGGGGGGAAAGCTTCATAGTTTAGTGACTTCCACTCAGTCAAAGTTGGATCCAAGCATAACCAGCTGCAGCCAAGTGCACTTGTCTGGGGCCAGGAAATAAAAGATGGAACATGGATGTTTCTTCCATGATGATGATGATGATGACTGAAGTTCTTGTTGCTTTATTTACAATCAAATACATGCGACTTCAAACGCGGCGCTGACAGGGGCGCAGGCGGCGGGACGTGTGGGTCCCTCTTTATGCTGGCATGCTGAGTAAAAACACACGCAATCCACCTTTAAAATGAGCACGTATGGTTTTATGTGTCACTTTTTTTTTTTGACCCAAAACTGGCCTCTGAAGCGGGTTAGGTGCGCACGGATTGTGTCCCCAGTAGCCGTCCTACTCTTGCGAAATGCGTAAAAGCCTGCTCGGTTAAAAAAAAAAAAAAAAAAAAGTTGCCAAACTCTGGTTGGAAGCGCTTGCAGGGATTTCTGTCTATTTTGGGAAAACTCTTTCCAAAGTCGTGTGTTTGTGTCTGTGTGTGAGAGAGCAGCGCTTAAAGTGAGCTCCAGACATCAACAAAATAACTTGCAAGAGCATGTTTTCCCTGTGAATGAATTCCACAAGATAGGAGCCATCTTGTGACCGCATATGCTTGCAAGCTTAGTACCATCCTCACACACCGCCTGCACACACACACACACACACACACACACAATATACAACTCTTGTCAACCCCCCCTCAGCTCCTGTGGAAAAAGTTTGATCACGGGCAGCTTGGTGAATTTAAAACCCCGCGTCCCCGGTTCTGTTGCTGCTTTAAAAAGAGACTTTTTACACGTACTTGAACGATCTCCCCCTCCGCGCTGATAGTGGCTCCTGCTTTGGAGAAGCGTCCTTGCAAACCAGTCGTGTAAGTAGTATAATCTCCATTGGGACTGGACTCGAACAGTACCACTTCCACAAAGGCTGTATCCTTGGCTAGAACGGTACCAAGAGAAGCGGCGACCACCAAGAACACCAGGACCACCACCGAGTCGTCGGGCACACGATCTGAGCCTCTCCTTGGTAAAATCATCATCTTGCCGGCTGGATCTGCGCCGATCGGGACATAATTTCACACGGATTAATTAATCGGGTGAAGTAATTGAAAAATCAGGTCTCTGTGTGTGCGCGGCGGCGGCGGTGGCGGCGGGCGATGCGTCAAAAGAGTCAGAATTGTGCAATAAAAACTGCGCCTGGGCTGAAGCGTGTTTATTTCACCACTGCGAGCCTTGTCAATTACATTGCCTGCAAACGCTGCCTCTCTCTCTCTCTTTCTCCCTCCCTCTCTCTCTCCCTCTTTCTTTCCCACCCTCCTCCTCCTCCTCCTCTACAAAGCGGATCTCTTTTGATCTCCAAACACGTGATTTTTTTTTTTAGTTTTCTCTCTCTCTCTTTCTCTCTCTCTCTCTCTCTCTCTCTCTCCCAAAAGGGTTATATCCCCACCCACCACTCTTTCTGACCCTCTCCTTTGCACTCCCCACTCTGAAGTGCCAGCACTCAGTTAAGGAGGCCCCGCAGGCTGCGGTGCGCACCACAACGAGGTGACTTAACTGTTGGACAACTCTTGATGTTTAACGCCTTCTATTATGAATTATTTCTGTTTCCGTGGTTGAATATGAAGGAGTTAAACAATTTTCATTCCAGTGTTGCAACACCTAGCGTCTCAGTGGCGGGGTTTCCCCCGAGTTTGACACGTTTGCTGCTGCCGGTCCACCTTAAAACAAACACTACCCTCTTCAGGACGCTTCATGATTTAACCGGGCTAATTTTTCTCATTGAGATCTGCTCACCAACAGGATACAATGGAGTTAATGGAGTTTTAATTTAACATTTCTTGCATTACATTGAGACAAAATTGTGAAACATTAATATATATATTATATATATATATATATATATATGTATAAAGCCCCTGTATAACACACTGACTTGGGACTGATGCTGTTTACACTTTTCACATCACTTTGGCATCATCATCCTTTACTTTTAAGGGTCCATTTATTTTGAATATAAATGATCAGGATCGCCTCAAGGCTGCAAAAAATGTTTTCAATCAAAAGTTTTTAGAAAATAGCTGTGCAATACATGGGAGAATATGCAGCAAGCTGGTCATTGTAACAAAATTTAATTAATAAAGTAAATCTTAAATCTTAAGCTTAAAAACATTAGCCCTACCAGGGTGATAAAGACACCTTATAGCACATTATTCATCATAATATATAGAAATGCTATTTGTCAAGTTGCTCCTTAGCTGATCGTTGTGTGTTCGGCCTCTTTTGCAGCAAGATATTTAAGAATCTGGAAAAATATTTGCACAAAAGAAGAAGATACTTCTAATGCAACCAGCATGAAAGCATGAAAACAGCACACCTTATTGTTCTGCAGTGTCAATTTAGACAAAATTGCGCTGGATTATTTATGATATTATCATATGCTCTATCTGATATAGTAGAAAAACAGAAGGTTGGAAACTGTGTTTTCTACTGTTGATTTAATTTGTGTAGGGTTAAGAGAAAACTTAAGAAAAATGTTCTACAGAGCTGTTAATTCACATCATGGTCATCTTGTTTAATAATGCTGTGGAAAATTAAAGGTGAAGGAAAAAAGAATCCGAATAAAAAGCCTATATCTATTGACAGGAGGACATTTCTTTCAGTGCTGACAGGAAACTTTTCAGATCTTTCTTCCACATTATGTTTATTCATAAGCTGCAGTTCTCCTCGTGAATCAAAGGCAGGTCACAGGTCACTGGTACTCGTATAATTGCTCGCCAGATCTCCAACTAACTGTTGCCTTAGATCTTCAAAGTAGATGTCGTTGATCTATGATCAGGCCTGATCATAGATCCTTCCAGGCAAATGTAATTAGACATAATTTCTGTCTGCAGCAAGTCAAATAAGTGGCTGGATAGATTCATCATGCATTTATTGATACAGACTGGTTTTATTATCTACGATTCTTAAACTGTTTGTCCTTTCAGTCCCTCTCTGTTGTGAATAAAGAGTCTGTTCCGTGCTGAGTCTTTTCGTCATGTGTGAGACTTCATTATGTGTCACAATGAAAGGACAATGACAAGAAGAGATAAACACGTTCTGAAGCTTTGTGCAAATTGAACAATCCACAAAAAGAGCAAATAGTACCATGCAAGTGCGGATACTATCCATGCACTGTCCTGTGTTTAATGTAGGCTGCTACGTTTAGAAGAGCCTCTGATTTTAATCACTCTATCACAAACTATTAGAGAAGAATAATGCATAAATCAGAGTGATTCTGCTGCAGAAATTCCACAGTTTTTTTACTCCCAGATGCAGGGCCAGCTCCACACAGTGATGGATGTCCAAAAAGAGAGGCCAGAAAACAAAAGGTTTCATCTTGCTGTCAGCTGTGTGGCAGTGTGATTATGAAAACCAACTGTGAGGACTTTTTAGGTCAAGAATGCAGCAGCCTCTGGAAGAAAGCGTGATGGTCAACATGTGTTTGGACTCACACACACACACACACACATACACACAAAGACAAGAAAAATGTGAGGCGGAAAACAATTCAAAGCTGAAACTTAAGAAGTTCTTCAGCGCCTCCAGCATGACAATAATTTACAGATCACATTGGACGTCACTCAGTTTTATGAATCCTGATCTGCACCACATGTGCTGTAGCTGCCTTGCGACACTCTCACTATCACACACCAGTAAGATTCTGACACAGAATGAATAAATGCATAACTGATGGCACTTTAAAGGGCGCAGCGCCTGCAGGCATAATGATGGAATGAAATTATATTTAATTATCAGCTTACTAATGGACCACAGAATGCACAAGTTACAGTGATCCAATTGCTCACTGAGAGAAACGCTCCTCTTTTATTGCAAGTCTGCCCTCTGCTGGTTGCTTCTAAAATTTTAATGCTACAACTCATCTCTCGGCACTTTGATGATTTTAGATCAGTAAACATGATCAAAGTTCCAAAAATATATCTGACAAATTGTCCGGCTTGGATTGAACAGCAGCTGTGGAGCCTCTCCTGACGCTCCGGTCTCTCTGCACCAGTGTCTAAACTTCAGGCCACCATGAGAAGGATCAGCTGTCTGCTTGTTTAGGCTGAGAGAGTACTGAGGACGAGGGGAGGCTTTGAAGCACGATAGCTGGCTCGGCTTTGTGCATTTCTGTGCCATCACTCCAAATAGTGTGCAAAGCTCAGGGATGTGTTTTGTTGAGTGGAATTCATTAGCTGATTTAAGATCATTTGTGTCTTTTTTTCTTTAAGTTTATTCTCTCTGAGGAGCCATAAGATGAATCCAAAATGACACATTTCTTCAAAGTTTAAGCCTTTTAATTTTGAAAAAATTAGTGTTGCCTGTTTAGGGATAAATCAGACAAAACAAGCTAACATAATTTGGGTCCTTATAAAATAATAGCATCAAGCTCCATTAATGTTGGGGGAAAAATGCCAAATGCCAGATACAGTCAGTTCTTCCAAATTGAAGAACACACACACACACACTTTCACTCTTCTTTCCAGCATGTCATTGTGAATCTTTTGCCTTAATTGACTTCAATAAATATATAAAATAAACACATGATCATGGTTTAAAATTACAAATAACACCCGAAGGGAGCATTTGAATGCATCCTTGTCTTCTGCGCACACTGACTGGGCTCCCAGCCTCTGTGAATTGTCTCTTTGTTGGCACGGTGCTGACGTTATGTTTTAATGAAGAAAGGAGATGATGAGGAGGGGGAGCGTTTACATTCATGGCTCCCAAAAGGGCGCATCACTACAGCATATTATTACATAAAGCAATTAGGGGGCCCCTCAGCCCCCCACATTATGGGAGATGCTTTCCCCATGATGACACAGTATGGGGATGACTATTGACTCCAGGCAGCTCAGAGTATTTTGCATGTTTGCAATGATGTCACTGCACAGACCGCAGTGGGAAACTCTCATGAAACTCTGCAGTGAATTATTTGTTGAGAAGACAGATGGAGGGGAAAGTACGAGCTCAGAGGGGGCAGTGGAGGAGAGTCCTTTGATAATAATAATAATAATAATACACATTTTTAAAATAAATGAGCTGTTATGAAATTTTAAAGTTAAAACACTAAAACAAACAATGCATTAAATTACAGGGTGGTGCTTTTCAACAACTTTCATCTTTTTTGCTTAGCCAACAATACTCCAAAGACCAAAACAGAGACTCCACTCAAAATAAATGTTTGCTATATAAACTGTAAAGGTTTCCAACTCTTTTATAAGCATCTTTGACTGAAGGTGGAGGACTCAGTTATACCAGTAAGTACCATTTTTGCTTTTGTCAGAATCATATTTTTATATTTTATCAACTTCCCGGGCAACAAACAGTACCATCAGTTGCCTATAGTTTTTCAAAGGTGTTTTCCAATTTTCAGACAGCCCTGAACTAAGTGCTGCAGACTTTGAAGTCCTAACTATTCAGGGGCTGGGGCTCTTTCCTGGTCGGCCTGCCCCCTTCGGATCTGGCTGGAGGGTGAAAGTCGACTTTGAAGTGCAGACTAGACCAGCGGAGGTATATCAATAGGCTCTAGTTCAGTCGAAGGGGTAGAGTTGCAGTCGTAAGAGAGCGGGGTTGGGGGTGAGGTGGGGAAAATGGGTGAGGAAAAAGGAGTGAGGGAGAACAAGAGAGGAGGGCTGTAGTCTTTTGAAATGAGGCACCTGTGCATTTGAGGCTTACAAGAACAGGTATGTTCCCAGGGGTTAGCGGCTTTGGAGAATTCAAAGTCATTTCAGTCAGCTCCCATGCTCATAATCTGCGCTGAGACATGAGGAGCATAGGGGGATATGATGTTGATACACTCACACAGGCGTGAACATGTTCTCAAAGGACTGGATGGATGGACGGATGGAATCTGTACTCTCTCTCTCTCACACACACACACACACACATAGAGAGCAACAAGATGAAAGAAAGCAGAGAGTGGTAATTTAACCGGAGCTGAACAACTTCTATTGTGAGCATTGTAGGCGCAATATTTAGGTCATTTTTATTCCGATAAATCAAAAACCGAGTCGGAGACAAGAGAAAACATGGCTGATATCCTCATCAGTGATCAAAGAGTAAGTGTGGGGCTTGCCTGGTGGCGACAAGGCTGAGAAAACAAGACGGGAAACAGGAGATAGACGAGACACCTCCAGAGAGTGTCTGTGTGTGTGTGTGTGCACAACAGCGGGTCTATGTTCATGTTTGGTAACTTTCTCTGCTTTAGAAATCTCAACTGTTAAACTGCATGGAGCAAAACCTCTCTAATTAAAATATGAAGTAGTAGAAAGATCTGTTTCTGTGCTCACAGGCAGGAAATATTACATGTGGTACTAATGTTACACTGTGTACAAAAGGTAATATTTATTCGGTCTGTGTTGCATTGCTCTTCTCTTCTCCTACTTTAAAGTTAGAATGCTGGTTAAACCATCAGCTGACATCACAATCTGCACTTGAGCCCATCTGTGTTTCTGCCACTTGTGGCAAGATACCAAATTACCAACTTTCAGTCTCGTTCTTCTCCTCACCTTCCTTCAATAGTAACTCCTTGTTCCTCTCACTGATGGTTCAGTATATCTCCCATTCCACAGCTCCCTTGTTTCTTCTGACTGCAAACACAGATCATCGCTCTGTGGAGAAAAACAATGCGTCAGAGAGCCAAATCCAAAACATCTAAATCCCCAAATGAAAAGCCGTTCTGCACATCACTCATGCTGGTCTCAAAGAAGGGATCTAGCGTGAGAGGACATGCTGACATAGTATGAACACTTTGCCACATGTGCCACCAAGTGGTCGGGTGGCAGTAGAGATGTAAGTACGGCGGTTGGAGTGAGGCATGACTGGAAGAACTAGTCGGGGGAGAGAAGTGCGGTTTACCATGACTGAAAACAGATCATCTTCCCTCCTGGGTCTCTTTGATGTCTGCGAGACTTATTTTGTTTTCTGCTGATTATGTGGTAATGGGTGCACACACACACGATCACAGACAGACATGCATACACACCAGCGCAGGATCCTGTTAAAGGAGACATCAAAGAGACTCAAACTAGTAGCCGGTTGACACAAATTCAATTTCCACATCACTTTATGTGTGTTTTACTGGCAATATTTATGTTGGAAGCTTAATCTCTGACCTAGCATTGTGCTCCGCTTATAGTTTCCAAAACCAAATTATACAAATTATAAGCAGCACTTTTCAGGTGAACATGAGCAGCTTTATCACTGATGATTGTGAGAATTACCGTCCTGTTTTCCTATAACAACTAGTCAACAAGTTGCAGCATACCATATATCCATACATGTCCAGGCCAATGCCCTCACCTAGGAGGCTTAAAGGTAGGGTAGGAGATTTCCTTCTGATGCACTTTTTGTTAAATTAGAGTAACTTCTCTTTACAATCCGATAGCAACCAATTAGTTCGGCAGTTTGGCATTAAAACGCGGAGTATTGTCTGGTTGTCACTCTCTTTCTGCTCTGCACACACCAGAGAGGTACATGCATGATGGCCGAAGTCACAGACCGCAGCTCGTCTTCAGGTAATACGCGTCCATGTGATTGGGAGGCGTGGCTTCAGGGTGAGCTCCGAGAGAAAGCGGCGTGTGTTTACTTTCGAAATCTGGCTGACTTACTGAGTTTTCAAAATCTCCAACCCTATATTAAGTCTGGCTGCTTCACAGCCCATCGTGGGCCACCTCATCAAGGCATTAAAACCATGTGGTCCAGGTTCAAACAGACGCTTTCACAATGATGTAACAATTATGTTTACTTATTAAAAGAGCAAACTTCCCCCATCCCGTTTAGGGACCTGGTCTGTAAATTAGATATTAGCTAGATGACCTATGGATAGGGCATCGGTTGCTGTTGAAACTGTAACAATGCTTTTGTTTTGTCCGTATTAAATAAACATAATATAAATTAAAAAAAAGAAGCAAGTCTATTTGCTGTTGGGACCACAACCACACAACTGCTTGTCATTTCCATCCAATTCCACTGTCATTTTCATATTTCTGCAGAAAACTATGCAGTAGTTGTGTAGACATTCATCCCTTTGGGTATGAAATTATCACTTGATCATTATATGAAATTAATATTGTCAAAATAAATGTATAAATTATATATAATATATATATATAATATATATTCCTGTAGTGCTGAAGCTGTAAGTATCAGATGTATGCAAACCATTATCAAAAGTTTCAGTATTAGTTAGTTACAGTATTAGAAGTTATTGTAATTCAGTTCAAACTGGAATTGTAATGAGTTAATTCACACACCAGGGGGCAGCAGGACACATCACTTCTGCATTATCATGCCTTTAACCAGACCGTAGAAGGTGGTGTAGTAGGTGAAGAAAAATAATGTTGTGCGTTTTAACAGTTGTGTTGAAATGCTTGAGACTTGTGGTACAGGAAGTAAGAGTTATGATGAAAGATGCAGTTTGTGATAAATGCAAGACAGGTTTCATCATTTCTGAGGGAAGCACATCTTCCTTCTTGCCTCTGTGTTGCATCAGATCAGGGTTACATCAGAGTGGAGCCAATCACATCAGTCCAAGTACATACCAAATCATGCATGTTGGCCTTAAACACATACAGTATGAGCCCGATATTATTGCCAAATGTGCCAAATTGTTGGCAAATTATGTGAGACTCAATTTTAAGATATAAATGTAGGCATAGCATCACTTATGTCCACTGTTTTTGACTATGACCAAAGTCAACATGTGCACAGCAGCATCAACAGGTCATTACAAAACCCCTGAATTATCTTCAACCAGTATTCAAACATTACAGGGTCGCTGCTGGCAAATAGAGTTGTTGTTGTTTGTCTGCCAGTACAGTGAGAGCAGAGAGTAAAATGTGGCCCATCAAACAAAAACAGAGCTATGTCAGCTCTCTGTGCTAACAAAGCACGGCTTATCTGGGCAGACACAGAGCCTGCAGAGACTCTAAGAAGAAGGACAACAAGCTCTGTTCTACCAGTTGGAATTAGGGACATTTTTACAGAGAAGGCTTGGCTGTTGTGTTGACCCCTATTAAAAAGCACAGACATTTTGAGAAGCACCAGAGGCAAAAAAGGGAAGGACAGAGCTGATGGTGTTGCACAGAAACTGTATATGCAAATTAGCAAGCAACTTATCTTGGCTGGCACACACACACACACATATATACAGTATATATATATGTATCTGAGCATATGTGAGTGCATATATATACTCAGATATGAGGCCAGCTGCTAAGAGCTGGGTCAAATAACTCAATGAGAGGCTGGTCCAGCATCATACTTCAGTGTTAAAGGGACAGCTCACCTCAAATATACATAAATGCACATAGCTAAAATATAAAATAGGAATATTACATTTGAGTTTGGTGTGAACTGTCCCTTTATGATAAAATAAAACTGCAGCAGCAGCAAGCCAACGGTTATGCAAAGTGTAAATGATAACTATTCATGAGACATCTCAGTAAAATACATAGAAATAAAAGCGAAGGGAAATGAGCAGGAGACAGAAGTGGGGGGTGTAGGAAGCCTCCAGGCCAGACAAACACCGCACTGGATTGTGGGAAAGTAGAGGTATGTGCATTGAGAAGGAGGTATAGGCAAACACATCACCCCTCCACCCCCTGCAGCTGGCTGCTGTCCCAGGGTGTGACCCCACTCACCTCTATTGACCAGCCCAGCTTTACCCACAACACCGCCGTTTACACCAGGGGCCGCCCTGAAGAGCACACATGGGCGTTACTGTTTACCCTACATGCCATGCCTTCACTGTAGTAACAAGGCTTCACTGAATAAAACAAAATAAACCACGCTAAATTGATAGCATTAAGCACATGAAAGTATTATGTATGTATATAAATAACATTGCTTTTAATTAGGATTATTATAAGGAGAGAGCGTAGTGTTGGACATAACTGATCGTATTGAAGCCTCAAACTGTCATTTAGTCCATATATAAATAAACTGGTTATAGTTATTTTTGGTGTAATCAATTTACTTTATACAATAATCCAGGCCTCATCCCAGTCTAATTTGTGTTCCTCTCATAATCTGAAGGTCGTGAGTTCGAGCCTCACGCGGGACAAGTCTTTTACAAGCATTGTACTATGTACAATTGAGTAAAAGTTGTTGACTTGTCCTATTGACAGATATTTTCTAGTGGGGACTCAGCCGAGAGTAAACTCAGACAGACGTTAACGCTGCAGACAAATGACGAACCACAGTGTACTTAGACAGAATAATACGAACGCCCTCAGTTTGAATCCCACAGCTTTAATCATAATCACGGTTACATCTTACAACACACTTTTTTTCAACACTCCCATCTGGAAGAAATAAGACACTCTGAGATAGATTTATTCTAACTGTTTTAGAACTGGTCCATGTAAAATGGTGGTTTGGAGGACCCACCCACCTTAATCACAGAGTCCAACTTTAAGCTGCAGGGAGGATCCTCACTGCTGCTTTGTGACTATGTTTAAGTACTGGTTGAATCAAGACTAGGCAGACTATACATAGGTTTAACTGTGCACACAGCCCCCCTCAGAGTCTCCAGGGGAGATTATCTGAATCCACATTGTGTAACCAATGATTTAACACTGCTGGTGTAATGTTAGGCAATTAGTCTCATGATAATATTTAGTTTTAATTTCTCAATTCCTCTGTCAATAATTTAACCTACCGCTGTTTCATAGAGATAAAATAATAATATGAATATTGGTCAGGCTCAGCTTAATACAACTTAACAAGATACTCTGCCCTAAATAGGATAAAGGGCCTGTTTAAGACATGACTGCTTTTCCTTAGATGGAACCTTAACAGAGTCATTTGGCTAAATGAGCATGCTGAAGCCCATGTAGTGGTGTTTATATCCCCCAATCTTAAGATTCTTTTTGAACACAGACCACTGCCCCCTGCTGGTTTGGAGAGCCTCTCCTCTCATGCAGATGCAGAATGTTTACACTAGCTGGCTGTCGGCTGTGGTGGTCTTTATTGTGTGCCAAGAACAACTTTGTGGCCTGGACACAAGCGATTTGAGACACTTTGATGTGCATGTGCCTTTTAGTCTAAGTTACAAGGGATTATTGCCTGCTGATTAGTGCCGATACACCACATACCACCAATGCAGGGGAGAGACTTTGATGCCTACATTGTGGTGTAGTTCCTGTGAAGCGCTTTGAGACAATGTCTGATTGTAATATGCGCTATATAAATAAAACTGAATTGAATTGAATTGAATAGTGTGGTCAGAAGGTTGGGTGCATCAAGTTTTTCATGAACTAGAGCAACACTGTGTTGTCTTTCCCCTCACTAAGGTACAAAGTCTCACATTAATGATGCTGTCTTGTTATGCTAATGTCGTAACATTTAATATGCATAGCATGTGCCTCTGAATAAAGCTTTGGTCTGCTTACTCTAGTTTAAAATAGAAGTCAGCGTACCATCGTTACTCTAACAATACTAGACCAGGTGGAGTTCACTTTGAATGCAAATATCAGTGGGGTTTTTGTTAGGCTGATTAGTCCTGTTTGAAACTTTACGGCCTTTATAATTAAGTATACGCTACGTCTATGTTACAACTACTCAAGCATAAATAAGTTGTAAAATTCCTTATCTGCTAGGCTATGCTAGCAGGCTGCTGTTTATAGAGCCTTAAAGAGACAAATAAAACAGTAAAACTCTGCTGGATTTTGTGTGAAACTGGTCTTTGATTCTGTTATTGTTTGCCACTCTTCAAATCTAGTTCAAGTATTGTCTGCAGGTACAGTTCTCTCTAGTTTCTTATGCAGCAAAGTACTCCACATTTTAATAACATCTTCCTCTTACACTGTATTTAATGAGCTGTAATTGCTGGTGCTTACATAGTGCTGTTACACCCGTCTCAGCAAATCGTGCATTAAGAGGATTTTCATTAAGTACTTACAGCAGCCTGTCCTATAGGCTAAAACAATGCTGTGATCTCATTGGGGCGTTCTGCTATGAAATGATGGAGAAACACTTTGCACTGTGATTTGCATTAAAACGCACAGCACAAAGGTTATTTGACTGTTAACTGACACATAGTTCTTCATCGTTTGATCAATGACAAACCACCACTGGCTACATGCATTGGCAGAAGGAAGGGAAGCTTGGCTGTGGTACACAGGTAGAACATTTCCCTCTAGCAAACATTTTCTGGATTCCTGAGGTGTTACACCTCTTCCTGCATAACTTGACAGCTACAGAAATACAGCAGGTCACTTCTCTGATGACAAATGTGACACTTAATGGGATGTCCCCGAGTGACTTTCCAACGACAGAAATAACTATCTGAGCATAGCGTGAAGGTCATCTCTCTTTCTTGACATAAAAGAAACCTGAAAATAGGAAGTTCAATGTGTTTCCTCGTTTGCTTTAACCAAACGATATTACAGGAAATAAAGGACATCCTGCATTTAAATCCTATTTTCTTTCTTTTTTCAGTCCTACACAGACCACCATAAACCCAGGCTCTCACTTTCTACGATGTTGATTCTGTTGAGCCGGTGAAGCTTTGCAAACAGGCCAGTGTTTGCTCTAGCTGCTGCAGTAACTCCTGCTGAGGTGACAGACTCCCGGGGCAAAGGGCTTCGAGCTGTAAACAACAATGGTGGACAGATGCCGTAAAAATGTGAATTCCTGTTTGAGGACAAATAGCAGCTACAGAAAGAGAGTGTACTTGTGAACTTGGCTCAGGTGTGTCCTCTTAACAGTTTCTAACTGAAGCCTGAAAGCGGAGGACCATCACTTGAAAAGATGTGTTTGTTGACACAATACTCAAGGCCGGTTGAGAAGTTTTCTGGTGGTTGCGTAAGCATGTAGGACACAATCTCACTTGTGAAGTTGTAAACTAGTATCTGTCCTTTCACTCCTATCTTACACTGCAGATCTTCATTCAAACATGTGGTTAACGTGTTTTCTTCAGTGAGGCTGCTGATCTAGCTCTTGTTCCTGTCACCACATCCGGCTCTTTTGTTGACTTGCAAAAAAACTAAAGAAAAAAAAAAACCTTTTGTGTCAGGTATTACTGGGTCTGAACAAAACTGCGTCATTTCTGCTGTATTAAACTACCTTTCATCATTTATTTGTCACTGAATCACACCTATGATTCCAACTGCTGCAGAATTTTCAAAATTCTGTTACGGAAATGATGATTTTCTTAAAGCTGTTTTAAATTTTCTTGGACAAACACTTCACAAATCCATCGGTCTTACAATCCCTTTACAGGAAGAAGGAAATAAACATTTTACCATCATAGTGGTTAAACTTGTTGCCTCCGTCCCGTCAATAAGAGAAGAATGAGGAAACTTGAAAACTTCAAGACTCTTTGTGTTTCCACCTTTTCTGCTGATCAGAGATGGAGTAGATCAATATGTGCGACTACTGCGTAACAAAAGATTGCACGATTTAAACTGCAGATAAAATATGAACATGCATTCCCAACAGATGAGTCTGACTTGTTTTTTTCTCTAGTGTGACGTATTTGAAAAATTAGTCACTGGCCTCCAAAGTGCTTTGTTTACCATGATTATCCAGTGTGTTTACATCCCTGCTGACAAAATGTAAACACATTTCAAAACACTAAAATAAGGTAAAAACAAATAAAGGTTATGATGTAGTTGTAATCTCAATTCATAACCACTGTCATATATTTACCGGTGTTGTTAGTCTTTACTGTACAGACTGGGTAAACACAACACAAATGTGCAACAGTTCGAATGATGCAATGTTTTGTCAGCTCCAGAGAAAGTACTACAGCTTTGTTGTGTATGTGTGGTGCACAGTGAGATGACGGGAAATCACCTTGACTGGAAACTTGGGGTGATTTAACTTTGCAGTGTGTGAAGCTTCAAATGCAACATTAAGTCAGCCCTGCGGCCAATCACACGCCGCGAAGGAACTGCGTCAGAGCCGCCGTAAGCCAATCAGATGTCACCACGATAGTAGAAAAGAGCGGAGACGCTGCCCCCCCTAGTGAAGCAGTAGAGAGCGAAGTCAGGGATCGGGTGACCAGTGGGACCTGAAGGGTTCAACTGAATTTAGAACCGGTACCCGATAATTCCTGACAGCAAACAGCAAACAACAAGGAATATTCCAACATGGTGGTGGTAGCACCAGGGACCGCAGGAGCTCACAAAGTGCTCCTGATATCCGGGAAGCAAACCGGCTCTTCCAGCGGCTCACAGACGGCCTTCAGCCGGCCCATCTCTGTCGTTTTACCGTCATCGGCCAGCCAGATGTCGTCGGATTCAGACTCCAACTCATCTGCGGGGCCGCCGGTGCGAAAAAGACAGAGGCTGACACATTTGAGTCCGGAGGAGAAAGCACTCCGCAGGTTAGTTTCACTCAAATCTTCATTATAATTATACAGCCGGAGGGGAAGAAGTAGTGTAAACGCGGCCATTGTTCCTGGAATTAGACGGAGACACGCCCAAAGATATCGATCCATTCATCTGAACAATAGTAGTCTTATTCAATCAAAACGGGCGACTAAATCTACGATTGCATTAAAAGTATATAGGATTAAAAACAGGTTATCTAAGCGATCTAGGATTGGCTCATGGTGCCGTTAAAAGGCTCATTAAATCGACTGTGTACTTTGAACTAGCTTGTCAAAACTGCTATCTGAATGATCTGACTGAGCCTGGACTCGCCCGGCTCTATTACAGAGCAGGACACTGATATCCTGGTTATGCCTGCGTGGCAGGAACATGGCCGGTGATTGCGCAGTACTGTGAACCCAAAGGAGGGGCAGAGGGGGAGCCTTAGTCAGCATCATGGAAATAATGTGTTAAAAACATGTGTTTTTTCTTTCCTTCCTCTTTCCAGGAAACTCAAGAACAGAGTGGCTGCACAGACAGCCAGAGACAGGAAAAAAGCCAAGATGGGAGAGCTGGAACAACAAGTCCTAGAGTTGGAGCTGGAGGTAACGTTTGTTTGGGAACACCCATCTTTACTCATCACCAACATGCCCTTTTGATATTGTGCAACTTGGACACACACCAAAATGATACTGATCAGAATCACCATATGCAAACCTATAATATTTATGTTGAGCATGGTCAACTTCCGATTTAGAGTAAAAAAAAAATCTATTTTGGTTGGGTCGTGCTTTACTTCCTATTAACATCTGTTCATTTCCTTCTTCCACAGAATCAGAAACTTCACATTGAAAACAGGCTGCTTCGGGAAAAAACAAGCGGCCTGCTGACAGAAAATGAGGAACTGAGACAGAGACTTGGGTTGGACACCCTTGACTCTAAAGAGAAGGTAGGTTCATGTCGAATGTAGAAGGACGTAAAGAGTGGAATCAGGAAATTGGGACTGGAAAATCTTATTCACTTTTTCTTTGTATTGCTCACAGGTTCAGGCTCTGTTGTCCACCGGGAACGAAGCAGGTTTGGGGATCGGGTCTTCTGAGTCCGCAGCACTCAGGCTATGTGTGCCTCCGCAGCAGGTGCAGGCCCAGCAGTCCCTAAATCTGAAGACTTCTCAATGGATACAGATAGTCCTGACAATGCAGACAATGAGGTAAGTCTCTGCCAAAGATTGGTGCATCCGAGACTTCCAAGAAAGCTTTGCTATAACACTAGAGTCGGGTCATGGGTTACCAGGCTAATCCTGTTTCTCTTTTTTTTTTCCCCCTCCCACACTAGTCTGATTTGCTACTGGGCATTCTGGACATCCTTGACCCAGAGCTGTTCCTCAAGTCTTGTGAACAAGACGAGTGCCAGGAGCCGCAGGTGCTGCTGGTTGAAGGAGACGACCCAGTACCTGCCACCACACCTGCGCCTCTGGGGGCCTCATCAGTTAAGCTGGAGACCCTTAATGAACTGATTCACTTTGACCACATCTACACCAAGCCCGTGGAGGAGGTGAGCAGCGGGCAGTGCAGCGACTTGGAGAGCGGCGCGGATGACAAGATTGACGTGGCTGAGTATCCCGTTACTGAGGTGGTGGTTGAGGAGGAAACCGTCTGCATCAAAGATGAACCGGAAGAAGTGGTCATCCCCAGCTGTGATAGCCAGACGGATGGCTTGATCTCTGGAGCCTCCTCTCCTGCCCTCAGCAGCCTGGATAAGGAAGCCTGTCTTGCGGACACCTACAGCGACTCTGGATATGAAGGGTCCCCTTCCCCTTTCAGTGACATGTCCTCTCCCCTGTGCTCATGGGATGACATGTTTGCTAATGAACTCTTCCCCCAGCTTATTAGTGTCTGAATCCAACCCCTCTGCCCTTTAAGTTACAATATAAAAACATAGATATTGTATATAAATATATGAGAACTAATGTGTAGCTTCACTAACTACACATCAGCACACAAAGCCGCGTAGTAACAGAACACCTTTGAACTGGCTGGTATATAGGCTAAAGTTAAGCACATAATCTCCTTTACATTACAGCAGGTCTGTACCACTCGCTCAAATGACTTGTGGTAGGTGGGAGTTCAAGACGGCTTATTCAGCATAACTTAATCGTACAGAGGATTTAATATTAACAAATCTTTCACTCACTGTTCAAGATAAGGCGTGTGTGGAATCCAGTATTTCTGTAATTTTTTTTTTAAAAAAAAGGGGGAAATGGGGACCGATCATTTAAATATTACAACTTATTTATTTGTGTATTCAGCTTCAGAGTCATATGTCCGCATGTAAAAACGTTTTTCTTCTAATTTTTCGATCGCTCTCCTTGTAGTTGCTCTCATTGCATTAAAAAATTTTTGCATTGCATCCTGTCTCCTTGTTTGAATAAATGCATGGTACGTGCAGCCAGTGTTTACATGTCAGAAAACAGGACACTGCTGCTTATACACACTTGATGCAGACTCTATTTACTCTACTATAATGACAAATGATGTATACAGGGAGAAGAATTTCCAAGTGTCTTTTCTCTTTCATGTAACTGCCGTGTCCTCACAAAATTGGGACTTTATTATTACCGTGCATCTGAACACTAAATGCCTCTTGTGGAATTTGTATTAGAAAAGATTTAGTCAAGGCTGAAAGGTCCAGCACAGGGATTCTACCAGGATCTGGAATTTGTGTAACTTGGTTGCTCAGGCACAAAAGAATTGTGCAGTCTCTTGCATGCAGACTAGGGTGATTAGGCCATTTGGCACAGGCACATACAACTCTCACTTTACCATTTAAGAGTTCCACAGTTCCTCACATGTATAAGAGTAACTTGGATGTTGTAATCTTGGGCTTGCAAGCACACACAATTACTTGCACTAACACAAATGATGACTAGATATGTTTATCATGTGGGCAAAAGCCAAAATGTTGAATGGAATGAACGAGGCCATTACACTGAAAACATGTCAAGATCTCTGGTCAAAAACAGGAATTTCCAAGCATCTAAAAGGAACTATTATTAAGGCGGCTTTAGCATGTTTCTCCCTGACAGATATTTCATAATGAAAATGACAGTTAATGACAGTTAATTACAGCACCGAGTGCTTCCCACTCTATTAGTTCAGTATGAAGAAGCACCGGTTATGTATTGGGAGTGTTTTCACAAACAGGTTCATCACGTTTACTTAACAACTATTAAGTTAGAGCCTCTCTACAGATATCTGGTCACCTTCCTCTCCCCACTTGTGATATACTCTCCCATGTGCAGACACAGTGTTTATACAGTATTCTGTGTCTCTCTAATGCAGCACACAGCCTTGCTGCTTTTCTGGGAAGCAGGCCTGCTTGTGTTACATAACACTTCTAATGTAACTGGGAGTTTCCTGGGAGTCTAACCTGAGATAGTTTTAGTCGTTGCTTCCCCACAGAAAATAGGTCAATTTGAGTATTGTTGACATATTTTGCTTGAGGTGAGAATAGACAGAAACACCTTTTCCTTGTAGCCTTTATTCTCATCACAATGAGGCCTCATTCTGTGTGTTAGAGACAGAAACAGTTGCTCCTTAGGATCTGAGGCAGTGATTGGTGTGACCCGCCCAGGGGACAAAAGACCCTGGAGTCCCTGTTGTTGTGTGAGCTGATTAGATCAGGTTTTCAGATGCAGCACTGATGTAATTGATCTCAACTCTGCAGGACGACGTTGCCCGTCTGCATTACACCTAACTCCTTTTTACTACTTACAAAGCTTTGTATTTCAGCCTTCCTTTTGTTTCACAGCAGCTACTCTGCATTAAATCCGCACTGCGGCACATTATCTAGAATAGACAAACAACAAAACTGTTAAATCAGCGATTTCATTGGAAATTTGATCTCTGTGTGTGTGTGTGTGTGTGTGTGTACGTAGTAAGAAACCACATCATCCTTTGACCTGCCTACACTTCAGCTGCATCAAAAAAAGAGTGTGGTGAGAAATTCACCATTTCCTGTCTTCTACATACCAACCACAGCAAAGACTAAATCAGCTGTACAGCTGCTGAGCTGAAACTGAGAAGTATCAGCAAGAGCAGGTTTCGATTTCAGGCTGTAGATTCTGGTTCACTTAGGGAAAACAGATTTCTGTTTCTACTTGGTTTCTACTTGGTGTATGTGAGGTAAAACAAGTCTTTACATCATGTGGTTAACATTAGTACAAGTTGAGGATATATTATATATATTATATATATGTTATAGCTGGTATTGCTTTCGCCCTTTTTCCCGTCTTTCACTGTGATTCCTGCCTATCTGCTACTTCTGTCTGTCAGCTGTTTTGAAACTAAGCACCGTTAAGAATTGATATTCAAATTTTCAACTGAAACTGAAAAGACAAAGGTAAAGGCTTTGCTAGGCACTCTGAGGCAACCTCCTAATATTCTTATTCATTTCTCTTAATCCCAGTTAAACATAAAAGTGACTGGATAGTAACTAGCCAAAGGCAGAGATGTCCAAATTTGTCTTATCATTTTGGCTGTTCATTTAACTGGCTCTGGCTAAAATCGCTCTGGGAACGACACACATTCTTCTAAGCAGCAGGAAAAAAAAGGTTAAATTGTACAAAGCTGGTTGAAGCAGCCTGATTAATAATTTATCAAAGTCAATAAAACACTGATAACTAAACAAAATGACCCTGGATCTGCCATAAATGACTTGATCGGGTTCTTCTCGTAATCAAGCCTGTCAGTTTCACACAAGCTTGACTAGAATCCATAAGGTTTTGTATTGTTTTATATGCTGCAAACTCTATAATCTGTTTGCATTCTGTGCTGAAGCCTTTACAGGATGTAGTCATGACCCACTGCAGTCAGCTGTACCCATCAATGTGCTAACTTGTTGTTAACTAAATACCACATGTACGCCACAATCTAAATGTCATGGCCTTCATTCAACAACTGACAACCCAACTTACCACCAAGTAGTGTGTTTTTATGTGTAAAAAGAGCCCAAATCTACACCTAAACACCAAAGTGAAATCAACTTAGTTCTGGAAGTCAAAGTTCATGCCTAAATTAGAGCCAGATTTGTCATGCTAATATGACACTGTTGTCACCATATGCACGGATTTGGATAAACCTTACCGCATGTCTCAAGTTACTACGCTCAGCAGTATTATAAAGAGGATTGCTAAACCTTCACGGACAGCTGCCACCTCCATGTAAATACAGGTTTACAGTGGGAACTTCCCATCTCTTTAAACTATGCTGTGTTCTAAATATGAACATTTAAAGCGAAACAATAACAGAACACGTACGCAAATTGACAACTTGAAAGATAAGAAAAAAAAGAAAAGCACCTGATCAAACAGAATTTAAAGTGAGTCATGTGTAAAGCAAACAAGAGGTCAAGGCAGCTAGAAGCGCATAACGAGGCTCATGTGACAGATTTCTCATGTGAGGGGTAATGATAATGGCGTTGCTGGTTGGGGGTGTGATGATAACACTGAAAAAGTCACGGTCACATGACCCAAACAACCACCGAAGATCTCTCAAATGTCTCTCTTTATTAAAAGGCTGACGAGTAGCTGATCACAAGCTACAAAGAGGGGGGTATAACCTTGGTATTTAGGGCACGTTATGATTGATTCAGCTGTGGAAAAGTGAGTCATCCTCTACGTAATGGCCAACAAACAACATCTGTCCGTCTGTTTGTGGAACACAAATGACCAGCGTGTTTAAAAAGACTCACTGCTGCCCTCAGTCACCTCTTACTAACCAGCAATGTTTGTTCAAACAGTCTTCCGGCTTCAAAGTGCATGTTCCTATTGTCTGGATTTAAATCAGGTTGCACATTCCACAGGATTGTGCAGTATATATCATTATGCAAGAAAAAACATGACTTTATAACTCGTCTGTTTGTCACAGTCAAGTCAACCCTTTCTTAGGTGTGTCAATCTATGTGAAAACAAAGACAGTATGTGATCCATGACGCACACACTACACTCTTGTGCTCAGTCAAGGTGGCCTTCTCAAGCTGCGAGAGAGATCGTTATCCTCAGTTACCAGTGGCAACAAAGGAGGGTCAGTGGAGTGTGTTAATGCATGCCTGATCCACAGCACAGACAGCCCTGAAGGAACACTGAGGCTACTTATGGCATCCAGACGTGTTCCTGAAAGTCAAGGATATGCAGTTCTACGTGTGGGACTGAATGTAGATTTTGCAAGGATTTTAGCTCAGCACACCTCTGTGCAAATAGTGTTCCCTGGGTCAGCGCATGAGGTTCAATGTTTCCACATTTCAGGTAAATGAGTGTGTCAAACTGCACATCACAGTGAAGGACAAACATCCACCAGCAACAGCAGGAAGCATAATGTATTTAAGCAGACTACAAAAATATGCACATTTTCCCCCAAAACAATGATGACCACATTCACCTTAGATATAAATTCACACATCACATCAGGAGCAGCAGACTGTTTGGAACCATACCTAACGTCAGCAATTAGGGAAAAAATGAGATGATGACACAGTTGGTATAGCCTCTGACAGCAGGTTAGTCCAGGCTTCCTGAAGAGATATTTAATAGGCACAAGCTAATGCATGCTGCGGGAGAACTGGCGTCACACATTACACAAGGCTTCATTGCCATGGTTTCACTTCCTGTACATGTGGCAGGTCTGCATGAGACAGCCTGTCGGCTGGAAGGAAACATTAATCACTTGGATTCCTCCTACACTGCGAAACAGATTCTCTTCCTTTGAAGCTCTCTCAAAGTCAGCAAACCCACGTAATATAGATTCACAGCAGATCAAGAGGATTTAAACAGTCTATCTTTTTATTTAATCTAAATGACTAATCTAATTCAAATTCTGAAGTGCTAACCGTCTGAGCAAACTTTTAGAATAGAGTTGTTATTTTTCTGTCCATAACTTCTGGGTGTCCATTCATTGCCAGCTTGAACAAGGCCCCTGAGGTTATAAAGGCTCATCCATCAGCCTGTGCTTCTCTGCATCAGTCAAGTTGAAGATGATCACAGAGCACAGGCAGACAGGCATGCAAACATATACACAAGTCTGGTTCTTTCATGCTTGGGATTTCAGCTTTCATGTTTTTGCATCAGGAACACCTGAGCTGTCACAGCTTGTACTGTGTGTGTGGTAATATTAAACATTTCCACAGTCATCAGTTTGAGTCACACTAGAGAGAGAACAGTGTTGCAGTCAAAATAAAGTGACCCAAATCCGATTTTTTTGCGACCTGTATCTGATGTTGTCATGACATTCTGAACAGCTCAATTCCGATTTTTTTTATATCTGACCCAGGCCACTTTCATATGTGGTCCTAAATCAGATATGTATCCGATTTTTTGCAATGCGACCTCAGTCTGAACGGCTATGCGGCGTATATCCGACTTTTGCACCAGCGAAAGGTGACAGACGTCACAATTCTGCGACATAAGAGCGGGCAGACAAGCGGTGTAGTTAGCAACGAGCGCCTGTTGCCAGGAAATAGAGCCCAACTTCAACTCGCTTGCTCACAGAGGAGGGAGATGTCGACTCTCTTGCCGTGAAAGTGATACAGAAAGACGCTCGCAGACGTATTCAAAGGTTCTCGTCATTCTGAAATTATGAAGGAAGTTACTGTCGTTAAAAGCAGTCACATTACTATCGCACCAGCAGCTACTGCTCTCTTCCTTCTCGGCGTTCTTCTTAATATTATTTAGTTGTTATTATGTTGGCAACGATCGGACATTAACATAAACAAAGCCACACAAGCACACATTTTGTGACATCGTGTCCTCTTCTGCGCATGCGGGTAATTTCAGGGCCACAGTCCGTTCACACAGGAGAGTGGTAGCAGTCGCATATTATTTTGTAAACACCAAGAAATCGGATTTCACCAACAAATCCGAATTGAGCATTAAGACCTGCAGTCTGAACGTAGCCTAAGACCTACCAACATCTGGCTTTTGTCTCAATGGGAAAAGAGACATTCACTGACCCAGTCAAATGATTCTGTGGAACTCACGGGTGTTTTTTATGACTGTCTGCCTCCATTCTACTGAGAGACGACTACATCACTGTTCAACAATGACATGGACAAACTGTACAGTCAGATGTAAAATAATCAGAGGCAACAGTATAGCAGCAAATTTTTACCAACTCTACCCACAACAGGTGGTTTCCCTCTTTCCTTTAGGATAACACTATGCAGCTATTTTGGTCAGCAGGGAAGATACAGTCTTTAGCCTTCTTTGACCTGTAATGTGTACTGGTGTGACAAGTCACTTTGAACTTGGGGAAAAATTACAAAGTGACACAGAAGTCTGTCTAATCAAGCTTTGATCCTGATAGATCTCTGGGAAAAAAAAACATTTTAGGGCAGCAAATGTGTGTAAATGACTTTAAGTCTGGGTGCCCTCAACTGTTTGAGCAGTGATAAAAGTGAGTGCATGTGCAAAGAGCCAGCTGCAGGGCATTTATCAGTAGGACAAAGGGTTAACTAAGGGAACAAGCAGAAGCAGGGAGATACAATATGGAAACTGATCTGAACCTGCCTTGTAGCAATGTCATACTTTCTGCCAACAGAGGGTTAATGGTGATTAAAGAATTTGAACTTAAACGCTTATGTCTGAATTTAAAGTTGATTTTCAATACAACTCGTTTACGTAACTCCAAGATAGCTTCAGCTTTTCGTTGCACAACTTTTCACCACTTAAGCAAATACCGCACGCAGCCAGATCCACTGTCATAACTGCACATGCACAAAGCGGTTGCCACTGCAGGAGAGTAAATATTGAATTTTCCTGTAGGCGGCTTGGTTGTTCTGCTTTTTGATATGACGGAGCGGAAAGAACACAGGGTTTTGACATCAGGACACCTACACAAATTCATCCTTATCTCAATCCTCTCAGTTTTAATTAAACATATTTTCTGGTAGATATCATTTCAGCTGTTCTTATTTGTGACAGCTTGTATTGGCACTGATCAAAGTTTAAGCTTGTTCCACTCATAATGTAAGCTTTGACTAAAACTGATACATGGATGCCTTTATCCTCATAAATGTTAATTTGTAATCTCATGCCGTTTCATCTTGTTCCTGTTCATTACAGCTACCACATTTAGACTTCAGTTTCTTTTTAATGATCAGTTTCTTTGTAGTTTCATCTCCTAACATACTGTCTTTGACACTCTGCTGTGCTCTGCTTTCAGATCAGTAGTAGATTTTTTCTTCTCTGCTTTAAACACAAGTGTTTATGACAGAAAGTCTAAACACACCCACAATTCATAAACAGTCTGCAGCTGTTTGTGTCCACACCGTCTCAAACTTAAACCCTACTGTATATCTCGGACCACAATATGGGGTTCATGGCCAGCTGTTGAAACATTCTCTTTACTGTTGCTGCAAAAACCACCAGGTGTTTGTAACATCTGTCACATCTGTTTGGACCATACTACGACTAAAGATGCACAAACCAAGCTCAACACTGATGTTGGCCAGTAAATTCTGCTTTTAAACATAAAAAACAGCATTGTTCAATGACTGCCAAAACAAGAGGAGCGACAAATGTCTTCTGTCAGAATTGAATACAAAGTTTTTATCATAGTACTGTGCTGGTTCTATGTCAGTGTCCTACGCAGAGCTTTGTAAATGCATATCTACAGGGGGCAGTGCCAGAGAAAGTGCAACAATCAGGAGTAAAGGCTACCCTCGTCTTGTTGGTGTTTGTCCTGTTCCAGCAGAATTCCCATCCTCAAAAACGTCTGCCATCTCCAATAAGCGTCTACAACACATTGGTCATAAATCACCCACTACTAACCACTGCAGTCATTTTTCTGGCAAGTGCAGAATGAAGTAGTTGCTAAAGAAGTAGAAGTAGATCCCAATATTTTGAATATATTTTCCCAAAATGCAATTCACAATCATGTTTTGTTGGACTTCTACTGCCTTACACATGCACCCTCTGTTTACAAATTTGACCTGATGTACTACTGCAATACATCACTGATGGCTCATCCTTATTTTTTTTAGACCAGAAAGCCCCCTGCACCTAATTTTGTCACGCTGAGTGGGAAAAACTATAAAAAGGTGAAATGCCCCTTTGACATTGCCCTTTTTTAAAAAAAAATCTAATTTAGGTTTCAAATTTGCATGAGGGTAAATCAGCAACAATCAGAGGAATGTAAGAATATTATAAACATTCTTTCATAAAATTTTACTTAATAGTATTTTAGTTATTTGCAATAATATTTTGCACAATTTTGAGTTTTGTACCCGGAGGCGAGGGCTTTTAAACCTCAGTGAGAAGTTCAAATGAAAGAATTTTTTGTTCTCCCCCACTCAACCGCACCCACCCACCCTTGTGTTTTCCCCTTCCACACCGCACCCACCATCCAACCCCCATTTAGCGTGAAGGTGTGGGGGTTGGTTGATCTCAAGCTCTCAGACTGTGTGGCATTCTTGAAATGTGTGCTGGCTTGCTGCTGCCTTCATTCCCAATCCCAACCCTCCTCTTCCAGGCAAGACTCTCTCTCCCCCTTTAGCCTATATAGTGCTGCTCTGACACCACATAACCACACACACACACACACAGACCGAAGTGACTGTGACCTCTCCCAGCTCATGGCGAAAACACAGAACATCTTATCATTACTGGATAAAGAGGATGAGAAGTTACTGGAAGATGGCCTTGTCAGAAAGAGGACTGAAACAACATGTTTGGCCAGTTTGTTTTAATCATCTACAGTCACATCTTTCCATTCCTCCAAAATGTTAATGAATGCAATAAAAGTGAACCAGAGTTCATTGTTCTAAGCTGGCAGAGAGCCACGGATCAGCCGCATTTATTCACATCCAGATCAGAAAGCGGGGCCCGGGGTTAAGGGTCAATATGAGGGTTTAGCTGAGTTCAACAGCCCCATAAAGTGTCAGGATACTTGATTATTTACTCATCAGGCCATTGTTTAAATCATCTGTGTGCACATTTAACAAAAGCTTTTTAAATTTTAAATTTGAGGCCTGTTACATTTTCAAAAGGACATCTGATGGTCAAAAACACAGCGTCGAATAGAGTGGGTCATTCTGGGACAAGTGTTCTGATCAACAGGAAGGGGGTGAGTTTACTATTAATTTTACTATGGAAACATCTGTAGTGTTTGATAGCAAGAGTTGCAATGAAATCTCAATACCACAAAATGCAGAAATAACACAAGAAGCAGGAAGTTTGGTGCACACACACAAGTTCAGAGCTACAGAACTGAAGATTTGATCAAATCAGGAAATACAGTATCAATTTGTGAGTGATAACTCGAGTCAATGTCGAGTGAATGTCAGACTGCCCTACAGACACAGATTAAACATGAAAGATACTGCATGCAGCGCTGTTACTTCTTGCTTCTTCATAAATAAATACTTTTATCCCTGCCTTCACATGTCTAAAACCATGTCCCTATAGAGTTACAAAATCTAAAGCTTTACTGTTGTGTTGTTGGTGCTGGGATATGTCTTATGTTGACATTTTCTCTGCAGCTGGCTGTGGTGAACTTAGTTTGAATGCAATAACTGACGTGAAAAATTGCAAGTCAGCAACTGTTTTTTTTTTATTTTTATTTCAGAGAGGAACACTGACACAGAGAGAAACCATTTTGCCACGGCCAGTTCCTCCTTGCTGACCCACTAAATCAGTGAACCATCTTTACTGTCCTTAAGACTCATTTATCAGCCTGCATCCTGCCATTACACTTTCAGATATTTGCTCTGAAGTCTGGGGAGGATGTATTGCCCCCCCCTCATTCCTGACCAGCAGTAGCATGTTCAGAGGGTCCAGTGTCTGGTAGTGTTCAAATGAGGCACATCCCTAATTGATGGTTTCAGGGGAGTGTCTAAGAGTTTATGTCAGGCTTGGGGACGGATTAGGAGGAAACTACCAGAACTTGTAAGTGCACAATGATTCTACTGTGATTCTGAAAAAGGTGCAAAAATCTAATGAAAGACGTCTCAATGTGTACAAGGAAGGCCACACACAGATCAGGCAGACGGAGCTCTTACTGGTCCAGACCCTGGAGCACCTTTAGGTAGAGTTGAGGTTGAACCCTGAGGCACTGCAGGTCTGCAAAACTACTCAGCTTCCCCCCACCCAGATTACCGCTCCCTCCCTGCACACCTCCTCAGGCTAGGGCCCCGTCTACAGAGGTCTTTAACAAAGACGACAGCGAGGACAACACCACAAAACAAACAAACAAAAACAACACACAACGACACAACTGTCAGGTCCTGCTGTAACATCATGCAGCAACAAATACAGTGTGCGGCGTGTGCATGCCGATCCACAGATGTGTGCAAACATAAATCTACCCAGAGTAGCTGCCCCAACTCCACATTCCACACTAGATAATGTCTTCAACAGGCTGCATAGCACTTGTTATTGTTGCTGCACTTGTTTTTACTGCCTCTGTGTCTTGGGGCTTACAGGTCACATGATGAGGAGAGTGGTGGGATCCGGTCATGTGACACAAGGCACTGGAGACCAATACCAGGACTAAGATTAGACGACACAGGGTGAGGGATAGATGGAAACATAACATAATGCTAAGCTATAGTTTGACACCTGATTACTTCTATAGGCAACAGCTCATGTTTCGGGTCTTCCAGTGCAGCCTGTGGTTATCTGGGGCACGTCTGCATGTTCATTCATTGTTCTGCACCAGTCATTAATCACAGACTCACTAGCAACTTGAGATGTGACAATGGAACTGGGTGACAGTTTCCACCCAGTTAACAGTTTAAAACGACTACAATAGCTTTGTGTGATGTGTTTATGTAACAAATGGGACGTGTTATCTAGCTTGTTGACAGAATGACACAAGGTATTACACCTCATCTTCCCCTGATGACCTGTATAATGATGAACAATGTTTAAATCTGGCCTTTAGCCTATAGATTTAGTATCAGATGTATCTGTTTATAGGGACTATGGGTGTGGTTGGGATGTCTGTTGGCATCGAAGCAGGTTTGGTCACCCAACGAACAAGCATTTCTTAGACTTAGGTGCAGCCAAACTGGAAAAGAAAACGGTTACAGAAGCAAGTATGACCTGTTAATGGAAGAGCGTAAAGTTTTATGCTAAACAAAAATGAGAATACTTCACTGTGTCTCCTGAGATAACAAAGATTAAACATAACGCCCCCATTTTTAAAAAGCACCTTAAAACGTATTTATATCCATCCATCTTCTGTATCCACCGTGTCCTGTAGTACAGGGTCACAGGGGGCTGGAGCTATCCACGGACAAACATTCACACTCGCACTCACACCTATGGGCAATATAGAGTCACCAATTAACCTAACAAGCACGTCTTTAGAATGCGGGAGGGGGCCAGAGTACCCAGAGACAACCCATTGAGACACAGGGAGCATGCAAACTCAAGAAAGGCCAGAATCGAACCAGTGCTACCCACTGTACCAGGGTGCCCCAAGATAACTGTATCTTTAGAGTAAATTTGCAAGATTAATAAGATTATATTAGCATCTGTTTTTCAAGTCAAATATAAATGCTGGTCCAAACTCCTTATCACTGAAAGGGTTACTTACTGAAAGAAGCACTAGTAATCAGTCACTGAATGGTGGTAATCATGTGATCACACCTTTCACAGCCAAAGTAAATATCAGGTAGTAGAAAGCATCAATGTTCAAGATAATGTTTTACAACTCATCAATAACATAATTCTTCTCCTGCTTTGCAGCAGATTCCTGACACAGCCTTCCAGATCAATTAAAAGGTCTTTATAACTGTAAATAGGCCAGACAAAGAATGTACTCCAGTGAGATGGGGACTAAAAATAGATGCACAAATTGAGGGGCTGTCACCACAAAGCCAGTGGGAGAATACATTTTCATCGGCAGCTTCGTCTTCCCTGCCTCTTTCTGTTTTTTTACACAACCATTCCAGGGTGAGAGGGATTTTTCCTCTAGTCACAGTGTGTCTATGAGGATTCTCAGTCATCCAGGTCATTTTTCATTCAAGTTGCTTGGGTCAGCAAAACGTCTTTAAGGAACTCTTAACAAGTCCAGTGATCCTGCTTCAAGCTCTTGAGTCTTTGATCAAGAGCATGTAATGGGCAGCATTTAGGGATTTATGTTGCTACTATGGTTCAGGCTGACAGAAACACAGAGGTAGAGGACTGCCAAAAATGTAGCGTAGACCATCAGTCTGTGTCATATCAGATTTTATAAATGTGTACCCCTCTCCATCTGTAACTGTTGTACAGTACTGTAATTAAAAGGTTTTTTGATGCACAAACCTACAGCCCTACAGCTTACTTATATGATAAGAGGACTGACAGAGTTCTAAAAATATAGGTGGAATACAAGAGTTTGTAGAAATACAAATGATGGGATCTGCAAAGTTTTACTATGATGCATACATACCAACAAAGTACTACAAAGTTGAAGTGTTTTTATCCATGATCACATAGCTCCCCCTGGTGCTCAAATGCTGTTACTACACCATGAAACTGTGAGAAAAGTTTCCCCCTAACATGTAATGAAGCAGCAGCACCACTACTTTATACATAGATGTCACATGCTCTGATGCCACAATAAATCTTCCCCAGAGTAAAAAAGCATTCATTAAAATGTTAAATACCAGCCTAAATGATTCAACTTCTCTATGAGCTGTGACAAAATTAATCACAGTGTGAAAAATCAGGGATATGAGGCGCTTATTAAAATGTACCGCACGATTTCTCATGAGGAATAGCTATAAAAACCTGCAGCCAAAATTGTAATAGCCAATAACTTTTGCAAATTGGCTGGCTTTAGATTGAATAAATAGAGTTCTTATTTTAATTACCCCAAATGAATGTGGCGGATTAACTATCTGCGCTGCTAAAAAACTACTGGGGGAAGCATTGAAATGCAAAGATAAACCTCCTAATTATTCAAAGTTTTACAATTCTTTTTTTTTCCCCCCATCAAAGAGTTTGAAAAACTACCCTTTTTTTTGAAAATCAAGAGCTCCTCTTTCAACTTCATTTACCAGGCAAAACAATGTAGTGTGGGCAGAGCTGCACATCTCCAGTGGCCAATTTCTGGATTTGAGACATAACTCTGGGGATTAGCTGGAACAGCAGTTAATTGCTTTAAACCAATGACGCTGAATTAATCCTTTGATTTTTGGACTCCTTTTATGATTAGAATGAGAGCGTGAAGCAAAGGGAGGGAGAAGAGAGAAGAAAAAAATGTGAGAAAGAGAGAGTAATGGAGAGGAAACAGAAGAAACAACAACCTGACAATGACTCAGGCAGCAACAACTAGCTCAACAGTCTTTCATCAGGAGGTAATGATATGAAACCTGTAATCTACGGTAGGCGGGGGCTGGGGGGAGGAGGTGGTGTCGAGATCAGATGACTAATTATACTCTGCTCTGAAGCCTGAAGGAGCACACTCTGGAAAGCAGTGCAGGTCAAAGCAGGTCTGAGTCTCTGATCGCCCAGAGAAGAAATATCAAACAGGCCGGCTCTAATTTCAGCTTTCATTTCTGACTCAGCAGGTGGTGGCTGAGGCTGTGTTTTCAGCTGAAACACTGCTAGAGATGTCTTTATACTAGTGTTTAATGAAGTTTATACAAATAAGACAATTATTAGGCCCTCAGCAAGACCACACATCCATGTGAAATAAAGAGTATGAAAAACAGAGAGATAAAGTGAGAGAGAGGTAGGAATGTTCATTATAAATAATCTGTTTTTTTTTCTCTGGCTACCTACCAATGATTAATCATTTTAACTAACACTTTAAGTTGGACCCAAAGACTCACTTCTCTCTAACTCGGGTGGAGGAGGGAGGGGAGGGCAGAGGAGGGAGCGGGGCGCTGAGAGATTTCATTGGACTCGCCCAATGTCCTTCAAGAAAATCAACCAATGGACTGCATTACATGTCTCAAATCCCATCGCAGCCGATAAGAATATTTACAAGATACTTTTTTGATTCAATTATGACATCCCTGGCCCAGAAATGTGCGTACATTACAAGTATATTGTAATCCAAACATTACACTATTTCCAAAAGCATCATCTGCTTTTGCTCACTGTGGTGGAGGTGAGGCCAAGCAATGAAGCTGCGTGGGTGCTGGGAAGGAGTTCCACAAGGCCTCTGCAGAAGAAGATGGGAAGGGAACATGCATGTTTGAGATATGATGAACACTCCTAATGTTCATTAGTCCCTTTAAGTGTCAATATGTGCTGCGAAATGTATTCTTTGCCCCACTATGTCTCGAAATTCATCACCTTGCTAGGGACTGATCAAAACCTGGCATAGGTGACCGATGAGAGCTTTCACATCTGTGTTTTGCATCAGATTTAATTTGTATGATGTTAGAAAGATCTCAGTTTATCTCAGCTCCCTGGGAGTATGGTATCAGATCTATGTGCATCAATATGCACAAACACATAAAGAAAAGTCATGAAACAGGGCACAAAACCACCAAGTTCGAGACCGCTCTGTCGACTGAAGGCAACACAGAAAGAGGCCACACATATTTCTCTTTCTGCCGTTGCCTCTCTTCCATGTGTCTGTCAGGGAAGACCCAGGCTTCAAGTGAGTGTGACACCCTCCCATCAGCCTAATTATCAGTGTAAAAGCAAGCATGGCACTTCAGCAAAAGTGGCAGAACCACTCCATATGTCCTCCACCGCCACTCCATAAGTGTGCCTGTGAAGATTTATTTAGGAGTACTGTTTTGACTGAATATGCATCAAGATTTAAGGTTTAGCTCTACAGCAGAGTGCAGCCAGTTGTCATTTATTTTCTGTGTGTGTATGTGCAGCTGCTTGTCACAATAGAGGATTTCTTTCTTTTTATAGAGCATGGCAGGTAGAGGATTTTCACAAGATGAGCTCTGGGTAAACTCTGACCTCCCACTGAGATCAAGAGTTTGTCCAGAACTCAGAAGAGACTCGAAAGTCCTTTAAGGCCGGAGGTATGTGGACACCTGCAAAACAAACAGCAGGGCTCTGCAGTATGTTTTAATTGAAGTTTATTTAAAAGGGAGTAAATAGTGCATTTGTTGGAGCTATTTTTAGCAGCAGATTAACACACATTTGGTGCTCCAGTGAGTATTTGGAGCCAGAGGATGGTCTGGGCGGGACTGATTAAAAATAGCCTGTGTTAGCAGCGGAAGCGAGGAAACATGTCACCCACTGCAACTGTGTGCCTGACTGATAATTCAGAGGATGCATCACTATTTGGCCAAGTCATTTAGTAATATAAATACAGGAAATAGGAGTCAGAGAGACCTTAGTGGAAATAAACGTCTCCAATTTGTCCTCAATGCCCCTCTCTCTCCCTCTCTCTCTATCTTCGGTGTGTTTATTGTAGTCCTGCCTTGGCCAGTGTCTCTGAATGGAAAATGATAGCCCCTGTTGTGATGCATTTATCACCCAGCTGACCTTCTGCGACTCGCCACTAGTCGACACCGGCCTTCGAGGCAGAGACAGCTCGAGAGTTGCTCCGGCCATTATCAAAATCATAATTCATTTTATCGTAAAATCTGCGCTGTATTCCAGACGGATGCCCGACATCACTGCTCCTGGCCTGGCGGAGGGCTCAGCAGTGTCGTAACCTTGTGATAATGTTTCATTTTATTCTCTCCTTGTCTTCCTGTACAGTAATACCTCAGCTGGATCATTTGGCCCATAAAGCTTAAGACTTTCTGGGAAATTGGATTTGAAGCTGAGTGAAGGCCCTGAGGGCTGTAACATGATGATGTTTGGGTACCGAAAAATCCTCTTTGTGGCGTTTTTTTTTTCTTCTTTTCCTCCCACTTATTTCATGTTTCTATCAATTATTGAAAGTGAGGTGCTGTCGCCTTTAAACTTTATGAATTCATCTATTCTCACAGCCCAGGTCCCTTCTGACACTTGAAGAAACTGCAGCACTAAAATCTGTGGTCTTTCCTATTACTCACAGAAAAAGGAACAGAATGAGTGTAGGAGGGAAATTGTAAAGATCATCATAGATCAAAATCAAAGAATGTTAAAAAAAAAAATCTCTAAAAAGACACACAAAGAGGTAGACAGACCTGCCTTTGAGAAATTAAATCAGACTACAGCTGCAGGTGTACTAGCAGCCCTGAAACATGAGTTTAAGCCCCACACAGCTGCTGCTTCTGCACTTTCTCTCCATTACCTTAGTGTGGACTGCCTGTGGTGGGTCAATATCACGGGAGCTGCAGCCTGAGGGTGGGGGGTGGCGAAGATGGAAGAATGCAATCTCCTTGCTAAGCCTAGACCCCCCCCCTGGAGCTTTGGACTTTATATTTCATCCAGCACTGTGTCAGCTTGTGCCTGCAGCACCTGATCACGACCACCCTTCATTTTCAGGACCACTACAGTACAGATGTCTCTTCAGGAGACTTGTTTAAAAAAAAAAAACAGTGCAGATTTGACAGAAAGTCCTCATCAGTCAGTGTGCAGAGGTCAGTGCTGTAATAAGCCTTATGGCTGTCATGCTTTAGCCTTTGGACTACAGCCCCAAGAGGCTGAATAGATGTTAAATAGTAAATGACAGTTCATGCATTATGTATGGTGCTTTTTCAGAGTACGAAGACAGTGGTTGAAATATTCCTAATGCTCTCTGTGCTTTTGTGTCTTACTGTTCATCACCAATGAACCATTATCCTGTCAGAAGTGAATGCTGTTTAAAATAACTGCAGGATTAATAATTCATGAACATATAAACTTACACAGGTCAAGATTTAACAGATGCACACGGCAAATTCAGGAAATATTCAGTTAAAAATCTCCAGATGTACTCTTATACCATCCATAAAAAAGTTAAATATGAAAAATATTAATTTTAGAGTGTGTGAGTTTTAATCAGGAGCTTATTCTGTGTATTTCTTAATAAAAAAAGCACATTTAGGAGTCCACTTCTACTCCATGTATGTGCTCTAACTAATCATTGGTCAGCAGTGTGTGTGTGTGTGTGTGTGGGTGGGTGGCAATAACCTTTAACCCCAGTGTGACTTACTTGGGGTCCCAGCAGGTGGTGAAGGGCCAGTTCAGTATTGGTATTAGTGCCCCCAGCAGTCAGCAGTACTGGCAGCAGATGACCTCCCTGCAGCAGACAAATACACATAAATACACATACTTATAAGTTCATAAGAATTGGCATCATCAATACTCTAACCATAACAGATCTGTATTCAATCGTTCTTGTTTAGTACAAACGTAATTTAAATTGTTTTAACGTTTAAGGAAAAAATGTATTCAAAGATACTTTTACATCCAACAACTGCTAACAAATAAAAAATTTAATTTCAATTCTTTATCTGAAAATGTATCACAAACTTTATAAGAGGTTGATATTTTCAGGACTTATAAATGACCAGCGTGTTAGTATTTGGCGCCCTCCTGTGGTTGTATCTACGTAGTTCATCTCTAATGGGACTTGTCACCATTTGATGGTCATCAAATCCTTAATAAACGACCTCACAGTTCGTCAGTTTTGTTGCTTATGTGTCAAAGCTGCAGGTTATTCATACACTCATGCTAAGATTTGAAGTCACGGATCCAGTCATTTACACTGAATACTGCATCACTGCTGAAGAGTCAGCCCACACTGGTTACTATGGAAACATGATTAAACTTCTGTTAGCATGTCTGAAGACAAATGAAAGTGAAAACCAATATGTTTATTTTTACAATGCTGCTCAAATTACAGAACACACCAGCTTTTGACTATTTATGGGTTTTTTTGTATAGAGCTGTTGATTATGTTACCATTTTTACTGTAATTGTGTGGTTGTTGGTCTGTATTTTATATGAAAAGTCTCTGATTATAGGCTCACATGTGAAAGTAAACAATACTGTATCAAGTAAGGGTGTAGTGCCCCTTGTTAGGGGTTAAAAGGAGCCACTGCAGATCTTATTGTATGCAATATCCTTCATTTATAGCCAAGCTTTCTATAGTGGATGAAAGCATTGACACAACAAGAGGCCTCTTAAACATACAAGCTGCTGTAGTGGCAACAAATACCACACGTCATTTGTCTAAAAGCATGGTTACAGTGCCACTTGCAGTCAAACGGCGCCGTCCGTCACTCTGACAATTTTACGCTTCGAGGCTTTATGACCACATCTATTCCCATGATCTCTCCTAACACATCAAACACAATATGAATTCTGCTGCCGTTTCTGCTCAAATGTCGCTAACCCAACCCACCCCCCACCCCCCCGGTCACTCCAAGCTCATTTCATTATCGACAAGGCCATTTGACTCCCAGGCGGATGGTCTGCGAGATTAGGATCTGTCAGATGTCAGGTATAGCCGCCTTTGAAACAGGGCTGTTATTTTCTCACCAGGTCTCACCAGAAAACAAGGCTGGCAGCAGCACTAATAATGCAGTGTCAGAGGAAATGTACATTGAGTTGGAGGTGATGTATGATAAACACAGGCTTTGGATTTGTCCCGGTAGAAATGCATAAAACAAAGCCACTAAAACGCAAAGAACGCCTGTGCCCATAAAGATGGAGAGAAACTCATACCGTTTAGCATTCATATTACAAAGAAATAAACTAGGTTACTTACAGGAAGTGAATTAGTAGGAAGTCCTGAAGTGAATCTGCACTGTTTTGAAACATGTAGGCCTACTAATTATTCTCCAATGATGAAAACATTACAATTTAAATACGTTTTGACTGTAGGCTGTAAATGAAGAGGTTTATAAAGAGAATTAGGATGGGAAGCTCTAGCAACTGTGTCAACCTTAGCACATGGAGCTGAGGGAGGTGGGGCAGTTGGCAACTAGCCAACAAGCAACAAATCCTATCTGGGGAAAAATGTATTTTTATGTGGTCCATCTCCCGTCCCCTTCCATGGAGGAGGCAGGATTTATGACCTATGCTGCAGCCAGCCACCAGGGGGCATTTGACACGTTTTGGCCTTACTTTTGAGGAGCCGTTATTTTGTCAGTCTTTATACCGACCTGCAGTTTAAGAATTTGGTTACATTATGGTTCAAATGATGCGTTTGTGAGGTTGTCTATTGGTGTAAAAACTTGCATCTGAGTAATGGGTATGGCACCATTGTGTGTTCTTTCTTGCAGCACTACAAGGAGACCTCCTGGTTTTAGCATCACTTTAGTTGAAATCATCATTATATCCTGAACATGACAAACACCTTGCACGGTGCATACTGTACTTTAAATCTAGCATTTATTTATCAGACAGCAGTGCTGCCGAATCCTCTACACTAAATGTCACTGTTGTGAACCCACGTTCTCTCCGTGTTTATTGTCAGCCAACACCTGATTTTCTAACGAGGCAGATTTGTCACAGGAAACTTTTTCTGACATATTTCTCATACAAAAAGGTTAGCTGCAGTTCACCATCATCAAAAGAGCCTGCTGTATGAAAGAAATACAAACTGAAAGCATCAGGAGAAACTGTCATTTTCAGGTGCGTTAACATTAAATATTCAGGAATGTGCCTGTTTGTTTGTTCTTATTTGATGTTTGCTGAGGTGTAGTAACACAGCTGTTAGACAGGAATCAAACGAATAAGACAGACAAGAGAGGGTCGAAAATGTACAGAGAACCCCTAGAGTGTGCTTCAAACATCCTAACCCCTTTTTTCCTTACTGTAATTACAGGATGTGGTGATGCACTAAAATCAAAAATACCTTTAAATATAAGCCAGACTGTATACTGTAACCTCACCTTGCAGCATCACTCAACTGTAGGTGGAGGTCAGGGACTGGTGAGAGGTTGCCGTTGCTGAGCGTGGCATTTTCACTAAAAAAACAGGTGATGCTGGAAGACAATGAGGCGCATCTGTAGAGTTGTCTACAGGTTTGCAATTATTTCTAGCTCTAAATGACAGCCTCCTACTCTGAAAGAAAGCGGCAGCAGTGGAGTGTCAAAAATCATCACTATAATGCAGGTGAATCCTCATCAACACCTATGTTAAAAGCAAAGAACAGATAAGGTCCTCCAGCTCACGACTGCTATACAACAAACGTGTTAACTGTACGTTATGATGGCTTAAAGTTATGCACAAAAATGAGGCATGACCACTTTCGTGTGACCAATGAGGGCCATCTAATCCTTGCCAGCTGTCTGCCTGTGGGCTACCCACCAAGAGCTTCCACTGAGCCCAAAAACCACTCTTCAAAAGTGCAGATAATAAAATCTTAGGTCAAGGCTTAGGTTTAAATTAGAGCAAAATAAGAGTATACATTATACACAATGTGCATCAAAGCCAGTAAACTAACCTCAAGGAAAAGAAGTGAGGCGATGTGTGTTGCCTAACCCTATGTAGAGGAGATAAGGAGGTCATGGCTCGGTTTCCTGCTGTTCGTCCTTTCTCATTGCTGACTCCTCCTCCTCCTCCTCCTCCTCCTCCTCCTCCTCCTCCTCCTCCTCCTCCTCCTCCTCCTCCTCCTCCACCACCACCACCTCCTCCTCCTCCACCACCTCTTCGTTCTGCAGCAGTAGAAGAAGCTGTGGCCTTGCTTAATTGCAGATGCCAGATGCCTGCAAAGGAAAGAGCACACGATAAATAATACAGTCATCGCCGGCACGTTTTTACAATGATATATACTGACACAATATAAAGAAAACATAAACAAAATGGGCATAAACCACAAATGTTAAGCTTCCACATTAATCTCTTGTCTTTGTCAGAGACATAAAAATACCATCTAAGCCTATGAGTTATAGTCACAAGGCTTGCAGCCTCCCTGTAAATCATCCAAATCAGAGCACACCGAAGCAGCAGCCAGCCACAAATGACACCTAACTAGTGCATTATGGGCGAAACGTGCTACATCTGGCCAGATTAATGACTTAATTATGGCGGTTTAGCTCCCAACCATAGCCTTTCCTCCGATATTGTTTGCTTGTTTTTCCTCACACTGCACGCGTAATTAGCTTTTGCATTAAGGCAGCAGCGTGAAAATTAAAAGATTCAGTAGTATGTTGAGGTGACTTTGCCAAGAGACCAGCTAAGGTAGGAGAGCTCTGCGTTTCTTAATCATTTCACATGAGTAGTTTGCCTTCTTGTGAGTGAAAGAGTCTGAGAAAAAGCAGGTCAAAGTGCAGGCTGCTACAAAGCTTGTTATAGTGAGCTGCAGTTCAGAGTCAAGGTGGTGTTCACTGCGGCAGCTGTATTCTCCTTTTGTTGTTGAAATCAACTGGGTTTCAAAAGGAATATTACAGGACTGTGTGTGCTTTAAAATGAAATGAAAGTCGCAGTGAACCTCAGCAGTCAATAGGAATTTCAATATGACTCAGACTCTAAGATAAGAAGACATCAAATCAAAGGGGGAAAAAATATATGTAAGGATGGAACAAAAACCCAGCATCACTGTGTATATTGGAGGGCTGCCGATACCGAAAATTATTACTTTTCCAGAATCAGCTGTCCAAATGAGTGACTCCAAGCTATAATTTGAAAACAGTGAGGTGTGAGGTGTAGATACGGCAAAAACAGACAATAATTTAAAATATTCAACACATTAAAAAAAAATATGGAAGCCACATTTTCTTTACTTCTGGTGGCATAAGACTGAAAAACTAAAACTTTAATAAGAACAAGAACAGAGTTTAAAGTCATAAGTGTCAATCTGCAATACAACAGCATAGCCTAGCACCTAAAAAGCTGCAAGTAAGGATGTGGTGGGCAAGGTCGGTGGTTCCACCCCAGCTCCTCCCTAGTCATTGTTGTGTGTCCTTGGGTAAGGCACTTTACCCGCATTGCCTCCAGTGCACTCACTGGTGTATGAATGCGTATGAATGAATCGGCAGTGGTCGGAGAGGCCGTCAGTCGGTCTCCGTCAGTCTCCCCAAGGGGAGCTGTGGCTACCACTGGTAGCTTACCACTGCCACTGTGTGAATGTGGTGTAAATGAATAATGCAACTCAATGTAAGCTCTTTGAGTGCCTGCCCAACAGAGCAGAAAAGCACAATATAAGACCAATGCATTATTATTATTATTATTATTATTATTATTGAAATCTATACTTAGATTTTTTTCATAAAATAAACTCCATCTAATGTTTTAATGCACACAGGCCAAATATATGTCTACAGAGAAACTACAATTTCTCATGTGCAGGGAAATTCTCATTATGTTTGTCCGACATCATTCCACTTGCCCAAAATACATTTTCTACATAAACATAAAAATAAACCACGTGCAAAAAAACTGAGGCCCAGAGCCACGGTGACCCTGCAGTATTCTCGTGACCTTTCATTTCCAGGTAAGTTGGGTTTTTGTTTACTTTGCATAGGGTAAAAAGGAGGCGAATAAAAGGCACAAACACCTGCACATGTTCCAACCCTCTGCTGCTCCAGTTCTTATTTGTTATCTAGCGAGCAGCTGGCTGGTAATATTTCGCCCACAAGTGGAGCCAAGCACTTCAGCCTAGGAGGGGGGCACAGAGCACTTGTGTTCCAGCATGCTAATTTGGCTCTGTTCAGTGATACACAGAGTGCACCAGTTTAGCTGGGAGGCATATCTGTTCTGTTTGCATACCACCACATCCCCGATATTACTTATTAATCTTCAGATGTGACATCTAAGTCCAAAAAGCAGCAGTCTTAATTAAAGCGTGTTTCCATCAGCATCGCTAATGACTCGTAGCTTCAAATGTGCAAAAAGTTTCTCCCAGGAGTAGCTGCCTGCTGCCAAGAGTGTGGGAGGTGGCTCAGTGACCTTGCCTCAAACATGACTAATTTTGTTAGCTCATGGCGCTAAAGTGACTCTTTCACTTTACCTTTATTTTAATTGGTTAATATCTTATAACTGGCAGTCCGGAGGGTGTTTTTCTGTGTGTGCTTGAGGCACAACATGCACAGATAAAACAACAACAACTGTTTCATTCTAACATAAAAGGCTTAACAATGAAGAAAGGGGCGTAGGTAGGTAGTCTGGAGGACAGAATAATACTTCTGAATCAATGACAGACTGCAGTGACAAGAAAATAAAAGGCATTCAGAGCAGGCAATGTAACATCAATACAAAAAGCACACACATTGAAACTTTGCGTTGCAAGCCGAGACCCTCTGAAGTGGAACCCCATTATGCTTTTTCTCTTCCTCTGTGCAGTCAATAGCAACGTATTCTTCTTTGTGAGTGTGAATCATGACCACATATCAGAGGGTGGCGTGAAAAGATAACTACAGATGACAACGCTTGGAAGGCAGTTTTGCCAGGTGGTTAACCCATTGACTGGAATGTAAAGAATTTAGACATTTATGCATAGTGGTAGCATGGTGGTGGTGGTGGTGGAGGGGGACCGTTTTTTTACAGATCAGATTGTGAAAGCCCTTGGGTTTCAGCTTGTTGCCTGGCAACAAAAGAGATAGGGTTTGCGGTAGGTGAAGAATCTTTACAGTGATTAGAACGAACTAAGATGCTGTGGCTCCCTACTAATCTACTCAAGGCTTCTACACTCATACAATCATAATTCATCTCTGTGAATGAAGAATGAATGTTGTACACAAACCTCTGCAACTCCATGACATAAATGAGCTCAGATGCATTTGGTAATCGAATCCTGATTATATATCTAGCAGAATTTAACTTTGGCAGTATTCTCTGTCAGCTACAGTGCGATGAGAAACAGGACTCGCAGTGGTGTTGACAAGACAACGCGGGATGTTTCATGTCAACATCGCCAAAGACAAATGGCAGACCGTGACAACACAAGCTGGTGCAGTCATAAATGACAGAGTGTAGCACAGGCGAGGGTAAGAGCCAAATCCCACTCATTAGGCTTTGTAGTGACTACTGAGACAAAACAGGAAGGAAACTGCATGAAATATGAAACCAAATCGGTCTCTCATGGTGGCCAAACAACACATAATTTCACAGAGCATCTGAATTATGACTACATGGACATGCAAGGGAAAAAATGAAATGAGAAAAGTTAGTGAAGCAAGGTGAATCATGTGAATATCTTCATACCTGTATCATAATTGCCTCCATAATTTGGGAAAAAAATAGATGATTATAGCTGTAGGTGTGTGTGGGGTGTGTGACAGAGTCAGATTAAGCCACCTGAAATATATTATTCGACATTATGTAATTAGAAGTTACCACTTTCCCTCACATTATTATGCCTTTATTTCAGAATTGTTGCCTGCAACAATAAAACAATACATTGTGATATTGTTTTATACTCGTCTGGAACCTTTGTCACCCCCTATTGGCAAGAAGGGTGTACAAAACAGCTTGATAATGTGTGGATTCACTGTAGGTGGGTGTGCATACTATCTCTGGTATGGTGAACTGACAATGCACCAGCCCACCTCCAAGGGTTGTTAGCTAACACAAGCACTAAAAGACGAGAAGTCACTGACAACAAATGAGAATCTACTTGCAGCATTAGAAGCTTTTCTTTCATGCTTCTCCATAAGTTTCCACCATAAGATCAAACACACTCCTGCTGACTGTAGCGTACTCTGCAGCCTACCCCAGCATGGGAATGTGAATACAAAGATCGGGTTCAAATCTCTGGTATATAGTGAAATGAAGAGAGATTTACCTGGCATATTCAGCACGGCTTCAGAGTAGCATATTCTGTTATATGACAAAGTTGTGCATGAAGACCAGAAGCCATTAAAAAGTAAGTGATAAAACAGGTCTGGGTCAAGCTGCATGTAGTGGTGAAAGAGGTAAGCGTGATTATCAGATGTTTGGTGTTTCCATTATGACAAAAGGTATTGCTGAAAAACAGACAGCTGTGTGTCAAATGTTTCCACCTGTCAGAACAGAAAAAACAGGCTGATTAAGTTTAAGAGGTTTGCTGTAGCTAGAGAGGCAGTGAGATGTATGAGCTTTCAGCATGTGAGCTGACAGGGAAGGGACTGCCATTTGGCCTAAAAGTCACCGCAGCCCCAAATCATTACTACTGTATTCACTCGCAGGGATAAACAGCCACAATTCATATGGGGGTTACGTTTCTCCTGTGAAAATGGCAACCTTTCCCAGTAACACCTGTATGAATAATTCAGCACTCTGGGCTCTATCAGAGGTTGTCAGAAATGTCAGCTGGTTGGAAGTACCCCTGGCTGGCCCCAGAGGATGTTGTCTCTACACCCTGTGGTGGGGTTAGGGGGTTGCAGACACACACACAAAACACACACCCAACCAAAATGCCACAGCTTTTTCAGTGCCAAGACCCCACAGCCTGCAGGAGCATACCTGCAGTGAGCAAACTGTTGCAGCTTTCCCTTTTATGTGCCATGTTATTGTTAAATGGCTTTTTTTTCCATAAATACGTGTCACTGCAGTCCACATTTGTTCAGAGGAAATTATGCTATACTGATTTATAGCAACAGAATATACTGAGAAAATAAAGCAGGTGGAATTTGTCGAACAACTAGAGGTGTAACTCTCACCTAGTGTGGTCCAGCTGCTTCCTCATGGACACTGTTTTCCAGTCTGGACACAAAAACACCAGCAAACTGTGGAGAAAAGATAAAGAAAGAAAAACTTAAAAATCTAAAAGGATAAGCAAGTATTATCCTTTTCGTCTCTGGAGCTCAAAGCACTATTCACCCATGAAAGACTCTGCTGCATCCCAATGTAACCCCTGCACATTGGGCAGCAGGCCAGTAGTAGAGTAAAGATGACATTGTTTAATGAAATGACAGATAATCAGGCAATTTATCTCTACATAATTAACTGCAATGAGTAAAAAAAAAGCCTCGGTGTGCAAGATAAATCAGTGTTTTCCTACAGTATGAATTGGATAACGGTGTGAGAGGAGTATAAATGTGGGCTTAATCATTAACAGTCGCACCTTACTTCCTCCTGTGGAATCTGGAGGGTTGCTGTTAATGGAACGCTCACCTATCAGTGGTGGGTCATCTGTAAGGAGGTCTTCAGAGAGGAGAAACAAACTGACTGAAAATTCATGAAGAATGTCTGTAATTTCAGTTTTTTATTGGGGTCTATAAAATAAATAAATCCCAAGGGTTTCCGAGCACAAACCTACAAGTTAAGAGCTCAAATTTGACCTGATGTGTTTTTTAATAGAGTTAAAAGTGCTACTCCACTTATTAATGTCATGACTTTTAAGACATATGACAGAACTTAAGATGAACTGGACAAGGCTCAAGTCTTCACACTGAATGTCTAAAGGACAAGAGAAGGTGCTGGAGGGCGTGGAAATGCCACAGCCATCATATTTCTCTGTCAGGCTTCTTCACAAGCAGCCTTGCCTGTGTTCGGCCCCTGCCCCGCACCTCCGTCTCTCTTCATCTTCCTCCTCCACCTCCTCCTCTTCCCCCTTGTCCCCACACACTTCTGCTGATGGATGAGCTCATTTGTTGCAGATCTTTTTTCAAGTCAAACCGGGACACCGTTGCTGAGTCTGTGCTACTTGAGCAGGCACAAAAATCTCTATAGAGCATATGAATACATTGAAAATGCATGTACAAGTACATACGGCATGTGTGCTTTAAAAAAAAAACGGATTCTTTTTAGAGATGCTCTGTGAAGTGGTGGTTGACCTGCATGTTTTCAACAACACCCAGGAGAAACACACACACACTGAACAGTGTTGTTAGTATTGCATTTGTCTTAACAGCACCACAGAGGGCTGAATCAAAAGCATCGTAAATGCAATAACAGAGCAGGAAACTGCAGAAGATGAGATTGCCTTGTTTTCCCTCCTTGGTGATTTACAGTGCATATGGGCCAATTCTTGTTCACTGCACTCATAGAGACAACAGACTGGCAACGGGCATGGTTAAACCATTTCAGCGAATGAATTTCTTTGGGCAATAGCATTGTTTCATGTGTTCGATCGAAGTTCAAGCGTCGCTCTGTATTATTTGTGACTCACTGCCGGCTGCAATAAGTTGTAAAGCAGCTTTCCAAAAATATATTTCCATAGATAAGCCACTCCACTCTGATGTGTCAGTTTTGATACAGACCACGTCTCTCTATTTGCCGGCCAGCCGGCCTGCTGCCGCATACTGAGCCGGCCTCACAATAACTATGATGAATGCAGTGTCCACAGGAACAAACCAGCCATTTGACACTTCATCCGCCTTGATGCATTATCTGCTAATATCCCGTGGATCCACGGCGGGCTGTTTGAAGCCTTGTGATGCGGTGTGACTGGCCTCTGCTGAGACCTCCCCTGAGAATAGGTGACTGTAATCATCTTGGAAATGGCAATGTCTTCAGTTCAAATGTGTTTGTTTAGTTGTTAGTAGGCTTTGTAGGATCAGACACAGGCATCTGTGTTACTGATTAGGAAAACTGACTCTGCCCAGTGGGCCTTCAAAACTTATCTCTGAGATGCTCTCCAGCTCGAATCCCAGTGAGGCCGTATTGAAAGTAAACTGGGTCACGGGTGTTTCCCATCATTTGACTGCAAGTCTGAAATGTGTTTTCATCTATGCTAGAAAATTAGATTTTGTGACACACTTGATGTGCTTGAGCACAGAGGAAGCTCAGTGTCCATTACCAATAGATGAAGTGACAGGTCTAGATGAGACTACTCTGTGCAGCCTGCGGGAAGTGGTGGGGGGGACTGATGAATGGGAGATAGAGGCCCTGCCATGAAATGAAAAGGATCACATACACAGAGAGATATAAAAATATCACTTGAGAAGGGTATTAGCAGTTCAAGGGAGGGGAAAAAAAATAAGACTTTCTGATATTTAGCAGCTGCCAGGGATGGGATGGGATGAATCAGAAATCAGAAAAAAAAGATAGCAGAGACAGAAAGAGAAGAGTTTGGGTTCCTTCAAAAGAGACGCTTTTTATTTTGGGTGAGATGAATAAACTGCAAGTGATCTTTGAAGTTAATCCTGATTCAAGGCATCAAAATGATTTGGTGATGGCGTGTTTACAGGGGGCTGGGCAAACTCATCTGAATGAATATATTCTGGAGTCTTTCATTTCCCTTTATGCACACACAAACAAACAAACACACAAACAAACAAACTGCAGTTGTGCTGGTTATGGAGACTAATCACTGAAATACCTTTCCCTGGTGTTGATTATTGTTTGGTTTCCAGATGTTCGCTCTGTCTCCAGGGAGCTCCTCGGCTGCCCAGTCTGACTCAGCTGCAGCTTTCGTTGGATGTGATTCTCCTCTGAGACGCCTCTTCCCCGCCGAGCTCGGATCTGTTCCATGTCCACCATTGAACTTCAATTAATCACAAACACACAGACAAAAAGTTCTGCATTTTTAAAGGGTGACAAGTACACTATATGATCAAACTTATGTGGACGGCACTGTCTTCTGATGGCAGAATTTTACTTTGATTTGTAGTTTTCATTCATATTAAAACATTTTCTCTAAGCTTTTCAAACATAAATATAAACTTGAGGGGGAAACTTTTATATTTATACCCCCCCCCCTTTACTTACATTAGCTATATTGAATAATTTTCTACACCACTGAGATGCCATTTATTACACCCATTACAGGTAACATCTAAGGAAAAGTATAGGTTAGTTTTTAGCATTAGCTACGTTAGCCACAGTAAACTCACCTGCTAGCTTGCAATTGGAAGTCAAATTGGTAACAAAAGGTAACACAGTCATACAGAAAAACACCACCACTCCTTACCGTGCCTCCGCCCACCACGGCCTTCACATCTCGGGCTCCGAGGAGAGACGAAGCCCCCTGGTTCCCGCAGTGAGCAGAGAAGTCATTAGCCATTAGCCATTAGCCCTTCTTCTTCTTCTTCTTCTCTGGTTGGGTTGAGGGCAGAGCAGACGCCATATTGGCTCAATATACCACCTGGCGTACAAAGTGATATTACACAATTCTATTGCTAGCTGGTTAACATGCTAACAGATTACTGGCAGTGTGTAATTAGAATACAAAATATTAGTAACTGTATTCCGTTATAGTTACAGTCTAAAGTAATAAGGATACAGTTACATTGTTGAAATCAGTGGATTACACGACAATCTTTGTCCTTGTTGCTACAAAGATCTTGTTTACAGCTGATGTAACACCTGTACACCATGTTTAAGTGTTGTTATCCATCCAAAATAAGATTACTGCCCATAAAGTGTGCTTCTGATGTTAGCTCTGTCTCCAAATGAAATTCATTCTTGGTTATCACACAGAAATTCAATGCGTAAGTAATCCAAGTATTCAGAATACGTTACTCAGATCGAGTAATCTAAAGAAATATGTATGTAATCTGTATTCTGTAACACTGATAACAACACATAAATAAGGTCTGAGGCTTAATTACATAGCCAGAATCAAATATTGTTACTATATTGGAAAGCTAAAGCCTTCATGATATCAGTTCATCCTTTGTTAGAAATCAGTCCAAATGAATAAATTAGGATAATGTTGAATCAATAATCGTTTCTCATCTCTGTACTATCAGTCCATTAATCTGGTGTTTCATGCTCCATCTCTTTGGCATTATTTCAGTCCCTGCAGCTCGGAGTTCAACCTGCTGATTATCAAAATTACACTTTAATCACCTGCTGGCTAATTATCTATTTTACAACACAGACAAAGAAAACAGGAAATACAGAGTGTTTAACCTGCTGAGCTGGACTGACTCGACCCCTCTGCCACTAATTACCAGCCAGAAGAAGAGAAGAGGAGGAAGCAATCCGAGAAATCAGCTGCTGGTGTTTGGCTGAAGCCTGGATGTGCGGTTATTCAAGCGGACATTATAAACATGCGATCAAATAAACAAAAAACTTATTAATAAGCATTGTGCCACATCTCTGAAAATTAAAAAAAATAAAAAAAACCCAATTCCAAATATGTGAAAATTAGCGTGTCTGTGTGTGCATACTATGTATTATTGGCTGATATCAGTGACATATCAGTATAAATGCAGGGGGAAAAGATGCTGGGGTAATTTACATACTATTGTTTGTCCAGTAGAATGTTTTGTGCAGCAGCTTCCTGCTTGAAATAAATGAATAAACAATGAACCCACCATAAAAATACAAACTTGGACTCTAAATGTAACAATACTGACACCAGTGGCCATTAAGTGAACTGCAGTCCATATGTGCAAAGGTGAACATTGTGCTTGCAGCCTAAAAACATCATTAAGCTAAGTTTAGCATGCTAGCTATACCTTAGCCACACTGAATCTGTAGGCTGATGTCAATGGAAGTTATTTGGAAACAGCAAGATAACATCCATAAGCATAAACAGACATTTGTCAGAGTTACAATCTGTTTAGTCTCTAGCAGTGGATTAAAACAGGTCTCTTTTTTTGGGAGGAATAATTTGGTTATTTTCTCATGAAATTAGAGCATTTTTGTCTGACAACTTCTTTTATCCTCCTAGAGGTCAGAGCACCGTATGGCACCACAGGGGGTGTATGCAAGTTTCCCTCATGGACATTTTTAATGATGGTTGAGAGACAGGAAGCAATTTTTCAAGCAAGTCAGCCAGCAGAGAATCCTGATTTAACCTCTCACAGCACATCCTGGAGTCAGAATCTGTGGGTGAACCATCAAACAAAGTGTCAGAAACATCTGTTCAGTCTGTTTTGTGCTCCAATGGACGACAGTATGCCAAGATCTTAGGGCACGCCGCTCTAAAAATGAAGCACTGACAAGTCTGTCACACATGATAAAAGAGGGAACAACAATAAAAACGGCACTCAGGCTGAGCTTTGTCCACTTGTACCACTGAAACATCTCAGATAACACAAAAAATGTGTGCTGGTCAGCTGGTAGCAGAGAGAGTTCGAGCTGTGTGTCAGGCACAGTGTGACCGATCAGGCCTTGTCACCCCTGATGGAATAGAGTTCACCGGGAAGTGAGAAGAATAGTCTTGGGGCAACAGATGCAACAGTTCAACTTCAAACACAAAAACAGCAGCGGCCAACTGCTCACTATTTGCCATCACGCCTTTAAAAGTTATAAATACAGCTAATTAGTCTGCTGCCTTCTTCACGGCCCGCCTGCCCTCCACACCCATCACCCCATGCCCACACACACCCTTCTCATGGGATCGGCATGAGTGCTTAATAAGTGCTAAAACAGACAGGAGCACTATATAAAGCCCCTCAGAGAGTTCTCTGTCTCACCACACTTAGCTTCGGCCAATCTTTCTTTTAGCATTCCGTCGTTTATTAGGTTAGTTTTAATTGCTACAGTTTCAACCCCGGGAGTCCAAAAGTTACTCGTTAACTGTCATTAAAGGAAGGCTGTCTTCTTTTTTCTTCTTGAAACATGACTGAACAGGCCAAAACTGAGATGTCATGCAGGGAGCAGGGCACAGGTGCCCCTTGGTACCCCTGGAGAAAATGGTGGCAGTCCAGCCGGCTTTTCAATCAGGACGTTGGCCTGCCACCTTTCCTGGAGCCAGGGGACGCTCGGTGGAAAGATGTGGACTGGCTCCAGAGGAGTTTGGCAGCCTGCTCCTGGCCCGGGTACACACCCGCTCCACTGTTTGTGCCCTACATCTCCGAGTCGATGCATCCTCCCAGCCAGAAGATTAGTAAGTGGAGGGTCAGCATGGATGTGGCTCACTTCTTCCCCACAGAGATTTCTCTCAGCGTCAGAGACGGATTCCTGGAAGTCGGAGGTACAGATCATCAGCCACAGCTTTTATCATTGCTAATTACTTTAACCCAGCAGTGTAAATAAAGTATTAATAATCTTATCCTATCTAATATTATTATCTCAAAGAGTCAACTTTTCTTACAGTCCACAGAATAAAGCCCTTAAAACTAAACACTGATGGGGAGAAAGCTGAATGTAACAAAATTGGAAAGCTGCTTAAATAATGTGGTTGGGGAAATTAAAATCACAGCTCTGTGGCAGAAATTAATTTCTGTGCTGAGTGGTTTCTCTGTGTTGCTTGATTCCTCTGTGCATCCTCACATTCTTCCCCATAAACGGTAATCCATCCCCAGGGAGGCACGAGGAGAGGCCAGACCAGCACGGATTTATTTCCAGATGTTTTACAAGGAAATACAGGTATGCAAAGTAAACACTGACATTAACCTGCAAACGATGAAATGTGCACAGTTTAAGTCAGAATGCCTGGCAGCAGCCAAGCATGCAGCACCATGAGGGCATGTTTTTTTTTTTTTTTTGACACTCTCCAGTGTCTAAAATGCTCAGTGAGCTGAAAAATTAAATATTACATTCATTAGTTTCAGTGTTTGCACCTTGTATATGGTGACATTGTGAACATGTCTTTTTCAGGCTCCCAGCTGAGGTGGATGCTACCAAGATTGTGTCCACTCTGTCTGCAGATGGGATCCTGACTGTAGAAGCCCCAGTTCCAGAGACCTCGGTCCCAGCTGCTATCTGTATTCCCATAAAGGTAAATACAAATGTATTTACAGCCTTGTACTTTGTTACGTTTTAGGCCCTACGTCTTGAATCGGTAGCTGACTAGTCTGACCGTATTCACGAGAAAAACAACAGTACTACTCACATTTCTTATTTAAATGACTAGTATTTAGCATGTAGCAGCAGGTGCAAGAAGTTTTCATCGTTAACAAGCTGTGATCTCCAGGGCTGAGAAAAATGAGGATAATTTGGAAGTGTCAAAAACTGCAGTTCCCCCTGTGGCCTCTGGTAGCTGGCTCCAAATGTGAGTCAATCCCCATAAGACCTCCATGTTCAAATGTCTGACTTTACAGCAGCATGTTTACAGACTTTTCTAAATCTATCTGGGTCTGGATAATTTCACTGTTTATGATACATTGTATAAAAGTCTGTGGACTGACTCACTTTTGGAGGCAGCTTCAAGTGGCCAGGCAAAGAACTGCAGTTTCTATATATCGCCTTCCATGTGTGTGTCACTTGACAGCCCAAACGCCTAAAATATCTATTTTAATAGTGAATTGATACTCCAATTAGCCACTCTGAAGGTAACAATATGAGTTTAGTCTTGAGTTTAATCTTGAGACAAGAAGGCTGAGCTATTATTTACAATTTTTTGCTCAAGGTGGAGATTGAGGGAGCAGAGAAGGATGTAGAAGACGAAAATAAGCCAGAGGGCTCCAAAGCACCAGACCACCCAGAGAGTCCGTCTACAGGGGATCATGTGGAAAAGCCTCCATTAGAGGAGGTCCGTGGTGATCAGGCTCAACCTGGCAGTGCCGCAGTGGGGCTCCGGCAGCATGAAGAACGGAGGGAGCAGGAGGAGGAGGAGGACCATGAACAGCCAGCTGGAGAGTCCCACCCTTCAGTGCCTGCAGATGACGAAGGCACACAGAGTCTTCACCATTCTTCTAAGCACCATGAATCCCTGGAAAGCCCAGACACATCAAAACAACCGGTGGCAGACGGAGAGATCCCAGCATGGGCTGCTGCTACAGAGCTCACCCAGCCCAGGGAACAGGAGCAGGATGGAAGTCCACAGAGTGAGGTCCAGATCCAGGAGCAGGAGGCTCACACTGAGTAAACACAATCAAAGCAGCCTGCATAGCTTCGCTTACCCATGCACCAGAGCCACAGTATAGGGAATAGATACAACAGCAATATAGTCATGCTGTCTTTGGAGCTCCAATAAAGCATGTGAAAATGTTATATATTGTGCTGTGTGTCATGTTATCTACATTTATTTTTACACAAGCAAATGGGACGACCACAATTACCTTTGAATCTAAACCATATGATTTATTCATCATGTAGTTCTGAGATTCATCACACATATATACGTTTTGCACATCTGTGCATTAGTCAAATTCATTCCATGTTGCTGTAACCATGGTAACAGCATAACTGAAGTCCACACATACAGTATAATGTACAACCGATGAACAACAACAGTTCATGTGAGCTGACACAAAGAGCCTCTTCTTCTTTCCACAGTCTGGAAACTTTTTGAGTTGAGTACTGATCGTCCCTCCATTGATTCCAACACACAGAGGAGATTACATTCTTTTGCATCACACAACATGCAATGGAACTGCCCCAATTTTTATTTTATTTTATTTAATTTTTTTTTGCACTTGCATTCAAAAGATCTGGCAGCGCCGCCGCCACACTGAGTTCGGTCCATTCTGTAGCACGCCGCCGTGCCAATCTCACCCAGCGCTTAAGCCCTCTGCTAATCTGCTGCCCAATTCCTTCTGTTATCCAACAATAACACCGCAGGGCCTCTGGGTCCCTGGAACCAGGCCTGAGAGTGGCACAGCTCTCAATGAAAGACACAGATGCAAGAGGACACACTGTGAAACTGGTTGGACCTTTTTTTTTTTTAATTGCATCAGTCAATACAAAGACATCAACAGAAAACAAACAGTCTTTGGCAAACAGGTCGCTCCGTCGGCTCCAACAATCATGCAACCGTCTCTCCTCAGATAGAAAAGAAAAACACAAACCATACGGTAGAATGTGGGACACTTCAGGTCGGTTTGTAGTACGATTCAGGTCTTATTAAAGTATATTTACAATACAGTATTAATGCACACACCCCTCAGGATACACACATGTATGATATGACTTTATATGACATAAACAGATCCTGAAAACTCCTCCATTATTTTGCACTTGTCAACAAGCAGCAGTGTCGGGGTCACATGATGATTCATTAGAGTACTTTGATTCATTTGTTGTAACAGAACAGTGTAATTAATGCAGGTCAACAATGACTAGGGAGGAGTTGGGATCGAACCGCCAACCTTCCGTTTATTGGATAACCCTGCTCTACCACTGAGTCACTGCTGCTCCTTTCCAAATCTGACGCAGTTGTTTGTGCCGCTGCTTCTGATATTACTGCACACATGTAGCTCGGCTAGCTTGCTGCAGAGGTATCTGTAGGTGAAAACGACAACATCACATCTGTGAGTCGGCTGAGAGGAGCTCCACCACAGGAAGCACCTGCAGCAACACAACACTACGGCTAACAGCTAACTTTTAATGTGGCTAAATCTGTCAATCTGAGGGGAAATTACCAGGTTACTTTTCTCAGGTTTGTTTCATGTTCATTTGGCTGTTATATAAATCAGCTGGAGTCTCAACACATGCATGTGTTATGTTACTTCCCCTTTGAATCCTGCCATAATAGTGTGTTCAATGGTTGTACTGTAAATGCAAAATAGGAGGGATTAGAATAAAGTATTGCTGTTTGAATGTTTTAAAATCAGCTGGTGTGCACTGTTTTATCACAAAAGGACACTTTGGGGGAAAATAAAAGAGAAACTGACCCTAAAATATGAATCCTGCAGCTCTATTTAAATTTTAATGACATGAAAGAAAGTTAATCTACGATATCGTTTAGTTTTACTTACAAAACCTATATGAATTTGTGCTGGTTTTCTTCATCACAGTGCTTTTGGACTCTGAACCATAATCTCATTACTTTAGTTGGTACAAAGTTTAACCTTTTCATTGCCTCTTTTTGTGTCCAACAACAACATGAAGCTGGAGGACACACATTTCATATCACACTTGTGTGCAGGATGACGTCCTGTTAGTCAGGAGGAGGAGGAGGAGGTGGGGCGCTCAGACCGCAGGCGCCTCCTGAGGCTTGGGTGACTCCGCCTCCTGCGTTTCGCCGCCCTGGGAGCCTTCGCTGCTGAAGAGGTAATACGGAGGCGTCTGCCGAGCTTCGATGATGAGGACGCCCTCCGGGGACAAAGAGGCGAAGACTGTCAGAGGGTCCACGTCTGCGGGGATCCTGACAAAACAGAACGCAGAGTTTATTGGTGTATTTTTGCTTTTTTTTGTTTTTAATCGACACTTTATCAATACTCACAAACAGCAGTGCTCAAATAATGACTACACAGCACCTACAAACTCCTCCACTCAGAGTGAAGTGAAAGCCATCACAAGCTTTCATTAAAAATCCTCCAACAATGAGGAGAAACAGCCGACGCAGGCGAAGATTTATTCCAATTATTGAGACTCTGTAGGTTCTTTCCGTGCTCCTGTATTTTTCTCTTACGAGCAGCAGCTCATTTCATGTCAGGCTTTATTTCTTTGCACCGCCTGCTGGATTTCCTGACACTTCTCAGGCTGAAAATCTCGTGTTTTTTCCACAGCGCAGGGGGATAATTGGCTTTTGAAACGTGCAAGAACATACGAAGCGTTGATGGAAAGTCAGCCGCAGTTGCAAAATGTGCAAATTTTGTCCGTTCTATTTAAACTGTGTGCACACAAATCAGGAACAATGCTGCTTCAGAATCTTATACACCTCACTGTGGAATGAAAACTCTGTGCTGACACACACACACATGCTGCCAAAGTCTGCTCTTTGGCAGACAGTGTGGCCAAATATGGGTATTGTAGGTTTTCTGTGTGAGCAGCCAAGTGTTACTGGGAGTTAATATAAACACCCGGCTGCTGTGTTCAGAGGAGGAGACTGTCCATTTAATTAGAGAGGACCCTCCATTGGATTCCCACTCCACTGTGAATGGACTGAAGCAGCCAGACAGTCAGAGACATGAGCTATTTGCGTCCACAGACATCACATATAGAGCATGTCGCGGAGCTTTAAAGGTCTACAGCTGCAACAACAACAACAACACAAAACTTCCAACTAAACAACAAAAACAGGACAATACATGGAAGCACAAAGTCAATGGGTGGAGGAGCAGGAGGTGGGGAGAATGCAATTACAAAACAAGTGAAGAGAAAGCGGTAACAATGATACAACAACACAGTGGGATTATAGTAAATCCAATTTAGACAGAACAAGACCAACACAACATTTCCAAAGAGATAAGCCACAGGGCGGCGTGGGTCCAGGTGGGGGTGTGAATGGAGGCCCAGAGGTTTAAAGGTATAGACTAATACAGAACATATGGATGAATGAGATGTCAGGATCCAGCAGCTACTCTCTGCCTCAGGCTGTTACAGACACAGCATTCACAAGCAAAGGGAAGTGATTTCCAAATGTAATTTGGGGTTTAATAGTGATAAGGTGTTGAAACCAAGTCACAACTTCTAAGGTCCTGTCCACACAGAGAAGAGGACGGGCAAAAGTTTTTTATGATTTGGGTGTTTCGTCCACACGGATCCGTGGTTAGCATGCCAACCTCACACAGGTTACTGCCTTCTACTAACACTCCTATAAGAACATCCTATAAGAAATGAATTGCTCAATATATCAGTAAACAAATATTTTATTTTATTTTAAGTTGTTGTAAGTCAGCAGCAGTCATCTTGAATAATTCACATTTATCTGCCCACAGCTCCTCGCCGTGAAGCAAAGTCACCCCATTTCTGACAAAGTCAAATCACTCAGCCGGCCCGTTACGTGGGACTCCAGCACAAACCTTATCAGTCCAGCTCGGGGAGTTTATTTAACTTTGGCAAGCGTGCGGTTTATCTCAGCCATTGATTTTGTACAGCTGCCAAAAAACAGTCCAATATGCTTTTTTTTTTTTTTTACCCTCGCAGAGATTCTGAAGCAGAGAGACAAGACAGTGTGACCTGACATGAAGTGTGTGTGTGTGTGTGTGTGTGTGTGTGAACAAACCACACGAGCTGTGATCGTTACCTTTGCCCCTCAGATTCAACAACAACATTTTGGTTAATAACTTACAGATTTCTCACCAGAGTCTACCTCCTGTGCGTTTGGTCAATCATTATGTGGTGTTAAGTGTATTCTAGCTAATGACTGATAGTTCGTAATGTTGAACTTTTTACTTTTTCAGGGCATTCTGCAGACTCCTTTCTCCACTGGTGTGAAGAGTTCATGTAAAGATTTGTGGCATAAATTCACACAGTTGCACAGTGGAAGCAAAAAAAAAAGTGCAGAGAGGTCAGAGCTCCTGCAGCACGTGTAGTTCAAGAAACATCACGGAAAAAGCAAAGTTTTCGGGGAATCGTTGCTGCTAATGCTTCATCGTACTTCTACGACTCTCCAAGCCACACAGGCAGAACACCCCTGCCCTCTCTCTCTCTCTCTCTGCTTCCTTCCCCCCCTCTCATATTTCCAGCGGATTTGTGTATTGAGGGCAGTTATTTATACATGACCCACTCCCTCCACCCTCCTATATATATGTTTTCAGTCTTAATTAGCCAAAGACGCACCGAGCTGATCCACAGGCTCCACAGGTCGTTCTTTTGTTATAGGAACAGTGCAGGGAGCACCTGCTCACTAATTAGCCAACAGGAAATTAGCCGAATCGGGGCGACGCGACAGCGAGGCGGCGCTTCGCACCAGTGATTAGTGCTGCTGGTTCAAGTCCTCCCACTGACCAATTAAACAGGAAGAGACACAGGGGGTGTGGAAACTTCTGCAGAACCTCTCAGTCACTGTTTCTACATTCTCTAAAGATAACAAGAATCAAGATGATGCATGCAGGATGTTGTCGTAGTGTTCAAGTAAGTTGTCTTGTTAGAAACGAGCTTTTCTTTTCAGTGAAGATTAAACTTCACTGTTTTTAAAGGACAGGTGGGTGAAGCGGCTCCTTCACCTCTCAACCTCTAATGCGAAGACCCAGAGTGGGTTGTCTCAGCAGACTCAGCAGTTCACCTCCACCTCAAAGAAAAAGGACACTCAGAGGACAACAATGTCCACATCTTATGGCCTTTCTACACTGTGCGATTTTTAGCGATCTTATAAGACCATTGCATGACGCACTACACGACGTGAATCTAATAAACTTTAGTACGACGTCAAGTTTAAAGCGTGCAGATTGTACGATGACCATTCACTGAATCGCAGGCGATCACAGGTTACGTCGCACGTCAACATGCGAGGAGGAGGAAGACGTGGATACGGGGTGTCAGGTCGTAGGAGCTGTCACACTGTGAGTCAGTCATCCTAAATTTCTGACACCGCTAGAATTTTATCCCAGCTTGTCTTTGCCACAAGACGCTGACAGCGGCCATTGTAGAACCTGTCTTACAGTGCGACGTAAGACCACCGATTTAGAGCCACGACCAAATATATATATATATACATGCAGTCCACAGTAAAGAGCAGGATTAATAGTAAACCAACAATTTAAATTCAGAATGCAGACAGAAGGATGGATTATTGGTAAATATATAATTTCATTACCATTGTACACAACTCTGTTTATGTCAAAGCAGTTAAAGAAAGCCACTCGAGAGCCATAATAGCTCAGCGGTTCAACAGCTCTGCAGTAAATACTGCTATTATTCTGTCTAATGCTAACTCAGTGTACATGATTAGCTCTGAAATATGCGCTCATAAATGTAGAATGTGACTCACTGTATCTTCTTTGTGAAGTTCTTTGTCACTATGCCTCCTTCTTCCTGTTTCTCTTCGTGTTTCCCTGTTTGAGACAAAAACAGAAAAACCGAGTGAGCGGGTGGAGAAGTGATCTCACTGTAGACCTCAGAGATGATTGAGCGGGAGTGACATGAGGTCACGGACTGAGCGTCCTGTTCAATAGGACACCGATCGGACAGTGTTGTGCTGAAAACATCTCTCACTTGGCACACACGCAGCTTTCCATTGCTCAGGCCGTGCAGTGTGTTAGCTTTGGGGGCCAGCAGGGTGGACGGCAATGTTGAAATTTACATGTTTTTTTTTGGTTGTTTCCAGGACTGATTGTCCTTCAGCAAGACACACAGTGAAGAACAACAACATCTACTCCTGGAAAGCCCCCTCTCTGTCTTCTCCCTTGCTGTTTAGAGTCGGTCTGTCTGTTGAGTTTGTTAGCAGCTGCTCCTGAGCTGCTAAATGTCATTGGCAGCAGCAGCGTGACCCACCACACCCCGTTCCTTAAACCACCCTCGCTCTGACGTCTAAAAAGTTCTAGACCTCGCCAGAAAATGAAGCTGGAGCACGTTAAGCTCCAGAGAGGAATAGAAAGAGGAGAAGTGAGCATCCACCAGCAATGAAGTCATTATCAGATCATTATGAAAAACATCAACATGATGTAAGAAAACCTGTTCCCGTATATCTCCAAGAGAACACAGAGGGGTCTGTCGGAGAGGGGTGCCGCTCTCTTACGAAAGAGGAGACAAATTCCAGATGTGTAACATCACTCTGGGAGTGGAGCGGTGTCTTCATGTGATGGAGCGAGTTTCATAAGGCCTGAAGCTTTGGAGATATGTTTTAAAGCAGTTTGTGTGGTGAAACTGGACGATCACTGTTCACAGTAAGAGACTGAAGAACAGATTAATGTGTACAAATAAGCTGCTGCTGCCCATGACCCTGTCTGGAAGCAGGCAGTTCCTTTCAGGGTTTGAATCCAGCTGGGGGTCTTTGTAGGTGTTTTTCCACAGCAGGATGTTAGGGTAAGTTTTTACAGGAACTGGCCCTTTCAGCCTTTGGCTAACAAGCCAACAAAGGCTTCACTTTGCCATCTCTCCTCACATTTGCTTCCATTCTTACTTCCTTTATCCTGCTGTTCTACCTGTTGTGTGTGCTGGATTTCTGTAACCTGTGAGAAGAGACGGTTTAACCAATCATCAAGCATCTTTAAGCTGATATTATTTAAGAAGTAGTTACAGTTTTCTCCCCCTTAATCAGCCTAAAAAGAGGCTGTTAAGGGGATATACAGTGAGCAGAAGAGGGCAAAAAGGTGCAAGCTACCCTACAATGGTCACTTCCTGCAGTGGAAAAACCCCTTATGACATCACAAGGGGCTGACAACCTGCGGACCCTTCCTCTTTATGATTATGTTCATAAGTTGATAGAAAGTTGTGTTTAACTATTAGCGGCATGTGGCTAATCTTCCCCTCTGTGTTCATTCATGTGCTGAACGCCTTGTTTCACATTCCCTGCCACGCTTTTAGAACAGTTCGAGTCACTGTGGCAGGCAGGCCCAACATGGCTCTGATTGAATGACCCAACTGGCATACCAACAATGTGTTTATAAAAAACTCAGAGCTGGGGGGTGGGGGGACTGCTGTCCTCTGCTGTCCCGGGTATCCCTGGAATTCATCTGTCTGTCTTCGGAAGCATCGACTTATAAGAAAGCGACTTCTCTCTTACACAGACTCACAACGTGACACCGCCGGAGGCTCAAACCTCCACAGCCGGGGCAACAGCGAGGTCCAGTTTCTCCAGAACATTCTCTTCAGTGTTTGATGGCTCGTCTTATTGTAAACAGAGACTGTTGTCACGGGCCTTGCCTTCAATCTAATTTGAGCTCATGGGAGTGAGCTGAGGGAGTGATTCTCCAAGAATCTGAAACAGGTGTCTAAGCTTGAAGATCTGCCTGCCAACGTCCCCCGGCCCACAAAACTCAAAACCTGTCCTGATCTTTCACAGAGAGTCATTAAAGCAGAGGCCAGGCTGCACCACAGAGGCTGTTTAAGAGGAGTTAGAGAGAGAGAGGCTGTCCTGTCCTAACAGCAGAGAGGAAGCAGGGCCTGCTTGGTTCATGAGTCCAGCTACTGAAAATTGCTGTATTCATTTATTTTTTAACTATGGTTTACTCTAATTTCTGTCCATGTCCATGTTTTGTCTGTTATGACAGGAACAATAAACATGATTTATATTATTTTACAGTGTTCTGTGCAACATGCCTTAAAATAAACTGAGGATTTTGACCCACAGAGGCAGCAGGGTGTGGATTTTAGAGGCTCTTTATAATTCTAAACAAGTGGAAAGTTATCAGACTCACTTCCTTCTAACTTTTCCTCCCCTAAAAGCCTCCATCCTGAGGAGAATGTGTTTATTAATTCCTCAAGTAAGACCCAACATTCAGATTTACATCCCAGCTCACCTGACACTTCTACAAATCCATCTTTCGTCTTGACGTGTAGCTCCTCTGGTTTGAAGCTGTGGACGTTCACGCAGACTTTCCAGGGTTCCCCCCCGGTGGTTGTGGGTGAGCTCCTGGAGGAGGGCTCGCCGTACATGCTGGTGTACATCGCGGGGCCTCCCGTGGACTGACGCGCGGGGAAACCTGTGCGTAAACCGCTGCTGAAAGGCGAGGTGCCGAGTCGCGTACTTAACCGGCCCGGCCGAGCCCAACCGGGCCAGTCCATGGCCAGATCGTCGGGGAAAGGTGACATCCCAAACTCATCCTCCATGAACCGAGATGCGAGTTGATCCCTGAATGGCGACTGATCCCTGAACGGCGACTCCACAAACGGGTCTCTGGGAAACCTCTGCCGGCTTCCCATCGTGTAGAAGTCTCCCTCTGCCATGTCCAGCTGAGCTCAAAGCCAGAAAAAAAAAGTTCTTTATCGAAAACAAAACTTGACCCAAAACCTCTGCGTCTATCTCGTCTGGATTACGCGCATCACCGTTACGCAACAACGTCACCTGTTGATCCAACAACAGAACTCCTGGTTACGCACAGACCCTCTTCCACTTCAGAGTGAACTGAGCTCATTTCCTCTGGCTGCGGCTTTTTATAGTGGATTTAGGAACCACAGACGATGAGTCTGCACCGAGCAGGAGTCGGGAAAATGCTGGGAGGCTCTGGGGAACATGCACACTGCAAAAAATCACACACTCTCACACTGATACTACACCTTCAAATCCCTCAGGTGGAGACATTTTAATACAGCTAATGACTTGTTTTGGTCCATAGTGACGTCACCAGATGTCTGCAAGAGAGATATGTTTAATTACAGTCTCCTGTGGAGATTAAACAACTTCTTTGATGTGGATATTTTTTACAGTGGAGGCGCAACAGCTGACCGAGGAGCAGCACCACCCCCTTTTTCCCCAAACTAAAAGCTGCAGTGTCCGCATGTGCCCTCTTGGAGCTCCCTCCGCCTCGTCCCATCAGTGTGACTCACTGTCTTTTTAATAGAAGATAACGCAGAGCTTCAGGTCAAACACCCTGATGTCACAGCACGGTTAAAACAAAACGTCGACTCGGTCTGTTTCTGGAACATAAAAACAAGACGGCTTCATTCAGAACATGACTTTATATAGCTTATTCTGGACACTCAGTGACACAGAGAGCAGGATTCAGTTTCCAGGCGACACATTAATACAATATGGAGTTCACACTGACACATGGCAGTATGAAATATGTGCTTCTGCATTATGTTCAGGGGGAATGATGCATCATTTAACAGTGAGACACTATTGCTATATATGACCTGGAAGTAAAGTAAAACATGATCAGAGTGGTTTTAAGCTCGTCTTTCTTTTTAGCACCTGATCACACGTTTCTATCATTTATACAGATGCATATTTACACCACTGTACACTTATTTAAAATCATTTTGCACAAGAACGGATGTAAACTTTACATTATGAGACGGGACAGGAGCGGGTTGGGGGGTGGTGGGGGGAAAAAGTCTTATCAACACGATGGCACAAATCTCCCACCGGTCGACACGAGTCATCATCGGCGTGTATAGTTTATGGATGACTTCTTCTGTGCCAAGTCCCCCCCTCTTCATCCAGCATCACATTTCCCTCATTCGTCCAATTTAGCTGACATTCAGGGAAATAAGCTGAGAGTATTGAGTGCATAGAGAGCAGTCTGTCAGGCCTGGAGCAGTCACACAGACAGGATGATGGATTCCGAATCACAGAGAAATATAACTCCTAATAATAATAATAATAATAATATGCAAAGGCAGCTCCGAACTCATCACACATACAAACTGTGGAGTCACAGCAGCCTCAGAATTAACTTTAGAAGGAAAAGTTTGACCACATGAGGTCATTGGTGTCACATCCATGTCTGTATGATAAACATGAGATGAGAATCACTCACCCAAAGGTAACAAAATCCACCTACAAGACCCTCTACTGATCAACATGTTTCTTAGATGGAACCCAGTGTTTACTCTCATGCAGCTGAAAAATGAAGCCAAGAAGAACGTGCAGTTCCCCAATCCCTCTCAGAATCATAGATCTGAATGCTGTGAAGTCTAAAAAGTACATCAGAAATAAACATGTTTACAGCCTGGTAAATCATGTTTAGTTTTAGCTCAGCTACACCTCCCTATCTGGTCGTTAGGCGGCATCAGGAGTTGCCAAGATGGCCACACCGGCCTCCAGAACGGCTCCAGATTTCCAAAGATAGTCCAAAAACTGGATTTGTCAGCAGGTTTGCAGCAACGAATTATGTGCACTTAAAGATATTAGATGGCAAAAATGAGAAAACAACACCGATGATCTGAAATATGGTATCAACAGGTCACGTTTTGTCTATTGATTATTTAGAGCTAGGGCCTCCGGTAGGTGGATTTTGGTTGGCTGATTTCCCTTTGTTTCCAAGCAACTCAACATAGTTTCCCCTTAGAGATTTACACACTACATGCCTTCATCATCATCATCATCATCATCATCATCAGTACCACTGAGCTCCTTCTTTATCTCTGGGTGTATGACATCATCTGTTCTGACTTAGGCCACCAACTTATCAATCGCCTCTTGTCTTGTATGCTTGTTAACCGTCTCCATGCTGTGTTATCATATCAAATGCTGAACGTATAATTTTCTAAAACAAACAAAACAAACAAAATGAAAGGTCAGGCAGGAAGCACCTTCTCTGACATTTCATGTTGTTTGTGCACATCTGAGGAACAATAAGAAGATAATTCACAGCAGTGTCATAAAACCTAGAAACTGACAGCGTTGCATAGAAAGACTGACCACTACTGAGAGGGACTACCAACCAATAAATATTAAATAAGTCATAAATACAAGCGTTGCTGCACGTTACAGAAACCCTGACCTTCTGCTGCTGATGCTGAAACACTGGCTCAGGTTTTTTTGTTCTTAGCAGCCAAATAAGGCTGAATGTTAAACTCAAATAAATACAATCCAAACTCAAAATGTTCATTTCAGCAGATTAAGAGTTCGTTTTCTCCACGTCTGAAGCGTTTTGTTTGTAAAACAAATCAGGCGATGTGAAGGATACTGTGAAACTTCATGCTTTCGATTGCTCTCTGGTTGTATTACACAGACTGACATTTCAATTGTTTTCCTCTTGATCAGGAGATAAATTAATTTGACATTTGAGCTGACAGGCAGTTTGCCTGCCGTCAGGCCACCATCGCAGAGGAAACATGTTTGTTCTCCACCCTGTGAGGTGCCGAGATCAGAGCAATAAATCTTTACTTATCCCCGATAATGATTTCTGTGAAGCCGTTTGTAAACAGTTGGATCGAACGGCCTCAATGCTTCACTTCACGGTGCAGAATCCAGGACATGCAGGGCCTGACATCCTGTTAGATCAACTGGTGCGTGTGCACTTGCATATGGCCAAAGTTTCAACCCAAAAGTGAATAGCTTAACTTCTCGTTTGTAGCATCCGTCGGTGTAGAGACATGTATGGATGCAGGGGAGTAGGTGTCGGATGAACAGTCTCGGGCCATCGTGAGTGCTGATGCAAGAGGAGGCAGTGCAAGAACAAAAACAAACAAACAAAAAGACATTCGGTCTCTGTGGGCAGATGGAGCCTCTGTGAAAGACGCTGCCGGACCCCTGCTGGGACATTTCCACTCAAGCATCAAAGCGGAGCACGCTCACAGACGACTGCTCCGACATCTCCTCTCCTCACTCTCACAAGTCAACGCCTTAATGTTCTCTGCGAGAAACCTAATGCCTGGTTTTGTTCCGTTTGTTCAATGAGCTGCGGCTCCGGCTGCGACTGCGGCTCCCAAAGATGGAGTTCCAGGACGAGCTGCGGCTGTAGCTCCTGTAGGAGGAGTAGCTGTGGCTTCGGCTGCGACTCCGGCTGCGGCTGATGCTGTGGATGGGGCTGCGGCTGCGGCTGCGGGTGAAGAGGCTGCTCCAGGAGGACACGCTGGTGGAGCGACTGCTGGAGGACGGGCTGGGTCGGAAGTAAGGGATGGGACGCTTCCTGGCACTGTGGAGGGGCGGAAAGATAAAATGAATAACTCCTGACTCGGTTCTTTAGTGTTTTTTAGTCTCTTTCAGCTCATCGCTTTGTCTTTACTTCACATCATTTAGGTGGTACTGAAACTAATTTAAAGGGGACCCCTCACATTTCAGGTGACGGCTTTGGTCTCTATTGTATACCATTCTGTAGCAGCCAATATAACATCATTAGCTGAGAGGTCCTGTAACATTTCAAGTTTTGTTTCTTACCTTTCTTGCTCATATTTCTGTATTTAGTTTGCCAGAAAAAGAAAAATCATGTCCCAATACATGCGCTGTGTTATGCAAACAGTCCCAGGATGTTCTAGTCTCAGAAGCCTGAATACTTCTCTGACATACTTACATGACGATAAGACACAGCGCCACTCATTATACTCAAACAAAATCAATTAATTATAGGCCTGGCCAGCCATACTCATTCAATCTACAAAACTTCTGAGTGAAATGGGTCTGGACCCACTCCTCTTCACAGAGAGATCCACAAACAGAATAAATCATCATTCATGTTTCTGGTCACTCGTTTTTGATGCATATGGTAAATATCTGAAGCTTTCTCTTGTCCTTGAGTGACTCTGAATGTAGATTAATACAGGAGCAATAACCAAATAAAATAAAATCTGGTACTGTGTAATTCCAGTTTCTTCAGTTCAGGGCAGCAGTGGCTCAGTGGTATAGCAGGGTTGTCCTGTAACCGGAAGGTTACTCCCTAGTCACTGTTGTGTGTCCTTGGGCAAGACACTTTACCTGCATAGCCTCCAGTGTACTCACTGGTGTATGGCGCTCTTTGCTGGGCTGCCTTAAGCAATTTCCCCATTGTGGGACTAATAAAGGTTTCAATTATTAATTAATTAATTGCTGTGGAGGCTTTAGAACTGAGAGTTATGTGATCTTCAGGCTGAAGACCATTTGAGGGTACACAGCTTGTCATGATCTCAAGTTGGGGACTTGTGCTACAGAGCAGGACAGAGGGTGCGGCCAGCAGTACATTTCCTTTTTTTGCTGCCTTTAGGCATGAACGTGTAAACCGTAGCTTTAAATAACCAGGCTGGCAGAGCTGTACCTTGTGATCCGGCGTGCTTCCAGATGGCTCGGTGAGTCTCTCCTCCTTTTCTTCATAGGAGAGTAGGATTTGCGTCTCCGTCTCTTCCCGCTAACCTTATGTGAATGCTTCGCACACGTGCCTCTGGAGCTTCTTTTTCTGTGGCGCAGTCTGGGAAGCAGACAAGACATCGTGAAGATGTATTTACCAACAGTGTCCTTCAGTATCTGTTCTCATACAGGCCTAATGAGGAGGCATTATTAACAGTAAAGTTCACCTGTCAGCACTGTATCTGGAGTAGCTTCCTCTTGAGCTCAGGCTGGCCACGCTGCCTCGTCGCCTCACATCAGCTGAATTACTCAGAGAGCGCGAGTATGAGCTGCAATCAGACAGCAAGAGCATCAGTGGCTGCAGCAGAAGTAAAAGTAAGCGGTGGTGTAACAGCGTGAAAGTCGGTAAGAGACCTGCACGATGACAGCGAGGGGCTTCGTGAGTAGCGTCCAGAGTATCTGGAACTCCCTGAGGATCTGCTCCTGCTCCTGCTGCTATATGACCGTGTTTTCAGTCGCCTTCGAGGCGACTCGCTCCTCCTCTGTGAACAGCTGGATATCTTTGGGGATTTCACAACCTCTTCGCGGCACCCCAAGTTTATCTGCTCTCTGCGAGGAAAACACATGAACTTCTTCAAGTGATAAAAACATAACTGCATCCTCCTTCTTTATTATCTTTATTATCCACTAGTTTAGCAGCTAGGCGTCGTATTGGTTTGAACAGAGAACATCACATAATCCTGGCTTCTCTCCACCTGCCTCCAAGCTTCCTAACCAGGTTGCCCGCAGGCTTTCGTCTGGTGGCAAGGGCCCCTCGACTTTGGACAACACATCTTCACAACCACACTACATTTGGTCGATAATGCATCTTCTAGATCTGACACATGCTTACATTTATGCTAACTGAACATACCGATGTAGTGCCCAACATATGTCACGACCATGGGACTCATACAGCCACTAAAGAGTAAAGAGGTAGGTGGAGGTTTATGCAATGTTTGGAAAGACTTTCTTGAGGTGTTAATGGTCACAAAAAGTCTTCTTTAAATCCCTTCATAAAACTTTTTACTTAATTTTCTTTCTTAAGGTTCGATCCCAACTCCTCATTGTTGTGTGTCCTTGGGCAAGACACTTCACCCAGCCTTAAACAATTTCCCTCTGGGATTACTAAAGTATCTAAAATTTATATTTGTCTAGTGGGCTGTGTTTTGGTTTATCCACTGCTCTGTCAAAGCATTTTGTTTTTTGTTAAGGTGCTGATAAAATAAAGTTTTACTATAGTTTTAATCTTGGGCTCGAGCCTGTGCCGCTGCAGCCTCAGTGCATGCATGAGAACTATTTGTGCATATCCCATATGATGAATATTTCAAAAGCAGAAACAGAGCGTGGAAACAGGAGATAAACAAGCGTGTACTGGAAAGAACTCATTGATTCAGATGGATTACTTATTTTGAATGCAACATTACCTCCTGCCGTTCCCAGTGAAGAGCGTCGCAGACAGGCTATCCTCGACGTACAGTTTGCACAGGGAGGCGTAGCTGGTCACAGAGTTCCCTGAATCAGAGGCGTTGTCTCTGTCAGTGAACTTCAGCTTCTCTGGCGAGGCCAGACGTTGACAGTGGTTCCTCTTGTTGTCAGTGACACTCGCCCGAGAAACACCAGTTTTGCTTGAAGGTGGCGAAGAAGTGTCATTCCCGGAATCATAATCATGCGGACCTTCGGCGTTTCTCGCTAATTGCTGAGAGCCTTTTCCATGTAAATGTTCGTTTCCAGGTTTTGCCGACAAAATCTGCAAACAGACAAAGAGGCTGCAGCTTAAAACCAGACGTGTATCAATAAAAAAAACACCTGCTGATGCACTGTGAATACTCTAGTACAAAGGCACATATTATTATTCCCTTGAAAACACAGTGAAGGATTTTTTTTTTCTTTCTTTCTTGGGACAGAAAGCTTGGAAAGATAAAGACATCATGCAAATTTGAAGCATGCGATTAACCTTAAAAGAAAACCTGAACTCAACTAAAGTCAAAAAAATCAACAAGTAAACAAAGTTTAAAGGAAGTCTAAACTAAAACAATTATATGAAAGGAACAACAAAAGAGCAGGAAGAAAGAAAAACTATGCGTGAAACGATCTACCGGCTCTAACTCGAGTGAAGAGAAAAAAGAGTAAACAATAGCCCCCATTGTAAAAAGCCTCATTTAAAGAACATTGAACAAACATCACAAAAATGGGTATTATGTAGAAATGAAAAAGGATTGCAGACAAAGAGAGAACCCATCAGTCTAACTAAGAAAGCCCTCAGAACAGGACAGATGACTGTGCTCTTTCTCCTGTAAGAAGTAAATAATTATCCTGCACCGACCTACAAGTAAATCCCTAAATCTGCGGATAGCATCGACTTACCAATCAAGATTTCCTCCTTAAGTAGGTAAGGTGTAAAAAAAAAAGGGAAGAGCGGGCAACATAAGTGCATCATTAGAGTCGTAAATTGCAAGAAAAAGACAATAACCCTCTCTTCAAACCCAGAGCCAGTCAGACTTATATTGGCATTGTTTTTGGGGAGCAACTTTTAACTGAGTACTGCCAAACGTCCACAGATATGGAGAAAGAAAGTCTCAGCAAAGAAATGTTAGCTAAACTTTTTTTTTATTCTGATGGCTTGTGAGAGGTTAATCCAGCCTGTCCTCCAAGAAGGTTTTCCCATTAACTAGTCTGCAGTCAACACAACAGACCGACCCTGAGGAGAAGTTACACAAATCTTCCTCCCTCCTCTTCTCATCTACTCGTATGCAGCAGGGGTGAGACACATTTTAAACAAAGACATTCTTTAGTCACCTCAAGATATTTGGACAAGGCTAAACATTTCATCTCTGCTTCTTCTCTGTGTGTGTATGTTTTTTTTTTTTTAACACCACATATTTTAAAAGCAAACGTTGTGTTTGTCCACTCATACCTACCTTTCCTCTTACGGTTTGCTTTTCTGGGAAAGAAATATTAAGCAAAGATCATTCTGCAGTAAATGATGCGCCTTTAGTCACCAGATTACCCCCCCCCCCACACCCCCACCACCACCACCACCCCATGAATAAATGCAAGCATCACTGAGTCTGATACACCTCAGTACCCAACTGTGAAGTCCTCTTTGGGAAATTGAATGCCGGGCATGATTCAATATATGGATTAATTTATTGAATTTCAATTAAAACCCTGTGGTGTGTAATTAAAAACATCCGTCTGTGCAATTAGCATAATTTAATGATTGCTGGAGAAAAAAAATTAAATATATTTTATACTCCAATAAGCAGGAGACAATGAGTTTAAGGACATAGCTGTATTTATGATAAATATATATATATATATATCATTCACTATTTCATTTCATTTTTATCAGGTTAATTTTCCCTTTTCTATATATATATATATATATACTATATATAGAAAAGGGAAAATTAACCTGCACTGAATAATCTAAAAACCTGAAACTGGATGATTTAGCTTCACGGTATGTGAGCAGGATCATAAAACAGATGCAGGGACTGAAGCGTGTTGGAGTTTTTTTTTTTCATGTAGGGTGGTCTCACTCCCAACTCATCACACACATGTAATAAAAACGATGGGGGAATAAGAGACTTATTTAAATTTTACCACATGTACAGTATATGTTACCATAAATAGGGAACAGAGTAAAATGCAAGCATGTTTAAAGTGAAGCATTTTAGCACACAGGTCTACTCCAAGAAGCCATGCCTGGATCTGCAGCTTTTTAATACACTTAAAGCGACACTTTGGTGTCACACTGTAACACACACGCTGCTCCTTTAGCATCGTATGGCAGTCCCACGGACACGCACTCTTTTTCAGGTTTATTTTATTTTATGGAGAAGAGTCATCTCTGAGGTTATGGCTGCCATCATGAGGTCATCCATCTCTATTTACGTCCACAGATACAGGAAGTGCCTGACTGAGCATCCAAATGTGGTGAGTCAGGAGTGAGAGTGTGTTGTTTTTTACTATGCTATTAGACATGGGTAGGATGTAGATGCAATAAAGGAAGTCCTGCCCTGAACCTTAAAGCACCATGTGCAAACTCAGAGTGTCGCCCACTTCTGATGCCATTTGATTAGACAAACACTTTATCTATAATCTACGTTTCTTTGCACATCTCTTAGGTTTGAACTCAGTGAGAATCTAATTTACATCTAATCACACGACATGAAATAAACTGGCCAACAGTTATAATGTGAATGAACTCAGTTGGGATGTAAACAGATTTTTTGTTTTTTGGAATAATTAAGTCAAACACTCTTATTACAGCAGGAGAACAACCAGTCAAACCCATCTGCCTCACTGCCTGATAACAAAGCCATGTCCATAACCGAGAATTCAAACTGAACCACCGGCAGCATCATGAGAATCCTTAAGAGTACTTACGGTGCCGGTTGAGAGGATGGAGCGATATTTTGGAGCCGTTTTACACACTGATTTGGTGGTAGGTCTCCACTTGACGTCTGTGTGGTCGAGCACCGCGGTGGGTTCCTCTCCTACCGCTGCCAGGTCTCCTAATGCCTGATGAACCACAGATTTCTGCAGATGGTGTCTGTGGGGAGAAGCTGCATTCAGTTTTTTGTGTGACAAAGAATTATGACAGAGAGGCTTTTGCTAAAATAAAATAAAATAAAAATAATTTCTGCTGTCATGGCTCAAAGTTCCCTATCAAAGATTCTACACTTGAATGAGATCAATAATAATTCAGGGTTTAATTATCACCAATATCCAATTATTGCACCAGCTAGCAGGGAGCCTTTTAGTATCAACACAGTAAAATCTATAAAAGCAACATTTTTCATATTATCTTGCAGCCTATATGGAGCGCATTGATCTGTGGAGTGAATTTTGGGCCATTTCCTGTGAGGCTGTGATAAGGGCTGAGATCAGGAAGTCACCTCTGCCGTATCAGTCATCGCTGTGGTGTGACCAAGAACTCGGCAGGCACCTCGGGCTGATAAGATAAACTGAGTGGAGCAGGAGGGGAGAGTGGGAGGGATTGAAAGTGGGGAGGTGAGCACCCACCTGTCCTCTGTGGAAGAATAGCAGGAAGAGCTGTCCGACTCTGACCTCCGGTAGTGCCGTCTCCGACGTGAGTGCGTCCGTGAACTGAAGGAGAGCAGAGGAGAAAAGACACGAGCAGATGAAGAGATAAGACTGACTGACAGAAAATCACTCAGCAATCACGTTCATTTTAATTTACTATGCATACAATACTTTTTATGTTCATTTTATAGCACAGTTATGGACGCCGTTCTCTCAATTCATGTCAGCTATTTAATAAAGTTAATGTGTTTGTGTCCTTTTTTTCTCTTCTTAGTTCTGGCATCATCGTCACCAGGGCCGGCCAAAGCCTTTATGGGGCCCTAAGCAAAATTTCATACCACCACCTCATCATCCTATAGGCTGCACTGTGTAATACACGCTACTGAATGTGTAATATCATCTTGTTTGTATTAATCAATGTTATTTTTTTTAAATAACAAAAAATAATAAATATAAAAAAAAAATAAAAAAAAATAAAAATAAAATATATATTTTCATGGACTTTTGGTGCTCTTGGGGGCCCTAAGCGACGGCATATTTCGCATATGCCTTGGGCCGGCCCAATGTGCAGGATCGGAGGAAAGGAATTGAGAGGTTGTGTGTGGGCGAAAACTCAGGAGCAAAAGAAGCACAATACTTCGTCCACAAGCAGACAACATTAAAACACAAATTTCAGCATTTTAATACTGTTAATTGAGAAAAAAAACATTGATTATAGAGGTTATCTTTCCAGGAGGAGTCACAGATCACAGGGGGGGCTGGAGCCTAGTGGTCAATGGGCAAGAAGTGGGGCCACCTCCTACAGCTAACTAGTCAATCAGAGGGTTAACAGAGGAAGACACAGAACTTATTTAATGCAATGATAAAAACATATAGATCTTTTTTTTCATTTCAAGGGGTCCAAGGTTGAGGCCTTCAAATGTGCATCATTCCTGCTGCACTAAATATTGTCTCTGCCTGTCTAAAAGTTATGTAACATTGTGTGTTGGACTCGTCAGACACTTGCCAGACAATAGCTGATGAGTTCCCAGACTGCTTCCTAAATAACTGACTATAGCATAGCCATTGTGTGTTTGTCACTCTGGTGTAAACGAGCCATGTTTGAAAAATACACAAAGCACATCAGAGAAGGTGGGAGAGTAAAGTAAAGTAAAGGCACAGGCATGAAGGAGCGATCGAAAAGAAAAGAGCGCCGTCGTGGAGCAGCGGTTTCTGTTGCAGTAAGCAGCTACAGAACAAACAGCGACACGCTCATCCAAAGTGGAATTATAAAAAGCTGCTAGATCACAGCATGAAATTGGTTTCTCTTACCCTCTTTCGCCCCCCCCTTTTTTTTTTTCTTCCCTTTGTGGCTCAAGCGTTCAATCAGTTTTCCTCTTTGCGAGGGTTTTTTCACGCTTTTGCTCAAAATAAATAAATAAATAGAAAAGTTTCTGCATTCACCCGTTGCGCCCTTACATTTTCAAAAATCTGCTCTTTCTTCCATGCTCTAAAGAGGCTTACCACTAGAGGAGGAAGAGGAGGCTGGAGAAGGGAGGGGGGCACAAAATCAGCTGTGTACTGTAGGATTTGTATAGTACATGATCCTGATGCAACAATCACAGACTGACCTTTTCTTGTGCTTGCGTTCATCCTTCCTCTTACGTTTTAAACTTGAAGAGCTGGCGGGGGCAAAAGGGAAAAGACGAGGTGAGTGAGAGGTGTTAACACTGACAGAGCCTGCACAGACAGCCGGCCTTCTCACGGGTACATACAGAGAATTATCCAGTACTCTTACTGAAGGCAGGTCCCACATTTAAGGCAGAAACTTTTCCAGGTGAGAACTTTAATGTAAAAACTTTTAACCTCAGGAAATGAATGCACATCCACACACACTGAAATTATGCAAACAACAAATAATGAAGTGTGTGTACCTGTGTTTTGACTTCTTGGAGGTATACCTAGAGAGCAGAAAAAAACAAATTTGGGTCACCTAAAAATAAAATGTCACACCATTTCTCCAGCATTATTATACAAAACAAACAGTACCTGTGCCGCTTGCTTTTCTTAGAGCTCTTCTTCTTCTTCTTTTTCTTCTTCCTCAGTGGGGACAGGCTGTGGGAGGGAGACCTGAAAAAAAAATACATGAAATTCAAATTCTCCTCCTCTACACCTTTGAGTCTATTAATCTCAGGGCATACAATAAAAAGGTGTCCAACTATGGAACCGACCTTTTCCTTTTCCTCTTCCGCTCAGACTTTCTCTTCTTCTTCTTCCCCTTCGGCCGAGGTGACAGATCCTCGTCGTAGGAGGGGCTGTGGAGTTGTGAAGAAATCATTAACATGACTTCTCTTCTGTGTCACCCGAATCTGTTTTTTTTTACTGCTAATAGAAAATAACTAGCATGTAAGCTCGAAGCTTCATCTCACGTTAGACAAATAACCCACTGACATCCACTTCAGTGAAAAACAGCACAGTGAGCATTCATCCATGGGTCAAACGACTCCGCAGCAGGTATTTTATTTTTGTGGCTCCAGCTCCAGTTGTTCAGTTCTTGCTTTTTTTCTGGCATGACTGGTCAGAATGTCAGCTCAGCACAAATCCCGTCTTCATTCAAAAGAAGTACTCACAAGAGGAAGAAACTCAAATCACTAACTCTTCTATCTATTTATCTGGTCTCATCTTAACAGCTGTTTCGATCTATGTTTGGTCTGGAGGGCCTACACCAAACACAGAAGCATAAATCAAGTGCTAGTGTCTTCTACTTGGTGCCTGTGGTTGGTCTGTTTGTTGTTGTTGTTTTTTTTTTAATTATTTATCTGAAAACTACGGAGCCTCTCTGATGACATGGTCATCTTGGAACTCCCCAGTGCTCCAGCACATTCTCCAGAGACGGACGCTCATTGCTGCCCGGCCCGGTCTGGGCAGGAGTTAAAGCGACATGGACAGGGAGAGGGACACTCATAACTCCCTGGTGTCCAGGGAGGGTGCGTCCTGGCTGGGCACCCACTCCCCTGCGCTTCTGGAGCTCCCCAGTGCTCCAGCACATTTCCCCAGAGAGGGACGCTCATCATACCTGCTGCCTGGGAAGGGTGCTCCCTGGCTGGGCAGCCCGCTCCCGTGTGCCCTGTCAATAACAATACTAATTTGTGGCCACGAATTTTTTATTTTTTGACCATGTCATCAGAGAGGCTCTGTAGAAAACAGCTTATGGTGATGGCTAAAGTTGATGCTATGACAGTGGCACAGGTCAAACAAAACAAAAATGAAAGTTGCTCATAGTATGAAGCTCTCTAGACTTGAGGTGAGCAAAAGATTCAGATGATCATTTTCATATTTTTATAAGCTAGTAAGAAATCGAAGAATAACAGCTGCGGACAAATAAAACATCTCTATAAATGCCAGCTTGTTTGGATGTTTACTGGAGTAGAATCTGTCTGCCGGTAAATAAATGAACAGAAACTCATCTTTACAGTGTGAAAGTATGCACTGGTGAGCACTTAAAATCATCAAATCAGTGAAGCAAAGAGCTCCCACAGGTTTATTAATAGCTGCTTAAGTACATTATTCTAATACGTGAGAACTCATGCTGAACACTTTCTTCACCACCTATTATTTATCTGATATCACACAAGTGTGACACCATTTTTTTTTCTTCTCGCGTGCGTGTTGAAGTCCCTGCAGCAATAGACGTGGATTTGGGTGATAGAAACCCAGTATGGGGCTTATTCAGATTGTTTTTAGCAATCTATGAAAAACTATAAAAATATCTTCTGTGCAAGTTTAATATGATTTTTCCCCCAAATATTTGCAGACAACAGAATGGGTGGGGTAAAATAATCCACATGACTCATCGCTGGCATCACGTAACTCCAAATAAACACAACGATCATAAACAGGATTATCTGTGAGCCAAATGTCCCGTATGAGATGATCCCATCACGACAGGATGATAAAATCCCATCCAGTCTGGTACAGAGCAGCTTCGCTAAAGTCAAAACTGACGGCAAGATGGCTGCACTCAGAGAGAGAAGAGCTCAGATTACAATGAGATCTCAGTAACACTGTGTGTTCGTCATGATTTTTTATAATGCACAAAGCTCATTTCAAGCAGAGGTCTTCTTTTTTTACCCTTTCTTTTTTAACATCAGCCCTTGTTAGATCTTTAAAATGAACCTCGGCTCTCTGATAACGCAGGAAATTCTTAAATCCTCTGTATTTCACAGACACCAGACGCCTGCACACATTTTGATATGCATGGATCTGCTGCCTCAGACAATCTTGTTATCCTTTCTTTCTTCTCTTAAAGTGTAAATTCATCGTTATACAGAAAGAAAAAAAAACTGTCAGATTCCCTCTGCTGACCGACTTGATGTCTGTCCAGAGGTCCACTTCATTTAAACTCTGAAAACGCCTGATATGGAAAAGGAGACGACGGCCTTTGAAGCGCCACAGGCTCACTGAAAGGGGTCCTTTCAAGTTCAGAAGTGAGTGAAACAAAGACAGGAGCGAGCGTGTCGGGTGATGCAAAGAAAAGTGGTTGAAGGTGTCACAATGGTGTCTGAAAACTTAAAAAAAAACTATGGTTTGATACTTCAATGTTCCAATTCTCACTGCTCATAACAGGGCAGTAACAGTAACACCAGCTAATCGTCCTGCTTCTGATTGGTTCAGTCATTTCTCCACCAGGGAAAACAGCCGTTTACAAGGACAACCTCAGACTTGACATTTGAATTGCTCTCTTTGAGATAAAGCCTTCACACAAACAGTGATGTGGAAAAAAACCCAGCTGGCTTTACCAACTGTGAGCTGCTACAAGACAGAGCTCAAGCTCTAACGACAGCTGATGAAAATACACATCTAAACATTAACTTTTTTTAACACAAACAAGCTTCTCCACTGTTTACTTTGGTTTACATGCATCTCTTCATACAGCCATGGGGCTTGCATAGCAAAATACACACAGGCTGGATAGTTTTATAGCATATCAGTCTATCTACAGCATATATTTAAATGCCTTCAAACAGCAGCTGTGCAGGCTACATTTTGAATCACTTTCACGCTTACTGGAGGGTAATTGTTTCCATTTATATGTCAAATTCAAAGAAATGTACCTCCATGTTACACACGCTGAAGGTCATGCACAAAGGTTAGTGTGATCGGGACAGATCCAGACAGTGACAAACTGCACTCCTCCTTGATATATGCGACCACGGTGGCTCTGGAGACTGTGTGCCTGTTTCATTGGATGCAGAAGAGCGTCCTGCTGTAATAAATGGCCCTGCTTTGAATCGTCGGCAGTTTTGGAGCATTAGGAACTGAAATGCATTAGGGTTGATTAGACAGACCAAGCCCAAGTACCCACTCTTGGTAATGAGAATGCTTTGTCACTCATTAACACCTCTACCATTCTGGCCTCGTAGACAGAGAGCAAGCCTTTGCGATTCTTCCTGCAAGCAGAAACTGTTTCTTATGATGAGATGAGGAGAATGAAAAGGGAGAATGAGGGAGCAGTCAATTGCAAGCTACACTGGGAATGGTGATTTCACAAAACAATGGTGGGAGCCTGTGAATACTGAATCCAACCCATTTTCCTGAAGAGTGTGTTGCCTTTTATTTTAGGCACAATTATGTACCAATATAATATCCATGCATTTGATGTGTTTTATGTAAAACTTGCAGGGTTTTTGAGGTTCATTTCTAAATGAATCACTGTTTTTCAACTTTTGGACTTTTTGTACTATAGCCAACATACTTTTTCTATAAGGCCCCCAGTGTCAGAGGATGGCGGTTTGATGTTATAATTAACTTGGGTTTAGTTTCTGCTGCTGCTGGCCAATTAGCAAGATAACAATCCAAAGAACAAATGTCTCCTCCAACAGAGGAAGACTTTTCACAGAGAGTGCTTTGTAATGGAGACAAAGTATTTAGAAATGGATCTAGCTCATTAGCCACTTTTTAATAAATGAAAATGAAAAAAATTTTTTTCATGTTTTTTTGCTGCTTGTGAGGAAATATGTGAAGCCTCTACATAGGTTGTACTAAAACCGGATGAAGTAATGGTCACATTTCCACTCTGGTGCTCAAAAGTATCACTGAACAGGTGCCAAATAATAGTTTAGACCAACATGATTGTAAACAGTAAAGATGTGAGGACCACACAGTGATGTGATCTTTTCTTAGAATCTACATGAACATAAATATTCCCCCATATTGTGGGCAATTCCCCCTCCTTATTTGTTCATATTCTTTTAAAGACAAATTGTAAAGTAACAAACCTCTTTACTCAACTTTCTTGAATTTGGTGTCCCCTCATTCAGTGCCTCTGTAGTTTGTGTACATAACAAATAACAAATTGCTAGGTAAGAGTCTCAAATACAATCAGGCAGCCTTATAGGACTCTTGTATACTATGTATAACAACTGTAGAAACATAACTGTGGACAAAAATCAGAATCAGAATCTGAATCAGAATCGTGTTTATTGCCATGTAAGTGAAGGGGGTTCACATTACTAGGAATTTGCCTTAGTGGTTGGTGCATACAAAGAACATATAATAATTAACATGAAATAAGAAAATGAAAAAATGAAACTTTGCAGCAAGTTAAAAAACAAAACAGCTTGTGGTGTCATGGGGCTTTAACTGAGGATTCCTGAGGTAGAGTCTGTTGTCCTGCCTGTACCCCCACCGCCGCCAACACCACTCTACCTTACTTCGTAAAGCAAACCTTTGTATTGCTCTCCTCATTGCATGAAGGGCAGCACATCCGTATGTTCTGTTACGATACATGCAGATATGCGTCATATCCTGAGGATGTTTTATTGACCAAATCTGGGTTCTTTTGGTTTGTATATAATTTAAAACATAGATAAAACCGCAAAAAAAGATGACTGACTCGCTTTTGTTTTCCCCAATTGTGTTACTTCTGAAAAAAAATCTGTGGACACAGAATCAGTTTGTAACTAAGGCCTGTAAACAATGTGGCTTGAAGGCCACCTAAGTTACTTTTTTCATATCTCCTATTTCAAAGCTCAATGAAGGATGAATGAGAAGTGCTTGAATGGAGGCAGAAGGAATTTATGTGGTATTTGTGGCTGAGAATCACCGGAAAACAAGTGTGACGGCAGCAGAGTCATTTGACCCCGGAGTGAATGCCAATCGTTCCCTTTCCCACTGCCCACAGAGAAAGCTTGTTATCTATCAGATGTCTTCTTGCAATTCAGAATTTTTTTTTTTAATCAAAGTGTTCTGTTAAATACATAAACAAAGAGACGCTGCCGCTGGGTGTTGTCCATCCAAACAGAGAGGATTCATGTTTGTGATGCTCTCTCGCACTTTAGATGCGCCTTCAGTCGTGTTTTACATATCACTGCCTGCTTCCCTGTTGTGCAACTGCGAAGGCTTTGAAGGTGTTAGATTAATTAAGAGGTTTCTTGAAGTAAAAAAAAAAAAAAATCTGCCTGGATTGATTTTTCCCACCTCAGAATAAGAAGCATAAAAACTGTTCTCAGCATGTGTGGAGGAGACTTTGGGTTCAAGGTGTTGCTGAAAGAGAATCTGAATGACACAGTGTGGAATTCCTCACAACATCTTTGTATTTCTCCACCGGGCCCCGACCTGATAAGAATGTTTACATTCCCTGCACCGGAATGGAGAGATTAGCTCAGTTTTTCCTCACTCAGAGTTGAGCCCTGAAGGAGTTTTTGTTAAAAGGCTTTATCACAGTCAGCACTGTAATCTGCAGAAGCACCTTTTAAAACAAAAAAAACCTTCATCATTTCAGATGCTTCACTGTGATCTTTAAAGGGCATCGATTTCTCAGCATCTCTTTACAAGCACGTGTTCTTTGAGCTCTTGATTGTTCTGCTGTTAGGCACTTATGAAAGCATAAAGTCCGTCTCACCTCCTGGCCCTGCGACGTCTGCGGTGTTTACGTCCGCTTCCTTTGATGCAGCCATTCCTGTCCGCCGTGCCCACCCTTGTGTCCGCTGACTTCCTCTCATCAGTCTTCAGCGGTTGGCAGGTTGTTGTTTCTGAACTGTGAGGGAAGAAAAAAAAAAAAGTTTTAACACTCAAGCTTTCAGTGAGAACTTCACTGGGAGATTTTTCTAGTTGTCCACACGGTTAACGCTTCCATCACACAATGGTGAGGGAGGATTTAGCATGCTTGGTTAGCTTTATTCCCTCTGGTCTACTGGGTATGTGTTTTATTCCCCTCCATTTCTTCCTGCCAACCATTCTCCAGGAAAATTGGAGGTCAGCCATTTACCATTCAAATCAATGTGTCAATTCAAACGTACTTAGTTACATGCCTCAGTTGGCCTGACATTTTGGGAAATGGTGTTTTCTATCGCGTGCTGAGCAGAGATGGTCATAACAAAAACATTAAAACAAAAATCAAGAAGTCAGTTACTCCATGTTTATGCTTATTTTCTATAGTTTTAAAAAGAGCAGCAATCATTTCTGGCATCCAAATAAAGCCATCATAATTCAAGTGTTTACTAATTCTACCACTTTCATTCTGAACCTCCCAAAAATCTTCATTTGCAGTCAAACGTGGCTGCAGAATGAATGGCTAAATAGACGGAGTGATTTGATGTGAGCACATAGTCCTAGCCCTGCTTATTATTCTCTGTTTTAGTCATGGGAGATTTGAGTGTAATTACACATTCTCTTCTTCATGGAGTGGCTCCCGTCTGATTGTAATGAGAAGATAATCAGAGCCAGAGATTAGGCCGTCAACGCTGCCTCTTCCTCCTCCCCCAGCAACGAGCAGGCAGGAGCCGTCGCTTTCCATCTTCCTCACCTTCGTTTTTTTTCCTCAGCACTTTCGGCATAAGAGGGAGCGCCCCTGACAGCGAACTAATAATGTAAAACGGCAGACTGGGTGTTCCGACATGACCGAGTGTGTGAAAGGTGATAGGGGAGATAAAGACAGCTACCAGGAAGGATGATTAGTCCGATCAAAGTGGCTGATGGGAAAGGAACCTTTTTAATAACCTAGTGATTTGGCTAATTTTCTCCTCGTTTTGAGGGACAACCAAACAAATGTCCACTTGTACGTCAAAATGTTGAGGAATTTGGGCCAATTTGGGGTTTTGAATGATCTCCCATGATCAAATTTCAGCAACAGCAGCTCTGTCTTATCTGTCATGTTGACTTGTATCACTCAGATTCGTTGTCGGCAACATAGACAATATTTTGCACATGTATGTCTTTGGCTCCTGGGCATGTTCAGGGTGAAAAAAGCACTATGTTTATCGCTTGGCTTTGTGACCAGAAAGCTTTTCTGCATTCTATGCTGTCAGTCTAAAAGCAGTGTTTTATGACTTCTAAATCTCAGGTCAGCCCTGCAATTTATGGCTAAAACTAACCAGGCTGTAACTACCTGGCTTTACTGCAGGGCCTCTGTCCTCTCACACATACTGCAAAATCACTCACTGTCTTTGAAGCATGGGCAATCCCTTTGTATTTCATAAGCAGGCTGCAGTTTGAGACGTAGTTCAGGGGACAATTTAAAGCAAAAAAAAAAAAAAGGTAAAAGCTTTAAACGGATACAAATGCTTGCTGAGAAGATTAAGTGGGGGTGCATGATGACAAAAAGTTATGTAGACACTAATCCTTCAAAATCCTAAAACAGGTAAAATGGAGACACGGGGCTGGGATCAGGTCTATATTACCTTCCTTATTCAAATGCATTGTCTTGTATGCAGATGCAGATTCTTGACTCTTGGACCTCTTGCTCTTATCATATGCAGCATGTCACGGTATGCATGCACAGCTAGGTCCCTTGGTGATATGACTAATTCTGTCGCAGGAGAGTGAGAGGGGTGGCCATGCTGTGCCTGGCTCTTGTTTCAGACTTTGTCACAGAGGGAGCGTCTATCTCCTCTCTACATGGGGCTCCATCATACTGGCAGATGGTGCAAAAAAACATGCTGCAAACAGGATGGCTGTGTCTCTTTGTATTTTATTTTAAGGAAGTGAGGATATGTTTTTCATCTTTGTACAGGTCCAATGATGGGTGATGAGATGGGTGCAGCATGTACGCTAACGGTGTCAACAGCTGGATTTGTTTATATCTACTGATACTTTGCCAAATATATGACAGCTGAGGTTGTTGTGAATTTTTGGCTACTAAATCTGTTTTTGCAAATGAATTGTCTTGTTCTTTTGTGCCCTAGATCCACTCTGATATATTAGCCCATAAACTAATAAAAACACATCAGCGAACCACACCATGGTGCTGGGTAGCATCTTGAATTTATGGACTTTTTAGTTTTCTTTGAGGCAGCTCTGAATCTCCCATCCTAGTGCTCTAAATATTTACAAGTACACCAAATAAAAGCTGAAAATAACCCCCAGGAAACACACTATTTATTCCTGATTGAATATTATCTTCAGTGCCACGCTGTTTTTAAAGATATTATTTAGCATTTTTTAGCCACAGGCAGGCTACAAAGGTCAGGAGCCATTAAACAGACTAACACTGTTGGTTTTGCTTTTATTTATGTAAATCATTCAGCAAAAATATACAGTGGTAAGTCACATTTCTTTCTTTTAAAATACTACTTGTTAGGTTAAGGCATCAAGACTAAGAAAAACTTATCATTTGGGGGTAAAAATGGCTTTTAACTGATATTTTATAAGGCAAAGCTGCCCCTGATCCATCTCTCTTAGCCATTTTCTGTGGTGCCATGTTGTCAACATAGTGTTTGTTTCATTTGCCTGGATGTGTCTGATATTTTTTGTGTTAGTGTTTTCCTGATAAGGAAAGGCTCTATTTAACCCTGAAATCCTGTTTAGAGCTGAAACAATTGCACCATTAAGTAGTTTAACAACAGAATATTGATTGATTAAGTCATGATTTTCTTCATCCTATTTATTATTCTCTAGGTATAGTGGTATGTGATTAAAGAATATAAAATATATATATTATTAACAGCCTTAAATGAATTTCAGTTTCCTAGAAGACAGAGTGTGTTTATTTGTGCTTGTGTAACCTTCTTGTTTATAACCATCTGCCTTTGTGGTGATAATCCAGCTTTGTGTTGGTGAGGTGTTCATAAAACATCATCGACTGAGTCACAGGAGGATCATCGTAGTTTGTGTACAGTTTCATTGTCCACACCCCATTTACGATGTAAAATTGAGATAAACTGCCACAATATCTGCCAGGAGCTGCTCAGTAATCTGCCAGCTGCTCCGCACAACACCGGCTTCGCTGTCGGAGGGCTCCGACTCACATCATCGGCTGACACTGTACAGGTGTGCAAGAAGCATGCAGGCAAGCCATTACACTAACCAGCCAAACAGCGCGACACAGATCTGCCATTTGCTTTTGAAAAATGTCAGAAATCACACTGGTGATTAATGCAGATTGCAGTCTCAGCTGCCCCAAATTACATCCTGTGACATGTTTTTGTCTGGCAGTTCCCTCCAACGAGCTGTCCGAGCTGCAGAAAAAACTCCATACATACATAAATCCAGAGCATGTATAGGAAACCACACAGCACTTGAATGCAAACTTTCCCTTCTAACCCTCAGATACCCCCCAACTGTGACAGAATGAGATCTTAACAACACAGAGGTGAGAGACACTCTGGGGGGGCATTTGTGCATTTTCTATTCCGTGATCCTGAAAGCACAGACAGACAAATGTACTCCCTCTCCGCTGCGTTACGCTCTCTCAGCGTAAATCACTGTAGCCTCACAACCTCTGCTTCCAGGGTCCATTTACTTCAATTAATCTTTAATTATACATGTTTGCAAGTGGAGTGTACAAGTGTACGCTGGGGTATGCACATGCTCTTAATTCAAATTTGTGAAAATGTAGTCTCATTATAGCTGGTGTTCTCGCCTTGAAGGAACAGTAAAACTTTATAAACTCGTTTAATTTTTTTTTTGCTAAGAGGTAGATGAGATTGGCAGCATATCCTCACATATAAACAAAAGATTATTGATTCCTGAAACACTATGTTTGAATGTTTGGCAAAGGTCTAATAATAAAAACATTATCTTCAGCAAGAGGAACACAGGTTTTTTGTCATTTTCAGTCACTGTATGTTTAGCTTTAGGCTGAAAAACTTGTCTATAACTGACACATGTAACCTCTCACATCTGCAACTCTCTCTCTCTCTGTCCTTTGCGCCTGTGGTGATTGGAAGACTTAATTACACTTTTCAACATGACTACAGGGGGGCACTTAACATAAACATCTGTCATTTTTATCACCTTAAAAGGCTGTTAGCCTCAGTTTAGCAGTGCAGATTCAACACACTAAAGATAAAGCAGAAATTTTCTTTAATTATCCAACTCCATATATGTGTGCTATTTGGCATCCTGACCACCAATAAAATGACCAAGCTGTTGATTCCAAAGGCTTTGTAAATGGCGGATCCAGCATTCTGAGATCCATACTGGTCGACCCTCTTGTTATTTTGGTACTTCACAGGTGCTTCGTCCTACTGGGTGACTCACTCCTAATAGAGCAAATGAATAACAAACTGTGGTAAACAAGCGAGGACATATACCTGGAAGGATCAATACAGCTGATGGTAAAGCAACAACAGGAAAAACAGCATCGGGCACTCAATGGAAGTAGTCATGTTGAAAATTCAGATTGCAATTCTGGCTATTATAATGCTGGTAGTCATCAGTTCACCCTGAAGGGAACTTTACTTCTACAGGAAGTATATTGGAGAAAAAAAGATTTCCTCAGTGTCATTGCTGTGTACAGTGGAGTCGAGCAACCTAAACATCCTGATAATTCAGAGTGGAGCAATGCCAAATTGTGTAAATTAGCACTTAATGAACTCTCCTCCGAGTTGCTGCTTGTAAAGACGTCACAGGCTTATCGCAGCAGATAATGTAGACTGAGGAAGGTTTCACACGACCTTCATTGATTCGAGAATCAGGGAAAATTTATGTAAGTGACAGCAAAAGTGCAGAACTAGAGTGCTTCTGTGTTTTCCTCCCCAGTTTCACAGATGATTTAAGAGTCCCACTCGTGTGAGGTTCAGAGAGGCTAATAAACTTTTCATTATCCCTGTCAGAGCAACCAGGAACAATTGATTATCGTTATTATAGGAATGATGATAGTTGAGATAATTACTAGGGAAGGAGATGATCTACTACCACAATTAAAATCCCAACAGGGTGGCCCCCATGGGTCACTTTGCTTTCATTTACACTGAGTGTTTATCCAAGTTTCAGGCTTGAGTCATGAACAACTTTATCACCACCCAAAGGACACAAGTGAGCAATTAAACCCACAGCCAGCGAATGAAAAGCATTCCTCACATGGCGCACTCCAAACTTTCCAGTGAAAAGTGGATACTTTCAGTTCAAGTGTTATTGATTAAATCTTATGAGACTTTGAGGCAGTCATTCAACTGAAGAAACACACAAACACAACCTGCACGTCAGCAGTTTTAATTAATTAGTCAAATGAGCAAGAGATCACACTTCTGGATCATTAAAACTGCCTTCAGAATTGAGGTAAAATGTCAATAGGTCTCTGTACTAAAATGTTCATTATACGTGACATTTAAGGAATTTAAATGAGCTCCCTGAGTGAGCTGACATATTTAGCAAAGATATTAAGACTACAAACTGCTTACGTTGCTCTGAAATGGAACCAGTTTCCACTGCTGTATCTGTGACAGCCATATGAAGGTTGTCCTGTGCATGTGAATCTGCTGTCTCATTTCTTATAGCTAAGTAAATCCCCTCATGTATTCCTGTCCTAGGGGAGGCAATTTTTTTTTCTTCTCCCAGATGTGCGCAGATGGATAATAGATTTCTGGTGACATTCCTCCTGCCAAAATAAATTGCAGCAATGGATGCAAATCCTCTTGGACGGTTGAGATGAGCCTTAAATTGGCCACCCCTTCTTCTTCTTCCTTCTCCTCTTTATTTTCTTCTCACAATGCATGATGGGAATAAAGAATGATAGAAGTGAACATCAAAGATTTAATGGTCGTTCAGCTCAAAAGTAGGAAGTATATCAGTGGCTCCGGGCACTTTCTTTTGTCTTTGTTAGCTTGTTCTAAAACTAACTTCAGCATGAAGCCTGCAGTTATATAATCATGAAAGCAAAGCTTTCTGTTTTTCCCTCTAATTTCTGGGTTTATCTATGGATTAATTCTGTTGCTGCAGACAAGATCCATGTTCGGTGAAATGTACTACATGAAATTTACATAATTTTCTACTTTTTACACTATTTATAATGGAAATCAGTTCTTACTACATTTATGTTATAGTTATTATCAGCATTTTAGATAAGAACACATGATAATTCAACATGTAACCAGATTTCCCCCTATATGCTCAACACAACAAAAGATTCAAAAGCTAAGAGAAAGGAGTGCTGCATACAAGCCAGCTGAGTGAGAGGTAGTGCTGGTTACTCTCTGGAAACATACAAAATACTCTTTATATTATGCCCATTAGCGCACTCTGTCCCATTGTGATAACTGCTGGCGTTATTGGCCTTTAACTTCAGTTTATTACCTCTAACTGTTCTTAGTACCAACTACAGCCATGAAGGCAACAAGCCCACTGATATGTTTTATCTTTCTACTCTTCGACAGTCAATATTTATGTGTACTTCATCTTTTCTGCAGCAAAATGTAACTTGAAGCAGCAGAGAGCAGAGGCGTTGTGGTGTTTGGAACTTTTTCTTGCTGCTCTGTCAATGAACGAAACAATTTTTGCTGAAAACAAAGTGGTTTATTTGGCTGTACACACAGCTGATACTGTGGCTTTGTGATTCAATTAGAGGAACTGGCCCTGATTACTCCAATCACAATGACTACATCATCTCTAAATATCAACGTCCTCGCCTCCCTATCAGCCAATCAGCAATAGCGATCCCTTTAACCTTCCAGCGAGTGAGTATACGCTGCAAGCCACAGTGACTTTGAAGACAAGTGAGGTTGGTTTATTCAATTATTGTGTCCTGATGATAAAATGGGAGCAACATAATGGCTTGATTAATTTCCTTATCACGGTGAGCACAAAGAGTAATTACAACCAAATCCACCGCTTGGTGAACCACACATCAATCAAATTAAAGCAGTCTCCACTCGGCAGCAATCACTTTCAAACAGAACAAATGAGTCGATTGGCTCAGACCTCCGCCTCTGGCCAGGGAAATGTTTACCTAAGAACCGTAACTCCAAGCAAAGGTTACTCAGGTTGATTAGAAAGCTCTGAATATGTCAGAAATCGTAATAGAAATTGTCCACGCACAATTATAACACCGGCAAGAGCGAGGCAGTGCAGAAACTTGAAGTGAATTTTACGAGCCCAAGGCCATCATTATAGCTCACAACAATCTCGGGCACTGGCCGCCTCTGACCAGCAGGAAGTCTGCGCGTATGTGAGCCTGCAATCAAATGTCAAGATATAATAACAAAGGGGAGACTGCACGACCTCTAATCACATCCAGTAACCACTTTCCACAAAAAGAAGCACTCAAAAAACTGAAAAACTTTGCTTTTATAACGCATACAGAATGTTACACGGAGCTGTTTCAATTTGATTAGCAGGGATCAGGTGAAGATCTGCAGGAGGTTAGTGTGGGATCGATACCGTTAACTCTGACCTCAGCACTCCAGCACAACAGCACAAGCGAGGCTTGTGCTTGTCCATCCGATAGTCCTGATCAAGCTTTAGTTCACTTTTTTTTTAAATGATTTGGAATAAAACCCTGCCCAAGTCAAGCTGTGATTCTCAGTTAAATAGAAAGAGAAACCAAACATACATAACTCTTCCATATAAGTAGTGTTAAAGTTCTTAAATGCACAACTCGACAGCACTTTTGGCAACACTCACACAAACAATGGAGGGATGGCAGCAATTTCAGTAATTTTTGAGGCATAAAACTCATAACATCTGAGGGGAAAATAACACTAGAGAAGTGGTGACTTCCCCAAAAATAATCTTTGCTTTTACGACTGACGAGAAAAGTGACCAACATCTCCTGTTCATGCTCCCATTGATCACCATATCCAGCTGTCATGCAGAGCAATTTTCCCCACAAGGATTCTTTTTAAAATTCTCTTTTTCCTTCCTGTTTTCATGCTTTAATTCTAATATCAGTCAAGTCTCATCAACCCACACAGTACTGTCAAACTTATTTAACCACAAATCTTTAACTGAAATATTTCTACATTACATTATAAAATTAACATTGAGAACGCTCAACCTGAAAAGAATGAGCTCATTTATTAATCTTAGTTTGAGGAAACTAATATTAGAAAAAGTAACTGTTCCCACAAAGCATCAGTAAAGTCAGAACACTGTAAGTGCTACAGAACATCTCATTAAAATTAAAATATCTCTGAATGTTACTCTCCAGAGTTATGTAAATGAGAACTGTAACATCAACTGGAAGATGAACCCTTTTGGAAAATAAATTCATTTTTTTTTTCCCAGCCAGTGAATTATAGCCTAAAGGCTTCACTTGACTTGAGTAAACCTGCTGGATTTCGTTGGCAGCTCTTTCTATTTGCCTTCTCTCTGTAGGGCTAAAATCAAATCAAACTGCAGCGTTAGTGCTCAGATTCGCAAGAGCTTTTAGCGTCGAGGTTCATTATAGGAGTCACTACAGGCTGAGCGGAGGGGGAGAACTTGTAGGGAGAAATGTTGAGGAATGTTAACAAGTGAATATCATTTTCATATGCTGCTGTGTATGATTCGAGTGCAGAAACGTCTCCGTGACATACGGCCACAGCTCTTCCATGTGAATTACAGGCTGCTGCTCGAGGCACCCTGCATTGTAGCTGCTGCTTTGCTTTTACATTCCTGCTACGAGCTGTTTTGACCCAAGAAGTGAAATTTTTAGAAGTTTGAAGCATGAAAATAAAAGCGGTCTGCAGCTGTGTTGTTTTATTAGAAGAGGAAGGGGGTTTTCAACTGCACAGCTCAACAAAGCACGCCTGACAAATGATGACAAACCTCCTACGACTGCCAACGCTGCTCTGTCGTCATGGTCGCTCTGTCAAAAATATCCACGTCTTCATCGTCATTGTGCCATTCGTGGTCAAACTCGACAATGCTATTTTAGTAGCAGCATGTGTAGGAGAGATAATCTCTGGCATCACAAGGTCTTCTTGGCACAGACTGTTAACATTCAAACTGGTAGTGTTTCTCCTCTTTCATGCATCATAAATCTTTTACTTGCTTCCAAATTGAGTTAGGAGTGATTAGAGGGTTCTTTGTGTAAAGGCAGAGGGAGGGAGGGAGGGAAGTAGGCATAGTTGGGTTTAATTAGCAGCTTGTGAGGCACACTTCCTCATTGCACTTCTTCCTGTGTGAAGGAGATTACTGAAGAGCCTTCTGCAGATGCTAATGTATGTGGAGAGCAGCGGGCAATGATCATTGTGCGCCCTGTGTTTAATTAGCACAACTATGACACCAGAGAGGAACAACGCGTCAGGAGGAAGCTGTATAGGAACCCAGTGGATGACTGGCAGAAGGTGTTCCTGCAGAGAATGACCCAAGAGCAAGAGAAGAAAAGTTTGGACCACGGAAAATATGCCTGGAAGCTGTGAAAGGGAACTCATTTTGCCAATGGAGTGTAAATGCACCACTCAAACAGCCAGCTGACAGATGTGTTCTGGGTTTGGACAGTTCAATGTGAATCTGAGCTATTGAGAAGGAACAGCATTTAAATACTTTGCAGCACACCTCTCCTAATTAATAGAGAGGACAGACAGAAGATAAAACTGCCATCTGGCTCAAACTTAATCAGACAATTAAACAAGTAATATTTAACAGCAACTGCAAAGAAAACTGTAAATAAACATTTCCATGACAGTGAAGCTAATTAAAACTCAGCTTTGACAGACCAGCAGCCACAGCTCTGTGCATTAAGGGGCCTTCTGGGCTGCTTTTTTCCTCCACTTCAGCCTCCAATTATCCCACCATCACGTGTGGTTGTAGTTGCTCTGTGGGAATAATTCCTAGCATTAACTTAGTGGTTTCTTCACACACCTGTCTGGATGCACAGACCTCAACGAGCAAACAGATCGGGAATGTACACTTTGGTATTTCAATCTCTCTCTCCTTAATGAGCTGCTGGAGTTCCACCCTAATTTGTGTCAGTAAACATATCCAGTTTGCAGGTGGCCATGACAGGCAGCATGAAGCTCAATGGGCCAATCAGCACCACAGTGTAGTGAAGACAGAGAGAGAGAGGAATCTCCGGACAAGATCTAGATATACGCTGGTAATTAGACAACGGGTTCAGAGTGGACAAACATGTTTCAACTCTTTTCTTCAACCTCATCCTCAGCTGTGAATTCCTTTGCTATGCAAAATAGCCATGTGAATAATTCATGATTCCCTGCTTATGACCACACTTCACACGATCTGTTCCCTCATTAGACAATCAAAGTCAATAGAAAAGGACCAGAATGTTTCTTTGTTTCTCCCTGTGGAAGGGTGAAGCTTTAAGCTATAGTGTGTAACTTTTTTTTTTTAAATACACAGTGCTGATTAGCACCAAGTAAATATCTAGTTTTAAAGCTGGTGCCTGTGGTGGCATTCCAGTGAGGCACAAAGGTAGCAAAGCTATAGAGGGAAGCAACTAGACATGAAGTCCAGACAAAATGTGAGGTTTCCCTTACCCGCAATATCAACCAAAAAGTGAAAAGCAGTTTCCAAACATCATCGCAAAATCATTGGGGATGTCCCAATCCAATCACGTGATTGGAAATCGGGCCCGATTACGTGATTTCAGACTCGATCGGAATTGGACGTTACCTCCCGATCAGGACTGTGGTGTAGGGGTATGACAGTTTCAAGAAACCTTTATTGGTCCCACAATGGGGAAATTGCCTTTGTGCGAGAGGTCCTGGGTTTGAGACCTCGATGAGCCGCTGTGTGTGTGAAATGTCCTAGCTTGGCAATGCGTTGCGGGCAGTTTGGCAAAGCAGCGTACAAGTGGAAATCCACAGTCGATGCAACAGCGATGAGCAGTCAGCGTGAAGCGCTGAAAGAAATATTTGGACTCGGACTCGAGGGCAAAAAAACCTGATCGGGACATCCCTAAAAATCATCAATCAGATATGCATTTTCACATACCACCGAGTGCAGGGGATAAAAATTAGGAGATATCCAAAAAAAAAAAAAAAAAAAAGGATCGGGATGCTCCAAAAAAGAAATACATCCACCTGAAGCTAGAAGGCGACATCTGCTTCCGCCCTCAATCACTTCAGCACTCTCCACAGAGGAAAAGCTAGGCCAAAAACAATTCACGCTAGCTAACAACACATTTCTCTTGGTTGCAGTCTTCGGTACAAGTTAGGTTAAGAAGAAGTCTCACTATCACACAATATGTCACACTGTCAGAAGGGGGAGACGAACGCTCTGCACTGTAGCTTTAAAAATGACATTTGGATTCCTGGACTGTTTCTGTGTTCGTTATTTATCGTGTCAGTTGGTCCTCACTAGCCCCAAACATGTCAGGTTTCAGAATGAAATAGAGCTGTCTCTGTATTACTAGAGCTAAAAATATAAACAGCACCCATAAATATACACACAACATCTTTAATTACCTGACACCTGTCTTTTTCCATCTTACCTGTGATCAGTGTAATTTTCACACCATGTGCTCCCTCTTTCCATGCTGGTTCTGGCATGCATACATGAACAGGTGAGCTATCCCCATGCATGTTCTCATCACTGCTCCATCTTTGCCACCTACCAGGTGTTTCACACAGGCAGATGGTAGAGCAGCATCCAATAGATCCAGCACAACCACCATCATTTTGATGCTAAAAATGTCCCTCAGTGGATGACATCATTTGCAATCTCCAGCCAACTAACTCTCTGCATACACTTGTATCAGACCTGCAGACCTGCTTGTTCGACTTTGTTTCTGTGCTGCTTTAACCTTCTGTCTCTGCCTATTTGAGTCTCGTCCAAGAAGCTGAGTCTTGGTATTTACGAGTAAGGTTCTAGATTCCTTTAACATCTGCTGTCTGTGGCGTATCAGAGTCAAGACCTCCTCCCACATCCACTGATACACCCTGTGGGCCTTCGATGTCACATCACTCTTTTTCTCCATTTCCTTTTTTCCGTTCCTCACATCACCTCTCTGTCTGTAAGTTATCTCCACTCAGAAATTTCTTCAAGAAAAGCAATTTTATCCTCTGTCTGTAACCTTACTTCATCTCATTTTCTAACATATCTCCACAGTACTCACACACACACAGAGAACGGCTTCCACGGCTCTCTCTACATGACTGTGCATGTAGAAGTTGTAAATAATGCACATCAATTTTGGCTCTCAGAGAGACTTACATTAGCCATGCAGCCTAGCGTTCACCTCTAAAATAATCATCTTAAATATGGAGCAGTGCATGCAGAATGTGACGACTACAGAGTGCAATCAAGACACCCGCTGACTTCCCTTTCCTCCACCCCCCCTCGATGCTAATCAGTGTGGGAGCTGATGGCTGTCTGGTAGACCTGATCTGACTTTGAGATAGGAGTGCCTTTAGCTTCCAAAGATGAGCAGCCGACACAATATACTATAATCAGAGGACGTTTGCTGATCCAGTCGTCTATAAGCATATGTGTTATTAAATATCTTAACTAAACAGAGAAACAACCCTTCTCAGCAGCTTAAAGGAACAAATTAATTTTGCTTATATATAGGTAGCGGTGGAAAACATTTTTCAATAAATTAATAAAATACTTAACTCTTCTGTCGTTGTTTTGCTCCCAAAGATTGAAGCAGTATATGTTTGATATGTTGCACAATTTATGCAACTTTAACAGATCATACATTTAATAAAAGAACTTAATGATTTGACTGAATTTTTTTGCTTTTCTGCTTAAAGCTGTCCTAGAAGAGACAGATGCCAGATGGGAACTTTATTACCTGCCTGTCATCTCAATTAATTAGGAGATTTGTGTTGCAGCCCAACATTGTGATTTAGGTTGGAAAGCCTGGATTTGCAAGTGTAGTGCAGGTTTCCATGACTTAGTAAATCTATTTCTACAAGCATGTCAATACACAGTACAGCAGGTCACAAACTTTCTAAATGTACAGTAAATAGACCAAACTTGCAGTCAAAGAGAGATTTTCAATTAGATTTCACTTCAAGCTCTCGAGGTAGTTGCGTGTCTTGGACTAATGAAAGCTCTGGACACATCCTAAACCACTCCTGGTCATGGTTGGAGGTGACCTCGTTCCATGTTGGTACACATAATTATCATTTCCCTAGGGGGGGTGGGGGGCGGTGATCAATGAGAGAGTGACCTTACCCTCCGTGTGCACCTTCTTCAAAGTCAGATAATAAATTGGTTCATCTCACCTCTCCTACCGTCTGCGTTATTTAGAGGGCTATCCAAAGGAGTCCATTACTTTTTTATGGAAAGGAGGTTCATTCAATTTGCTGGCGACCCAATAAGAAGTTCTGTATGGATGCGCAACAAGGGGGCTCAAGGGCAAGTGAATTATTCCATTATCTATTATGTGTGGGAAGGAGAAAGATGTCAAGGTCCTGGGAGGATTTATTTAGATATGTAACCTCTGTTCCTCGAAAGGAAACAATAAAGGTAAATAAAAATAGATCTGAAGCCTTTTTTTACCTGCTCCAGATTTGATTTATTGCAAACATTTTTTTCTGATGTAACATACAGAAAACTGTAATGACATTTAATTAAAAAAGCATCATAGCCACATGGTTGGCTTAATTAAAGTGTATTCATATATTTGGCTTAAACCCTATTAAAGGATAATCCCCCTAAAAGTCAAAGGTTTTTTTATAAGGGATTCACCAAGCAGCATCGTCAGGCTATGCAGTACTAATGTGGATACAATAAGCAGAGTAAAGCAACATGAACATTTTGTAGTTTGCTGGGTTTGCAGGTTCCTTTTTTGTCTCTCCAAGCTCTTCTTTCTGTTAGGGTTGTGATTCCGTCAGTGCTGCGTGTGGGCATGCTGAGAGCACTGAATTATGAAGCACCACAGCTTCATAACATAGGTAAACAAGCGTAATATTATAAATTGCATACTTCATTTGATTTTCCAGAGTGCAGGACATATTGGGAAATAAGTTGTGTATGTTCAAAAATAATCCCTTAAAGCATGCGTGTGGCATCAAGCGCAAATCCCGTCACCTGCTTCAAATATAGCCAGCGTGTTGAGATAGCTGCACCCTGAGTGAACTGTAGAGTCTCTGAGGAGGGTATGTACAAGTAAACTTTAATCTCTTTCTTTTGTCACAAAAAAAATCCTTTAAGCACATTTTCTAGAGTGGGATGGGCGAAGCAAAACTCAGGAATGGGGAGTCCATTCTGTGCTCTCAGGGGAACAGCATGAGACGGTGTTTATGAAGGAAGTAAGTCTGATCCTGCTGCAGTGTTTGGAGCAGAAGTAGATTATGAAAAGCAGAAGAGGCATGATGAAAAGTGACCTAAGTTGTACTCACATGGGGCCATTTTAGCAGGGTATTGTTGGGAAATCTGTTAATAACTGATATTGGATTTTGAATTTTTTTGTCCTACCACTTTGGTCAGTTGCTGATGAACTACCAGAGCATACACATTTTTCTCCTGTAGTGGAAATATATACGAGGGATGTCTGCGAATGCTCCCAATCCCAATCCTCCATCTGACCAGGATAACATGTAGAAAAGTTTATATTTGCCTATTTTTATACTGTGAAATGGTCTTTTCTAGACCACAATTGTGCCCTGTAACCAAGGTTTTTACTGCCGAAACCTAACCATGAAAGAGAAGTGATATTTTTGTAAAAGAAAGTAACAAACCACAGCCTTCAGGATAAAAGTCTGGAGCAAATTTATACCATTTATATGCATGTACGACAGCCCCATGGCCATATGATGGCAGCCACGCACACAGCCAGATGTGTCCCCTGAGCTTTCCAAATGCAATCAGAAATTTGCCCTGGTTATTTAAAAACTATAAATGAGTACAAAACCTTCTCACGTCCCCAAGAAAATCTTGGTCCTGTGGGAATAGGGAACGGCTGGGGCTTTAGGCCTGGATTAGAGCTGATAGCAGAGTCGGTCATCCACAATCATGACCTGAGGGCTAAGATGGTATGTTGTAAAACGGGCATTTAAACTGGCCTGCTCCAGTCCCTAACCTTGGCTGCTGTCAGTCAATCAGTAAGCCAGTCTGTCAGTCAGGCTGGAAGACTGTCCCCTCGCCTCAGAGTTTATGAGAAAAGATACGGTGTCTGTGAGATTATTCGTCCTTTCCAATACAGTATTAGCTCCCTAATCTCCTGCCTCTCTCGCCCCATTCTCAACAAGACGAGGTGCCGTTAAGGGCAGTGACAGATGGAGAGAGGGATGGTGGAGGACTTTGCTGGAGAAGGAGTAAATATGTCAATCACTTGAAGCATTGAGGGGTTTTTCTTGAAGAGGTGGAGAAAAAGTCAACAAGCTGTTTGCCTCTCTTCCTTTCCAGCATCCCAAGCATTCATCCGCATTACAACAGCAGAACACGTCTCCCGGACAGTTATTATACAAAATCAGTTTAACTTAAGTATTTTCTTTATCAAAACACACACACAGACACACACACACACCATGGTTTTGATTCATGTGCACCACCTGTATCCCAAAGGCACTGCATTTCAAAAGCATTTTTCATCAGCATGAATAACGAGGCAAATGTGCAGGAAATCAAGGACTCGGATAAGTGGATTAAAAAAATAGACTCTATTCTGCTATTTGACTTTGACGTTGATATCTTGGTGCATTAAGTTTGCCCTTTGGCCATCATGGGAAGGATTATGCCACCAGTCAGGATCTATTTGTTTACGCAAATCATTTCATGATAGGCCACCTCCCTTCCACCCCCACCTCCACTGAATACATCAAACAGTATAAGGGTGTCCTGTAGTCAAATTGTAGCTGACAGCTTGATGTCCATCACACAGTATGGCTTAATGTACTGCACTGTCTCCTGCTGCAGTAAGTTCCGAAACAATATCCAAACACAGACAATGCAGGTTAATGTGGAAGTTGATTAGGTTGGGCAGATGTTCCTGCAGCTTCAGTCTTTGAGGCATCGTGATACAAGTGCAAACATGGGTCAGATTTGCCTTTAGATTCCTTGCCAAAATGTTCCCTTGGTGCAAAACAAGAAAGAAAAATGAAAAAAAAGTCAAACTTCTAACACAGTCTTAATAATTTAGCAGCGTTCCACAGAGCTAGGAACTCATTTAGATGAGGACAAAAGGCGTTCATGCATCGCCCTGGTCGGATCAAAGGGAAATCATTAACTCTGAGCCTCTCGTTGTAGTCAGATCTGGTGTTTTATTGCAACTAGATTTCCTTAAACTGTCTTCAGAGTCAAAGAGAGTGCTGAGACAAAGCAATTCTATTTCTCTTGCAAGGGCACTGCTGAGCCCAAGTTTAAATTGAATGCCCCAAAATAACTGTTTAATTATGTGGCTATCTGAGAGGCTTTCATGTTTTCCAAATGAATCAGGGTGAGAGTGATAACCGATTCTTTCATCGATGCAGAAGAAAAAAAAAAAAGGCTCCCCGCTTCCATCAAAAGTGATAGGAAGCCACTGAAATTAGCTCATATGGCAGACACATTAATTATATTTCTTATAATTAGGTGGAATATCCCCAGATCACCCCGATCCCTGGCAGATAAATTTAATTAGTGGACAAATTCAACTGCATGCTCTGCATTCATATCTTTATGAAGCTGTTCTTCTGAGGATGGTAGATGTCTTAGTCTTTCATTTTTTTGCTGTCATGGTGTGGTCAAAGATAAATTTCATTTGCAGAGGGCAATAGCTGGTTGTTTGATTAACTTTAAGATGAATGGCTGTATGACTGTGGGTGCTCATGACTTCCCAATTCTCAAAATCTTGTCTCCAAAGTTCACTAAATATGATCACAGGATTGTGATCATATTTAGTGTTTGTGTAAATTATATCTCCTTCACATTACCGTATTTTCCAGACTATAGGTCGCACCGGAATATAAGTCGCAGCAGCCAAAAAATGCATAATGAAGAAGAAAAAACCATAGATAAGTCGCACCAGACTATTAGTCGCACCAGCGGGCCATCATAAATCACGTAACGTTTTAGCGTAACCTTGCCTCTTGAATTCCTCTTAACTCAAGTGGTGCGGCTGCAGGGCATTGAGAGTGAGACACATGCATTTCTGAAGGTGGAAGAGAACCGTCAGGAGAGGGACAGAACAGCTAGCATTATATCTGTAATGGGACATCAGGACACAAAGCTAACTAATTGTATATTTTTTCATATATAAGTTGCACCTGAGTATAAGTCGCATACCCAGCCAATGGATGGAAAAAAAGTGCGACTTATAGTCCGGAAAATACGGTATGTACATCTATCCTCACACCCTCAAACTACAGCACCATAATGGCCACTGAGGGAATGACTCTGCTATGCATTGGCTGGACTGCTTCTGCAGTAAAGTGACTTCTGCAGTCATGATCTCCAGAATCACACACACTGACCACGTTTATCATATGTCCAATGACTGAGGCGTTATCAAGGCTGCTACAAAACTTAATTAAGAAAAGAAATGAGGCCTTTCCAGTAATTTCAACGACAGAAAAACCAATCTTGTAGTGTCTGGGCAGGCTGCTGATGTCATGTAAAAATAATAACTTTCTCCAAATTATTTTCTGCAGTCTGCAAATCTAAAACTGCTTGGCAGTTCCAAGTTTTGCTGATGTAATTTGAGAGATTGCCCACTTGACAAGATTTTTTGTGAAAAAAAAAACTGAACAATGAAAGTTTACTAAAAGGATCATTTCATGCACCTCTTCTCTGTGTGATCTGGCCTGACAGAACAGGAGATTTCTACTCCACTTCCTACCATGTCTCTCTTACTTCGGGTGCAGCGACAAACCTGTCAGCTCCATTTGTCCTAATCAGCTCTCAGTTGGATGTACCGGCTACTGGGACGTCAGTGGGAATAACGCTCACACTTGGGAAGTAGCACACTGGGAAGATGAGTTTTTGAACAACAAGTCTGTGCCCTCTGCACAGCCCTCCACCCAGCTACACTGTCGCTTTTCGACCTTGATATTGACCTCAGCATGGCAGTGCCTTCCACTGCTCAGATTTGGCTTGTTACTGTGGCATCCTGGTTCTATCTGAAGTGGCATTACTTAGCACATGTCTCTGAAATTTGACGTACAGCTCTGGAAGGCATGTTTAATATAATTTTGAGTCAAAATGTATACTTTAAAGAAACAATTTGTAAAAGGTTTGAGGGGGAAAAGGTATTACAGATCTCTATTAAATCACAGAGGAAACCCTAACCCTAACCCTATAAACTGTGTAATAGCTTTTGTGAAATTTACATTTTTAAGGTCTTGAGGGTTGAATAATTAAATAGATTGGTTTAATTCTCTAAGAAGAATTTATTAGTACATGTGCACAATGCCTAAAAATTCACTGGCCGTTTTTGTCGGCATGTCCTCATGAACAAACGTCACGTTTGGTCAATACACCCGCCAGATTTGTGGTTATGATCAATACAGACAGTTAGATCTGAGTCAGAGTCAAAGTTTAGAGATGGACAGGGGACGATAGATGGGGGGTGAACGCAGTTTACTTTCACTTTAGTCTAAGGTTTGAGTGATTTTTTGTTTTTGCATGGGGTTAACTTTCATTTTTAACTGCAGTTGGATATGGCATAAAAAAACAACTGGTTAAGATTAGGCTTTACAAAATGGTAAAGATCAGTTGCTATTTTAAGCTGCAATCAGGACGAGTCACCCTGTCCCCATAACCACATAGAGATGCATGTTGCGTTGACCAGACGGTTCTTTGTAAGAGACACTATCAAGCCATTCTGTCATGCCCTTGTCAGGCTTTACTGCTCCATATTTTCCCCACGCATGATTTCAAGTTATATATTGAACCATTTTTGAGAACATAGAAGTGGTTAACAGTTCCAGCAGCTCTCAGGTCTTCTTTCTATATTCTCATAGCTGCCATTTAATATAACAAAGACTCTTGACTGACTCAAGGGAAATGAGCTAAAAACCTGCAACCTTTACTTGCCGCCAGTTAGAATGCCTATTAGCTTAACTCCCAACTCATAACTGTCTAAAAGCCACTTCGCCCCCACGGAACATTTTGTTATCTGACAGAGGAAGTTAAAGAAAAATGGATGAAGCAACACAGTTAATAAGCTAGGATAGCTTCATCTTTTTTGGGGCTCTCTGGCTGTATAGGTCAGCCCTGTCAAGATGGAATAGTAACTGTGCGTGTCAAAATTCACCATAGCAGAAATTATCTTCCCTTCCTGTTATGTTATTATTAATTTCGTCTCAGCTCATCACAGCCTCTTTTTTTTTTTACTCACTGCCAATCTTGTCTCCTCTAATTCCTGCTCCATTTCTGCAACAATGATTTATTTTTCATTTTCAATGTACAGATATTGTTCACTGTCCTACATTTGCTTCAATTTTAGAAAAACAAGCAGATAAATAAATGCTTTTCTGAACTGACAGAAAAAAAAAACAAGCTGAAAAGGATCATTCTCATCTCTCCCTTCTGTAATGGTGCTTAACTGTGAAGGGTGCTTCACAGTCTGTGACACTGTGTCCTTACATTACATTAACATCTTCCCTAGAGGGACCATAACTGCACTAATGACTGGTTGTTATATGCTGGGAGTGTCTTAAAATTGGGACGCACTGGTATTGATCAACAACCCTGTCAACCCCTCAGATATAATACAGAATGTTTTACTGCTAAAAGGCAATAAAAAATATATTATCATGCAGCAAAAATGAATCCTGGATGTCGGGCACATTTTTATGCTCATCTAAGAACAGTAAAGCACAAGGCAAAATGGATTCATTATTTATGACTCAATATTGAAAACAGGTATAATCCCATAATGAGGCTAAAGTGTTAGGACTACTTAACTGGATCATTAAAGGTTTTAGTGGCATAAATTCTTAATGTGGACATTTTGTAGCCGTTTGAAAAAGTCCCTTTTATTGTTTTGAAAAACAAACAAACCAACAATTTCGATTCCCAACAAAGAAAAGACTACTCTGATGCAACTTCACCGGAAAGTTTCCAAATGCAAAGCAATCCTGCCTTTCACCTGGTGTGAGCCTCAGAGGTGTTGTTTTTGTTTTTCTTTTTTTAAGCATCTTCTGTCATTGTGTGACATTTCATGTCAAGAAGCGTCAGCAGAGGTGAAAGCAAAGGTGGAAGGAAGGAAGGAAGCAATGCAGCAGGGCCAATTAATTCCTGTGCTGCAATCTCCGATTGCATTTGTGACATCAACACTGCCACAGTTTGCACCCTTACCCCTGCATCAGTTATGCAAATGGTGGCAATTTCACATGAATGGCAGATCGTCTTCCTGAAATGAGGATGGCCAAGAAGCGAAAATGAAAAATGGAGGAGGAGGCTGAGACGTGGGAGCCACTCAGCCTTGAAATGATTTAATTTAAGTGATGAGGAGTTGACTTTGATAAGTTTGCATTTTAATAATGAATACTTTGACCGCTTCAGGGGTCCAGTTACAAAGAAGTAGCATACTTGGCAGAAACTCAGACCAACAAGCTTGACAGCCAGACCCTGTAAGACAAAGCTGAAGCTGGTTGTGTGACTGCCCTTTGTGTGTCTGTGTGGACTGATAGCAAATAAGACGCTCCCACGAGTTCTTTGACTCCAGAGTTAAATTTGCTGCCAGAGGGAAAGAAGGCATCAGCCTATTATGTAGAATTTTTCAGAGTTTCCAATATGCCGACTCCGGGGTGTGCATGCATATTTAATGAGGCCTTTGCCTCATTGCGATTTCAGACTGAGAAAGATTTCTGCCTACTGTCATTATGAATGATTGTGTTACCTAATGGCACATTCCAGCTGGATGTGGAAATAACTATCTGTCTACAGCCTAAAGCATCACTGATCTTATTATGATTATGACTTCTGCAGCTGATGTATATGCAAAACTTTTCATTTACATTGAGGCTCTTTGAATATAGCTGCAACTATCCGTTATTGTCATATATGATAAAACTGCTGATCATTTATTCAATAAAATTCCAATAATTAACAAAGAATCTTTGTTAGAATTTCCCATAGATAAGGTGACAACTTCAAATATGTTTGACCAACAAAAAAACACATTTATGTTGTTAACTTATATATAAATTTACATTTTTTTTATATACAGTATATAAAAGCATATTTTCAAATATGGAATCCTGGTGCAATCACCCATATACATGCTCCATGTTCATTCATTGATGTTTTGCATGCTTCATAAAGAAGATAAGCAGGTGGGTGTGAAGCCGTGTGAATCTGTTTAATGTTCGACATGCACATTTGCATGTTTAGCACAGTTTTGCAATAAAAACTATGATATTTGAGAGAATGTTCCAGGTTCAGAATGTCAGCAATTAGCTGAACTAAATGAATATGACATATGATAAAGTGTAGATGTCTCAGCTATCTAATAAACAAAAGTGTGTCAACAGACTTCACCACAGACCACAGGAGGAGGCACACTGAGGTTCCTGAACTATAAAGACTTTTCAGTCACAAGAGTCTTAAACAACTTTAATTGTTCAGAGAGGAAACATATCCAAGAGTACAATTATTAATATAATAACAAAGTTAAGGATCGAATCTGTACAGCTCCATGTGTATCTCAAATTATGAATTGAGATTCACTACATCCTTGGTTCACTTAACAATCTGTTTTTGTTTTTCTCCAGCGCTGCCTCTAAGCCACAGGCAAAAATGAATAGCAGTTGAAGTTTAAAGTCAGCTAATACCTTTTTCATGTCCACAGACAGCTCTGGTTTGTGAAGATCTAATAGGTCGTAATGAGTGAGCCATCCCTCTCTCAGTACCACACTCATCGGTAATGAATCGCTCAAAGGGATAGGTCATCTCTTACTGTCTGTGAGATTTACTACTGTCCGCTTCATGTAGAGCCAGCAGAGGACAAAGGAGTTTCACCTCCACTCTCATCGTCTATTATGAGTTTATTCAATGCTGTACATTATGTGCCTACATATAATTCAATTCCCTTTGGCCCAGACTCAAGAACGGATTTCTATTCATGCACTGGAATATGATATTCAGTAAAATGTAATAACCTTGGCTGCTGCAGTATCCTGAAATGGACAATTTTAAAATGTCACTCACAAAGCATCCCCTCATCCTTTTCTTTCTTTTATTTCCTTCCCTGTTTCAATTTTTCCTGCGTCCTTCCTTCCTTCCCTCCTTCTTTCTTTTATTACACCCAAGCTTTGCTTTTATATTGATTTCCATCCAACCCCTTTATTAAAAATGACTATTTCATTTCTCATTTTATGTCCCCTAACTTTCTCTAAAAAAAAAAAAACACATGGAAATTGCAGAAAAATCCTACATTCCTACATTAAGCTGTATACATTACTGTAAGAACCTAAAGAAATTAAAGCAAAGTCTTTGCCTTTTTCCCACCAATAGAGCCGGTTTTGACCTTGTTCTCTGCAGTTTCCTCAATGTCAAAGAACACAGGATCTCCCTTTGAACAAGGTTAAGCAATGCAGCCTTTGAAAAAACAAAGATGAAAGTCCACTGACGTATTCGCAGCAGCATCTGTCTGCAAGTGTTACAAGTGCAAATATTAAAGTGGTCAGAACAGTATCAGGCCAAACCTCATAAAGCAACCTTTAATGTGATTTGAAGCAGATCTAAATCTAAACAGACAAAAACACACAAACTCTGCATATGTATCAACTGTAGTACTGAGAAAATATTGCAGTTTTTACAGGAGAAATCCTTGCATTTTAGGGTTTTTTATGCATCGAGTATGATGTGTCCATCTGTTATATTTACTCTGGCACAGACCCGCACCTGGCAAACTGACTAAATGACATGCACAGCACGCACACACACACACACACCACACATTTTGTGAACAAGCAACACAATTTTCTATGTTAATGGACCTAAATGCCATGAGTCTTTTTTAAATGTCAGCGCACACGATTTGAACATAAAGTAAGTGCAGCAGGTGCAGAATAGATCCGCATTGCTGAAACTTCGGTTTAAAATTTGTGTTCACAAGCACTTTAAATTCTAATGAACAAGACAGTAACTTCAGAACAGGGCTAAAGGTTTATTCCCTGTTATCATTATGAAATAAACTAATTCAAGCATAAAAACTGAGGCTCAAACAAAATCAGTTCCCCCTTCTCTGCCACTGGAGCAGAACATTTCTCTTTGCAGGACAGCAGATTATGTTCTGGCTTTGTGTTTTGCTGATGCTGATTGAATATCTACATCTTGGCATATAGCTTTAATGAAATAATCTTTTGTGGTTGTATTGTTATTGTCAGTGCTCAGAGTGGAAAAGTAGCTTTATGGTATTAAATCAGTGCAAATTAATGTATTTTAGTGTGTGTCTGTGTTCTGTTCATGAGATTAGATAATAAAACTTCATTTACAAGTTTTACATGCAAAATGCATGGTGACTGTCACCACGAAAATAAGATATATATATATATATATATATATGGAAGGGCTATGCATGAGAGGGAAGGTGATTTTTGAAAGGGCTGTAAAAACACCAAGCCCCGGGTTGGCTGTTGGGCTACCTGTATGTGGCCTTCTGGCCTATTGATTATGTTGAAATTGAAGTGGAGCCCACTGAGAGAGAGAGAGAGAGAGAGAGAGATCACTCACTGTGCAAACCAAAGCACGAGAACGGAAGCAGCAGTGACAAAGTCACCAGGGCGCACACAGGAGGCACGTCTCTATTTTCATCTTTATTCAAGTACAGAAATCTTTTCACAATATGGCCGCCTGGAATGAAGAAACACCCACCCCTGTGATGTGATGAGAGTAGGCCACTGCCACCTGCTAGTTTGGAGAACTACCTCCTCTTCCATCTAATCCATCCATTTTCTCGACCTGCTTTGTCCTGTACTACAAGGTCATGGGGGGAGCTGGAGCCTTTCCCAGCTGTCAGTGGATGAGAGGCAGGTTGCCTGTCTACTGCACATCTACATGCACATCTTGTGTAGGTGGAAGGTAGGTGGAGCACCCTTACCTAGTATTTTAACTAATAGTTGTTGCCCCTACATGTGTTTTTTAAGTTTTCAAGCCTGATTGTGACACAACACCACAGTTGGCGTCTGTTGCCACTTGGTCTTTGATATGGGTTTAGTGAGTCTGGACCATAAGATGTGACATTTTTGTCCATCTCCTGCTCACCGTCCGCTTGTCTGATTTGAATTCCCATTTTCATTCTAAATTCTTAGCAAGTTCCTTTCGCTTGAAAGGAGGGCCAACACAAATTAGATACACACTGAAGATTCAATTGTGCACTTATTACTGAATGTTAACAACGATTAATCTTGAATAATCAGATTACATGAGAACCAATCTTGAATTGGAACTGTAAAAAAAATGCATAACATGGATACTAGATGAGACTGTCATGACACTTGATGACCTTCAAATTGGCCAGGTTTACTGCACACTACAAAAAAAACATGAAAATGTGCTCCCCAGGATAGAAGACTTCATAGTAGCCAGGAGCTGCAGGATGAAGGCAGAGCATGGCATTTTCCTCACAGAGGTGGACCACACTCAGGGAAGTGTGATCCCTGAGGGGAAATTTCACAGCAGCTTAGCGGTGACGTTTGAAGGAAAGGGTTAACACTCAGCTCCCTGCTTTCATCTTCAGAAATGCTGCTGCTGCTGTTCAGCTCTGGAGGAATTATCATGTTCAACCCACTTCCCTCTCACAATTTGTGTCAGTCTCCATATGTACTGTACGTTTGCCTTCATGAGTGTATAGGTGGGCACCTGCACATGCATTCCGCTGCATCTGTTCCTATGAGGACGAAGTCTGTCATTATTATAGTTATTATTAGAATGCATTGTGTTGAGAGTTACAGCACAGGTTAAGGTGACTGTATACAGTCAATATTTGAAGGTATAGAGGAAGTATACATGTTGACGTTTGGTCCAAGATTTCATAATTCTGTACAACCAAACAAACTCACGAATCCAAAATATCACAGCTGATGTTAATCTCTGTGTTTTGTTGCTATTGTTGTTACTATTTATATTACAGCTACCTCTTTATATTATCTTCATGTTGCCTATCAGGCATAGAGAGTAAAAACAATGACCAATACAAATCTCTGACAACCACACACACTCTGTAAACTGATTCTATTTAGTCATGTTCCTCTTCATTATTATAGCATGTTGATGTCTTTAGGGGGTTTGATGTGATATATTGTGTGCATGTGCACACTGCCCAGAAGGATCCAGAGAAGCTCTATACCCTGATTCATAACAAACAAACACACAGTCATTTTATGAAGTGTGTATGAGGACAAGAAAAGAGAGGGATCGCAGATTGTCTCAGAGTTCTTAGGGCTCTGCTGCTTTCAGGCTCAGCCGCCATACCCATCATGCTTAGTCTATATTAAACATCTATCACAAGTTAGCCCATAACTGCAGCATACTGTCTGGCAGGATCAATAAGTGTGTCATTAAAAGCTAAACTCATTTCTCACAGAGTTGGCCTGCACCTTGGAGACGCAGAGATGAGTGTGAAATTCTGGAAATGTCAGAGTGAGCTTTAAAAGCAAGAAATATCACCCTTTGAAGTAATTGTTGAGTCACTGGCATTTATCAATAACACCTTCAAGCTCTTGAATGTCCTTCTCATTCTGCCTGTCAGTTCTTTGGTGGGCCTGTTAATAAAGTGAGCACATTTTTCAATAACTCTACTAAATCATACATATATGGTAAAGATTAAGACAAAATAAGCTCACAGCACAGTGAACTTCATATTCCTTTAACTCTTTGGTCTATAGTCCAGCCCTGCTGTAAGGGAAATAGAGTGCAGGTAAATAGAAATATGGATGGCTGCAATTTAATTCGAAGCATTAATTAAAACCCTTAAGCAGTAAATCAACTCATGAAATATCAGTTGTCTCTGTAGTAGTTGATGTCTAGCTTCACTTTAATAAAAGTCCTCCATCCTGAAACCATTATGCAGAGCTTACACAGGAGTACAGTCACAGCCACTGCAGGCTATTATTCTCAAACAAAAGGTCAAACTGCAGTAGGTCCAAAGAGACCCAACTCATTGCCGCTGCGTTCTGAAGCACTTTTGTACATTATGACTGAAAAAAGGATGCACTTATAATTTCCTGAATCACTCCTCTCAGAGACTGTGCCAAAGAGAAGTACTTTGCCATGTGTTACTGCACCAAAACAGAAGTACTTCTTTGATGGCTATGTTTTTTCACACTTCAGTAACAGCTAGCTAAGACATATGGTACTTCAGTACCAGGTCAGTATCAGAACTCTGATGCGAAAACTCTACCGAAATAAATATGCAACCAAATCTGAAGCTAACAAACAAAAACGTTACAAAAACTCCAATGAAGAACGTCTTAGTGTGAAGTGCACTTTCATTAATTTATATTTTGCTGTGGAACCAATATTTGCTAAAAGAATCATAGAATTTCAGAGATATTAGTAAATAAAAGCATCATCTTCTGCTATTAAAATTCCTCTTGATGCCTTTTCAAAGCCTACTGGGCAAACTTTAAGTGCTTGATCTTCAAGATATAAACAACTCTCCCTCTCTAAATTACTGAAAAGCTTGTGTCATAAATGGTCTTCACCCAAAACAACTAATTAGCGCTCTTATCAGCAACTGTTTTTGCCTACAACTCCGAGCCATCTAGTCCTATTTTGTTTTTAACGCTGCAACAATATGCCAAAATCTGTTGATTTCACAACTCAGGACTTTTTTCTACTGCGTAGCAACACACATGCTGTAATTTGATTAACATGAAATTCAAATAATACAATATTCAAATAAATATGCCCATATATGTGAGACACAAACTGCATTCTGCTGTAAAACAGCACGTTGAGTGTTCAAGCACACAGACAGTGAATTGATTCAAATGGCTTTGGGAGTCAATATCACATATAAATCCATTTTGTGATAAGTCCGATTTCTGCCTGGGGAGCTGGCATCATCGCCTACTCTCTTGTCAGCATGCTTCAGCAGCCGCATCCTGCGCGCTCTGAGTAATACGACACAGCCACAGAGAGGGCGAGTTAACACACGCCGTAAAGATACTGGGAGAGGCAAGGAGGGAGATACTGATGTGAGGAGAGGCAGACAAGTCGGGTAAAGATACTCCTCGATGAAGAGAGCAGAAACACAGACAGAGAGATGTATAACGGTAGACAAACCCCTCGTCCGTCACTAAATCATGTTTGTCATTCTCACAGAGCGAGGGAGAAAGAAATAGATGCCTCGTCCCAGGGGAAGCTCCGACAGATACTTCTTGATGTTTTTGAGACTTTATATCCCGTGTTCATTTATATCTACTTACAGACCGGATTGGTTCTATATTAGCTCATATGTGTGCATGCTGTGTGTTCCTTTACTCTGCTACCTCTAACGGTAGTAATTCAAAACCAAAGCATTTTGTGTGCAACCCTGATGTTTAGGAAGAAGACATAAAAAATGAATTAAACAACCCCTAAGGGGAAAGAAACATGGCAATCACAACACAGGTTGTAAACAAACCCATGTCAGCCAAACCTGTTCAGAAGAGACGATGAATGCTAAAACTATTATTAACATCACCTGCAGCTGAACAAGCATCTTCCTGAAGGAAACGTTTGAAGGACGTTGTGACATATGTTGGGCCACAGTATCAAACCAGTGTCTTTTCAGAATACTGTAATTGTTACATCTATTTAAAACGTGCCATCACCAAATGAATAACATGCTAATTTTTAAGTCATTTCGCATGTCATTACATGCCACTCTAGTTTTCACTGATGAACACTGACACCCCATCATGGCAGCAGAAAGGCTGAAAGACAAAACCTAAGAGTGAAGTCTGCAGTCTTATATGACCACCACCATCCTCAGCCTGTCTCTTTAATTCAGGTGAAATGATGACAAAATAACAAGCAGAAGCTTTAAAATCCACCTGCTGAAATTTCAGGTGTGCTTGCTTTCGGTTTTACTCTGAACCACCTTGGCTTTGATTCCTTGGTGTGTTTACAACCTGCCTGCTTCTCTGACTGACTTTGTTGCAGTGACTTTGCAGTATTGCCAGAATAAGTTACATGTGACAAAGATTTGGACATTTCTAAGAGCCAGAAAAACATTAATAATCCTTAAATGTAGTGGAAAGCAATACAACAGCCATGCAAAAGGATTATATTTTAGTGAGGCAGTTTCAAAGAATTAGAGCTGCCACTAGCCATTAAATTGGCCCATTCATACTGCCCCGGATGATATTTTAAAATGCCTTATTCTGCCTAAAACATTGAAATCATCCTTGACAAACAATAAAAAAAATTTGCTGCGACTGCAGCTCAACTGAATTCATTCGAAGCTGTTCCTGTTATTTTGTCCGCCCTGCCATACAGTAGCATATTCCCACAGGTGCTGTCAGCATACAAGCCCCTCCAAACCCTTTCCCTCTTCTCCTCGTTAAACCAGCATCTGCTGAGGTAAGAGGCCTGAAACCCCCTACCACACACACACACACACACACACACACACACACACACCTCCCTCCGTTGCACTCTCAAACCTGCCATCTGCCACAGAGTTGGACAAGACCCCACTAACACAGCAGCCACACACACACATTTTGAACACTCACAGTTGCTGGAAACATCTCCAGTACAGATGCACATGAATGCACACAAATACACAAAATCACATGCTACACAACCCGAAGTTAGCCAGACTGCATTTTTAATGAGGACCCCCCCTCCTCCCACTCCACACATGAACAAAACAGCTTGCAGGGTCACAATAGTATTGAGAGAAACCCCTCCCCGCTGCACACAGAAACTGAACTCCTCCCCTCCTGTGGCCAGAGGACAGAGGGACAACAGCAAACTCTAATTACTCCTCTATGGCGCCCTGATCGGGCATTTATATTTCAGGAGCAAAGAGACGCAGAGAGAGACGAAGAAGGAGAACGCAGAGGGGAAGGCGAGGAGGGCGCAAACAGAAAAAAGACGTGTGCTGATTGAACATGAAACATCTCCCTGTGGCTCCTCTCCTCTTTCCATCTCTGCTTGTTGTACATAATGCCAGCTCGCTTTCGCTGCAATTGTTCATCACCCCTCAGTTATCCACAGTGAATAATAATGTTTCCTCTTGGAGAGAAAGAGGCAGAGGAGCAAGCCTAAGGCCATGCATTCTGATGGTCTAAGCATTCCCTAGTCACACTCTGGTTGGGCAAAATCAACAGCGCAGTAGGCTAGAGGGGCTGGATGAGCTTTTTCCTGCATCCATATTCTCCGTGTTCTGTTTGTTGTGTTCTACTCATTATTTACAATCTGCATCACCCAAAAGTCCCTCTGTATTTCTAGCTGCTGTAAAAGTACATAGAGTGTGGGGGGGTGAGAGAAAAAAACGCTGGACCACAGAGACACTGCTGTTGTCTTTCACAAACAGGCCCGGGCGAATTAGTAACATTATGTCTGCTCTCTAGGGGACGTTCGCTCGTTCCTGCCCCTGCCATGCTGCCATCATTGTCACTGTCACCCGGACGAAACCCGTGGAGGGGCAAAGCCACTTGAGGAGAGCTTCCTTTCCAGACAAGCTAAAGTTGAAGAGACAGCTGGGGCCCGCTTCCAGAGTCTCCGGCTATTTCGAAAAGGCTGCTCAATTCATGGCAGCAAGCCACATTACATTTCATTCTCGGTGGCTCCATTTACTTTGTTTCTAATTTTTTTTGCCAGTTTCCCCAAATAGAATACACCATGTGCATCAGGATATGGCTTACTGGCAGAAAAATGGAGGCTACAGTTATTTGGTTAAATTGCAGAGGGGAACAATGGAATGTTTGGTCATATTCTTACAATAAAAAAAATCCTTTTGGTCATATCCTACAAGCTAATAAAATCCTTTATAACCAGGCCATGTGCAGCATTATGGTCCTGCTGTAATAGAGGCCATTAAAGACACGTTATTTGGTTCACTGTGTCTTTCCACTGCCTGTGCTGATGTAGGATGAAATGGGCCATTCTAATCCTCATTAACATAGCTAATTTCACATAAGAGAAAGTTGATAGTGGGTGTCAAAACCATTCAAAGGTCACCCAAGCAGACTACTTTGATAGAGAAGTATGCATGTGTCTCTATGAGTGAGATCGTGTAACAAATTTATACATTTTAAAAACACATGGTAAACGCCACTGGTTTGCATTTGACAAATAGGCCTGATGAAAATGGATAATGCTGTCAAACCAGATGCAGATGATCGTGCAGGCAGGAGCAAAGATAGGGGGGGGAAAACACAATATATGCAGGAAAAGGGCATCAGACACTCATCCTCACCTCCAAGGCTGTAAGTGCTACAGCTAACCTTTGTTTGGAGGGATGAAAGTGGGGGAACAAATCATGTGACATGTTGCCTCTTCAGTGGAAGCTCTGGCAGAAAGCCATGTCACAGGGGGAAGAAAGGACAAGCCTGACATTAGAGCCTCGAAGATGCTGTCACATGACCTTTAAAGGGGACAAATAACTGAACATTACACTCTTGAGGCCAGCTATGTTTGGCTGTATGTCACACAAGGCCACATGTACACGAGCGGCGAAGGAAGTGTGATTCGTGATAGATTAATACCGAAGACATATTTGTGTTCTTAACCTCTTTCAGGATGACGGAGATGAAATGATTTCATGACTCGTGGATTAAAAGATGCCCCGGCAGCATTTGAAAATGAATTACAATCAGACCTAGACAATTAAATTTAAACACTCCCTAATCCTAACCCTAACCCTAACCCTAGGGACCTGGACCCTAACCCTAACCCTAACCCTCTTTTGATTGCAATAAAAACACCAGAAGGAATCCTAACACAAGTGCAAGAATCAAAGCGTCCGTATGCTAATTTATTAGCATGCACATTCAACAATTATGTGCAAAGGGTCATTTTGTTGTTTCTTTAGTTTTAGAAAATTGTCAGCAATGACTCCACAACCACCTCCTCCTAAGTCTCTTGATGAACAACAGAAGCAACAATGACAATGCTGAGGGAGAGCATGCAATTCAAGCTGGGGGGGGGGGATTTAGAAAGTAGAGAACTCACTCAGTCACTCTCCTGCTGGCAGTGATGCTAGCCACTATCACGCTCCCTGGTCTTGGGGTGGCCACAGCTTTGAAAGTCCCTTTCCAAAACTTCTCGAAGAGCTGCTTTTCTTCCAGGTGCTGGAGGCTGGGATTGCTGGTCTGTGATCCCAGCGATGGAGAGGGGGCACAGGAGCCGAGCTGGAACGAACACTGCGGCTGCATCTTGGGTTCTTGGTCTACAAACCAAATTGGCTTTAGTCCCTCAAACAGACTTTCATGAAAACACACACACACACACACACACACTCACACCGGTTGTTGCTCAGGAACTGTCCAAGTACTGAATCAAACTGCGCAGGGCGCAGTGGCTGTTTTTGCAACCGTCTTCTCCTCTCACAGCAGCAGGTCAATGTGTCAGCGCGTCTGTCTGCTCCTCACTCTTGAGCGGCAGCATGGGGAGCGGGACAAAAGCTGACCCTCTCCAGCTGGAGGCTGAGTATTGTTCTCCCAGATGAGGAGGGGTGACGGAGATTGTGTTTCTCACTCTCTCTCTCTCTCTCTCTCTCTCCGCCTCTCCTCTTCTGTCACATCTGCTGCTCTCTGGGATGGGGTCTGGGGTCGGGGATGGGAGCTGGAGTGCTCCTTTTTCCCGTGTCGGCAGCTTCACACAAAATTAGCCATTTCTCCACAACAGATTGAGCGGTCGTGATGGGTGAGAGACCAAGTGGCTTTTCTTGTTGCTAGAGTGCAGTATTTTGGTGTTGAGATGATTGTGCGCCCACGCTCAGCGGCGGCAGGGCTGAGCGGGTGTTGAGGCAAGTGTTGCGGTGTGTCTGAAGGCAGGCGTTTGAGAGTTGAAGAATTATGTGTGCCAAGAGTGTGCGAGTGGAAATCGAGTGAGGAGCTCAGCTGAGAGCGACTTGTTTTGTGTCTCTCAGTCTGTGACGTCAACACAAGGGGCAGGACGTTGGAAAGAGGGACACCCTCTGTCATCCACTCTCTCTCCCTCTTGTCTCATTCTACTATACCCTTGATTAGGTTCACTTCTCATCCTGACATGTGCCAGAACCAGTTTCTCTCTCTCTCTCTTGCTCTGTTTTTTTTTTCCTTCATCTTTTTTCCATTCCTCTGTCGTTTCGGTTCCGGTCCTCCTCTTTTTGACCCATCATGTTTCATGTCTTTCTTTCTTCTTACCTTTGTGTCTTCTTTTTTTGTTGGTTTCTGTTGTAAATAAATGAAGTATCCAATCAGACATCCCCGATGTTTTTCCATTTGTCATCACGCTCAAATGCTCCTCAACAGTTGGGTCTACAACTTTCTCATAAATCTCATAAATAAATTAACATGTTGTTCCCTAGTATTAGAAATGTCATAGAAGACATTACATTGTATAAAAATGCTAATATTTTCCCTGAATGTTTTTATTGATATGTGTGTTTTAAATTATGTTGAAAACAGTGTATGTCCTTTATTTTTTTTGTCCTCACACACTAACTCCATCAGTGTCTCGGACAAAAGGCCGAGAAAATCAACATAACAAAAGGCCTGGCTTAGAGAGGACCAGCCGGAGCATGTGGCTGACACAAACCTCCCCCTGGGGGTTTTCAGTTTTCTCCTACTGTCAAATACCTCCTCCTTTCCTTTCCACTCTGCTTCTACACAACACATAACACAGAGGAGCAGCTTGACAATGCCCTCCCCAACCCTCCCTTCCTCTCTTCTCTCTCTCTCTCTCCTTCACTCTTGGTCTCTAATGCCGCATATCATCTGCTGCTTGCCGCTGCTCTAACATGGGAGGACTCTGTTGGTAAATCTTGGGAGGGATTACTGACTACTATTATGAATGCCACTCTGTTTAGGCGAGAACACCAAAAGTCTGTGTAATACTTTAAAGGATAAACACTATTTATAGACTTTGGTGTCACATACAAGCTGCAACATGAGACAGAAAATGTAGTTGACGTATTGACAGTCGTTATGTAGGACAAGTTTACATTTGTTACTGTAATATGTTTTCTAGAACAAAGGAAATATCAAAATATTATCTGATTTCCAATTTTCCAGTCTGCTACAAGCTTCAGTTAATCTCAGCATATTATGAAAAGAAGCCCTCAAGGAACCACTGCCCACAAACAAGTCACACTCTTTGTTATTCCACTAATGCAACCTGACACATGAACATAGGATACATTAATTCTGAGGCTGTTTAAACCCAAGTAAAGATCTTTAAAGACCTACTCAAGTTGTTTTAATGCCTAAAAGTACATTTAGGTATTAAAGATTTAAATTTGTTATTCCAGCCATGCATACATTTGGTGTTCTTGTGTAAGAATGTGTTGCATTAATTGTGAAAACATGTTTATTTCCTGAACTAAGATGGCTACTAGCCTAACACTATGTTTATATAGGTTCAAGGCTTTTGTATGCCTTCAGGTTTTGCTTCCTGTATTTCCCTGGCATTGATAACAGAATCCGGAAATCTGATTCTCTGCAGCCTGTCAGTGTTCATGGACCACAGCCTCATTTGAAGATCACTGTCGTGTCCAGCTGCCTTTAATTTATTCAAATAATCGCCCGTTTTACTCCCTTTTTCACAGTTTCTCTTACAGAAGGGAGCCATGTTGCTGGTTGTTTTGCTATTCAGTAAGAGATGAAGCAAGAGTGTTCTCATGAGGAAGTGACATCTGGACATAGCCTTTATAGCCTTCATGAGAGTTATGTGTGGTACGCAACAAAAGCAGCTGTCACAATCTATAAACAATAGCAGCAATATAAACATTTTGGCATTCACTTATTAAGTTAGCAACACAACTTTTGGAGAGCTTTTTCCTCTTCTTAGTAAAACTGTTGCTGTGCCTACCACCTTCACTATATTCTGAATTTTGGTGTCATCTTCGTACCTACTTTTCATGTCTCAAAAGTGTCATTGACACTAATTGCAGGCAGGAAATAAACCTGTTTTGTTTTTACGTAAAGCTCCTATTCAGGATGGAGCAGGAGCAAATAGCACAATATTTCATTGTTTTCAGTGTGAACACAGTGTCATAAACAAAACTTTTCACATACTGCAGCAACATCACTGTCACGTGAACCTGCACTTTTCTGTGATGAGGGGTACCAGGCGTGGGTAGGAATGAATACCTTTGCCTCCTATTAGACATGCATAAAGACACAGCGCTGTACCTCGTCTGGATTAATAATGCATATATTAGCTGATAACATGAAACCTTGATGTTAAACAACGGCAGCCACTTAATGATAAGTGGCTGCTTCATCAGTGTGCTTTGCATAAAGATGGAGCCGAGGTACTCTCAAATCAAACCAGAGGGCAGAGACGAGCCCATCCAGCAAAAACACAGAATATGTTTCATTTATGGTCGGGAATATCAAACAGCCGTTTCTGCCGCGAGATGAAGTCGAGGTTATATTGGAGGGCTGAGCCGAGGGCAATGGGTTGGACTTCCTTCTGCTGAGTATTTTTATGAAGTGCTTTTGCTGGAGGTGGTTTTATATGGAAAACTGAGCTGAAGGACACCGAGCTGTTGTGGTAAAAGTCATGAATCTGTAGAAAGTCAATCGTTTTATATTTTTAGGCTTGGCTTTCTCACGGAGAGAATTGCACCTAGTGATGGCGACAAGTGAAGATAATTGGTACTTAATGTTTCGCTGTTAAAAGACATCACGTCAATGTAACATCAAAAGCTGGAATAATTACAGATTGAGCTACTTCGCATCCAGCTCCACATCATCAGGCTATTAACAAGGCAACTTAACACTACTCTGTAATTTTCTGGGTAAGCTGATACATAGCCACAGCCAAGCATAAAGTGCATCCATTCTAAGCAAATCACAAATTAGCTGAATTTTAAAAAGAAGAGAGGAGGACATATTGGAACTTATTGGCATGGCTGGATGGTTTTTTTTTTACTGTCAGATCTCAAGCTGACAGTAATTGCAGTTGTTAGAGCAGATGGATTCATCTCTGGATTTTTTTTAAGCCTCAAATCTTTTCAACAAAAAGAAAAGGCAAATTGTTCAGAAATGTAATGTTCCTTTCTCTTTACCAATGAAAGTTCAAGTCAATAAGTTTCTCTTTGTGCCACTGCCGCTGAATGCATAATTTAAAAAGCAAAGCTTCGCCCTTCTTTCAACAACCCTGTGCAGTTTCTTTTTTCATTGTTCATTTCTTTTTCATTTTCACTTTAAGCACAAACACCTCCACATACTGTAACTTCAAGAGAAATCAACCGCTGGTATTATCTGGGGAGCAGCTGTCATCGCAGCGTTCAGGACAGCCGTGGTTACTTTTTAAAAAAGTTTTGACGAGACGGTAATAACATTTCTTGGCTCTACTGGTTTTTTTTCTTGTAGTGTTAAGCTGGATCCATACTCCGCGAGACAAAGACATTTTTCCCCCCTGCAGACGTTACGCCCACAAAATGACGTCATTTTTTGTCTCTGACCGCCCGCTGATCCGCACTCCTGTGCACAGGGTCCGGGCCGAACTTTGTCTTTCAAGGCTGTGCGGCAACCATGCTGTGATTGGTCGGAATTTATTGTGGGCGTGATGAAAGTGGAGAAGCGCAAGAGCCTCTCCAGGTATATAGGTAGGTGTATAAACAGCGCTGATTCAACAGATTTAGATAAGACCATACTGGTTTTGCATGATGAGCAATAAAAGAAAGAAAGAAAGGCAAGTCAGGTGATTTGTCACCAATAACTCCAGACAGCCATTCACACATACCAGATGGTGACTGTTATTACCATTCTATATACTCCTACATACCCGGGCATAACAGGCTCGTTAACAATGTCTGTATATCTTTGCTATTGTTACTTTTAATGTCGCATCTTCACAGCTCATCACCGGACAGTTTGAAGTATCGCAGGCACATTGGAACACAGTAGATGTGCAAATGTGGTCATAAAGGCACAAACACTGAATCTTTGCTATTGTTACTTTTAATGTCGCATTTTCACAACTCATCGCCGGACATCTCACGCTGTTGCAGGCCCCGTCTCTGTATAATGCCCTCTTGCCATGGCACAAGTCCTTGTGGTGTGTTAAAAAAACTCAGTACAGTCTTTCCTTATAGTTTAGTGGGCGGGCCGTATGAGGAGTTCTGCACACACGCGTCTCGCGGAGTATGGTACCTCAGTGCGGAAAAGACCTTTTTTTTTGTATCTCTTACCACCCGTGGAGCGCGTTCTCCGCTCTTTGTCTCGCGGAGTATGGATCCAGCTTTACTGTTTGTGTAATTGTAACTTTGTCAACTTAGCAGCAGTTAATAGCACAGATAGTGAGAACGCAAAATGAAACAGGAAGTGAAAAAGAAATGCTCATTCTGCAGTTCTTGTTGTTTTTATTTTTTTAATACTACTCACCCTTTTTACCTATTTTTACATAAAGATATGTACGATATGTATGATACGAGGTAGGGCTGTGCGATTTGACGATAAAAGATCGTGAAGGATTTGAACGCGTTGGCGATCTGCCAGAACAGACAGATCGTTTTATCATCCATAGGGCACCTTCTATTAATTGCAGTTCTATGTTCGTGCAGACGCGTGAGTTTTTGCATTTCAAGCATTCTGAGTCAGTTTTGTGTTTTCCAACCTGAAGCTTCACCAATCCCCTAATCTTAACACTAAGTACTTCATCTAGTCATAAAATGACCTGCAGTTCTATGGTAGCATGTAGCTGTCTATAGTGTCTACAGTGTCACACAGGCTCAGCTAAAAACACACATTGTTCTAGAACAGATTCATGTCAATAATTTCTCTGTGTGCCATTGTCTCCACAACTGATACCAACAACTGAACAGTGATTTTGTTTTCTTTTTGTATTCTTTAAAAATGTCTCAAATCAAAAAAGCTCCAAACAGCTTTAATCAATCTCATACATGCCAGGCAGTATTGTTATTCGTAAAGTGGAGAATATCAATAAAAAGTCTATCTGTGGCCCATTTTTCTTTTCTTTAAGGGATGTGCACACAGTGCAGAAAGGCATTTAAATGTTTACTTTAGTAGCATCAAAGTTATTAAAACTGTTCATGTCAGAATAATATAATTAGGATGCATACATAATAATAATAAAAGTTGTCCCTCACCCCCAAGTGACACTGCCAAAGTTTGACAGACCTGAAATAAACCTCAAAACTTTAGGGCTTCTTTTTCTAATATGAACCACAAATGACTTTTTAAAGTCAGTCCAACAGAATAAAGCCAAGCATTAAGAATATTACTGTTGCAGGACGGCTGCCAAGAAAGACACAGGCTCTTCAATAGGTTTAATGGTTTACTCAGAATCCCCTCATTAACATGTAAACCCCATTCTAGGTGCGTTGGCTCAGGCTGCTCAAACCTGATAAGATATTTCATTTTCAAGCTATTGCAATTTTGGAATGACTTCCATGAAAATGACATTTTGTTTCCCCCCCCCCCAAGCACCTGAAAGTAAATAGACCTGGTCTGACTCTATTGTGTGATGTGGCACCATAGGGGGGCAAGGTGTGAGGAGGCTGTTCGATAAAAGTAGAATAACAAAAGAGGAGAGTTTCAAACACTGAACAGCTGCACAATGAGCGTGCTGCACAATGAATGTGGAGGGAGCTGATGCAGTCGGTGTGTTTGTTCTAATACAACTACTGTAGCATAAGAACACAAACAGCAGAGATATAGAGACGACTGATTTAGTGTAAAAGCAAAATCAGTTTGACTGGAAATATAGGGAGTATGTTGCTTTACTGAGTTTTTTCTATTAGCATATCATGCAGAATATAAATGAATTCCCTTCACCAGCATTGTCAGAGAGAGAGAGAGAGAGAGAGAGAGGGGTACAGATACATGTAGAAAAGTCTCAGTTTTACAGATATTGGAAGGAAAAAAGAGCAAAGCAGTCAGTCTCCTGGTGTAATTACCCATCATGCCATCGCTCATAGCACTGCTTCCTCCCTCTAGGTGTAAAGATAAAATACAGATAATCCCTCGTCTCTACGTCTCATAGAAAATTGGGGCTTAATGCACCAAACAGAAAGGTAGACACCGCCTTAAGAAAGTGAAAAGTTGCACTCTGTTCATGATGGCTGACATGAAAATGTGTCTGATTACAACAAAATTTACAGCTTCAAAAAGCAGCGTGACCATGGGCATCACAAGCACAACAAATTTCACAATTTACACACTAAAGCAGGATTTTGCTCGACAGCAACGACAGTTCAATAAAATGCCTTAGGAAGCCTGCTTTTCCTCTCCTTGCTGATATCTGCACCATTTTTTAATCAGTGATCAAGGCATCTTCCAACCCTGATAAACAAAGACATCTGTCAAAAGTAGGCTTATTTAATGATTAGGTTGATATATTGTCATAATTTAAGTAAGAAATTCTCCTATTTTTTTCAAAACTTTTGATATATTGTAACTGCAGAGTTGTCTTTAAGCATGTGAATGTAAATTAATTTCATTTAACACATGTAAGACTTCAGATATGAGCATAAGTTTAGAGCCCAACCAATAAGCTGACCAGTGTTATAGGTATATTACAGTTCTGCCTGTACAGAAGTCTCCTCCCAAATCAACAGCAGGCAATTAATTTTAGCAACTGTTTATAGTGCTCTGCTTGTAGCTTGCAAGAATGTCACAGACAGACATCATTATTGCATGTTGTGTTGCCACTTAAGACACCCATTTAAAATCTAATTGGATTCACAGCCTCCAAATGTGGTCGTGTGTTTTAAAAAAATGGAAAACTCAAAAGTTGAAATTTGTAGGTTGACAACACAGTGCCGGTTGTGTGTCAGCTTAATTAACGTTCACAACCTGCGCCAACAACCTAGAGATGGAACTCGCTCCATCCTCAAATATGTATTTGTAAAGTAAATGTTTACTACTAAATGACAAACATTACATCATTCTGCTTTCACTGTTTTGAGTCAAAACACAAACTGTGGTATGGTAGTTACACAATGACAATTTATGAAGGGTTTTTGCAAAGCAATATAACAATGTTTTGTCCAAATTAATGGCTTTGCCCTTGTTCTTTAGATGAACACAGGTGTGCTGGTAAATGCTGATACTACTTGTTAAGCCTTCCTAAATTAAAAACATGGAAAACAGCAAGTGTGCACTTTTCATTTTACTGATGACACATAACAAAACTTTACTTTAATAACACGTTTTGATTTATACCTTCCATGAAATCAAACTCAATTTAGAGTAGTTAATTTGCTCCAAAATAATCCTATATATGCAAATTTATGCATTTTCAAAATTTCAAAAAATCTGGGTACTTTACTCATAGATGAAAATGTGACCTACTGTCAAATCTCACACTGCAGCTATCTGCGAGTCCCTCCCTGTCTCATACCGTTATATAACAGACATGCAGATGATATTTTATCTAGTGACTCAGCACAGAGTAAGCAAGCGAGGCAGGTGAGGAGACGGTCAGGGAGTGCCGTGTGAAGGAGAGGCCCAGCTGCACAGGGCAAGGGTAAGAGGACACCATCTTGCCAAATTAAATCACGAGTCTCCATCAGGGTAAACAAACTGCAGGGCTGGAGGACGACGTAGCAGATCTGCTCTTCCTGGGCCCAGAGGACACAGAATAACGCTCATCCATGGTGAGTGTCGCGCTGGGCAGTGCTACGTTACGTAGAGCCCCTAAAGATGATCTGAGGGTCACCTCATAAACTGTCATCTGAGCAGACAGCAGTCATGTTGTGAGGCTCAACCAGAGTTTAAGGACTTTTGGCACAAAGGAAGACAATAATTTGTCTCTGTGTGCTGGTAATATTCTATAAATAAGTATTTGTAGAAGTGAGATGTCATTTTACATGGCACTATGAAAACTAGCTTGACAGATGGCCGGCTGATGCAATTGTTGCTTCCTTCCAGCCCCTGACGACTGAGCCTTTTATCTAAAAATACAGTTGGTAATTAAGTAAAAATTGCAGCCGATGCCAAGTCTGATGTTCATTTGCAGAACATGAGACTTCCTGCTGCCAAAAGAGAAGCTGATGTGACACCAGACACCAGCCTCCGTCACACTCAATGTATGTATTTCTGATTAGGGCTGGGTAAAAAAATCGATTTAATCGATTTCGGATCGATTCCATTTAAATTTCGCACTATCGATTCACAGGGCATGAGATCGAGTTTTTTTGTGTTGTGTGAGTTTCCTCACGGTCTGGTGCGTGATGACGCACTGCGCAGTCGTACGTCGCGTCGTTCAAGCACGCAGCCAAAATGGCTGAGGCAGGGAAAACACTGCTCGGCAAGCCGTCCCAAATGAAATCTAAAGTGTGGAATCATTTCAACTTTAAAAGGACAAAGGACGACGAACTTGATAAAACCAAGGTAGTTTGCAAGATATGCCAAGCAGAGCTCAGTTATTGTAGGAATACTACAAACCTCAGAAACCACCTGACAAGGTACCACACTACGCTAAACTTAGCTTCCGACAGTACACCACCGGGAGCAAAACAAAAGAAACTGAAGGACCTGCTAGCATTACCATCAGAGTCTCCGCGGGCCATAAAGATGACAGAGGCCATCGCAACTTTTGTTTGCAGAGACTTACGCCCATACTCGGTAGTGGAAAATGAAGGATTCCGGCAGCTCATTCAGGTGCTCGAACCACACTATGTTATGGTGCAACATAAACATCTGACTGAAACTGTGATACCCATGATGTATACATCTGTGAAAGACGTGATACAAATGAAAATGCAGTCAGCAAACAGGGTCGCTATCACGTGTGACACCTGGACATCGCTGTCAACCCAGTCCTACTTAACGGTGACGTCTCACTACATTGACACGGAGTGGTGCCTCATGTCTCATGTATTACAGACCACCGAGGTTCTCACGAGCCACACCGCTGTCAATATAGCGGATATGTTGACGAGGGCCATACAGGAGTGGGGGCTGACCAGCAAAAACCCAGCAGTTGTGACAGACAATGCTGCAAATATGGTTCGGGCGGTGGAGATAATGCAGCTAATGCACGTCGGGTGCTTCGCACACACGCTGAACCTAGCATCACAAGCGGGTCTTAAAATCCCAGCCGTGTCACGTCTGCTTGCTCGAGTGAGGCGTATAGCCACGTTTTTTCACCGGAGTACGACGGCAAACCACATACTGAAAGAAAAACAGAAGCTGCTTCAACTGCCAGCACATAAGCTAACACTAGACGTCGTGACTAGGTGGAACAGTGCACTGGACATGGTGGAACGCTTTTTGGAACAACAGCCGGCAATCTCTGCCACTCTCCTTTCACCAGACGTGCGGAGGAACGAAAAGGATCTGTGCAGCTTAACAGAAGAAGATGTAACAACTGCCGAAGATTTGGTGCGGACCCTGAAACCAATCAAAGAAGCTACACTGGCAATGTCGGAGGAAGAGCAACCAACGCTGTCCATCATCGCACCACTTCTCGCCTTGCTACAGGACGCCTTGACCCCCAGCCAGGAAGATTCCACCGTGGTGAGAGACCTAAAGGCTGCTGTAAAGAACAACTTGAGTACAAGGTATGCTAAGCTCTCTCATTCTCTCTCTCTCTCTCTCTCTGTGTATATATGAAATAGTCAGTGGCCAAATCAAAAGCTAATTAGTTATATCAGTTAATAATTTATCATCCTTTTTGATTGTACAGTATGCATGAGATTGTATATTGTATCAATGCCATGTTCATCCTCATACTGTGCTGAAAAAAAGTAATTTGTGAAATGTCTTTAAGATATGATGCACAGAAGGACACACTGTATGCAGCGACAGCACTGGACCCTCGCTTTAAGGCCCTCCCTTCCCTGACTGCTGAAGAGCAAGATGGCATCTTCTCCAGACTGCAGGCCGAGGCCGCTACTGCTACACCTGATGTAAGTATTTAAAATAAATAAACTGTAAATTAGAAGATTTTCTATTTAATTATGTGAATATTACATAATTAAAAAGAGTTTTTTCTTTTTCTATGTTATTCAACAGCAAACTACTGATGGTGATGATGAGGGAGCTGAGGACATGGGGGAATTGACTTCGCCCAAGAAACCCAAGAAATCCAGCACCTTGGAGTCCCTCTTTGGGGCAGTCTACACACCACCAGTAACAGGAGATGGAAAGAAAACTCCAACAAAAAGGACTGAAGATGAAATAAGAAGATACAGGGCAGAACCACCTGCTGGGCTGAATGAAAGCCCTCTGACCTGGTGGAGGTCAAATGAAAAGGAGTATCCACTGTTGGCTTGCCTGGCAAAGCACTACCTCTGTGTCCCAGGGACCAGTATTGCATCAGAGAGGGTGTTTTCCACAGCGGGTGATATTGTCACTGCCAAAAGGAGCTGCATCACCCCAGAACATGTCAATGAGCTTCTTTTCCTCAACAAGAATCTCTGTGTGACAGTTTAAGTTTACCGTCTTCGTTTTGTTCATTTTTTTATGAAAACAGTGCAATTTGCTGCAATGTTCACACAGCACTTTTTATATTTGCACTTTGATTTGCACTTTTTTTACAGTAAGATAAGACAGTTTTGTTTACAGTTACATGTGAACTGTCAAGTTTACAAAATAAAGACGTGTATTTTGTAACGTATTGTATGGAGATATTTTCATTATTTAAGAGCAGACTGAATTGATTCAGATTGAATCGAATCGAATCGAATCGAATCGAATCGAATCGAATCGAATCGAATCGAATCGAATCGAATCGAATCGTGATTAATCAATTTAAAACCCTAAGAATCGAAATCGAATCGATCTAGGAAATTGACTGTAATACCCAGCCCTATTTCTGATAGCAAAAAGAAACTACGGCAACTTCTGTAGTTACAATTTCCACCGCTGGCTGACATTTACAGTGCATTAATCTACTTCATAAAATGCAGCAGGATAATAAAATATGCACCACAAACCTTGAAGGAAACGCATGCATTGACAGTAAAGTGAAAGTAAAGAGGAGGGAGGTCCAACCTGCACCACCTGCCCGTCAATACCCCTGCACACAATGTCATTTTGGGAGTCACTCCGAATTAACTAGCAACATTCATATCCGGCCAACCTTCTACCACAAATGACATTTGTCTGTCTTTTTCTTTGATCTCTTGTAGCCTACAGCTTAGGAGAGACAAACACAGCCCCTCCATTTTCTTGGTTTCATGCATGGCATGGCATCTGCAATTGACAACAATGGCAACACCACAAAAAGTTACAATTGTCCTAAAGCCACACAGACACACACACTCTTCCCTTATTGGGAGCAATCAAAAAAGGATGCCGGAACTATTCTGATGTTTATATTTACGGTGGTCTTTACACGGTGTGTTGGAACCCCATGTAGGACAGTCAGAAAGCATCACGTCCACCCACACCTTTATGATGCTTGTAGGGAGTGTTTGTTGTGACCACTGTCTCACACGTAATCCTTCATTTGCCAACTGTGTGCATTTTAATTCTACCCATCTTTATTTGTGTTATCAACCCATTCCATGTACTCAAAAGGTAAAAAAAAAATTTAAGTCTCCTGTCCATCTGGATTCTTATTTGTAAGTTTGTTTTTGGCAGTTTTCCCTCCCCTCCTTTCAGTCTATGAAACACAAACACTTCCTATAACCCGTAGGAATTCACATCACATAAATGAGATAAAATGAAACACACATGCCATAAACAGGCTCAGAAGGAGCTTTTGTAGCTAAAATTTAATGAGCTTTAGCTGTGAATAAATAATCCCTGTTCTGCAGCATGCAGTCCATTTAACTGCATTACTTATCAACTTGTCAGAAAAATTCATAGCTGGACGACAGAAAATTTCCCTTTCCACAAATGCAGTCTCTAATGGAACACGGTTTTGTAACAGCTGTCATATTGTTGTGATTCTTGTTTATCTTATTTAAAATTACTCATCCGTGTAGGATAAAGTATGAGGATGGGAGATACTGAGACAGAAAAGTGACAGAGATGGTGAAAACACTGGGAAAGGCAGAGAGAGAGAGAGATTGAAATGCATTCAAGGTAAACAGAGTGGCAAAAAAGGGAAAAAAAAAATATCTTCAGGCTACGCTTTTCTTCAAGTCACTCCTGTTGGCATTCAGAGTCTGCCCTGTTTGCTACTGTCTTTATAAACAGCAAAATCAATATGGCGCCGCTCTGACCCCGGAGCTAGAGGAGCCCATCAGTGCATTCACTTACAAAACAGGTTGTTCAGGAAGGTCACTGCTCGGCACTAGAATGTTTATAGAGAGGGGATATGTTTTGGTTTGGAGTTCTGGAAGACGACATTTACTCTAGTAAAACACTGTAGTAATAAAGCATAACTATGAACATAAGTGTTTCCACAGCTCAGCTATGTCCTAATAACTGGCATCAGCTAGCACCTGAGTGTACAAAGACAGTTAACACACAGGAACCCTGTGTTGTTGTTGGACCCTCTTGTATTCTGTTTATTTAATGAATGCAAATAATGCACAATCCTCTTCTTAAACAATTAGTAATAATGGTTTTTGCTTTATAGTTAAATTGTGTATAGGTTCATTTATACAGCAAAACTCAAGCATACACAGGAGGTCTGACTCTGCAGATCAAAACCACTGGCTCTCTCTTTTAGAGTAAAACCAGGAGGATGATAGAAGTGACCTCAGAGTCACATTAACACTAACTCTGTTAATCTGATCCCACTAACTTGATGAGATGCGTCCCGGCCACAGATTGTATCCCTCTCAACCTGTTGTTTTTCTTTTATGAGCAGAGTTATTGCATGTTTCATTTGTGTACTTTTTTCTCTCATGTGTTGCTTTTTGTTTCTACACAGAGCGAGACAGTGACGAGCAGACGCATCTGAGTGTGTCTGCTCGTACATGTATGTGCTCACGACCTAATTAACACCATGCTCCTCGGCTGCAGCTCTCCTCTTCTGCTGTTCTAGCAGCGTCTGTCTCAGTTTGGTGCCACTATATTAGCTATGAACATGACCACATTGAGTGTATGGGTTCGAAAATAGTTTGTATTTGTGAGGACTGTTGTTGGGGTTTGTTCAGAGGCCAGAGTGGCACAGAATTTGGCGCAGGCGGCTGCCATGTTAATCTCTATGCAGAAAAAACACTGAATGGGAGGGAGAACGTCCTATGTTAATGAAGTACATGTAAAATCTGCATCTTAAAACTGTAGAGAAGCTTGTTTCACAAAGGTCAGGGCATCACTAAATACTAAATACTAAAAACAATCTGAAAATCTGATTTTAGAAACATTTAGAAACAATATTTTATTTCTGCATGTGATGTATCAAGCTTGTGCAAGCTACCCTACCCTTCACTAAAAGGTGTCAAACTTTAAAACTGCCACATCACAGTGCGCTGCACTGAATGAAACATAATAAGCTGCAAACACATGCCTTGTAATAGCCTCCACATGCACATCATAGTGGTATATAATCTTGTTTCCAGTGAACAGGACTTGGAATCAAAGACAGCTGGGGAGAGTGGAGTGTGCGTATGTATTGTGCCCAACATCTCCCTGAGATGACATCTGACAGCAGACAGTAAATGTAGCTTCCTGATGAGCGCAGCAGCCTTCGTCACTATGGGACAGCAAACAGCAGCGGTTGAAAGCAGAACTAAAACTGGCATACAAACAAAATCTGATCTCCTCAGCTTTATTCTGCAAATCTCTGATCCCCAAAATACCCTTCTGACTTTTACACCTTTCCTGCACGACACAAAACAAGATCCAGTCCTGATACAACAACCAAATGTGGGACTTATTTCTGCTCGCATATTTTTGGCTTATGCAAGTGTTCCAGATTTGAAGCGCTCAGAGGGGGTTGAGCGTCCATATTGTGCCAGTTCTGTGCACTGAGGGAGAAAAAAGAAAAAGAGGAAGATGATGATGACTTGACTGAACTCACTCTAATTGATGGGTCCCTTGGCCTGAGGCATGAGAGTGTGTGTGCACGCTCTCATTCAATTCTGTGCAGACTATATCATTGTAATGGAGCTCTCACGGCAGAAGAACTGAATGGAAGAGGATGCTCACAGAAAATGGCCCCGCAAGAAGAAGAATTTGAAGGCAAACCGCCTTAATGTGTAGTTTCTTACTGAAATGCATCATGAACGATGAGGTGTTTTGTTTCTTTAAATTCAAATGGCCTTTACCTGCTAGACATCAGTAATTGTTGGACTGCTTGACAAGGAGTGCTAAAGGCTGCAGCTAAAATAGGTCTATTTTCTACCATTTCTGTAATTTGATGGTTGACATGACATTGACATCTACTGCTCCAGATTCTTCAGCTGCGACACGGACATACCCCCATTATTTTCAGGTCATCGGAGAAAAGAGCAACATAATATTCAAGTGAACTCTCTTCACCAAGGAAGAACATGAATTACCTGAAAAAAGCACCTGGACCAGTGCCATGCTAACACTAAGCTAATAGGAGGAGCATGCCAGGTGTGACTTTGAAGTAAAAAAATAGATTGTGCATCTTGCCATGGTATTAGGCTTATGGTTGCATTAGAATGGGCTCTTCAATTGAGTTTCATAGTACAAGGCTCAGGCTTTATACGATTAAGGTAAATTTACTATCATTTACGAGACTTGGTTTGTCTACTTTCTGTGATTCTGCATTCTGTTTCTGTCACATTCCTCTGGTTATTTTGGTAAAAGTAACTGAGTATTAAAAGAAAGTAGCGTAAAGCATAACAATTCAGAGACAGTAATATTGTAATATAACTAATTACTTTCAAATGAAAGTAACTAGTAATGTGTATAACATTTTGAAAGTAACTTGTCCAATATGTTGTGTTACAGTTTCCAGCAAAAACCCAAACAACCTCCTACAGCACCACTAAGAAAGAAAACCTAATATTTAGATAAAGTATGAAAAAAACGACCAAATTATGATGACTGGTGAGCCAAAGAACAAAGAGAGAACAGAGAGACAGAGTGATTTCTTGCCATTACAAATAGATTATATTACTTTTTTTAGCAGTGCTAAATGAAGTCCCCCACAGTTTACTCATCTCCAGAGTTTCACTCAACAAACATCCTGATTGTATCTGCGCATTCTTGGTCTCAATTTGTAGGAAAAAAAAGTCTCTCCAGGTGTGTAAGAGACATATCAGTGTGTTGCCACAGCCACAGAAGAAAAGTGTAAAAGCCATTAGCAACAGCCACGTTACTTAAGTGAGGCATAAATGTGAACATTTCCCCAATTTAGGAGCATTTTCCTTCATTTAAAATGCTCCCTGACAGACTGAAATACAAGAGATGCTGCAGGGATAGAGCATAAAATGCAAATTCTGCTTGAGCTGCAAAATGATTTCAGAAACACATACATGGAAAAAAATGTGTGAGTACTGTGGGCAAGCTTGAGCAGAGCTGAGAGGTTGGTTACTCTACACAATAGGGACTTATGACAAACACTGTAAGATGAGGAAAACGTGTCTACATGAAGAAGGGAAAGAAGAATAAGTGCTTTCTATTCTGCATTCTAGTCTTTCTAAACATGCTGAATGCTTTTGATTGTCCTTTTTTTATGATCACAGCGAAACAACACAAGGGTGAGCTTCAACACTCCACAACACACAAACCCTGCACTTGATCAAAAAGGATCCTGGAATAATGTTTGCAAAGCAAAACCAATGAAAGCTCTCATCAGTGGCTCGATTATTTCTATATCACTTACTCATGTACCAGTTCCAACACTTTTTTTAATAGCCACCTACATATTCACGCAATATAATTTTATTTATAGGTTATTACATCCACAGAGGAGGCAGTCAGATTTAGAAGCAGATTAAAACCTCTAACTAGTTTGTGTTATTAACATAACAAATGTGAGTACTTCACATTGAGTTTCTAAAAGATTACTCGTGTTAACATACTTTCTGGAATGGTGCACTCTTCCTGAATATTTTGTCCGTTGGCCATTGAATTAAGCACTCTGAATAACTGTATCAAACTTTCATGAATGTCTTCAGTTTGCCCTCTTCCTCACAGACAGTCCTCACAGATTGTGTCATATCATTAGGTCTAATTCACTCTAAGACACATTTTTTCTTCTTTAACAAATTATAAAGCTAAAGAAGGACACTGCTCAGTAAGGCACTGCAACATAAAGGTTTCTGCACCTTCCGCACCAAATCCCTCTACGATTTTTCTGTGCTATGATAGATGAAAGCAATATGTAGTAGCAATATGCAACCATTGTCTTTGTTCACCCTGAATGCTTTTTCTTCTTTAATACACGCAGGACGTATAAACAAATCCAAACATTTTACAAATTCCGTTTATAATTCCAAGTGGTACTTTTGTCAGAGGGAAAAAGACATTTAATTTGCCCCACCATAGTTTTACCTTAACACCCCTGGGTATACATTGTGACACCACACACACACACCAAGCAAACTGACACTTTGAAATGAATTTGTGTTTGGGGAGCAGCCACATTGATCCATCACAAAATGAGAGAAAACAAATGGAGATGGTTTCAGTCTCCTGGTCTGATTTTAAATTGAAGTGTAACATACAGTAACTATGTGTTGCAAAGACAATAGCTTTGCTCAGTTCCAGATATTTATTCCTTTTTTTGAACCCTTTTGTCTGTCAAAACTCATATAACAGTTCAGAAACAGAACAATACACTGAGCAGTCACTGTAATGATGTCACATAGTTTTCACCAGTTTCCCAGGCGGTCCTAAGTCTATTGACTGGGACTTAAGGCAAAAAAACTATTAAAACAGGGTAAGGGATGAGGTGAAGATCATCTTAAAACACATTTTACAAGGACTATAAAAACTATTCCATAACACAGTTGCTATTTTTGGTGTCCCAGCCCCATGAACACAGAGATGTTGCTGGAGTGAAGAGGACAGACTGGTATATCTGCTGTTATGAATCTGAATATTTACTTTCCTCTACCAACAACGACATATGCACATGTCCAGGGGTATAACATAACCATATATATATACCCCTACAAACAGCAATATGAGCAGAAAGGCAGTTGTGCTAGGTTTATACAACAGACCTGCACAGTAGGGTTAGGCGGTATTAAGGTATTAAGGGTATACCGGCGGGGCACACAGGTAGCCACGGTATCATTTTTAATACCGTCAATAAAAAAAATGCAATGTACTTATATAAAAAAATAAGGATCAAGGATCGCACAGTGCATGGCACGGTATTCATGTATACCGGGGTAAAATGTGGAGGGCGTTTGACGGTATCAAAATCTGGATACCGCCCAACCCTACTGCACAGATACATTTGCAACCACTTGTTAAATTGGTTCTCTGTGCTGCAGTTACTACTGTACTTTCTAGATGTGAAATAAAACTTTGTACCATAAAGTGGTCTCTTCAGCTGCTGTGTGGTGACTGGATCAAAGACGCAAGTGGGGACCTGCTGAGCTTCACATTGACACTGCATTGGTTGCCATGGGATTAATGATATGCTGTAGCTTCCCGGAAAAGAAAGAAGGGCAAAAAAAATCTTTAATGCCATTGTTGCACGCCGTTCATTATAATTAGCTTTAGATTGCCTTTCTGTTCTCTGAGGGCAGGAATGAATTTGAGTGTTTCTGAGCTGTTTTTCTTTCTTGTTGATGAATAGTTTCACTGTTGAACTGCTTTTAATGCAGTTTGAATTCAAAGCAATGACATAAATTCTTAAATATTATGTGTAGCACAGGCAGTAAACACTCAGTGTAATGTCACAAATATATTTTAAAAACGACTGAAGATGATGAGAAAGCCAAGTAATAACAGGAATTATTAACAAGCACAATCCATCCACCCCTCACAGGGAGCAGACTATGGCACATGATATGCTACACTGTCAGAGTAGCTGAGCTTGCAGTGCTGTAAAAACATATTACAGTCAGGGAACAGCGCGTAGGGAAGGCTATTGCTTGTCAAAGCATATATTCATGGGAGACTCTGTTCTATACAACCCTATATTTGTTATCAGCAGAGGTACAAACAGCCAAGATTGTATTAAATTTAATGGACAATGCATGTTTAACCAAACTGAGAGGGTCAATTTAAATGTAAAGTATATTACAGATAGCAACAGAGATGATATGGTATTTTCCAGAATGATTATTAGTGTAGAAACTTAATGAGTGATACTTTTGTTGACCAAGTACCAGATTTAAATAGCACATCTCCACAAATGACTGCCTAACCTCGCCAAGAGGATGTAAAAAGAGGTCAGTCTTTTGATTCCAGTGAAACAACCAGTGAGTCAAGTCTGAATCAAAATGGTAGCAAGATATGGGACAATCATAAAATGAGTTTAATGTTGTGACATTTTAACACAAACCACCATCTTTCCCCTAAATGGCGAGAGGCAAGGAAAACATTACCATGGCTGGAAACTATAAAGTAAAATGGACTGATGGTCCTGTCGGGTTCCTGACAAAATAAAGCACCAATACCATGGGGTACTGCAAAAAAGCTCCTCAATCATATTAATGGCTTCGGTGGTAATAAGTCCAGCCCCAAATTTTAACTGCACAATTTGTACAACCACAGAGGGGTACCAGATACATGAACCCTGGTGTTCATTTGGTACCTGGGATTAAAAAAAAATTCTCATCGCACATTTTCCAACAGATAAAGGGTTGTGTTTGGAACCCACTGCTGTCGTAAACAACAGGCAAATTTTCAATATAATTAAAACAGCAGGTCTATCATTTTCACTACAGATCACATGCAAGCAGTGAGACTTAACAATCACCATTTGGAGGCTTCCCTGCATTCAGGCACTTGATGGATGCAGGTATGTCAATTAAAGCCTGAAGGCATTGTTAGTGGAACCAGAGCCATGTCACTGATAAGCGAATACTGGGAACCAATGGGAGATATTGATCCTTTTATCTAAATGTCCAGAGTCAAAGAGTTTCAGCATGCATAAATGACTTCCTTCACCCCCCCTCTATATCTTAAAAATGGAAGAATCTACACAGATAATTACACAGATAACGAACTACAGAGATAATTGCACAACTTGTGGTCCAAACATAGATACAGAAGTCTAGCAGGGTGTCTATTCATGTCATAGATAATAATAGTGTGCATATAAGTATTCTTGTCCCAGGCAGTCAGACTCTGGAAATTGTTGTAAATTGTGCCAGTTACAGAACTAAGGAGATATCTATGGTGGAATTTACTGTAATCCACAACTCCTCTTGTGTTTATGTGCAATTTGTAGAAGAGACAGTGCTACAACTGCAAGTTCTTTTTATTGTAAATATTATTATTGGTAAAAATAAGCATACATAATAATCTTTTTATTTGTTAAATTTAACTGTGATATCTTTGGAAGAGATTGATCTATAAAGGTTTGAGGTAAAAGGTAAAGAGCTAGAAAAAGCAAACGTAGATTTGAATTTGTCAGACTGCATCCTCAGGCCTATCTGACCAGTTTTTGATAAACATGAACAACTCTGTCTCAAAGCTTTTCTGTCTCAGCAGGCTTGACTCCTTGTCTGGCTGAAAACCAAAAGTGCCACACTGCCAGCAGACCTCTGCCAAACTTGGAAGAGGACCAAGGTAAAACCAGCCACTTCTGAAGGCCTGGGTAATTAGGCTCTGACAACACCGGCCACAAGATCACAGTGGCACAATGATTACCAGTCGGTGACTGCTATTAGTGTTTTGTTAGAAAAATGTTCAATAGTACACTGCAAAGATACAAAACATACATTCAATTTTCACTAGTTTAGTGTCTTCCCAAGGTGACAGTTTGAATCCAGGTCCCGTCGGTTTGATTTAAGTCTGCTGATTATCGCTGACTTAATGAGCCATTTAGTTTTAACATTTATGAATAATTCAACTCCTTTTGTTGACACATTAAAAACCACAATAACAACTTTGTTATTACTTTGTATATAGATATATATATCTATATAGATAGATATATATCTATATATATAAGACCCATTTATTAACAATTCAATAAAATACAGTAAAGTAAAAAAAGTAAAGAAGTAAAGTAAAGTAAAAAAAAAAATTAGGAGACCCAGAAAAATAACAAATTGTAAACAAATTGTACTTTTAAAGTGCAAAAAAATAGATATCTATATCTATCTATCTATCTATCTATCTATCTATCTATCTATCTATCTATCTATCTATCTATCTATATACACTCAACAAAAATATAAACGCAACACTTTTGTTTTTGCTCCCATGTTTCATGAGATGGACTTGAAGATCTAAACTTCATTCCAGATACACAATATTACCATTCCTCTCAAACATTGTTCACAAATCTGTCTAAATGTGTGATAGTGAGCACTTCTGCTTTGCTGAGATAATCCATCCCACCTCACAGGTGTGCCACATCAAGATGCTGATCTGACATCATGATTAGTGCACAGGTGTACCTTAAACTGCCCACAATAAAAGGCCACCCTGAAATGTGCATTTTGTTTCTGCTTTATTGGCGGTCTGGGGACTCAGAACCAGTCAGTATCTGGTGTGACCACCATTTGCCTCATGCAGTGCAACACATCTTCTTCGCATAGAGTTTATCAGATTGTCTATTGTGGCCTGTGGAATGTTGGTCCACTCCTCTTCAATGGCTGTGCGAAGTTGCTGGATATTAGTGGGAACTGGTGCACGCTGTCGTATACGCCGGTCAAGCACATCCCAAACATGTTCAATGGGTGACATGTCCGGTGAGTATGCTGGCCATGCAAGAACTGGGACATTTTCAGCTTCCAAGAATTGTGTACAGATCCTTGCAACATGGGGCCGTGCATTATCTTGCTGAAACATGAGGTGATGTTCATGGATGTATGGCACAACAATGGGCCTCAGGATCTCATCACGGTATCTCTGTGCATTCAAAATGCCATCAATAAAATGCACCTGTGTTCTTCGTCCATAACAGATGCCTGCCCATACCATGACCCCACCACCACCATGGGCCACTCGATCCACAACATTGACATCAGCAAAGCGCTCACCCACACGACGCCACACACGCTGTCTGCCATCTGCCCTGAACAATGTAAACCGAGATTCATCCGTGAAGAGAACACCTCTCCAACGTGCTAGACGCCATCGAATGTGAGCATTTGCCCACTCAAGTCTGTTACGGCGACGATCTGGAGTCAGGTTAAGACCCCGATGAGGACGACGAGCATGCAGTTGAGCTTCCCTGAGACGGTTTCTGACAGTTTGTGCAGAAATTGTTTGGTTATGCAAACCAATTGTTTCAGCAGCTGTCTGAGTGGCTGGTCTCAGACGATCTCGGAGGTGAACCTGCTGGATGTGGAGGTCCTGGGCTGGTGTGGTTACTCGTGGTCTGCGGTTGTGAGGCCGGTTGGATGTACTGCCATATTCTCTGAAACGCCTTTGGAGACGGCTTATGGTGGAGAAATGAACATTCAATGCACGAGCAACAGATCTGGTTGACATTCCTGCTGTCAGCATGCCAATTGCACGCTCCCTCAATGCTTGTGGCATCTGTGGCATTTTGCTGTGAGACAAAACTGCACATTTCAGGGTGGCCTTTTATTGTGGGCAGTTTGAGGTACACCTGTGCACTAATCATGATGTCAGATCAGCATCTTGATGTGGCACACCTGTGAGGTGGGATGGATTATCTCAGCAAAGCAGAAGTGCTCACTAGCACACATTTAGACAGATTTGTGAACAATGTTTGAGAGGAATGGTAATATTGTGTATCTGGAATGAAGTTTAGATCTTCAAGTCCATCTCATGAAACATGGGAGCAAAAACAAAAGTGTTGCGTTTATATTTTTGTTGAGTGTATATATCTATCTATCTATAGATAGATAGATAGATAGATAGATAGATATATATATATATATATATATATAGATAGATATATATAGATATCTATCTATATATATAGATATATATCTATATATATATATCTAAGACCCATTTATTAACAATTCAATAAAATACAAAAGTAAAAAAAAAAATTAGGAGACCAAGAAAAATAACAAATTGTAAACAAATTGTACTTTTAAAGTGCAAATAATTCAGGGCAAGCTCACTATGGTGAGAACAACTGAGACAAAACCAACAACAATATTGTTCACTGTCCAACTGCTCAAACTCAAGAGTCCACACAGCTCCAGCTGTGTTCTGCTGTATCTGCTGTATTCCCATGCCATGGTGATTAGTCCTGCCCTAAGTAACGCATTTAAAATACAATATATATATATATATATATATATATATATATATATATATATATATAATATATATATATATATACACATATATACATATATACATATATATATATATATATATATGTATATACATATATATATATATATATATATATATATATATATGTATATATATAATATATATATATATATACACATATATACATATATACATATATATATATATATATATATATATATATATACATATATATATATATATATATATATATATATATATATATATATATATATATATATATATATATACGTATATATATTGTATTTTAAATGCGTTGCTTAGGGCAGGACTAATCACCATGGCATGGGAATACAGCAGATAAATTCTGCAATATTCTGCCCTGTAAAATGCGTTCACTGTTGTAAACCCAAACTATGATCTTTAGCTAAACCTAACCATGTAATGCCCAAGGCTAACAGCAAATTAAAAAAAGGCAAATGTGGAGTTGTGGGGTCCATAATACACATGTATATCAGCCCCAAAGCCAGATGTGCCGTTCTCTCGTATCTGTGATCATCTGTTGTTTCTGAGGTATGTGAAAATTGAAAATGAATGTGCCGCTCATGTGTGATGGTGTGTTGGTTGGTTCCCAGAAAAATAATGCCTCTTTGCAGATACAGGGCACGAAGGTGCAGAAGGGCTCACTTTGGGAAAAGCCTGATCTCTTCCTCAACAAGAGACTTTGCTGAAGTGCGGACTACGTTAACTGCGGTTTTGTCTGTCATGTCAGACGATGCTGGAAAGAAGAATTTCCCCCAAGGGAACAATAAAATCTAAAGTCTAAAGAAACAGCTCTAAAAAATATAAAAACTCCTGGTCTCTACTAGGTCAAGCACCAAGAAAACTGGTTTCTATTTCACGCAGTGCAACTCAAACAAGTTGGATATATTCACTCAAACCCCACAACTCTTTATGTAATCCTGTTAAGTATTTACATCCGAGCCAACATAATGGTTTAAGCATCAATCCACAGCTATTATTTCATGTTGAAGTGCAGAACAAGGCTTCTGTACTGAGGCCCGACATCGTTACTCTAACAAAACCACATGCACACACTGCAGCTATAAAAGCTGCTGTGTTTTTCTTCTACTTGGCCTTATACACATTCAATGATGTGGAAGAATGTGTAGCTTCTTTATTGGAAACCTTAATGGTCTCTGCATTATATGCAGTACAGGTAGTGGTGTATAGCCCTCCCTGAAGTGAACCTCCAACTGCGTCGCACAAAATGGTTTTGAAGTGCTCTGGTCTCAGTAATTGTCTCTGCTTCACACAGAGAAGCAAAGCAAACACTTAGAAAACAAAAGATTTCTCCCTTGAAAGCCATCCATATACGCTCCCTTCTCTTCACTTTTCTCACAAATGTTTCTAAAGATCTTCAGTATAACAATTTGCCTGCATCCTGTGGCCTTGTTTTTGACGTCAGCAACTTATGAATCAAGCCCTGGGAAGTGTGCAGCGCTACAGGAACTCATACTAGATAGTGTGCTATTCATCAAACACCTTGTTTATGACACTAGTTTCTGGCTTCACTCGTTGCACAGCAAGGCAGAAATTAATGAGTCACTCCTTTTACTTTCTACAGACCTCCAGAAATAAAAGACTACGCTGCAAGAAAACTACTGTGCTCTCATCAAAGATACACAGGAAAAAAAACAAAACAAATAATAACAAATAATGTTTTTTAATGACAAATGACTAAATTGCTACAACTACCTGTGACATGTATTTGTAATTTGTTTTCTTTTCAACTGTACTACATGCACAAATAGTGATGATGCATCCATTTTTCCAGAATTTTAAAGTTAATTTATACCTTAATAAATGTTTAGATTTCAATTTTAGGTTTGTGACTTCCTGTCTACAGAAAAAAATGGCTTACATTCTTACACCTATATAACATTAACACATTTTTTTGGAAGAAATCTGATAAATCATGCCTCTATCTAGCAGCACAATCACCATGATTTATTAGTGTTGTGTTAAATTCCTTCTCTGGCATTAACTCCCACAGCTAATCTGTGCAACAACAAGAAATATCTAACGTTTCCATGAAAAAATCCCCTTGTAGCTCGCCATATAATATATATTATATACATATATATAAATAATCAGGGGAAAAGTAGGCGGAATCATGCTATCGGGGCTCCATTGGTGATGTCTTTTTCTAAAAGTCGTGGCGCTAAACTCAGAGTTGATTGAACTGATTGAAGCTGTTATAAAGCCGGTAACTGACTGTTCCATCTCATGGTAAATCAATTCAGAGTGTATTTAAACCTCTAAAATAAAACGCCCCCCATCTTAATCAATCTGCAGCACGCCAAACTAACGAGCTAAACTATTAAAAACAAAACAAAAACAACTAAACTACACCCAACAGTTGAGCACAGCAAATAAACAGTTATAGTAGAAGTATAATAAAGTCACAGATCAACGACAGAGAGACAAATATAAGACTTTGTGCTTACCTTTGTCCAAAAAGGTGTCATTTCACGTCACCTTGCGGTGCACTTGTTTCCAGCAAGCTAACGCAACAAGCTAGCTAGCTCATTAGCTCTTTTTTTAGCAAAGCTTCTTCCTTATTAAACACTCACGTCGCGATGCCAACATTGCACATAGCTTAAATGTATAGTTTCCATCGTTTTCAAATCCCCGGAGTCCACTAGAGCCATCGTTGGAACGTTTAACAGCATGACGCCATCTCCACCTCCATCTCCACCTCCACCTGTGATATCATTGGCCTGTAGCCACCGCGCTCATCCACAGGGGGCGCTGTTTCACCCATAAGGCTGGATGTCCTATATCTGCTTTCTTGCCAATTGGTTTTTACTCACCATAAGCGCAGTCTATATCTATGCTTGTAACAAATAAAAATAAACAAACACAATTCTGTTTACAAATAACTTTATTGACAACATAGATTAGCTGCGACTATAGTGTTATTTATGAAGTAGTATTAAAGATGCAGAGCTATTTTTATTGTTAATTAAATGAAGTTTGACAAGCATTTGTTTTGAGACAGTAATGGCTTTTGTTACAACTGGATCTACAGCAGAAGGGAGGACAGGCCATGAGAAGAGCAGTGAGGATCATTTATGATGGAGGATGCAGTGGTGCAGGAAGTCAGGGTGTAGCGTAGGTCACGATGGTTTTGATGGTTCCTTTGTAGGTGGTGAGCTGAGGAGAAGAGCGGAGCCTCATTCGGGTTTTTGTTAATGTGAAAAATCTTCAACAGATGGCGTAACTATGGAAGCTGAGATTTTTTTGCCAGTCCATTTTTAATGCAGTTGCTTCAAGCTCCCAAGTTAATATTTCCTTCTGTCAGGAGATAACATTGCTCATTTATTCCCATGACAATGACTTATGGGAAAATGACGGTCTGTTTGATCAAACCTAATTTCAACAGTTTTATCATTAGAAGTGAGAATTTGGTTTTTCTTAGTGGCCAAAGAAGAGCCAGCTGCTGCTAAGATAAGGCCAATTAAGATGGCAGGTGAATACTGAATTAAAAGCTGTCTGGTGAGACTTCCCACATAATAACACTGTTGTCCATTATTATGAGGAAAAACCTTTTCTTTTTTTCTTGAAAGAGCAAAAAATAAGCTGTTACCTCAAGATGTTCAGTTCAATTCATTTTTTATATCCATCGTTTTCAAAGAATGTCTGTCAAATAAATCATAATAATTTATTGTACAGCATTATTTGTTGTATTTCACACCTCATAGCCTGTTTTACTCCCCATAATTTCTCAGAAATAAGGTGACTTGGCAACTGCAGAAGCCCTTCTTGTTTCCCAGTTTGCCTTGCAGGACCCCCTCCCCTTGGTCATGTGGGCTCATTTTGGTGATGTTGGTGGTTTGACTCCTCTTTAATTTTTGACACCGGCACCCACCAGCACTGAAGCCTTTGTAGTTCATAATACCCTCTTGGTGACCTGCCATTCCCATCTGCTTTATATTCCACATTTCACAGTGTTTTTGTTGCATATTCACATTCCACTGCTTTCACTCTCTCTCTCTCTCTCTCTCTCTCTCTCTCACACACACACACACATATATGTGTATGTTCTGTGACTGATAAAACACAGTGATGACTCAGCCCTTAAACACTTGGTGAAAGCTTTGAATCTGAGTGTTTTTAAGCACACTGTGAAATCCTCTGCTGTGTGTGTTGTTGTTTGTGAAATAAACAGCCACCATTCTTCTGGAGATTCTGGCTTTGTTTAATGAGAACATAAGATGACTGACCACATTCAGCTGTTTCCCAAAATCGTTCTCTAAGAAAGCCTTTGCAGAGATTTACTAAATATTTAACATCCACAATATTAACCATACTCCTCTCCCCTCTCTTACCTTTGCCAGTGCCATGCATCACGTTTGTGTCCCGCATACTCCGCCTTTTAATATTCACAGGAAAGCCTCACTGTGGCTGCTTGGAAATAACTTAATTCAGACTCCAACTGCTGTATAATTCCAAATCTCAAAATGTAATTAACACCAAGGCCATCCCTATTATTTCTCGGCAGTCTTGAAGTGTTTCTCCAAAATGAGAAGATTGCCTGATACGAGGAGTCATAAGATACCGTGGGTGTGTGTGTATTGGTGCAGTATTTACTGCATGCACCTGTAATTAAGGCTGTGGAAAGAGAGGGGTGACGGCTATGCTTCTGTCGCAATCTGTGGCAGAGGATTTCTCATGGTCACTGAAAGGTCAGTGAAGACATAAATAATAATAATAATGACTTTTAGGAAACATTTTTGAGCCTCGGTGGGGCAGAACCAGAGAAGTATGCATGTTTTTTTATGTTAAATTAATATTTTTTACTCACCTGACTTGAAACTTTTGCTGCAGCTGAGGAGATTTATTCAAACTTTGCATTAACGTCATGTATTTTCAGTTTTCCACAGACACACTCTAGAGAGACTCTGCTCTTGTGTGAGCCGTTTCTCTGTTGTTGGCATTCTGGGAACATTTTTAACAGCCATATCAATCTGATTTGTACATTCATGGCTCCTATAGAAACTAAATCAATGTTAGGTGTGCCCTAAAAGGCGACTGACAGACTTCAAAAGTACTTAACAAAAACAGAGAGAGAGCTTTGATACCTAAAACCAAGTTAACCCACAGGAAAAAAACCCACAAGAATGCAAAAAACCTCCAAGTGAACAAATCCGAGTTGAACAAAAATGCAAACAAAACGTCAAGTGGAAGAAAGGAAATCGAAGATGTTGAAGCAGGCAGAGCAGACACTAACTGACAAGGACAAAGGGGACTTATTTTATCCTGTAGGTGGAAAGAATTATTATAGACCGCACCTATAGCTCTTTAATCCGGATGTGTAACTTACATTTTGAGGGTGAAACTCCTAATATATACGTCCAGTATATGATGATGAGGAGAGTTTAACTACAAACAGCTGCAGGGTCTGAGAGGGAAAGCGGAAGATAAGTGGTCTGAAGGGATGAATTGTCCCACACACACACACACACAGACACACACACACATCTATTCATTTAGCCGTGCAGAAACTGTTCTTTCCCATTAATTAAAACACAGATAAGATGTCTCTGTGCCCTTAATTAAAATAACAGGATGGTGAATTTCACATACTTGAGTGAGTTTTTAACTCTCATGAAATTGCTGCAGCTCTCTGCTAACTTTCTAAGTTAATAACTTTGACCTGGATGTACGACGGGAGGGACGTGGTTGTTTGGTAATTCAGTCTTACAAAGCTTTCACTTTAATGAAAAGGTGTAACACGGGTCATGACTTTCTACATCAGCGGCATGAAATGAACATTTACAATTCAAGCCTGCTTAAGCACTTATTTTTTCAATTTTTCCAACAATGTCAGTCAGAAATTCTTTTAACTGAAGAAACCTCACAAAATTCAGCAATACTCATGAGTCACTTACCCAAACAGCCCTCTGTGCTTTCCATTAGCCTCTTTCTAATAAAAAAAACAAGCTTGCATGTCTGTGTGTTTTTCCTCTGGCTACAGAATATGAATGAATGTGCTCACAGTGGAAAGCCTTCGCTGCTGTTTGTGTTTTGTTCGGTGGGGTGGAAAGCCAGCACCAGTAAGTAACCGTCCTGTTTCTTCAGGGTATAAATATTCAAATGGACTCAACGTTCTGAGAGCTGTTCAGATTTCAACTAACAAGAAAAACAGGCTGAAATTCAAAATTTCGCTTTTGTTTTGTGAAATTGTTTATACTGTGGAAAAGTCAATGTCGCATACAAATGGTGATTGATAAGTCTGCAGCCTAAATGAGTATATCATGTTTTTTTTGCTACATGGATCTGTCCATCCATCCACATCCACAGAACTTTCCATTCAATGTAAACAGATGGACATTTAGTTCCCCTAGTTTTGAAGAGATGGGGCTGCTTTGTATGTTTATGACCCAGAAGCAGACCACAGATCAGGGGGAAGGGTTAAAGAGAATTTTATTATAGGCTTAGGTGAAGTGGAGTTTCCAACGAAGGAGAGAATGGCCAGGCAGGAGCCACGGCGAGATCCGAAAAACAGCGATCACCAGCACGAAAGTGTCCTCTTTCACAAGAGGATGCACAGAGTGTGATGATGAGGGGATGAGCCACAGATGTGTCAGCTGCCACCCAGCGAAGAAACCAGCAATACAAAATTCCACAAAATAAATTCAAAAGAAGTCTATACTACACATAGTCACAACACTCAGCTCCTTTTTGCAAATCGTCTGCATGCAATGTGAGTCACAAACTCAGCTAAAACAGTATTTATATAAGATGGAGGCCGATTCAGAAACTGCATGGCTTATGTCTCACCTAGGCTATTTCATTTAAGATTCCCAGCAGTTGCCATATTAGTCAAGAAAAGACAGCCCACAACTTAAAGCCAGTTAGATATTACCAAAAGGTGTTTTAATGGCAGTAGGAGACACGTCTTTGTCTTCTTTTTGGTTCTATATGTGGCTTGAGAAATACACACAAAAGACTGAAATATTGACCCCATGTTGTGTTTTTGTGCCTTCTGATTCAGCACATTTAGACAAGCACCTTTTCCACAAGATGAAGAAGCAGATCATTGGACGCCATGTTAACAGTGATGTTGACCTCATAGATGCTGTAGACCCCTATCTGGATGTCTAAGGTACCACTGGAAGTGATTTGAATCCTCTATGACTGCTGGACATCCAACTACGATGATACCAATCGGTGCTTGTGTTTCCTTTTTGATCGGTATTAGACCCCCTGTTTTCACCACAGATGACACAAGCTTAAAAAATGAATCACACAGCTCAATCATGAAGAGAGAGCATGAGAGTCCACTCTCTTCGCACTCAGTTTGTTCCCACGAAGGGCGAAGTTGACAGGGTTGGTCAACATTAAAATCAATCACGGGGCAGAAACGGATCGATCGCTGCTCCTCCCACCTCTGCAGACACAGTAACTCATACAGGAGTATAGATCTACCGTCACCAGTGTAATTTGTGGCCTTCTCATCCTGTCTTTTTTGCTGTCATAATTAGTGACGTCATGAAGACAGTTTATTTTTCATGAGAAGTGCCAGATGGCGACCAGTTTACTAACATATCTGCCCTAATCAGTGCTGACTATGTTTTCTTTTCTTTCTTTTTTTTTGCAATTTGACTGCCAAAGCTCATACATTTACAGGATGTAAACAAAGGAAAAGCTAATTAGGCTTTAAGAAAGACATTTATTTATATAAGAGGTGCATCTGCATTAGCTCAGTATCATATTCTGATTGGATGTGGATGCATAGACAGTGTAAGCACGTTGTAATCTGACACTCCTAATAAACCTTTTTCCTTACTTTGCTTAGGACAATAAATGCTTTGAATCTTTAATTTAGAATTTTGATGAAATAATCCTGAAACTACTACTTCAAAACATTTCCACCCACAGACACAGATTGTCATCCTCCTGCTGCCATGCTTAAGGAGATACTGCAAACAAGGGAGAAAAGATTTCCTAACAATGTCATTGATATTTTTTTTTCCCCAAGCACCACAGGAGTGGAAAAAAAAATGTGATTGCCATTGATTACTCCAGAGGTGCCTCACTGCTTCTGTGTAAGGAGCTAGTTGTACCTTCAGTCCGTCCGGAGGAGATAAGCGTCTGCTGCTTCCTATAGCGCCTCATCTCAGACAGAGACCTCCATATCACCAGAGTCAAATCTCAATCAGGCACGCCGGCTGCCTGGAAACACCTGGGGAGGAGGAAATCACAGCCTAACCGGGATTATGCTCACTTTAAAATTTTCTCATTTGATCTCTATCACTTCTTATTACCTTCAAAACATGTTTCAGCACAGCTTCAGAATCTCTGCTGTGCGTCCAAATATGGTCTTTAAACCAGACGTCCTTATGAAAACACACATTTGGCTGATTATGCATCCAGCAGACACAACACATGGTTGCTCTCTCTCTACTGCATTTGTAATCAGACAAAACACTGTAAAAAGTGTTCTGACATGCTCTGCACTCATGTTGAAAATGTCATTTAAAAAAAAAATCTTATACATACATATATACAGTGATGAGGCTGAAACATCTGCAGTGTGACACTGCTTCATGAGCATGTCATCAGCATCACACACACTAAGAGATGAACTCTTCGGCGCTGCTGAGCAGAAACGCACATGTTCCAAATGTGGCATCCAGCTGTAAGGTGTGAAGGTGTTGTGTGTTTGAAGATACATGAACACACAAACAGTGTGTTATTTTTAAAAGGTACTAACACCTGGACATTTGCATGTGCGTACAGAGAGTCTTGCTTTTTTTTTCTTCTTCCAGGTATGTTTTGATTAATTTTTTCTGTTCTAATCTCTCTCTGAAGCTGCAGATGTATTTAGCTCTTTGTCACAGGTCAGAATTGTTCCCAGCAGAGCCAGTGGGGCTAATAGTAATATCACTACACAGCAGTGAATGTGGCATTTACATATATATTTATTTAAATCCACCACTACACTTTATGACAGTGAATTGTAAAGCTGCACTTTAGAATCAAATCAGAATGATAGAATAAAAATAAAGTGAGTGGAATAGAGCTGCCTGCCGGTGCATCCAGTGTGCCTGTGTGAGCATTGGGGACATGGTTGTGTCCTCAGTTGCAGCCTCAAACACACACAGCTGCATTAGACTCTGAGGTGAAACTAATCCTGTTACGTGTCTGGAAATGTGTCTGCTCTTGCACGCTTTAACCTTAATTCGGATGAGACAGAGTCGCTGCAGTTACAAAATCAGTGTGTTTGCACCCTTCTCTCGGTCTTTCTTTGTCCTTCTTTTTTTTTTTTATCTACAAGTGGCATGTGGTCCTTTTCTTATCAATGGATGCCCAGCGCCCCACCTCCTAACCCTTCACAGCCCCCAGAGTGAGTGCAGTGGATGATTGTACAAACACACACACACACAGTCAGTATGAGAGGCTGAGGGATGGAAATGAGGTGCTGGATTTTTGTGGTTTGAGATTTTGTCCTAATTCTCTCTTCAACTTTTGCCCTCAGTTCATTATCCTCTGAGTAGCACAGAAACAGATCCACAAGTGCTAATCAAGCGGCAGCCTCCAGGGCTCAGACATGAAGCTCAGACGATGAGCCAAATCAAAATGTGATTACATTTATGCTAACGGAACATGGGAATGAATTTCCCTATATTGTCATCTGATCATGGGGCTGATACAGCTGCTAAAGCCCATGTCAGAAGGCAGCACTTCTCTCCTCAAACCAAGACGATAACCAGGAAGTTAGACTGAGAAAAACACTCAGCAAGTTCATTTTTCCTTTTTATAGAATAATTATCATCCTGCAATATTTAAATGAATTAAATTAGCACACACACCATCAATCCAGTGCTACAGTATTGTCCAATTATCAAAAACATGACCTTCATATTACAGATATAGTGTTTGTTGTGCGTTGTAAAGTGTTAAATATATTTCAACCATGCATTGGCGTCCTAGACCCTGTCGTGAAGACCACATCCGAAAAGGGGGGACAATGCAAGAGGAGAGGCCGCTGGATCAGAAGATTCCCCCCAGGGTCTAGACCTGGTGGTGGTGGAGAGCTGGAGGGCAGGAGACAGGAGGCCTGAACTGGCGTGGATCGGGTGGTGCTTGGGGGTGGAGGAGGGTTGCCGGAGAGGAGATGGAGACTTTTACATTTCGTGCTATGCTGTGATTGGTCAGGACACGGACAGAAAGTGACAGCTGATTGGTGAGAGAGGTGCTTTCTATTAAGCACCTGACTAAGAGAGCGGAAGAGAGGGGGAGCAGTGGAGTGAGGGGTAGAAGGAGAGAGATTGAGAAATTTTTTAAACTTTTTAAAGTAAAATCTCTCCTAAAATAATCATAAATATTGTACTAGTTCTGAATGGGGAACATCTCAGAGATGAGACAGGAATCTGTCTATCTGACTGCCTGGTAAAGTGAAAAACTGCTACCATCCTCACTGAAATCATAAATATGACTAAACAGAAATATGGATTTCATTTTCAGACCTGAACATTAGATATAAAACTATCATTATAATCTACAAAGCGCTTTTTCTACACGTCCCAGTGATTGATGTCGGACTGCGAAACACTGTTTAACATCTATATAACTGCCAAAGACAGACAAAGAAAAGCAAGGTCTCCGAGTTTGTGCTGCATATTCTCGACTGACGTTATATAACAAGATCTGTGGAGGCAGCGTCCCGCTCCATCTTGCTTATCCTCTGGCTGTGTGAAATAACCTTTATGTGACACCCTTGTTGAAAACATGGGTTGCTTGAAAGATCAACTGGAAGCTGACCAGCAGAATGTTTCAAGCACCCTGTCACCTTGATGTCAAGAAGGCTTTAATGAGAGTGTAACTTCTTGTTCCTGCCAACAGCCGTCACCTGCAGCAGCACAGCCCGCTCATGAGGAAGGTCAAGAGGGAATTCATCAAAATTAGAAAAAGATCAGAAAACTGGAAATAAAACAAGCTCCTTCTTCCACATGCCATACAAAGACATGTGGTGTAGTGACCGGTTATTTAAAAAATGGCCTAGCTGCCTCTCTGTGGCACTGACAGGAGGGCCGGGTCATAGATTTTCAAATGTTGGTGAGAAACACTTTGACTTCTTCCTTTCTCTAAAAATAAAAATCACACATTGGCTGAAAATCAGTCTGTGCTGATGAAGAGCACCGACCTCCGTTAAAGATATCAGTAAAGTGCACACAGCATTATCAGAACCCAGTGAAGGAAGCCTGTTTCCAGTGGATACCAAATTGAAATCAAGTCAAGCGGACAGGGAGGAGGACGTTTGATTTCGCCTACCCTCAACCTTCCCATCTCCTTATCGCTCTATCCCAGCATGACATCGCCAGAGAAAAGCCGTGCAGGTGGAAACAAAAACTCGAAGAGGTCAAGGAACAGCCAGAAAACGGTTTCATTCCTGCAGAGATTACAAGGAGGCATTTGCATGGGTCCTGACAATGAAACGCCACTTTCTTTGCAGTGAGATTGCACAGAGGTCCTTGAAAGTCAAGCCATCGAAGCACAAAGCTTTTTTTATGGAGAGAAGTGAATGTGACAAACAGACTGCAAAGAGGTGGTATATCCATTAATACCATTAGGCCATTAGTGTCCAATAGCTTATACATTCAGAAGTCCTTCAGATTTGTATAATAATAATAATTAAAGCTGCAAGCAGCATTGCGGGCCCTCGCGCACCTTGCGATCCGCGGGGTCATCGCAGTCTTCTCTCCTATGCTCTCGTCTCTTATACTCTCCTGTCCTATGCTCTCCTCCTCTCATTTCCACGGATATACAACAAACACATGTTTACAACCAAACTTTCCTGCTACCAGTAGGTGGCGCTATGACCGTATCATCCCATTAGCATATATATTTGTTCAGACTCGGGTCCATAGCAGTACTGTAAGATTTTGTCCACATTGCATGAAGTATATGGGTAGTACTACATAGAATAGAGCGAGTTCCTTTGTAATGGCGAACGGTCAACTTTGAGGCCACTCCCCCGCCACACGGTAATACTTTTGAAAGAGTTTTGGAATGCATCTATTCCCTATGGTGTCCTGAGTAGACACAGTGAATTTCACCTCAATTGCATGAAGTATGTGAGGCGTGAAAAGTTTTGAAGCAGGGTCAAAAATAGGCAAACAATTGCCACAAAAGTCAAAATGGCGGACTTCCTGTTGGGTTTGGAGGCGGGGTCCAAGAGACTTTTTTGTGCGTCTTGGGGTGATACACATGTGTGCTAATTTTCATGAACCTGTGTCAAACTGGCCAGCGGGGCTACACATTAGGGCAAAAAATACAGGGAGTTCCTTTGTAATGGCGAATGGTCAACTTTGAGGCCACGCCCCCACCACACCGTAAGACTTTTGTAAGAGTTTTGGAATGCGTCTATTCCCTGTGGTGTCCTGAGTGGACACAGTGAATTTCAGCTCAATTGCATGAAGTATGTGAGGCGTGAAAAGTTTTGAAGCAGGGTCACAAATAGGCAAAAAATGGCCACAAAAGTCAAAATGGTGGACTTCCTGTTGGGTTTGGAGGGGGGGTCCAAGAGACTTTTTTGTGCGTCTTGGGGTGATACACATGTGTGCTAATTCTCATGATCCTGTGTCAAACTGGCCAGCGGGGCTACGCATTAGGGCAATAAATACAGTGAGTTCCTTTGTAATGGCGAATGGTCAACTTTGAGGCCACGCCCCCGCCACACCGCCAGACTTTTGTAAGAGTTTTTGAATGCGTCTATTCCCTATGGTGTCCTGAGTGGACACAGTGAGTTTTAGCTCATTTGGATGAAGTATGCGAGGCGTGAAAAGTTTTGTAGGAGGGTCACAAATCGCCAAAAATTAACAGAAATTTCAAAATGGCGGACTTCCTGTTGGGTTTGGAGGGGGGGTCCAAGAGACTTTTTTGTGCATCTTGGGGTGATACACATGTGTACCAATTTTCATGACCCTACTCCAAACAGGCCAGGGGGGCAGGCAGAAAAACCTATGAAAACACAACATTTTGTGTAGCCAGTAGGTGGCGCTCTGTCAAAGCCTCAATATTGTTGTATAGATGTGTTTAGGGTCAGACTCTGATCATACATGTGACATTTCGTACAGATCGGACAGAAAACGAAGAAGTTATAGAGACTTTCTGTGTCCTCAGAAATGGTCAAACTTTGAGGCCACGCCCCGGCCACACCGTCAGACTTTTGTAAGAGTTTTGGAATGCGTCTATTCCCTATGGTGTCCTGAGTGGACACGGCGAATTTCAGCTCAATCCGTTGAAGTATGCGAGGCGTGAAAAGTTTGGCAGCAGGGTCACACATCGCCAAAAATGGCCACAAACCTTCAAATGGCGGACTTCCTGTTGGGTTTGGAGGGGGGGTCCAAGAGACTTTTTTGTGCGTCTTGAGGTGATACATATGTGTGCCAATTTTTATAATCCTGTGTCAAACCGGCCAGAGGGGCTACGCGTTGGGGGCGCTATAGAGCCATTTTTATATGTGCATTTCAAAAGTCAGCAAATTTCAAAATTTTTCGGGCGAATGAATTTTTCTACCAAGTTTGGTGAGTTTTTGGGCATGTTAAGGCCTCCAAAAATGCGATCTCGGAGGGGGGAAAAAAAAAAAAAAAAAAAAAAAAAAAAAAATAATAATCCTAAGGGTTTCAATAGGGCTCTTGCACCATTCGGTGCTCGGGCCCTAATAATAATAATAATAATAACTTTGCAATCTGAATCTGCAATCTGAATTTAATTTTGCTGAAACACGGTTAAGAATTTAAAAAGATGAAGCTCCTATTTTGAAAAGTAGAAAATCCTAATATCATGAAGATATGAAAGAGACACACCTGAAGACAAGAACAGTATGAAGTCATGACCTTAAAGAATAGCCTGTGAATATACCATATGAGAGGTCTAAGGCTGGAATAATACCATAAGATTATAAGAATATACTGCTTAAAATGTGATAAAGACTACAAATATGGCTGCTTTGTATGCTTTTTGTGTGTCAGCCTGTCACTATGGTGCCTGCCATGTTAAACTCAGAGGAGACCTCAAAAACCACTCCAACTTTGAGAGCCTGGCGAGCGGAAAGGATTTGGAATTAGAAAATTCTGAATACAAGTTTGATAGAGCAGCATATCTAAAACTAAACTGGAGTCTGTAGCTTGAAATTTGTAGGAGGAGATACATTGGCAGATGACGCCGAAATTGCCTAATATTTGAAAAACTATAATTTTTTGAAAAAAAAACTTGAAGTTGACTCGGAATGTCCTCTGTGAGATGAACATTTTGATAGTTGAATGGCTGAAATCGGTCAATGTATGCTGAAGATACGCTGCACCAAAAAACGTACAGGAGAATAAAAAAGAAGAAGAAGAAGAAAGAGGGTGAAGAACAAGAGAGCAATAAAACCAATAAGTAACTAAAGACATCCATTACTGCCTCACAGTGCACTGCTTAGTTCTCATGAAATGGCCAGCTAGGATAAAAATGAAATTTTAAAAATTGGTGAGTGTGCTAAAAATAATAATCCCCCTCCTGAGAAAGCTTCAGTCAGCCTCTTTGTTTATCACTTAGATAACTGAACAGACACCATGAAGCCTTCTCCTCCCTGTACGAGTGATTGATGCCAGCCCACTATTATTTCTTCTGCATGTGTTTGCTTCAGATGAAACTCACTCTGGGCGAGCGGTGATGAATGTTGATGAATGTTGGAGGGAATGGTGGATGACAGCCGGAGTGGTCCTTGTGTGAGATGAGTCAGGGTAGCCGCCAGTCTCTTCCCAAATGATGACATTTCATTTTGCACAGTGCTTTTTCTTTCAGTATATGGCAGGTGCAGAGGCAACAATCAATAGCTCTCTCTTGTTCTCACTTTCTCCCCTTCACCCCTGTCCTCCCTGCCTCTGTATGTGTCCCTGCTTCTACTTTTCAATCTCACCCTCTCTATCAAGCTCTCTCTTTTTTTTTTCCATTCTACTGTGTCTTACATTGCTTGTCTCCCTCTCCTCTCCTTCCTTTTCCTCCTCCCCGGGCTCTCGTTCCATCATCCTTGACTCTCAGTGGCACATATCTGTGGATAACTAATGATAATGGACTTTGCTCCCTGATGTGGGAATTCTGCAATCAGCCACTCTGCATGACACATGCGTTGATGGCCTTAATTTTCTCAGACTTGAATGCCCCTCAAGATCATCAACAGCGAAGAGACACACAAATAAACACAGCTAACAAAGAGAGAGTGATTAATCCTGCCAGTGTCGTGGTATGCTGACGTCCTGGTGATTCAGTCTCTGCGTACGGCGGGGCCACCAAATCCGACTCATGACCTTCGCATCTTGATTTCTCCATCCCCATCTTTGCAGATATGACAGACAGCGTGTTGATTTTGTCACTAAGGCATGACTGGATCAAGACACATTTCAGAGTGATTTTCTTCTCAAAGCATCAAACATTAATGTGTCTGCGGCAGATAACTTGTGATGACTCATGCAGTCCTACGGGGACAGAGAAGGAATCTATCAGGCACTGATATTTTAGAAGTAGCATTCATCCTTGACGCTTGCGCGGAAGCAGTTACTCATCTTGAGAAGCTTATTATGTACTTAATAAACAACAGTGTAAACAGACTAATGAAGCAAACGATCTTGGAGAAACATCCCTCACCTGTTCCTCTCCCCTGCTTGATTTCCATCATTTCCCCCCTCTTTCATCAATTTCCCTGCACAAAAACAATCCTCTGTGTGTTGTGAAACATTTTCCCTGCCGTTCAGTAATGAAAGGCATCTCGGAAATCTGTCAGCATAATGCAGGTGTAATCATATACAAATGAGGTGTCATGCTTTTCTAATTTGTCTCAATCACCTCATACAGTCGCTACAGATGTGCAGCAGTCTCTCAGGCATACCCTTGTGGCTATTAAGTGGCAGCCTAGACTAAGAATTAAGATGTTAGGGACTTTAAAGGAGCCATATGGAGTTTTCTTGTAAACAAAGTGTGTGCATACATTCACTTTGGAACACTGTGTTTGCCCAGAGGTCTGTTATGAATGATATTCATTGGATTATTTAGTACAACAGAGCAAAACCATTTTTAGTATTTTTGCAATTACAAAATCTACTTAAATACTGAATTGTCTGTCCTTTCCAGGAAAACATAACATGAGGTTAATATTTCAGTGCTTAAAAATGGAACATGTCTGTGTGCTACTCTGGCTGCATCTCTGTGTGTTCATGGGGGCAACAACTCACCGCGATAGCAGCTGAAAATGGCGACAAATGTGTTTAACGTTATATATTCATGTGTTTTATGATTGTCTTTACCATCCCCCTTAACACGTGTTTAATCCCCTATTGTACACTGATGTACAATATATTGCAGTTCCTCTAGTGACCACTTGAGGGTGGCTCTAAATGTGAGTCAATCTCTATAGCCCTCCATGTTCAAATGTCAAATCTAAAGAGATAAACTACAGAGATAACACATGTTTTTTTTGCTGCGTGATTATGTAAAACTTAAGGAGCACTGACACTGACAAACTAGGCCGATTCCTTCACACAGTTCTTCAAAAGCGCTCTCTTCAGAAATCCTGATGCATGCTGGGTACGTCCTTTTTCCTATACCGTATATCCTCTGAGAATTTTCCAACATATTTGACTCTTTGTGGCTCAAGGACACTTTACTAACTTTACAACAAATACTGCCCTAGTTTCACGCCTATCTCAGCTACAGGCTCCTTCTTGAGTTCATTCCACTTTCAGTATGCTCATCACTATGTTTAATGCATTTTAATGCTGTGAGTGAGACATATTTATTTGCCTGACCCTACATTTCTGCATAAACCCTCAAACTGCACTCCTAGCTAGGCCAAAAAGAATTTACCCAACATTAAAAAATGTCTTCAGTGACATCAATTATTGTTGTTTTTTTGTTATCTAACAGAGGGTAGCTTTTGTTAGGGTCGCTCTGGTGGTGGCAGAGATATAAGTGTAAATTACTGCTGCTATGAAACAATAGCAGAGATGGTGTCTGCATCCAGGGAAAAGAGGACAAGTGCTGGGCAAAAACAACAATCCAGCTCTCCATCCTGCTCCACTCCAGTCACCACAGAGCCGAGCTGGCATCAAAGCCAGCTGTCTTGCTTTAATCTTCTGGACCGGTGTTGCGAGGATCCTGTCTGCCTGACCGGCCTGACGGTGTCATCCAGCCTGAATGTGAGTCCCTGCGGACACAGAGTGGTTGGATGACTCCTCTCTCTCTCTCCTCACATAGACATCTTTGTCTCTGTTTTTTATCTTTCTCTCAACCCATGTCTCATTGTCCTGTTTTGTCTGTAATCTCCCTGTTGATCACTCTCTGTCTCACGCACATCACTGGCAGAAAATAACATTGGACCTGCGATCGCCCATGGGAGGAAGCAGGAATATGTTTGTCTGATGCCACAGAGGAGTAATGGCAGCTAATCAGAGGCATCTGCTCCTTCAGGGTGCCAGCATCATCTCAAACACACGCCAAATTGAAGGAATAGAGAAAAAATATCTTCATTTTTTTTCCACTTCCACAAAACAGAATGAGCACATGATCATTTCTGCAGCACTATTTTCTTTATCAGCGTGTATCTTCCCTGCCAGCCATCAAATCTTAAAACAAAAACAAGACGCCTCGGGCAGAATGTTATTTCTCTCTGCGACACGAAAACACATGTCCAGCTACTGACAACTTATGTTTGGTGAATGCAGTTGTCACCAGGTTGTGTGTGTGTGTGTGTTTGTGAGGCGCTGTCCTTTGTGAAAGGTACAATCCTCCCACTCGATCCTCTCACAGACAAGAAAAACACGTCTGTGGTCGAGGATGAGAAATGGAAATGGACAAAGGGCAAAAGGGAAAGCAGGAGGTAATTTGCTTTCCTCCCCCGGTCAGATAAGCAAAGGCAAAAAAATAATAAAATTCTCAGGCTGCGAAGCAAATTGTAAACAAGAAGATTTTGTAAAGCAGAGAGAATTCTATGAAAATGATTTGGTGCTCTTATTGTACACACAAATATAGGATTAACATGATGGCCATACAGAGGAGCACCATCAAGAACACTCTTATTACCAACCAAGATGGCTGAATTAAACACTTAGATACTCTGACTGGTCGTCAGTCTGTCCAACATGTCCTCATGCAAAACACAAGTAGACCCCCCAGATACGACACGTGGCTGTGTTTGTGCTAATGGAACATACAAGCGTGTTACAAAGGAGTGAAAACACTAGGAAGTAAAACAGATGAGGAACAGGAAATCACAACTAAAACCTAAAATAACTAGAAATACAACAGAAAACCAAAGGTAATTTAGTAACAATACGCAAACATCTCATTTTTCGAGGACTAAAATATTGACCTTGTGTGCTGTTTTCTCAGTAATGACAGGCTGGTCAGGTCAGATTCCATTTATCCATTCCAATTAATTTCTATTAGAACATTTGTCTGTCACTGGTTTGAAGTATTGCTTTTAAGGAATATATTATACAAAAATAATCAACAGTATTGTAACATTTGAACATTTGTTGCATCATGTTTAAAGTTCTCTGTCTGTAATGTGTCCTTTTCTATAGGCGCCGCTCTCTACCTGCAAAAGTAGGCTAGAAAACAGTGCCGACTGCTGAGCAGAGCTGACGGAGGAGAGTGAGACACTGTAAACACACAAAATACTGTTTTGGATACTGTGAACAAATACAATCTGCAGGAAATACTGATTATAAAATATATTAAGAAATCAACATGAACTGGACAAACAGCATCCTAGTGAGAAAACAATACTAATCTATCACATCATATGTGTTTAATAAGTATCAATACATCATATAAAACAGGTAGTATTGTTTCCAGTTGAACTATTTGTGTTCCTCAGTAAAATAAAATAATTTTAATATCCAGAGCTCAGGAAATATTGACTGTTGTGCAGGGAACAGTGTGGATGTGATGACAAATATGGCATGTCAGAGCGCTCAGGGAGCAGCTATACTGTGCCTCAACCCGGCTCAATCTCGTAATATTAAATCTGTCAGGCATAATTGGTTTCCTACCAGATTAAAACATAAAACTGCAGGGAAGACACTGTTCCTGGCTCACCACCATCTGTGCTCTGCGATGTGACACTGCAGTAAGACTTAATGAATTATTAGGTCATTAAACCGAACCTCCATCTACCACCTTTAACTTTCGGATTCTTCCCTCCTTTCGCTCCTATTCTGTAGCCTGATTCAGCAGTGACGCCCGCTGGCACCCTGCCTGCACCTGCCCCTCCAGATTACAGACACAAACGGTCACCGCACTGTGTTCCTCTGCAGCTATCAGCCACAGGACAGCTGTGTTTCCCGGTTACAGCCAGAGCTTGGCAGACGCCCCAAACCACACTTCAAACACAGTTTGGATGTAGAAGTAGAGCTCTCCTGCACCCTGCATATGTGCTGATGATCCGAGCTCCGAGCCACGTTTCTCCTCTGCCAGTCAAATTGGATGGAGGGGTTGTTTACGCAACATATTTCCAAAACTTGCCCACGGATTGTGCTGAAATTTGGGGATTCGTTGTTTGTGTGGTGGATAAGTGGGTGCCTGGAGGTGTGATCATTATATGAAGGTGAAGAGATCAGAAATCAAGGGGTTATTATTGGAAAACCAAGGCTAGAAGACAAACAAAGTTTTGGAAGTTTGGGAAAACAAAGCTGCCAAAATGTTGCTGCCAGTAGGGAAATAATTCAGTGCTCATATTCTTTAATGAAGCTGCAACAATGAATATGGATTTCGGTCTGGGCAGCAACTTCTGGAGCCATAAAATGAGTGGCGAAAAAACTGCAGTTCCTTGAACGACCACTTGAGGATGGACCTAAATAGGAGCCAATCCCAATCTAGCGTCCGTGAGGTCTCAAGAGCCATCTCTGTGGGAAGCTCCAACCGGCACCATCTTGAAGCCATCCTTATATTTTAAAGCAGAGAATATATGGATATATCTCTTCTCCATAAAACAACTGAAGAGTCTGTGATGATAAAGAAAAACTGTTATTTAGCTTTCAGCTCCCTAATCAAACTTTAACTGACTGTTTCATTACCATTCTTTCTGTGTGGCGTATTACACAGGAGGCTGGAGGCTGTGGGTGGATTTTTACATTTATAAATTAAAAGGCAAGATTGAATTATGTAGCACATTTTATAAACACAATATGCTTTCACATAAAGCTTGAAAAAAATGAAAGGAGATGAAACAGAATACTAGAAAAAGAACTTTGCCACTCAGAAGGACCTGTTTGTGGAATATTGTGGACTTTTGCAGCATTTTCTTGTAGTGACCAGGTATATTTAATAACCTTATTTGGCCTTTAAAACTTGATTTGCTTCTATATCTTTATTAATATCACTGTCTTGCTGTATTAAACGTTTCTCTTGCTCGCCTAATATAGATATGAACACCCCGACATACACACTTACTGTAAAGTGAGGAGTCAGCGCTTTAACACATATTGTTTCATTTTCAATCCATTGCTGTTTTATGGAGCCGAGACCATCCTTACAAAGTGCACTCTGCTGAGAGTCTGTAATAACCTCCATATGTTTCCACCTATAAGAGCCCCGAACAGAAACTAAAGCTGAGTGCTCAGCCTTAACTGGCATCGGAGAATGGCGACAATACTTTAATTTAGAAGCCATCAGTTGCTTTGCTTTAACAGCTTTCACACGCACAGTATTACCATTGTAGAAGCAGATTGAAATGTTTGGTATGAGTCAAAGCACGCCGCCTCCAGCATTCCTCTGAGTCTGACGATGCAATTTATAAAAAACATTAATAAGATCTGTAAGAGGTTATGGCTGGGTATGAGAAGACATTCCAGAAAGGCAATGTAAGTACCATGAGGGCGAACATCCAGCCTCACTGTCTGCAGTAATTGTGGTGTGGATTGGTAAAGTGGAGCATTTGTCACACAGGTCAAGGTTTAAGTTCAAGACTGATGCTTTAACTACAGTATATGTACATATATGTGAGGGAGGAATGACACTGACGGAAAGTGAAGCAGTCATAAAACTATGTGACCTGAAAAGTGCAAGTGATTACTTTTGAAATCTCACTGAGTTTTCAAAATCTCCTCCCCTACCTTTAAAGGATGGATTTGTGTTAGCAGACAGTAGCTAATTAGTTAGCTAACTGAGCCAGTGCACCAGCATCATGATTAAGGCACATTATAGAAACACAGCTCGCAGCATGACACCATCTTCATGTCTGACCTCACATCAGTCCAGCACAACTGTATGAACACAACTGTATAAATGTACTTGTAACTACAGACATTGTAGAAATGTAGTGGAGTAGAAAGTACAGATAATAGCTGCAAAATATAATTGAGTAAAAGTATAAATACATAAAAAATTACTTAAGTACAGTAACGAAGTACAAATACTTAGTTACATTCCACCACTGTGTCAACTAACGTCCTATTTAATAATGAAAGAAACTCATTCAGCCAGAAAAACCAGTAAAATCAGCCCATCATCATAACATAAGGTCAATATTTTAGTTCTTAAATAAAGAACATGTGTACATCTCTACATGAGATGAGATGAAGAGATTTCTGTCTCTTTTGGACGTGTCAGTGTCCAACAGTGATCCTGCTCGTCCCAAAACTCAGATGATGTTATTAGCTGGAATTCCTTTTGTGACTAAATTACTGAACATTTATACCTCGTATGTAATAAGAAGACAAAGTAAAAACACTGAGATAAAGTATCAGTATTTCTAAGTGAACAGGTGCTTTATTCTGCTGCCTGCAAAGTGGCTATAGAAGCAGTTTCGATAAGCAGCGTGGTGGTGATTAGCAAGAGCAGTAAATTCCATGGAGGCCTCTATTAGAGTAATTACTTGGAAAGAACAAGGAGGCTTTTCCCAGAAGTAAGCATTAATAAATTCCTATTGATTGATTATGGTCTCATACGGACGAAGAGGAGCTTAAACCAGATTTGACTCTGAGAGCTGTGCGTTGCAAATTTACACTTTTATTAGAAACAATGTCTCTTAAAGTGAAGGTCAATTCCAGCTGTCATACACTGATTTATAATTTAGTTGAAGCCTAATGAGTCCATCAAACTTGTCATCAAGGACACAAGATGGCAGTTATGATCTTGCTGCTTCTTCACCTCCTCCTCCTCCTCTTCCTCCTCCTTCTCCTCCAGACAGAGCAGAAGATCATTAATCTGAGTGTGTGCGCTTTTGACTGAGCTGCAAATAGGCCCTAACTGCCTCCCTGCAGGTCCTGCCACAGACGATTATCATTGCAACGATTAAAGCAGTGAGTAATGCCCCCGCCCCCCACCACCTCCCACTGCACCCCCCTAGGGCTTGCCGCCGCCCATCTCCTCCATCACTGCCACTGACCCTCTTGTTAGCCCAATCCTGAACCAGTGGACGTGAGGAAGCGCCGCCGGCGCTCTCCTTGCCAAGAGGTGTTTCGCTGTCATGCACCATGAGTGTATTAAGACACCTCTGGGACTTGTTTCATCGGTTGATGGTTCAGTCCGACCTTAACTTTGATTGGTAATTGTTTTAGATAAATAAATAACATGTGACGCCACAACACTGACTAATTTGAGCCCTTTTTGCCTCGGTCAAAGAAAAAAAAATGTTTTTATTCAGTGACTAACTTCTCAAACTGTCTCATTAACAGGATACTTGAGAAGTGTATCATTACTCAGCAGCTCATTCCATCATTCTTTCCCCTCCAAATCTGAGAGTGTGTTTTTTGGAGTGTGAAATCGCTCAAATGAATTGACTCTCGTTTTTATTTCTGCAACGTAATCGCCGGATAATGGGCTCAGAGCTGAAGGCGTGTTTGCTAATTTCACATCAATTAATGCTATTCAGGGAGAACCCAATAATTGATTGCTGCTACACTAACACAGCCCAAGCATACTGCTTTCATTTTCAGTGCAATTAGGGGCTCGCAACTGTAGATCTCATCATAAATCTTAATCAGGAATCCTTGCATTTCTAAGTGGAAAATGAACTCCTGTATGTATTTATAAATGCCTTAATTTCTGTTTCTTGGAAATAGAGAATGACAACAGAATCATGCTCAGCAGGAGCCGAAATTAGGAACACATAATTAATATCTGACTCTTTGGTGTAACATTTTGAATTATGACAAAAAAACAGACCAAAAAAACTAATTTCTGGACTGCTGTTGGGTTGTGTGCTGCCATTTTAGCACCTTTTTAATGTAATCTAATACATTTTAGCATATAATCATAATAATAGCATCAATCATGGAAATCAGTTTGTTGTGCTGTAACCTTGAAGCCCATGCCGAAGTGTCAAAACTTGTAGTTCACGCCACAACCACTGGGGGCTGGCTCCAGAAGCGAGTCATTTCCCATAGACTCCTATGTTAAAATGGCCGACTACACAGCAGAAATGAACATGTTTACAGCCTGGTACAAAAAACCATTCTGGTCTTAAATGATAAGTTCTAATCTTGTTTCAAACTCACTTGTTTAAATATATTCGGACTTAAAATTATGCATAATTATGGGCGTTGCCACTTCAGGTTGAGTGACAGGCGGTTGCCATATCACAGTTTCCTGCTTCTGCAATCGCCTGACCTCCTCAACTCCCCTCATGCTCCCACTCTTTGTCCGTATTTGGAGTTTTGGTGGACTGCGATGCTGCCAACATGGCGGCAGTTGGAGCGTCCCGGGGCCTTTAGAAACAAACGGGTGACGTCACAGAAGCTCTGTCCATTGTTTTTACTGTTAATGGTTGCTGTGTAACGGACACCCCCCCCCCCCCCCAAAAAAAAAAAAAAAAAAAACAACAACAACAAAAACAAATCCACATTTGGTCAATAATACATCCACCAGATATGACACACACATGGTTATGTTTATGCTAACAAACTATATGGACGAGTTGCCCAACATACATCGTTATGCTAATGGTCCATGACTGCATGTGATGTAGTGGACAGAAATAGATGCCAAGAAGCTTTGACATTTGCTCCTTTTTAGGTGACCGAGTCCAAAACAAAGGGTTCTTGCTAAACCTAACTAAAGATAGAGAAAACTAAGAGAAGAAGGGAATGAAAAATGAAACTAAGATGAAAAAATGGCACCTGCTGAGGCCTCCTGTACTCATGCTCATGTCAGTGTCATTCCCCACAACTTTACGACAAAAACGTGTTATTCAGTCCTGATAACATGCGGGCACCAACTAAAAAAAAAAAAATTTGTCAATATAACATTATTTTAAAAGGAGAACTGAACCACAGGTAACCATGGCAGCAGCACAGGGTGTAATGATTATGATAAAAACTGACTGCTAATGTGTGACGCTGACATGCAGCATGCACACACGTCTGTGTATTTTGGGTGTATTCATTTTTTGAGCTATACTCACAGTTGATAAAGTCAAGCTTACTACCTTCACAAATGACTGACTGACACACTACATAATCATCCCTGTTCTGTTTTCCGTCCCTGCCTGTCCACAGCGATTAATCTGCGCCACATGAAAGCAGTCGTCTTTCTTTACCATCGAGTATTTGCCATTGAAAAGTGGCCTTGAATGTGAAACTGTGAACTCCAAACATTCAGTAGCCGGACAAAACGCCACACCGCTGGAAATACAGTCTGCTTTTCACTGAGCTTAAAGAGCACTCGGAAGAGTCATGCTGAATTAAACATGTGGGTGAGCTGAGAGTCGTCGTCAAATGTCTAAAACATTTGGAAGAGCCTTGGCCTTTTTCTCTGCATTCATGAGTTTGTTAAGAAATTAAACCCTCAAGTGCGTTTTTGATTTTCATTTTATGTTTTTCTTCCTCTGAGGCTTGATAAATGGACAGACGGAGAAATAGAACTTATGACAGACAGTTGAATGTTTTCTCCTCAGATGGTCTCCACCTGCCTCCATTTGTGACCCACGATCGTCACCCTCCGCTCTACTGACTGCCGTCATTCTTCATCGCCGCCTCATGCTTCTTTCACAGCTGACATGTGATTGTTTGTAATTTAATGCAGCTTTGGAGCATGTCTCTTACATGAAAGGGTTTTTACTAAGTGAAAGGTCAATGCAAGGAGGTTTAGCCTTGCTTTTTTCCCCCTTTACAGCAGCAATAAGCTCACTCATCCCTGATCGATGCTTTAAAAAGCAGTTTTTTGGTTATTTACAAAGTAGCATCATAACACGCACTGCAGCAGAGAGGGAAAACAACTTTAATACTGGGCCATAAAAGAGGGATTAACAGACACACTGCCTGCGTTTCCTGCTAATTGCCAGCTTTATATCAGATCAGCTGCTGGTGAGGACTCCGTGGCAGGTAGATTTGTGGAGGAAACCTTGTTCATCAGACTGTTTCAAAGTCATGGGCGAAACCCCTGAAGGACAGATTTAACACCTCAGAAGAAGAATGGGCATCTCTGGTGCATTCACTAACTGGGTGATGAATGAATTACAGCTCCTAAATTTAGCCGGGCAGTCTACCTTGAAATCGGGCTAGACTTCCATCTTAGAGGCACAGACAGGCTGCATATTACGTCAGAAGCCACGACCTCTATTTTCGGCATTAAGGAAAAAGAAAGATTGATGCCTGACCAAACATTTCATGGCTGCCAGAATAATGTGTTGGAGATGATGCACGTTTTTTTTTTTTGTCCTGCCTTGCTAGCAGCAGATGCCAATGATGTGTGTAAACAGAGCTTGACACTGGCAAACATTTTTTTTCACAGGCTGTGGAATAATTACATATTTTTCTTCATTAATGGAGTTCATTCACAGGGTCACCAGCTTTGCCACCTGGAAAAAAAACAGCATGCTCTCAAAGATGAGCAAAGATGACTCTAAGAACCAGTGACATCACTGAGTCTTAAAGGAACCAACAGCTGTTTTGCTGGGGGGGAAAAAAGGATATTGGAAATTTACATTTGTGTGCAGAGGATGGTTTGGATTTGGTTGATTTACAGCAGACAGAACCATACAGCCAGTGGAGATCATCCATAAACTGAGCTGCTGAAGCAAACAGCCAATCAAAAACAATGATTCTGCTGCCATCAGTTTCAGCATGGGCACCATCACTAAAGTGAAAATGCACAAAAGGTGCAAGATTCAGTTTAGCAAAAAAGACAACTGACATAATTAAGATAATACACAGCAACATAGAACAAGCAGTTGTCTCCACTACATTAGTACACACTTTCATTCCTTTGATTACAAACACGTCATGATCAGAGTGACTCTGGAATCCACCTGTAGCTTCTGTGCATCAGTTTCCAGTGTATAAATAAACATCTGTGTGGTCTGATTTACATAAAAGTCCTTTTAAATACACATAATATATTTCATGGCTGCATTAATTGTTCTTGTACATTATTTGTATAAATGTAAGGTGTGCTGTGTGATCACATCTGCTTCCCTTTGGATCCAGCACACCAGTAAACACCAGTTTCTGGTTGAGTATTTTGTGTTTGCACAAACACTTGGAATTAACATGTTTCTCTTTGATGAGAACTTCACGTCTCAACCGCCTCAATTCACTACAGAAGTGCCCCTCATTGATTTCTGCAGGAAAATAATCTGCTGAAAACAACAATTTGATAAATGATTGAACCTATGACGCCTCATGTTTCTGAAATCCATCCCATCGGACATCAAATCCCACAGTTTAGGTCGTCTTTTGATGTAAGAGAATTTAATTATCGTGCAAAACAAATGCTGAGGCAACAGTGCCTGATTATAGTGAACGACATCTCTCAAGCCACATTATGATTAATATGCTCAGAGAGATGACAGTTTAAAACCTAGAATGTAAAGAGAGACGTGAATGCAGATGTTCAGGGATGAATTATGTGATGGATGTGAATCGTACGCTGTGAGCTTCACAGTCTCCAGATCTTACACCAAAGTGACCACCTGTGGCCTCTGCAGGAATACATGCTTTGTTTTCATATTTGTGTAAAGACACAGCTGTGTACATGGAGATTCAGATAAATACCTTAAGTGATGTGTGACCACGTGGCCTAATGGATAAGGCGTCTGACTTCGGATCAGAAGATTGAGGGTTCGAGTCCCTTCGTGGTTGAAGCTTTATACATAAGAAAGATGCACCACAGAATATCTCAATTTATCTCAAGGGACCTTACAATCCCAACAAACAAAAAAAGCAGCTACTGAGGTGAATTGTAATCCACTTGTGGGGAAAACCATTTTATAAAGTGGATGCTCTGAACTTCTGCTAATCTTATATTCTTAAAGCTAAAACACAAAGTCACTCAGCCAGTGAGCGGAGCTTTTATGTCCGCTACTTCAAAGCTGGAGAGGATTAGAAACAACATTTAGAGCAGATTACTGACATCACAGAGTCCTTCATCTGGATCCATTCTCTCACATCTCAATAATTGTTGTCTTAAATATCAGGAAGTTTCTGAATTATTTATATCGTAGAGTACATTTCTTGCAATAATCTGTCTGCATTGATTTTGTTAAGTTTGATCATCAGTCAAAGTTTAGCAGTTCTTCCCTTTTTCCTGTGACATGAGGGTCCTGCTGTAATAATCCTGATTGAAAGAATAAAAAACCTTATGATTGGAAGAAATGTCCTGTAAATGAGATGTTTTGACAGCTCAATAGCACATGGTTAGGATTTAGAACATGCGCTTTAAATCGACTGTCAACACTGAGTGACAACTAGCCTAATAGCCTTAAACCAGGCTAGCTGCTCTGTGAGGCTGAGTGCTTGATTTACACAAGCGTGCATGGCAACTTTTATCAGTTAGAATTAAAGACAACTCACAAACTGTAAACAAATCATAGCTGTTAACAGCTACTTGCTGAACTTAGCATGCTTGTCAGGCAGCCATACTCTTACAATATGGGTCAACATAACATCTATTTTGTTATCCAACAACCAACCAGCATGATGACCTGTTATTCTCTTCCTTTTGGGCATCAGGGCATCAGTCCATGATGTCACCCACTGCCATTGGCAGAGCGATAGGATGTGGTGGGTGGCATTTCAATCATGAGAGACTCAGCAAACTGAATGAGAAAGATTTATTATGTACAAAATTTTGAATGTGCAATGGCGTCCTAGACCTCGTTGTGAAGACCACATCCGAAAAGGGGGAGAAAACGCAAGTGGAGAGGCTGCTGATCAGAAAACCCCCCTGGGGTCTAGACCTGGTGATGGTGGTGGAGAGCTGGAGGGCAGGAGATAGGAGGCCTGAACTGGTGTGGATCTGGTGGTGCTTGGGGTGGAGAAGGGTTGCCAGGTTCGATCAGAAGAAAGCTGGAGAGGAGATGGAGACTTTGGCCCCGTTCACACTGGAGAAAGTCATTCCAGAGTAGGATTGAGCCCAGACAGCCTTTAAGCTGGATGCGTTCAGACCTATTTTCAAATCTGGCTAGCACACAGTTGTGTCCGCACTCAATCTGGCTTCATCCAGCGTGTTTGCTGTTCTCCAAACCACTAGGTGGCGCCTCGTAATATGGCTAATAATGTGGCAAGCCGGATTTGCTGGCCACATTTGCGTTCACACCTGAGCCACATTTGAGCCAATCCTGCTAGATCCACCTCTCGAGGGTGGATCTAGCCGGCTTGAAATCAAACTGGATTCAGCTGGATTGGAGGTGGAAAAAAACACATCTGGATTGATCTGGATGCGGCCAAATCCTGCTTAAGCCACATTTTTTCCCCAGTGTGAACGGGGCCTTTTAAATTTCATGCTACGCTGTGATTGGTCAGGAGAGGGACGGAAAGCGACAGCTGATTGGTGAGGGAGGTGCTTTCTATTAAGTCTCTGACTAAGAGGGGGGAAGAGAGGGGGAGCAGTGGAGTGAGGGCTAGAAGTAGAGAGATTAGGAAGCGGATCAGGATAAATGGTGAATGATGGGAAACAGAGTCTTCCTGATTGAACTTACACTAAGAGCTACATTACTGATAGATGAACAGGCTTCTTGTATTTAGTGCCAGGCTCAAAGTGGTGGTAAGTTTCTAGTTACTTCTGACTGGTGAGGTGGTGGATGGACTCTGCTTTAAAATTTGAACCACTCCATTTCAAATTTTGTTTCTTCTGTTACCATCAGAAATAGACTCGATTTTTCCTCCTTGAGAATCCAGTTTGCAGCTTCTCTCTGTCTAAATGTATTTTCCTCTGACATGGACATAAAAAAAAACTACACCATGAAAGAGAATCTTTGCCTTTGGATCGCTGCGGAAAGAAGAAAAGAAATAGAGCTGACCAGTACATAAATAAAAACGTTCTCACCCTGTTTTATCTCCTCTACTTTCTCCTGCTGCTTGTCATGAAATAGTAAAAGACCTTTTCTGTCTTCTCGCTGCTTGTTGGTGTGTCAAGCATTCAAACCTGAAGATAAAAAGAAAAAAAAAACATGGCTGTCTATGAATCAGCAATGTGTCAGTATGTGAGTGGACAAGACAGCCTCTTCATGCTTGGTTAGGTTTTCACTCTCGTACTCAGTAGGGCAGAGGGTTATACCCATGGGCTGTGAATCACATTGGAAGGGTCCTTCTAGCTCAGCAAGGTATTGTCTTTGGGCAGCAAAGTTTTGTTTCTAACCTTGGAAAAGAAAATATTTCACGATCACAGTCAGTAAAAGCGATGCTTTCAATCCTGATTGTGGGCCAAAGAAATGCATAATGATGAAAAGACGCGGGCTCCCCCGTTCCTTTTGGTGCTTTGGCACAAGTGCCACACTCGATTAGGCCCTACATGTCTGCCTGGGTATTACGGCTGACATTAAGGAAGCGCTTCTCCGTCTCTATCACCACTTCCACACAAGCGTGACTCACCAGCACCCCCACAATGCATTGTGGCCGAGTCCTGAACACTCCCCCAAGAAAATCTCTCCACTGGCCCGGAGCGACAGCAAAGCACAGAGGCAGGATTTATCCAGTTTGTGCCCTCGGAGCTCCACTTGCAGCGTTTAGACGATGTGCACGGTCAGTCGCAGCAGCGGGTGAGAGGACGGTTCCTCTTGTGTCTGGCAACGGTTCTAACAGGGGAATGTGCTTTTGCTGTGACACATTTACACTTGATTAGGTTACTGTGTTCCCTGCTGATGTGTGTTCTCAGTCCTGATTTAGTGTTGCAGCCTCTACAGGGCGCCTTTCATAAGCTCTTTATATATTGCCAAGAAGATGTTGAGACATTGGTGTGTAAAAGCTGCTTTGGCAGGGGGAAGCCTTCTTACTGCTGAACAGCAGCTCAGAATGAATATGGCGTTTAGTACTTTTGATTAAGCGATGGGATTATCTCCTCTTGTTTGAAATTCAGACAAACCAGATGCAGAGGAAACGTCTAAGTGTGCAAAACACTGAATCTGAACCTGTAAATCAAAGTGAGCGATGCAGTGATTCACGATGAGATGATGTTTACTAGGAAGGGAAACCATCGCTTAGTGCTCACGATAAAAGCTGAGAGGGATATTTCTGCTTTTTTTCTGCTTGCTCGATGGAGCCACATTATGATTAATATGCTCAGGAAGATGACAGTTTAAAACCAAGAATGTAAAGAGAGACACAAATGCAGACGCTTCCATTCAGGGATGAATTATGTGATGGATGTGAATCATATGCTATGAGCTCCACAGTCTCCAGATCTTACACCAAAGTGACCACCTGTGGCCTCTGCAGGAATGCATGCTGACTTCGGATCAGAAGATTGAGGGTTCAAGTCCCTTCGTGGTTGAAGCTTTATACATACCTATCTGTATCTTATCTTATAACACATGGCTATGGCCAACCAGTGGTAACATATGGACCTAAATTTGCTGATCATGGCTTAAAAGAGTCCTAGTAAGTAGGTTGGGTGGTGACACCAACCCTTCAGCTGGCTTTCGTCATGGACTCTTCAACAATCTTTATGATTGGCCACATCCCTTCTGTTTCTTTTATCTCGTGGTTGGGTTTAGGCATTAAAAACACTAGAAAGGATTGGGGGTGGAGGTTTAGGTAAAGGCATTGTCTCTGTTACCACCATTTTCTGCCGAGTCCAGCCCCGTAAAAGCATGGTGACACAATGTCAGCTGTTCAGCAAGGTCACATCTCCCTAAACTATCAATAGAAAGTGACTGACACGTCCCGGCGACTGTCACGCGTACTGAAACCTGACTCACATGTGTCACCTGAGACCGTGGTGTTTGATTGCTGGACACCATGCTCACGGGTTTGCTTCCATATGAGATAACGTAATGACACATGTGACATAAAAATGGCACAGAGCAGATGGATCTAAACAAACTAAACACATAATACAATGTCACAAATGTCAGTGTGAACACATCCTAAATCAGATTTCCTGTTTTCAGGCACAGAACAACGAGACTTGTCTTCATTGATCCTGCCTGCAAAGCTCTGATTGGCTGAGTTGTTTGTGTGTACGAGGAAGGTACAAACCAGGAAACACCTGCAGCGCCAGATCGTCTGCCAAAAAAGGACAAACAAATCCTTTAGGGTCATTGTCTGCGTTCCTGGATTAAACTTGTATGAACCTTCAGGAGTAAATGAAAGAGGAGAGCATTGATTTTTTTTCTACCCAATTACCTAGACAAATAAAACCAGCTGGCACACAATCAACTTTTTCCCCTTCTCTGATCGATCGTCGGATCGGACAAACATGTTCACTCTTCATGGAGTGCCTGCGCACTTGTGTGTAAGTGACAGCAGGGGGTTTGAATCAGAGGATCTCTGTTTACTCTGTGTTACGGACAAAACTTTTTGTGGATATATATATATTTTTAACACAGTGTTTGCTATGGTTGAAGAGCAATCTAACCAGTGGTTGAACTAAAGATCTGATTGATGCAACTTTGGTGATGAATTCCTTAAAAAATGTTATGCAGATAATCTTTGAGGACCTCAGACCTTCTACCAATGGAGTGAAAGACATTATTTTATATATATATATATATATATATAATTTCCTGTTTGCTTGGCTGAGTATTTTTATCTTAGACAGCTCTGGCTTGACAATAAGAGTGAAACCAAACAAACATGTTTGTTTATGTGAATTGCTTTTGACAAATTGATGCCTCAGCGTTTCACTATCAGTCATGTAACGACTGAATGTGTGGCATTTAGCCCATCGAGGCTGCAGGCGCTCCACAGCCCCTTTAATGGTTTGACGTCCTTTCAGATCGCCATTATTTCAAAGTTGCAGTCATTATTTCCAGCAGCTCTCTGCAGCACAGAGACATGACAGGAAAAACACATAGAATGGACAGATTTTTTTCCCCACTACCTCAAAAAGATGGACTGTCTGTCACTTTCTAATGTTTATTCATCCAGTCGAATGAAAGTTTCAGGAGAGAGAGAAGTGATGAAACGTGCTGAGAGTATTGTGCACCCTCACTGGGTCGGGTTTAAAAGCTGACTTGAAAAAACTGATTGAAAACTGTTTCCTGCTATAGCTTCATTCTGTGATGATGATTTAAGGTTCAGCAGCTCCAAAAAGCAGGAGATGCCACTGACATGAGGACTAACTGATAACTGATGTTTTAATTTGTTGATGGTTCAGAAGCAAATAGTGCTCTTAATAATTTAGTGAATTGTCTATTGTTTGGAGGTGGCCTCCCTCTGTTGCTGCTGCTGAGCATTTGGCACCAGATCAATAGAATCACTCTCTTTTTTTTCTTGATACCCCTTAAATTTATGGATCAAATGTTCTATATTAAAACAAACCGCCACAGACTGCTCTGTGATTGTTGTGTGGAGCTGTGAGACGTGTGTGTTCTAGTTTTCTGATTATTTGACATAATACTATGTATTTTGTGACCTATTGACACAAATTTTTGGCTCTCAATGTATCAATCAATCAATAAAAAATGCTATTTGTTTAGTGCTTTCCATGCAGGTTGTCACAATTGAAGGTTTTACAGATGATTGATCATCTAACTGAAATGCAGACAACAAAGGCAATGGGACTAACAAACTAACGAAAGGTAAGCTTTATTTAAAATACAATCCAAAAGGTTCAAACAGCAAATCACATAAAACTATCAGAAACAGGGAAACAAACAAAGGAGCCAAAACTAAACAAAACTTAACCACAGAAGAAGAACACAGTGTCAGAGACAAACTGACAAAGACCAACCTGAAGCACGTGGTTTAAACACACTGAGAGCAGGTGATGAGACATGGGTGGAAAGAATTAGGGCGTGGCATGCAATCACTGTGGAGGAAGTAACGTTACACACACAGAGACACACAAGGAAACTTCAAAATAAAATGGGAAGTTCAAGGAAGACGTGGAAAGTTAAGATAAACACGAAGACAGCTAAACCAAGAAGAGGACGGACATCGAAATGCAGGACTAAACTTATAAAAACATATACAAAAATAAACAAACTGAGCATAAATAACAAAAAAAAAAACAAGCAGAAAAATTTAATTTTCATTTTTATTATATTATTGTCTTTGTCCTACAATCACTGGACATAAACCACAGACTGGAAAGAAGCTAGCAGGTAGCTTTTAAATGGGAGAAGGGAGTACAAGGACCAGTTATATGCATGCACATGAACAGCTGTTCCAGTATCAGCATGTCTTGGGAATCATATGCACAGCATCTGTGTATAGCTAAGTTTGTAGCTTGAAGCCTGAGAAGAACGTTGTGTAATCTGACAAATATATAATCTCCTCTCAGACGTGTGCAGGATTCAAAAGTAGGATTATACAATGGTAGAATGGTAAATGTGTGGTGCTGGTTCTAGCAACCATTTGATCGTAAAATATGATTTATTCAATTAATTGCAAGTGTTTGGATGCAACAGTCAGCAGACGTGTGCGTAACGTAGTTGAATAAATTGCAGGAATTCCCTCAAGGAAAAGAAAAAAGTCAGAATCAACTCAGTTCTGGTTCAGGTTCCTCCTCCTAATCCATCACCAGAAAGAAAACAAAAAACATTTTCATTTAGTTTGAGGCAAAAACTGTCGATCAAAAACAGGTCACAGCCAAGTGTTTCCTCCTTCCTCCTCGTCCGTGTGCTCTGCAGTTAGCAGACAGTCTAACCTTCACTCAGTCCCTCTGGGCTGCTTGGCAGACTTCACCACTGAACATTTCAGGGACTTATGTCAACATGGTTTTATTCAGAATACATTTACAGCCAGCACTGTGTGGCTGTCTTCTGCACAGACTGCATCTGTATTCATGCACGAGCCTCTGGCCACGGACAGTAACATGTAGTAGGACTTTTTCCTTTGGATTAACAGTTTGACCTTTATCTTGGAATCCGCAGGAACACCAGTCACCTCCTGTCTGAGAGGGACAACACACACTCGAGGCCCGGCTTCCTGCAGGCACAAAGGGCAAACACAGCGCAATTTCCCGAGGCTGACACTTCCATGCTGCCAAATAAACGCTTATGTGTGGAGGTGCATGTTAAAGCCTGCTCAGATGCAGTTTTATAAATTACAGTCAGCAGATTAGTGACCCAGAATTTAAAAAGACGTCAATACTGATGTCACGTCTGATGAGTGAACAGCCTACAACTACTTGCTGTCATCTTCCTGATTACACACCTATTGTCTTCACAGCAGTGTGCGTACAATATGTGTCAACTACAGTCTGATTGACAGACTGAGGATGTGCAGAGGGCACAGCATCCATAGATAGATAGATAGATAGATAGATAGATAGATAGATAGATAGATAGATAGATAGATAGATAGATAGATAGATAGATAGATAGATAGATAGATAGATAGATAGATAGATAGATAGATAGATCTGCTCCATGTTTGTTTGAGGCTTCTGTAGCCTTCAGGCTTTGCTTCCTGTATTTTCCCAGCACCCATATGAGGTACATATAAATGTCTGGAGCTGGCAACGAGTCAGTGTTCACAGTGTTCACAGTGTTCACAGACTTCTGCACTTCGGCTTCTTTGGTATGTTTGAGGATCACTGACAAGTTGAATTCAATTTTATTTATAAAGCACCTTTTACAAACCCAGAGCCTGAACCCCTGAGCAAGCAGACAGTGTAAAAAAAAAAAACCTTGAGCAGGACACACAAGGGAGAACCATCCTGCTGACAGTCGGCCGGGTGAAGGAGGAGAAGAAGAAGAAGAAGAAGACAGGGCAGAAAGGATGAAGGAGAGAGAGAGAGAGAGACATATATGTAATAAACACATAACAAAGGACAAACGTGACAGCTTGTTATAATTCCGCACCAAAGGCAGATGTTGATGGTTGTTATGCCATCCCCACTGACAGGGGAGTGTTCCTATGTGGAAGCGACATACTATCTACCTCTCCTGACCAACAATGAGCGGCACTGCACCTCAAACTGTGTGTCTTTACTGAAGGTCTACACAGATGTGCACTCCATCTATTGCTGTGTTTTCCCTCTAAAACTAAAAGTAACAAAGTGAGATATTTACCTCAGTGTTCAGCAGAAGGGCTGTGTTTCTTTCTGTCTCTGCTGGTCACACAGTTTGAGGTGAAATGATGAATTAGTGTATCACAGGTTCACAGCCGGGCCGGTAATGTCTGCATTCTAACCAGGTTCACAGCCGGGTGGAGGCTCAGGTCTGGAGGGGAGACGTTTGTTTGTGAGGGATGTTTGGGAATCCTTTTCGTGCTTCAATTTTTAAACCTCTGCTTTGCTTACTTTGGTGTGACCAAAGAGGTGCGTTTACTCCTTACTCCTTACTACTTATTACGGAGTGCTGATGAATAAAAAAAACACATTAGAAAGTTTATGCAAGCATAAACTTCTTCATGTTTAATCAGGGAATGCATATGCAAAAAGACTTTTATTTTTATGAAAATAAATAAATTCTGTAATATCTTCTATAATCTTAGACACTTATAACTAAGTAAATGTACGCAGTGAGGCACTGGATGTCTGCCTCGGCCTTCCTCACCAGGAAAACGTAACAGGAGGAACTGGTTTGTGTGTGTTAAGCTGCTCCTTACCCAGTTTTTAAGGCCGTCTTAACCAGTAGTTTATTTTATGCTAAATTCAGCCACAATTTAAAAATAAAACTTAACAGCGAATGAAAACTTTTTGGGTGTCGGGGACTCCAGAGTGAACGTCCACTGCATTGCATGTACTCCCACCGTTCCTACTTCCTAACATGCACTTTTGCAGCTGCAGCCCAGTGATTTGATGGCATTGGGCAATATAATAATATGATCCATGTAACCATGTGTTAAACCTAGCAGGTGTGTTATCGACCTAAACTTCATGAGGACATGTTGGCGTTGCTCCTGCTGTTAAATGAATACAAACACTACAGAGGTGGGTTTGTGCTTGACTTTCAGTCACTGTCAAAGGTTCATGTTTGACATTTATCAGAATCAAGAAAATCAATAACCATTTCCTAGATAATCATGTTGAAAAGCATTTGTGAATCTTTGGCAAACATGAGTATGCTTAGCTGGCTGCAGTTAGACCAGAGGTCCCACTGTAGGTGACAGGACGATCTGGTGAGGAGTGGAGGTGATCTGCTGCAGGAGATGATGACTGGAGCAGGTGTGCTAACTTCAGGGTGCTCAGGAGGAGGAGGAGCATCCAGCTGAGAGACACACACCGCCTACACTGACACTTATAAATAAGCCAAAAATCTATGTCTCTACCATCAACAGATCTTCTCAAATTAGGATTAAATCATTAAATGATGCACATCCTCCTGCCATCCTCCTGTTACACTTAATTTGATTGTATTCCTGCATGATGATGAGTCAAGTACCTAAAAGCATAATGTGACCTTATTGTATTCCTTATACCTTATTGTATTGTATTGTATGTGACCTTATTGTACACACATCTGAAATAATCTGTTTCTCTGACTTGTTCTCATTAGTTCTTCACAGTGTGAGTGTTTTTCTTGTGTCCTTTGTGATTGTCTTATCATCTTACAGAACATGATGTGCTCTGCTACCTGCTGGTTATGATCACAGTCCAAACAGAGAGAGAGTAAGAGGAGATAAACCGACTCTTTTACGTGCTTTTTCTTCCTTTGTCTGAATTTTTAGTTTTAGTTTTTTCTTATAAATCCTTTACCTAACGTGACGGTGAGATACCTTTAAAAACTCCCTGCTTTTCAGAGGCTTCCTCCTCTGGAAATTAAATCAGTTTTTTTATGTGCAAATGAGACCCGTCAGCGTATTAAAGGAGGTTTTATTTTTTCAGTTTGATAAGGGTGAACTTCAGGGCATCAGCTCTATGGGCTCAATCAACATGTACACCGCCTACATAAAGGAACCACGAGGTATTTAAACTGTGCAGCCAGGGAAATCAACTGCTTAGCTGCATTTAATGATTATGTCCTTAAGATATGTATAAAGTGTTTGAAAAAGAAAAAAGAACATTTTAAATGGAAGTGTCATCGCTTATGGCTTGAGAGCTTAAAAAGACTCAGGAAGCGACTGATGTGTTTTGCTTGATCCATGCTTTGAGAACATGGTCTAATAAATGAAAGGCTGATGAGCCTGTTTATTCACCTTTTCATTAATTACTCAGGTGAAACTTTTTTTTCTTCTTTCTCTGGTGGCATCAGGCGATGAGAATGCAGGACTTTTCTCAGGCAGCGTCAGTGTTTTTTTGGAGTTTTATTTGGAGGCCTACAGTTTGATTGAACACTGAGGACATGGACGACAGCTGTGGTGCTTTATAAGGATAAACAAAGGGAGGTGTCAGTGATTGGGTGTCTTATTAAAACGAAATTACCTGCACACGAGTGCTGCATAACAAACAGAACATGTTCATGGTTCCTCTAAACTTTGTGTGGGAGTTACCTACTGCCGAACATATAGAATAGAATAGAATATACTTTATTAATCCCTTTGGGAAGGTCCCTCAGGGAACCAGCAGCAATACAACACTGACAGTCAGAGCAAGAGTTAAATAGAATAAAATAGAACATAGAACAGTAAAATAAAAGATAAGAGGAATTATATACAAACATTGCACACCAGCATAGTTATTGATACACAGGGATATTGCACAAGTTATTGCACTTTATAATAATAAATTATTGCACGTGTGTTGTATCAGGCGGGCTGCACTCCTCCCTCTTTCTCCCCCTCCTGCCAAAAGCAGAGTTGTAGAGTTTTTGGCAGGAGGGGGAGAAGGAGGGAGGAGACACATGTCTTAGTGTTCGGAGGGAGGGTGGGAGTACTGGCAGTGGGGCAGGCCTTCACACAGGAGTCTGGGGTTCGTCTACCCCTGACACCATGAGCTGTTTTGCTTCCACTCACTGTTAAGTTGAGTTTTTCGTTAACTTTAGTATATAAATAACAACAAAAAAAACATTATATATAGAAAACCGTTCCCTGTTAAGTAACCATTGTCCATGTAGAAATACACACACAGTCTGTCTGACTGAAAGAAGAAGATGTGTCCTGGAATCTGGGTTTTGTAGGAACTCGAATAAATTGAACTCATTCATTTGCACATGAGCATTTTTTCTGACTCACACACCACGCACAACAAGACAAACTTAAACTAAACCCTGTATTTATTTGTGTATGTGAGGGCGGACCCAGACGAGCTTTATTATTCCCAGGTCCAACAGCAGTATTAGCAGGGCTCTTAATAAAAAGCTGAATGTGGGTAAACTCTACAAACTTGTCTCTGTTTGCAGCAGTGTCCTTCATGCTTAGTCAATACTATACTGTGCATGGCCATATCTGTTTTATTGTCCAACAATACATTACAAGCTCAGGAGGATTGTCTGAGGTCACACCGTTAAGGACACATATTCCACTAAGTAGAACTGTTTCGGGTTCATTATTTACTAAAACATAATTCACAGAATTAAATATGCTCCAATACTGTTCAATCAGAATGAAGCATATGTGTTTTTAATTTTCAAGCACACAATACACATCAATAATACTTTTTGGAGAAGAGTAATCAAGCTTTCTCCGCCTCCACCTTTCTCTTTCTCTGCAGGTAAACCCGCACGTTTTCTGTAATTAAAAGCTGCAAATTAGCTCTGATAAATGGAATAGGTCCCATTGAATGGGTTCAGGTAGGTACACACTAAACCACAATCAATGATAAAACAATGATGCATTCAAAGACCAGAAAAAACGAGCAATAACAAGTAACAAAGCTTTCAAACTGTGCAATCAAACAATAAGAACTCCTAAAAAGTGATGAAAACTAGAACAAATGATCAATCTCCTGACAGACAAACAACCAGAGTGACTGAGCCAAGCTGGAGAGCTCCTCCTCTTCCTCCCTGACCTTCCAGATCCTGACCCACTCTGTTCTTAGAGCTGACAAACTCTGCCACACACTGTTAAAGGTAGGGTAGGAGATTTCATTCTGATGCACTTTTTGTTAAATTAGTGTAACTTCTCTTTACAATCCGATTAGCAACCAATAAGTTCAGCAGTTTCGCATTAAAACGAAGAATATGAATCATCTGTGGAAGCTATAAAATGCTAAAAACATCAGCCAATCCTCCGGGTGGACCCTGCGCGGAGTATTGGCTGGTTGTCACTCTCTTCCTGCTCTGCGTGCACCAGAGAGGTACGTGCATGATGCTCGAAGTCACAGACCACAGCTCATCTTCAGGTGATGTGCGTCCATGTGATTGGGAGGCGTGGCTTCGGGGTGAGCTCCGAGAGAAAGGGGCGTGTGTTTACTTTCGAGATCTGGCTGACTCTCACTGAGTTTTCAAAATCTCCTACCCTACCTTTAAAGTCACAAAAAACAGGAACCAGGAAGAGAATCAGGAAGTTGCAGGAAAATGAGATAAAATAAACTATAAATAAACTACAGCAAAACTGGTGAGCATATGAAAGTCGGTTCATAAATAGTCAGAGATGTGAGAGCTGCAGCACAGACACGGACTGTAGCAATAAGAGTAATGTCTGCTTTCTGAGTGCTGCTAGTGGACCATCTGGAATAAGGACACTCTGTTACATCTTAGAAACAGCTACAGGGAGAAATCAATACGATTCAGTAAAAGGAGGAACGCTGCAGCCAACAAGTCCACCATCATCCAACAGCTGTTTGCCTGATGTGTCCCATTAGACAACTCCCTCCTCCCCATTATGAAGACGAAGAAGAAGAAGACTAGTGGTCGTTATTTTCTGTAAGAGAGAGAAACTTATCAATCACCAGTGTGTATGCTGAGACAGCATTCACAGCAACAGTGAGTTATTTCTGCTTCAGTAGCAGCAGTGCTGACGATCTCAAACAAATTCACACACTTTAAAATAATAATTATGTTCAATAGTGACTTTGAGATGTCTGCTGCTCCTAATCGCTGGCGATAGCGTTTCACACAATGTAAGTGGTCTGTTTTGACTTTAACACAGCAACTCACTCACTTCACCACATTAGAGCTCCATTTACACCCGCTGCCGTTCCTCACCTGCTTCTCTGCCTCTCTGCAACCATTAGAGGGATGTGAGAGAGCTGGTGAGGAAAATGTCTGACACAAATTTTTCAGGAACATTTTTTTTTTTTTTTTTACACACTGGTGTGTGCTTAACGCTTTCTGCATCAGATTCAGAGAGAGAGAGAGATGATGACGCTGCTGGATTTAAACAGAAGGCACAGCTGTCTAATTGGCAGCAGCAAAGACAAGTTTCTCTTGGTGTATATTCGCATATTATGACATCAGATATTGTGCTAATGTGTTCCCTTGTTAGTCAGGTCTGCATCAAAGAAACCAAAACAAAGTAATGAAGAAAAGCAAATTAAATCTGCAACACAGTGACAGAGCATTAAGGCCTGTTCTTTTGCTTGTGTGCTCACCAACTCCTAACTAACTCGATCTGTCTGCCACGTTCAGCACAACACAAGAACAATAGTTATTTATGGCCTCAGCTGAAACTTAGACAACTTAATGGAGGCAAACCTTAAATGAATCCAGGTGTAAATGGTTAAACTGAGTCTCCATGTGCTTCTTGTTAAAAGCTGAAATTTAGTTGGATCTTCAGTAATTAGCTTCTGTCGGCCCCTCTGACACGATCATCAGGCTTTTGATTATTTATATTGTTGCTATGCAATTACAAGCCTCTCCTCTGAGTTAAGTTTAGCTCAGAATGGGTTTGTTTTTCAAATTAAAGGCAACGAGCTGGATGCAAAAAGCAAAAAAAAAACAAGCATCTGATTTGATAATGTGACAAAAGCTGCAGGAAGCAAAACAAAAAAAAATCCAAACTCTAGACTAGGTGACAGACTAGGTGCTACAAAAAATGACATACAGTAAAGATATTACTCAGTGCATTAATTATAAAGGCTCCATTTTGTTCAGCTGTTACGTCCTGATTAGTTTTTTTTAAGTTAATGCTGTAAACATTCCACATTTGCAGCAAGGCAAGGTTTATTTATATAGCACCAGTCATACACAAGGCAATTCAGAGTGCTTTACATATGATGAAATCACAGAATAAAAACATTTTAAAACATTAAATTAAGAAGGAAATTAAAATCATAAAAGGAATAAAAGCATAAAAAAACATCAAATAAAATCAGGACAATTAAATGAGAAGAGTGCAGTTAGAGAATTTAGGACCTGACTTAAATAAAGTGACTGTCTGAGCAGACCTCAGGTGTTCAGGAAGGCTGTTCCACAGGTGAGGGGCAGAGTAACTGAATCCTGCTTCACTCTGTTTGGTCCTGACCCTGGGTCCACACAGCAGGCCTGTCCCTGATGACCTCAGAGGTCTGGATGGTTCATAGGGAACCAATAAGTCCAGGATGTATTTTGGTCCAAGACCATTCAGTACTTTGTAGACCAGGAGTAAAGTTTTGAAATGTATCCTTTGACTCACAGGAAGCCAGTGCAGTGATTTGAGGACCGGTGTGATGTGGTCCATTTTCCTGGTATTACTCAGAACTCTAGCAGCAGCATTTTGGACCAGCTGCAGCTGCCTGACTGATTTTTTTTTTTGCCAGACAGAAAGTCCTTGATCCTAGCACTGTTTTTCAGGTGGTAATAGGCAGACTTAGTAATGGCTTTTACATGGGTGTTAAAATTCAGGTCTGAGAATTACACCGAGATTTCTGGCTTGCATCATGTTTTGCACAAACTGTACGTTGGAGCCCAACCCGGACTCAATTAACAAGCACATCGGCAGAGGTCACAATCTGTAGATGTGTTCGACCCTGAAGGTAAATGAAGGTGTGATTATGTCATGATGTTACCTCCTAAATAATACAGCAAGAAAGAAAAATGGAGGTTTATCCCACCTGAATCTTTTCACCTGCTTGGACACAACTTAAACTCAAACTGAGCACTCAGCAGTTGCACCAGGACTTTAAGACTTTAGTCCGTTTTTAAGACTTTATCGGAGGACAGTTTGGGAATTCCTGCAAAGCCAGCAGCCGTTTCATGCAGGTGCTGCAGATGGAAGCAGCTCAGAGTGGCTGTTCAGAGCGAGGTCTGAATCTCAGGTCTGAAAGCTCAAATGTTTTCAGATTAGTTTACCCAGCACACACATACACACACACTTGGCGGGGCAGTGATGCAGAGGATACGGTCCACCATCAGCTTATTTTTTTCATGTTCCATTTACATGGTTTTCAATCTAAGCAGAGACCATCATGTATATGAAATATTTCTTGGTACTTACATAAAATGATCTTGGCCTATAGGTGAAAAACCTGCCTGCAACAAGAAAGGCAACATAGGCACCACATAGTTTAGAAAGCAGAATGTTTCGCCCTCTGAGTTTTATTTACAGCTATATATAAACAGAATCCCATCAGCTTTATTGAGATGAGAGACACTTGTGGAGGACAACAGCCCGTCTCTGCCTCAGCACAGGCTGAGAAGGACTGCAGGAACAGAAGTGCAGTGCAGTGCAAGCAGGATGCCACGCGATAAATGATGAGCGCTGCTGATCCCACTCAGTGATCAGAGGCTTCAGGTCAGCGTCAGTCTGCTGCACGAGCAAATCGATGATCCTTTTAGGCACCGGCTCAAGTAATGAAGCTTCAGGTGGATGCTTCGCTGACGAAATCCTGTCCAAGTTGTCCCAATTTAAAAAAAAAGAACCTGTCTGTGTGAGAGCTTTAAATGCAGCATTAGCAGTAGAAGGATTTTGGACTTTTTGTTTTGGACATTTAACTAAAAAGCATTTTAACTTGTGTGTTTACTGACTCAAAGCCTATCCACCAGCTTTTGGACCACTTAAAGTGACCACTTCCTGCTTCCACATTTGCCTTCAGCTCCAGTCTTATGGTTTATAAAACTGTGTGCTGCTCTTCCTGCTGGCTGACTGAGAAGGTCAAACCACACACTCCCCCAAACAGGGACAGCTGACAGCATCTATGAGAGCTCTTTGTTGCTGCTGGGTGCAGGACCGAGAGAGGGAGGGAGGCATCAGGTACTGATATAGACAATGAATTTTGACCCCAGAGGTACAGTTGGAAGAAAAGAGATCAGATGCCAAAATGCTGAATGGCAATTTTTAATTTTATGAGGAAGGACTTTACAGCTCAGTTAAATTATAAAACGTTATTCCAGTAAGGAGAATTGAAAATGGTTATTATTCTAATAAAACCTACACTGTAGTTGAATCCATCTTTTGATTTATTATAGTTTATAATACATAGTATTTTATTAAAGAAGATGCTAGATGCTTAGCATACCCTGGTGGCTTGCTTGACAAATGAGCATGTGTACATCATGACGACCGGCTCCGTGCTCATCAGGTCTGCAGAGCAGTAATAACGACACGTGTTACTTCACTTCAACATGTCATGAATACAAATCACCTGGTGGATAATGACAGAGAAATGAGCTCAAAGCAACGGCTGATGATGAAATTACCATGAACAGACTTAACTGCAGCGCGGCAATATTTTTAATATATTAATACAACATGTAGCTCTGAATGTGAAAAACATGGTGGAATGAATGCCGACCTATATTTATGTAATAATAGACTAGCTGTTGCATATATGAATGAAGGTCAGCAACAACACAGAAAAAAAGCTCATGCTTCACAAGGCTCTGAGGAAAAGGAGACGAGACCTTTATCACCTGCACATCAGAGCTCAGAGAAGCTCAACTTATAGCAACACAATGGAGTTTAATAGGTAAATTGCTCTTGGGCGCCACTGTGGTATATTCCAGTTGCAGTAAGAGCCTCGATCCAGAACAGACACTGATGGAAAAGGAACCAGGGTATCTTGGAATCAACAATGTCCACAGGCTTTTATTCCAGCTAAACAGCTTCATCACTTGACTAATCATGTGACTAATGTAAACTTAAACTGAGGAGTGGAAAATGTCATCAACTCAAAAGCAGCTAAAGCAACAGCCACAAGACAACACCACCATCGGTCTTCCATCCCTCTGCGTTCCCCTTGAAGCCAGTTGTTATGTCCCCAAGCTGGTCTAGGGGAAAGGGGAGTAACACAGCACTGGGAAGTAGAATATTGCAGGAGACCAGTTGCCCAGTAGAAAGGTTTTTAATTCAGCCAGGGCAAAACAAACCAGGTAACCAAAACTTCAGGGAGGGCTACCAGTTCCACTGGCTTCAGTCAGGCTACTGAAATGAACACTACAAAACTCCAAACACACAGAAAGCACTCCAAACTCTCAGGGACCAAGTGGCCATGATGGCTGGATCCCGAGCCTTTAAGTAGCTCCCAGAGGCTGGAGATGGGCGGCAACCCCAGTCAAGGTCCAATCTCTGCAGGAGGGCGGAGCAGGAAACCTTTTAAGGAAGCAGCACAGACAGTCAGCAGCACACCATGGGATGAACACCAGTCCAATATTGACTCTTGCTCAGTTTTTTCTTTGCTTCTTCAGACAACATCCTCTTTGGTTTCTTTACTGGCTCTGCCATGATGCCCACTTGTAGAATAACAAGCTTCATAGCTCAATAGCAAAAATGACATATGACTGATGTACACTGTAAGTTCACATGTATTTTCTGTGTGTTTTTACCTAAAACACAGTTACATAGCACCTGTACAGGCCCTGTGGACCCACTCAAGCTATAGAAGAGGGACATTTCATACTGTTCTGAGCTGATGTGCCATCAACTTTTATTTTTAGAACATGTATCACTCTAACAATACAACATCCCACTGTACTGCTGTGGATGCTGCATTTTGCCTTTATCTCTTATTCAGTCAGTATTTTGCAAGCAAGCGATTTTGGCCAATATAACCTTGATACAATACAGATATCTACAGTTCACATGAGGATCTCCCTGCCTACAGCTGAGCTGGCAATATAAAATACATCATTTCCTGGATCATTGGCTGTGAGTATCAGGTCACTATTTTGCATGAAGTCTTCATAAATTGCAACTTTATGAAACTTGGAGAGGTGAAACACATTTTTACAGCATAGCAGCTGCAGAGTGGAGATCTTCATGGGCACGGAAATGAGACCTGAACCCAGCACGTAGCCTGAACCCAGCACGTAGCCTTATCTTTATGACTCATTCCTCCTGGAGTCTGACTCAGTGCAAATTTGAGACAACGTGACCCAGCATCATATTTCCCTCAGCAGAGGCGATTGGAACAATCACAGATCATAACGCTACAGTGACAAATTATTTCTCAATAATTCACATATGGAAACGACCATAGCCTGAAGCTGTATATGCAGCACAACAAAGCCGGAGGCACCGAGCGGCTTTCTGTCAGATGACTGGTCAATCCGGCTGCTGCTGCTGCTGCAGAAGAAGAAGAAGAAGAAAAAGAAGAAGAAGCCGTATTCATTAACAATTCAATGAAATATTCTGCAGACCAAAGAACAGGCATTGCATTACACAGTTTATCAGCAGCCAGAGAGGCGATTGGGTCATGTTTCTTCCAGAAAATGTCAAGCAGCACATTTCATATATCTGTTTTTCCTCTCCCAGAGACAAGAAAGGACTAATCTGATTCATCACATAATGTATTCCAGAAGTATTCATTCCCTCTGGGCTGCGTAGTAGGTGGGCTTCAGAGTGCTAATTGTCCTTATCAAACACGGAAAGTTATTTGCTCTAATTATGTAACTCATAATGGCATAATTTCACCGGAATTACCATATGCAGGGAGAGTCACAGCTGGCTGTGTACTAATAAAATCATAGATTTAGGAGGTATTTCCTGAGATCATTAGACGTTTAGGTGATTTAAATACAATCTATACTGCAACGAGACAAAAAATATAAAACTTCAGGCCTAATCTGTAAGCACGGACAAAAGATGTAGTGCTGACGAAGGATTTTCTTTTCACATGTGGGTGAGAAATGTTCTAATAATGCAGCAGCTGTGATTAGTGAGTCCCTTGCAGAGGTCTCAGTGATGCCATCAGTCCTGCTAAAGATCCAGTGCTGGGACTTCTGGTAGGAAGAAAACAAACACTGTGAGGCTTTAAAGGTAGGAGATGGTGATTATGTGTGTGTGTGTGTGTGTGTGTGAGAGAGAGAGAGAGAGAGAGAGAGAGATGGGTGGATGCATTGTTGGTGTAAAGCTTGCTTATGCAGGGTGAAATTATACCTTGTGCCTTCCAATAACATGTAATGTTTACAGTCTGATGGCTACCTTGGCTTCTTGTTTTTACATTTTTTGATTTTTTTTTTAAATTGTCGAAGCTGCGTGACCTTCAGTGTAAACACAAACACACACACACACACACACGTCTTCTTTAAGGTGAGCTCACACAGACAGGCCACATACCTTTCTGCAGTTGGACTCAGATGCTTTATAATGTAAGGCCACCATTTACAGACCTTCCCTGCAGCACCACTGACCCAATCAGAGTAGTAATGCATGTCGTTAGTGAGGCAGCGTGTTTACTGTTACATCCATTATCCTTTCATTGCCTGCAAGGAGTTAACAGTGTAGCTGTGTTTACCTCTCTGAAGGCCGAATATCAATGTCTTGCCCTCATTCTGCCACTTTTTTTATGCAGTGTTCATGAAGAAACAGGCAAATGTTTTAATTTGTTGCTGTCATTTTGATAAATAAGAGCATTTTTTTTAAGTATGATCATTTTAGTCACTGCATCACAACCAGGCTTGAACCTGATTACAGGCTGTTTTTAACCTTTGAATGTATGCACTCTCTGCAGGTACCGAGCACCTGACTCAGGCAATGCCAGTGCAGTCTGTGTAAGTATAATGAGTCTGTCAGTGAAAGGATTAAAAATTTGTTTGGGAACTTAGTTTAGTCCAATACCAACAGTATTTATTGGCATCAGCCACATTCTAATCTCAGAGACAGACACACCTGAAACCAGAGGTATTCTAATGTCCATAGGAGGTGCTGAACTTCACATTCAGGTTAATCCAACAAGCAGAGATGAAGCATTAGTGGAGCTGAGGTGGTGCTAAATAAAACTAGTGATCTGTGACAACACCAACTCCCTGCTGAGAAGCTGACCGACTCACTTTTAAAGCCCTCAAGTGGCCATTGAAAGAACTGCTAAAACTTCTGCCTTGGCCTCGTAGATGGCACCTGTAAGACTGTGGGCTGAGCAGGCAGATTCAGGCGCAGTCAGTGGATGAAACACTGATGCACTGTGGACCACTTAACATGGCGTGATTACCTGATGTATCTCAGCTGTGCCTCATCGTTTAACTCCCACGGGTGTCCAGTGTGCCCGATTATCCGGTACTGGTCTGAGCTACAAGCTAACATCAGCATGCTTCCACAGTAAAGATGAACAGATCCACTTCATTACACTTTTTTCTTGGCATCCTCTTACTGTCTTTACGATCTCATTCCTTTAAGCAGCAAAATAATCCGTCAGTCCCCCGCTCCCCCTTTATAATTAACATCTCTCTGTGTACAGGCTGCACGTCGTGGTTACTTTGAAAAAGTGTTCGACCTCTTCTTGAGAAAAGCCGGCCTTGATCTATTCCTCCTTCGTAATTAACCATATTTCAAAGTAACCTTTTATTTCTGCACTTGAGAAAAGATTATAAAGCAGGTACTTTTCTTCTTTAAAAACTTGTTAGTAGTAGTGTGTTTTTGATTGCAGATGCTGAGAGCGCTCTGCAGCTTGTGATAATGACAGCATCCTCACAGACAAGGTGAAGTACTGAGCTGGCATGCCCGCCTTTCCTCTTGAAATTAATTAAGTGTTTATCTGTAATCAATTCAAACGTATAAATTCTAGGAGCTAATTTAGTCGTACCTGCTGTCTGAGCGTCCCTGCCTTTATAGCTCAGCTGTCTACCATATATGAACTAATAATAAAAAGTGCTGTTTGCTGGCGAGAGCATGTGCAATGATGAGGATCGGCAGGGAGTGGGAAAGGATGTCATACCTGTCATTCAGAAGGGCCAAACGTTTAAATAGTATAAATTTATTTGGCTATTAAGATGTTTACTGACTTCTTTTTAGGAACTTGCATACAAAGGGTCAATAAGGTCTTCATCAAAGTCCTTCAAGCCACAAGCTGTTCCCAGTTTGGCAGGTTTGATCTTAGCACCGCTCCTATGAGGACGTATCAAGACGGGAGTCAAGAGACTCTGCCAAAGGGGGCTGAGAGGAAAGGCCGCGCCCCTGACCAAGGAAGAGTTGGAGCTCCTCCTACGGTAGGAGAGATTATCCTCCTTCTGAAGTGGCTCCATCAAGCTGATCGGACCCACAAGTGGACTTTGACTTTTGAATGACCAAGGACTAAAGGCGAGAACGACACCTTCTACCTGCAATGCAGAAAATTGGACTGTGCCAGCAACTGCATCATCCAATTGGGTGGAGGATGCTTGGTGCAGCAGGTGTGGAATTCCTATTGCTAAAGCAGGATGGTTCTGGGACCCGTGTGCAGTCTATGGCGTCCTCCAGGGATTGAATCATCCACTCAGTCCACAAGTACCAGTAACTATCACAACAGGGATTGAAGAGCATGGAAGAGTACTTTGGAACTCCTCGTGGAATAAGGAGGCAATGTGTACGCCCAACTCATCAGCATGGTGGTTTACACACCAACCTACACCCAGCTGTGGGAGTTCTGTATTGGGACATGCTGTCGCACCACTCACAGCCTGGATGGGAGGTCCCTCATCACTGGGGCTCACCATTTGGAACCAGCATCCTGTGGTCATTGGAGGAACTGCTTGTGTGTTACATTTGCTTTTTAACCATCTGAATACATCCAAAATGAGCATCTATCTACCTCACCCTCTTTCATAATGAATGACTTCCTCCTTTGCTTCTTGTTATATATTATAATGGCCACCAGAGGGTTCTGTCACAACAACACATTGCACAGTAAATATAGTACCCTTCTAACACTAATGACTCATGAGTTTATTTCTCATGAATGAACGAACTGATGAACCTTTAAGTCAACATTTCCAGGTTCTACTAACTTTGAAGACACTCCACAAATGCCACCAAGTCATCGTGTTCCTCCGAGCTGCAGCGGACAAAATGTCGAGGAGAGAAGCACCCCTGATATTTCATGCCGTAAACACAAGGTAGGTGCTTCCTCTGCATATAAATAGCATCATTTCATGCCAACCATCATTACACACCAGCATCATTAAACATGGGCTCAGTCAATCTCCACAGAGAGCCTCTGGCCAAGGACTGTAATGCCACAGCGGTTACACTCTCAGGCCTGCAGCTGTCAGAGGTGTGTCTGGTGGAGGATATTTTTGTCCTTGCAGCTTATTATATTTTAATAGGCAACCGGACAGTGTTTATTTAAAAAAAACAATAATATTATCTTACTCAGAGGTGGCAGAGGTAAATGAAATGTGCAGCATATTGGTTGACCCAGGTGAGAAGTTGGGATACAGATTAGAGCCTCTTTGTTATTCTTATTATTTACATATTCACCATTTTAGTATGCTTATCATGTATTAATAAACAGTATGTTTTTCATTCCAGTCCGTTTGAAACAATATGCTGTCCCATATGGAGATATACCCGCCTCAAAAATGGCTGCTCCAGGCGGTTAGTATAGAATAATTAAAGGTAGGGTAGGAGATTTCATTCTGATGCACTTTTTGTTAAATTAGTGTAACTTCTCTTTACAATCCGATAGCAACCGTTCGGCAGTTTCGCATTAAAACGAAGAATATTAATTGTCTGTGGAAGCTATAAATGCTAAAAACATCAGCAAATCCTCCGGGTGGACCCTGCGCGGAGTATTGGCTGGTTGTCACTCTCTTCCCGCTCTGCGCGCACCAGAGAGGTACGTGCATGATGGCCGAAGTCACAGACTCGTCTTCTTCTCGTCTTCAGGTAATGCGCGTCCATGTGTTTGGAGGCGTGGCTTCGGGGTGAGCTCCGAGAGAAAGGGGCGTGTGTTTACTGTTGAAATCTGGCTGACTCTCACTGAGTATTTAAAATCTCCTACCCTACATTTAATGGTTCTTACAGCACATCATGTAAAAGTGTTTATTTATTGTTTTCAAACTCCAAAGTCAGACTGTGAAGCCTCTTCAGAGAGCTTGAAGTGGTGTGAGTTGCTTCTATGGCAATCCTGGGAAAACTCTTCGATTAAGCGCTGCAGCTTTATGTGCTTCCACTGTGAGAGATTATGTGATTGCATTTCACTCTCCAATGAATTGGACATTTTTTTTTCCATTGCCATAACTCAAACTGTGGCAGATGGGAAGTGAAGTCATCAGCATGCGACGCGTACAACAACAGCCTGAGCTTGTGCTTGATGTATTCTGAGGCGGGATGTTGCTATAATCGGACCTAATGGAAACAGATGTTGTGTTCCATGGGACATGGCATCTCTAGCACAGCATGCTGGCTGCCAGGCGCTCGGTTCACAAGAGACATCTTGCTGCTTTTCATCTCCACACTTCCTTCGCATCAGAAATAATCTTTTGGGAATAAATGTTGTAGATAACAACCCCCCCTCACTAACTGAGGCAAAGTGCATACAAGAAAGGGTTCTCAAATACATCCTATTACACATAAACTGATTTTTCTTTGATTTTTTTGATTGTTTTTTTCTTTGCTCTGCACATGCAGCACCAGAGAAAGACGCAGATTGCCTTTCTTGATAGCCCAGATGTAGCTGCATGTATAATTACCCTGAAAGGCCAGGGGAGAGGCGAAACAATTTCCTGACAAGTGCCAAAATAGTGGGTGTAAAAGCAGAGGTTGGGAGACAAAGAACATTGTTATGCATAGGCAGTGTGTTGTCTAGGAAACTCTAATTGGAAGTCATTTTGTACTCAGTCCTAATAAAGCTAATGGAAACAGAAGTATCATATCATGGTCTGGAAAAAAATTTCTTTTAATTAGCTTAAATCTGCGGAAGCAGGGTGTGTCTTTGTGCAGCACAAGAAAAGGCGTTCATAGCTGCAGCGGGATGGAGTTAAAACTGACCGATGACAGTGCAATCAAAGTGACAACACCCCAACTCTGTCTGTGAACCATAAAGAAGGCAGAAACAAGCAAGATGGAATCCATTATCCCCTCCTCTCTGCTCCAAACGAGGCATCGGCAAGCACTCAGTGCTCTCCTCAATGCCTTGTGAAGACATCTCACAATCAATGGGCTTTAATCACATCCATTTTCCCTCTTTTTACCCCCTCAATAAAGAGGAGAAAATGTCTCAAGCACAATCACCGCTAATAACACTGATGTTCAAGATGTTCATGAGCGTGGGCAGGCAGCATCTGGGGAAGAGAGGGAGAGGGTCATAAGTTCATCATACTGCAATTATCCACAATGTTCTCATTACAACAAGACAAGGAGCAACCACTCATTGGTCACCTGATGATTCAGCCCAGTCTGACAGAAATAGCTTTTCTGCACACTCCAAAATCTTTGTAAACCAAAAGAAGCTAAAAGAGGCTCAAAGGCGCTACACAGCTGCAGAATAGTGTTTGCACTGATGCAGCCTGTCCTCCTATAGATATGATGGATTTATTTTTGGATGTAAACAAGCTAATCTGTGTTTTTGGTTCTGTCAAAAGGCAGGAGTGCTTCTTTCAGATGTAATAAATGTGCCTCGCAAAGTGTGTTCTAAAAGGATCTGCATTTAATTCCTGCATCAATATGACCAAAAACAACAACAAGTGTGACCTCATTGTACAGCAGTAACAGCAGCAAATGGTTTATAGTCACTGCTGATCAGTCATCCATTACAACTTGAATTTTAGCTATCATTCAGTGCTGTGAATTATAGCAATTAGTCCTGACTCTGATAAAACAGGCCCAAACCATGATACTACCACCACCATGCTTCACAGGTAGGAATTATTTTATTCTATCAAAACAACCTTTTCTTTTGGGCCATGGACGACCATAGATACCAGATTAAGGTCGTATTCTAAGCCATAATCCATTTAAAGGTAGGGTAGGAGATTTCATTCTGATGCACTTTTTGTTAAATTAGTGTAACTTCTCTTTACAATCCGATAGCAACCAATTAGTTTGGCAGTTTCGCTTTAAAACGAAGAATATTAATCATCTGTGGAAGCTATAAAACTCTAAAAACATCAGCCAATCCTCCGGGTGCACCCTGCGCGGAGTATTGGCTGGTTGTCACCCTCTTCCTGCTCTGCGTGCACCAGAGAGGCACGTGCATGATGGCCGAAGTCACAGACCACAGCTCGTCTTCAGGTAATGCGCGTCCATGTGATTGGGAGGCGTGGCTTCGGGGTGAGCTCCGAGAGAAAGGGGCGTGTGTTTACTTTTGAAATCTGGCAGACTCTCACTGAGTTTTCAAAATCTCCTACCCTACCTTTAAGACATGAGGAGTAGGCCGATCTTAGTCACATTATTACAGCATGGAAATGCCTTAATAATCATAACTAACTAGTAACTATAGCATGTTACTGTATTTTATAGCAGTATCCAATGGACAGGGTTTGTTGAATGAGCCTCACAACATGCTGCGATTTTCCCATGGCACTAAGATTTCCTTAACCTGAATATGGATAAATTGAAATATAGTTAGTAGGACAGATGGGAAGGGTGTAAATAGCTCAAGACGATTTAATTGATTTAAAAACGGCATGCAAACTTCAAAATGTTACATTCATCTTGGTCTTTTTTCATCTGCACTCTTTATTTGCTGGATGATTGCTAATCTCTTAGAATTTCTAGCATGCAGACGTGTTCACCCCAGTGGCCCGTTGCACATATTTATGTAGGAATAAGCAGCCGACTGCGATAAAAATGGATCCCTGGGACATTGTTGCTATGGTGACATGAAGTTACTGACTATCTGACAGTGTATGTTTTTTAGCTGTTGTCATCTTCTGGCTTTAATAGTGTTTTCCCACCATGCAGCATATTTTAACCTGCAGTACATTAACCTTTCAGTGCTGCCGCAGCAGTCTGAACTGTGCCGTTTCTTTGAGGCCATTTGCACCTTTAATTTGGTGAGAACAGCACCCAATAATGTTGTGTTGCATCTGCCATCTATTATGCAAAGCTGGAGGAAAATGTAAGGGCAAAAAAATCATTGCAGTTATAAGCATCAGCAGCAACATATTGTTCTCATGGCTGTTTCCCATAACAGCTGATAAAGTACAGGAAAAGAAGGAGCCTTGTTTCACACTGCAGCAGTCAAAACAGATGAATTATGTGGCGTCCTCCACACACCAGCATCCCGCAAGGCAAGACATGATCTGTCTTTTCAAGGTAAGGACCTCTCCTGAGGTGATGGAGCACCGAGAGGGGCCCTGTGAATGCAGAAACTGCATGAAAGACTTATCCTGAACGGCTGTTTACAGATGACTGCACGGTCCATCTCTCAATCTATAAAATCCCGCCATGTTTCCGTTTATCTCCGAAGTCTTCTGAATAAAATATGCAGGAAGATGTGACGTCTCCCGAGAGGTTACAGGGGAGGCAAGGTTTAGATTCCTCCTGGGAGAGGGGCTCACTAGATATCTCACTTTTATCAAAGCCAATCTTATCAGTGGAAGAGTGATCTCCCTGTTTCCGACTGGACACCAAAGTCAAAGTGAAGGTTGTTGCTGTGGGGAAATTAGTGCAAATCTTCCCTAAGGTTGTGAAAACTGTGAGAAATACGAATCCAGACGTACATCCAGACGTACCTTTAAACATGCACAACAAAAAGACAAGGTCACCTCAGATGGACTTAAAAGCATCGTGTTGTCTCCAGCTGCACGTCTTAGTCAGAGTATCACGACACACAAGCATTAGCGCTGCTATCCATCTAAACATACATTCATAGTTTCAATTCTCTTCCTGCTTTTTACTTTTCGATTCCTAAACTCTTTGTGACCTTTTCACCTGTTGAATTATTCATATCAAGATGATGGTGTGAGTCACGCGTCTTCCTCTTTCATATTGTTACAGAGACGGGAAAGCTGATTGGTCAGAGACATGCTTATAATTCCCACACAATTGAAAGCATGTCTACACAGACTAGTCCTCCCCCACCCACACACACACACACACACACACAGCACATGAAAAAAATAATGCCTGAGAGGAAGTTGTTTAAAGTGATTATAGCCACTCTGGCACTTGTCTACACCTTGTAGTTCCAGCAGTAGTGCCAGTAATGGCATTGGAATCACTCCCTTTTGGGGGATTTTTGCTTTGAAATTGTCTGCCTGTCATGCTTTCACTTTTCCTCACACAAATCACCTGCTTTATATGTTGAGGACAGGCTGGCCTTGGCTGCTGTCATGTCTCATCCAGGTCTGCATGGTATTCATGACTATGCATGGACGACAAGGCTCTGGCAGAGCAGGTCATGAGGAAAACAACCCCGGTGAAATTTTCATAAAGTAGGATAAATATTCAGATGTTTAAGTGAAAACAGCGACACTGCAAAGGACGTGTAGTGAAATACAGCTCTACGATGCAGGAAAGCAGACTATGTCTATCGGGAGACAGACAAAGTGAGACATGTGAGGCATCACTTCCCATCAGGCCTGAGGAGGTTCAGGCCCTGGAGAGCTGACACCTTGGATGTCTGGAGTGCCTGACAACGTCTGTGGAAATGTATGGTCATATTATGGCATATTTGGCTGAGCATCTCCTACAGTGAAATTAGCTTATTAGCATAGCCACAATGCTATCAACTCACTGATGTAATGGCATCCTTTTCAATGCATCTACTGCTTCTCCCAAAATCTCCTTATTGGCTAATGGTTATATCATTTTAAGGCTGATGTCAGTGTCTTGCTGATAATATTGATCACCTCCCTGACTCTCTTTGTTTAACTCATCTCCTTCCACCCTTCCCATCCTCCTCACTGAACCAGTTATGACTCTGTGTTGTGTATAATTCTGTGTCTGCTCTCATGCTGTTCATTCAAAAGGTGATGAAATTAATACTGTTAGAAAGCCACCGCTGAAGCAATCGAATAAATTCTCAACCTTCAAAAGTAGAATTGAGCTGTGATAACGCTGCATCTCTTAATCCTGGAGGGCAGGCTGCATGACACGCCTCATGTGCTAAAAGAGCTAAACATAGACAACGATAAACAGGGTTCAGTTTGAAGGAAAGGAAACACACACAGAGTCAGAGTTTGTAAAAACTTTCCTGGCTGCACTCAGTGGAGAAACTACTTCCAACTTGTAGTTTTAATGGGGTGTAATAATGTGTTGGATCACATTCTTCGAGGCAAATAACAGCAGAAATCTGAGCTCAGCAGCCTCCAATTACACAAACTTGTTTTTTTAAAAGGGAAATAAACCCACATCCAAAACTCACACGGCGGCCTCTGAGACGGATCATGTGTTAAATGTGTTGTTTATCATCATAAGAGAATAGCACTGAGCATATCAATATCTGATTTTAAAATCATCTCTTGTTTAAAATGATCAATATGGCCAAATGAGTCCGGTGAGGCAGCAGCTTTATTCCATAACCTGGGGTCAAATATCTGCAGTCAAATGAGGAGCTCTTCCTGTAAATGAATTCCTCTGCCAGTGCAGACCTGCTGCAGAGTGATAAACTGGAAGGAACACACACACACACACACACACACTCATGCACGCAGGGCCCAGGAGGGCTGTCAAGGACCTATACCCAGCGTCTTCTCAGACCACCGGAGGCAAAATCTAAGTCCGCCTGGATCCCACTTGGTTCCCACCAGATAGTACAGAGCAAAATCCAGCTCTCTGCCCTGTGGCCATGTATCGCACTGCTAACATGCAGTGGAGCGAATGCTCAAATTAGAGGCAAGAGGATGAAAGAGGGAATTGGGTGCTGGAACTGAGGCTGGTGGGAGATTGTGAGGATTTTTTTTTTTTATTGATGCCTTAGGTGACTTTTTATGCACATAAGCAAAAACCACCAAAGAGTCTAACAGCTCCAGAGAGACTGAGCAACAAACCCAAACCACAGCCAGAGAGCTGTAATGACTTCTGGTCATGGCAGGCAGGTCTTTTTTTGTTTCGTGCACATGGTATGAGCAGGTATTTTAACACACACTGGTGAGGAGACGGGGTGCACGAGGAAAATTGATTCATCACCAGAGAACTGTCTACATGTCCCTTTGCTTACTCAGCATATTGATTTAATGCAGTGTAAACAGCCACTTGTAGTAAGACTGATACAAGTAGAGAGCAAGAAATGTGTCATTCAAAAAAGCATGGACAAAAGAAGGGGCAGGGCTGCTGCTTGGTTACATCTGAAGATTAGAAAGGGGTCATTAACATCACAGATCTGTATGAGAACAGCACTAAAGTGGGAGAACTCTGATATATTACACAGGTACAAATACCTGGGAATGTACTTGGGCCACAAACTGGACTGGAGTAAGGACGTGGACACTGTTTACAGGAAGGGCCAGAGTCGCCTCTACTTTCTGAGGCAGCTGAGGTCCTTCAACATCTGCAGGACAACGCTGAGGATGTTCTATGAGTCTGTGGTGGCCAGTGCCATCATGTATGCTGTTGTCTGCTGGGGCAGCAGTCTGAGGGTGAGGGACATCAAGACTCAACAGAATCATCAGGAAGGCGGCCATGTTGTGGGAGAGGACCTGGACTCTCTGACAGAGGTGTGTCAGAGGAGGATGTGGTCCAAAATAAAGACCATACTGGACTGTCCCTCTCACCCGCTCCACACTGTGCTGACCAGCTACAGGAGCTCGTTCAGCAACAGACTCCGACTCCCACGATGCACCACTGAGAGACACAGGAAGTCATTCCTGCCTGTCTCAATCAAACTACTGAACTCTGAACTGTAACAGTCACTCAGACACTGTACATTCATGTCAGGCTCTTTACTATGCAAAGATTTTTATACAATAGTAAATATGTTCTTCTTCTTTAGATACACCTCAGGGATTTAAATGCTACCTAGATATTAGATATTATATATTTCAATTTATCTTTGATTTCTATTGCCTGTAACAAAAAGGAATTTCCCCTTGGGGATAAATAAAGTAATTCTGATTCTGATTCTGAAATTAAGAGATGTTAGGAGAAAACATTCAGGTACATTTGTGTCTCAGCTCCTGTGGTGCCTGTAGATCTGCCTCAGCGTACGTTTGTCGTGCCTCCACCGAACGACAGATACGCAGTGCAATAAAGGCAGCAGACAGGCGTCACATTAACCAGCAGCTCATTTTACACCCTCGCCAGAGACTCGGCAATCACACCTTGACAGCTTCTGGACAACAGCCCTATTCAGATGAGCCTTGCGTTTTGTGCAGCGTGGCAAAAAGCAGTAATTGCCCTCCTTGTCAGGCAGTGTCATTAAGTGAAACACGCCTTCCAGTTAAAGCGATGGGACGCAGGCGAGGGGAAAAAAAAATGGCAGACTGGTCAGAGCCAGCAGGGAGACCTGCGCTGAATGCCAAATAACTCGGCTGTTTACAAAGCAGAGAGATGGCTGTGAGGTGACACTGGCAGGTCGATGTGATGTACAAAAATATCCCCACACAGACGGTTTTAGAAACATGATACACAAACAGTCATTTAAATGCTACATCCGTAAAGACACAGGACAGACGATGATCCAGGGACGCGGTGAATGGTGACCTTGAGACTGACCAGGTGGTTCAGTTCTTTACCACATGTACTTGGCTATTTTCTGCTAAAAACACCCTGTGTGTGCTATTATTATTAAACCATAAACTGTCTTACTTTACCCAGTCACATTTTGAACACCAGCTCTGACTCTGCCGCACCACACTGTCTTGGTGACCTCAGAAATCACTATTTTGACATTGGTATTCAAACTGGGATTGCATCAGATCACCTGTCATTAAAAAAAAAAAAAAAAAAAAAAAGGTTTTTCCAAATTATTAAAAGGCAGAAAACATTTTAATAAAATGGAACAACAGTACAAATAAACAGCAGTGCTCCCCATGCACATACAGTTCAACATATCCAGATCATATGGAGATGATCACATGACAAATCAGAACGCATATTTTCAAAAAACGAAATTAAAGATTTAGGACATTTAAACATGTTATTTATAAACAATAACAGCCCAGCAAGCAGTCTCCATTTCTTGATGACAGTGCAAAAAGGCATATTCTTAAGAAATGGCATGACTCTGTGTAGAAGTAAAGGTGTTCAGGTGGAGGAGTTAACCTGAAGCGGACCTTTCAGTGCTTGCTTTGAGACATGAGACATGACCTGGAAGGGTCAACACGAGGCCATCTGAGAAGAAAATAAGTTAATGATAAATGAGAGTAAGACCGCATGGTGCAACAAAGGATCCTACTGACAGCACGTAGCAAAGATCAGTGGGCTCTTCTTTTGACCGTTGACCGCTTTCACACTTATGCCACACAGTGACAAATAATGCTGGAAAGCCATCGGGTTCACTGTACTGTCGTTTGGTTTCTATTCTTAACTCCTTGGCGATGGAAGACTGTGTGTGTCTGTGTGTGTTTGTGAAGTAAAGAGTAGTGTGTATGAGAATATGAGATCCAAATAAGAGGCCACATGTTAAACGGATGGATGGATAAATGAACAGATGGGGCTGGGTGGGGAGAGGAGGGGCGATGTTTCATGCAGCCGACCGCCGGCGGATGACAAACGCCCCCCTCTGCAGCTGTCCCAGGTAAATCCTCATCTTTGTGCTGTCGCTCGTCTTCCTCACCCAAATCTAGACAACAAAGGCAAAATGTTACAGACTGAAGTATTTTAATACCGTCACACCAGGGCTTACATACGAATTAGAACTAAGGTCCTATAGCTGTCATATTTTACGGCATGTTTTTTTTTTTCAATCTAGTCCACACATCAAATTTGGAAAGCTTGCAGATCAGCCAAATACTCCCTAAATGTTTGTCACATGACTTCACGGAGTCCATCATGGCTTCCTAGTTGCAGTGAGAAGTTTTTAAAGATGTGCAGAAAGAAAACACTGTAATGAGATATCGCACTTTTAAGTGTGAATTTAGAGATAATGCAGTCAAAGGGCGCTCATCTTTTCATATCCATATTTTCTTAAGCACACACATCTGTAACGGGGCAGATGTGAGCCTGCAGAGGAGGACGCCACAGACCTGTGAGCTCAGCATGAACCTCACCTCATTGGTCCCCACTGTGCTGATGACACAGCTAATCTTTGTGTTGTCCTTTGACTCCAGGTAGATTGCCTGGCTCTTGTGGTACCTGTTAGCATAAACACACATATATACGGGATAAATTTAGCTTTCACAGTAAATAATGAAAGATATGCTTAAGTATACACAGGAGAGGGGTTCATGATACGTAATTTCACACAGCTGAATAAACCACAATCCTCCCGAGAAGCAGATAATTGGACTGAAAAGTCAACAACAAAAACTCTTGTTATTTTTTTTAATGGCTCCAAACTGTCAGAGGACAGAACCAAGCCAGGGGAGGAGAGTGACAGTCAATGCATTTGATCATTAAGGCCCCACTGAAGAATAATGACGCATGTGTCTCCCTGTGGCAAGTTGTTCAGTGGTAGAGTCTTATTTAGCTACAAAAAAATGGGACTGTGCCTTAAAAAGCAAAGCTCAGCAGCCAACAGGCCAGGATTCTGGTATCTTTCTAACCCTCTTCCAATGACTTTATCCATGTAGAGCTCAGCTCTACAGAGATGCGCACCAGAGCTTTGTCTGGTCAAGGATTTTTATTTTTGCATCATAATAAAATGCAGCGCTGGTTCTAATGCAGACATATTCTGAGAATAATGGCGTCTGGAGCGCCAGCATGTACTCAGAGGCTCTTTAGTCATATCTGTTCTGTAGCTCTCACACACACACAGCCTGCAGACCAATGCCTTTTCAAATTCAAACCCAGGGCAACGTGGCCATCTAGTGGTGATACACGCTGTAGTCAGCCTGTATAAGAAATGGTACCATCTGAGAGAGGCATAATAATGATAAAACAGGAAATTCACCATCTTTTGTCATAGTAAAGTTTCCCCTCCTCGATCCGGGCTTCATAACGCTGGGAGGGGTTCTCCATGGGAGCAGAGGGGACGTGCTCTGGAGACGAGGGAGACACTGAAGACAGAAAAAGATGTGATTAGGTTAGGTTGTGGCTTTAAAAACACAAAAAACTAGGCTAACGTTAAGCTAATGTCGCACTGAGGAGGCAGATGTTTTACAACAAAGCAGGCGTGGAGTAAACTGCACAGCTAAAAATGTCACCCCGAAGTAGAACTCCACTCTCAGATTACTAGTCAGACTGTAAACATTGACCTCATATGCCCTCACTCCATGGATCTAAATGTAGACAGACTGACTTTTACTACAGCATACGCAGACTCTCTGTAGTCTGTTTGCTAAAAGACAAACCAGGACTCAGTGTTCACAATGAAATAAACTACATACGATGAGCGTGGACATACCTGGTCGTTTCGGCGACTTGAGCTGTGAAGAAAAGGCGTGAAACTGTTAGAACAATTTAGAAAGACATGAAAAAGAGACGGTCAATGTTATGAAGACACAGAGAGGCGCCCACCTTATTAAGTGTTCTAAGATCTTCCATTATCTGCTCATCTGTTAATAAATAATTTAGCTGAGGTATGGAGAGTCAAGGAGTCATTTTTACACAGGAAATAAAAGCGAACAAAACAAATCCTCTCTAAAAAGTATACATTTAACATGTGAATTTAAATTGGCTGCTATTTTACAGCCAATCAGAATGCAGGGTTATGAGAAGGATATCTGGTGCAGGTTTCCTTCGTTTGTCTGGTATGGGGACTGGATCATTGGGCCGTCTCCTCAGCTTCCGAGTCATAATAGGTTTTACCTCCATTGAATCTACAGATGACATAAAGACAGAGAGTTTACAATCCAACAACATCCCATACGAGCCGTTTAAAAAGGCAGACAGCTGCATGAAGTCTTACTTCAAATCATTTTTACACCATTTGTCTCTTTATCTGCTGACTAAGCTCCTCATTAATTATTCTGTCCTGGTTCTCTTACCACCTGTCAGCTCCATCGTTAATTTCTCATTCTCAATCATCTTCTTTTTCTCCTCCAGCTCAGCGATGAGGTTTTCTTTCAGTTCAACCTTTTTATCGTCAAACTCCTTCACCGCTGCCTTCTTCTCCTTGATGTAGTTCCGCTCCACCTGCTCCGTCTGCAGAAGGGACAGAGAGGATAGTAAAATAATACCTAAAAAGTTTTATGTAAATAATACAATTAGAGATATTTAACTGTTGCTTACCTCCAGCTGGAGAAAAAGATCTGTAATGGGAAAATAAAATAGAAACTTCAGTTCACGTTTTAATTTATCTCTTTAAACGATCAGCTTTTACTGTGGAAAAAAACTGAGTAAATAAAATTCCAGCCAAGAAAAAGTTGATCCCCAACAAAACTAGTGACAGAGGCAACAAAAATAAAGTGTCCAATATGACTAAAACAGTGAAACGGTGACAGATGGACAGAACGGGAGCAGAGAGAAAAAAGAAGAAGACATCTGACTCATGATCCAATGTACTGGAATCCTCTTATTGTTGGTTTACTTAAAGGTAGGGTAGGATGTTTTGAAAACTCAGTGAGAGTCAGCCAGATTTGGAAAGTAAACACACGCCCCTTTTTCTCGGAGCTCACCCCGAAGCCACGCCTCCCAGTCACATGGACGCGCATTACCTGAAGACGAGCTGCGGTCTGTGACTTCGGCCATCATGCACGTACCTCTCTGGTGCGCGCAGAGCAGGAAGAGAGTGACAACCAGCCAATACTACGCGCAGGGTCCACCCGGAGGATTGGCTGATGTTTTTAGCGTTTTATAGCTTCCACAGATGATTCAGATTCTTTGTTTTAATGCGAAACTGACAAACTAATTGGTTGCTATCGGATTGTAAAGAGAAGTTACACTAATTTAACAAAAAGTGCATCAGAATAAAATCTCCTACCCTACCTTTAAGCAATGAGATTAATAAAGTATTTCTGATCTCAGCCCGCTTCTCTCCACTCCACCTGCCCATCTGTCCTCTATCAAAAGTAAGTGTTCATTTTTAAAGTGTCCTTGAACGCCCTGCCTATAAATAAAATGCATTATTATTATTACTATATGTTTATCTGAATAGACAATGTAGGTTTCCATTATTCTTTAAGTCACTTTACTGTGAACACTGTAATTTCACGGCTGTGAAACATTCACACTTCTTTGTTTTCCCTTTCCCCGGTTCTCACCTATTGTTTTTACAGCGCTGCTGTTACTGTCAATGCTCTCACCTTCTTAAACACGCCAAACTAAAGCAGATCACACTACAGAGTTAGAATAATATACTGCCAACATGTTTGGTGTGAATGTATGTCCTTGCCTGCATTTCGAAGTCTCTCTTTATACTGCTGGTCCAGCTTTTTCATCCTCTTCTGATACTCCTGCAGCGTACCTGTAAAGACGAAAGTGTGACTTGAAATGTGTGTGTCTGGTGAAGGTGTTAAGTCTCCAAAACAAGGTGTCATCGTCATCACCAGTGCTACTTCAACAGACATTTTTAGACTTCACCTTCAACTCCCACCCACAGTCTAGACCAGATTACACTGATATTGCACCAACGCTTGGGTTTACAAAATACAACTTATCACCCTGCAATTTTCACACTCAACAGTCTGAGCAGTAAGGGCCTTGTGGGACAGCTGGTGGTGCATTCAGTGCATTCAAACAGCACAGTCACAGGTCAGAAACAGTCTCTATACAGTCTTGACTATTTAACATAAAGCATTCACAACAGAGAGCTGTTTATCATCATCTGTTCCTCAGCTGATTTCTCTTTTAAGTCAGTAACAATGGCAGCACTTTTACCCTTCTTCCTATCTGGGGTGATGATGTCATTCTTAAACACCGGCTTCCATGAGTAACAGGGAAGGATTTGGCTGTGCCGCACACAAATCCCTCTAGATAAAGTGAACTACTCATTCATATTTGGAGAAAATCTTAGGAGATTACCTTCTTGTAATTGCTGCAGCTGTCTTTTCAGAGAGGCCAGTTTGTCCTGGTACATTCTGCAATGAAATAAAGCAGAGCTGATGATCTCACGGTCCCTTTACGAAGTGCAATATTAGGACATTCAAAAGCTTAACGCATTGTTGGCACTTACTGCTCTTTGATTTCAACATAGTCATCCTCGTCATGCTTGGCAAGGTCTGTTTCACTGGCATCCTCAGTGTCTGGAACAGGATAGGACAGGTAAAGGAAGTGACATCAGCAGACAGCTTTTAAACTAAATGTTGAAACTGATCATATCGCTGCCTTGTTCAGATTTTCTAAAACAACCTTGATGCATTCCACTCCACAGACAGACAGACACACACACACACACACAGCAGATCAGGTGACGTGCGTGGCACTGGTAAGGTAATGGTGAACACCCTGCTTGGGAATGCCCTCCGGGTGGTGTGGGGAAACCAGAGGGGCGATCCACGTTTGCCACGATTTACATAATCTCGGACTGACATCAGGAAAAAAAGTTAATCTAGACAAATCCAAGGTGGGTATGTTTTGATATCTGGGAATAATGATCAATCCAAATGACATTAACATGCCGAATGACAAGCATTTGCCGCATGGTCTGATTTAACCAGCCCGGTGCGCCTGGCTAACTTGGTGCTGGTGTCAACCCCGATGGCAACTCTCTCTCTCTCGGGACGAAGCTAACATGTTTGACCGCAACCGGTGCCGTGCAGAAAACTCGGATATCAACTTTACCGGCTGATCAAGGTCAGGCTACTTTATCTTTAAAAACACCCAAGACGAGCAAAGAGCAAGGCCCAGTCGGGTTAAGCTGACACAGCAGCTTTCATTTTCGGTTAGCATTTATATGTTAGCTTAAGTTAGCTTCGTCTGCTCTTTTTTTAAAGAGTAACCCGATCGTTCATCGCGGTAGTTAGGCATATCAGATCCGTAAAAAAAAAAATATCCAGAGGAGCGAAAAACGAGTCCGGTTATTCGCTTGGGTAATCAACGCAAATGGAACTAACTAACCTTGTAGTGTTGTCATCGCCTCGATCTCTTCTTCTCTTTCTGTCTCTTTCACCGCAATCCGTCCCGTCTCACTGAATAGTGTGAAAAGGGCAGTGCAGTGGACACAGCACAGCACGCAGGGATTCGCCTGCCTGCCGACCTGTCAGTGCTAGCAGCTAACGTTACGTAGCTCCTCGGCTAATTAGCGTCGTTTGCTACATTTGGAGTTTCCTTTATTAAAGCTGTATATAGCCGGTGTGGTCATAAACACGTAAACGCTAAACTTAACTGCGTTTGCTGTTCTTACTAAGGGAACAGTGATTTATTACAGCGTAAAGACTTTAGAGACAATTTCCTCACTTTACGGTAGAATTGGAAAGCTAGCACGTTAGCATGTAAACAAACACGAGTCTGTTTGTGAGGTGATCGCTTAAGCATCGGAAACGTTCGCCAGCGTCAAATGTGGGTCTGACTCTCATCATCAGATTCTGAATCGTTTATTTAATTGGGCAAAGTCCTGGCTGGCGGTAGTTTTGTGGCTATTTTAATGTAACTCTCAAGCTAACTACGTGTGACTGAAAGCTTGCATTCAATTAGCCTCTAGCTTTACAACTTATTGTAATTTATTTGAACTTAAAACACCATAAAACCAATCATCGCACCATATCTTTTAAAACGGCGTCCATAAATTTATTTATATGCTACATAAATAAATCGCTATTTACACGCACTCCCCGCGCGTTTCCGTTTTCTTTCCAATAAGTAGACCGAGCCCGACATGGAGCTTTCGATGGGATCGTTTAACGTTTACCTTCTTCCGAATCTCTCCCCCTAAAACTTCGATCATCGTCGTCATCCACGCTATCAAGTTCTTCCTCGTCGTTGTAGTAATCCACCATGGGCGATAACAAAGTCGAAGCCATTTGTTCGATTGGAAAAACGTAAACAAACACAGAATAAACAATCGATTTGTGTTTTGCAGCCTGCTTAGAACAGCGCCTACAACTGGCAGGACCTCTGATTATGAAGCTGCCTGATCACATGCCTGTAGAGAATGTCTATAATATTAAAGGTCTATATATATTTAATCTATTTAATTAATTTGTTTATCATTAAAAACATGTTGAACAATTAACACCAATAAATATCCATCACATTATGTATATACAAAATGAACAATGCGGTAGAAATAAACAGGCATATTTCCGAACAGCAGAAGTTGTGTTCGCTCCGCTTTGGCTCCATTGTTGGCCCCTCAATACATTCAGTTTTACTACACTAACCAGTGGATATGCATGGTCGAGCACAGAACAATGGAAGTTTAATATTGCCACTTTTCACTTCACTGACAAATTTTAGATTAGTAATGAGCAGAGCATTCCTTAAGTTATTCAGCATTTTATTTGTTTGTTTGTTTGATCAGCATTGTTGTGATATAAATAAAAAGATAGAATGTCTTCAAAAAACAATCAATGAGTCCAGTTGCCTCTAAAATATTGGAGAAGTTTCTCAGTGAAAGTGTCTCTGTGAGTAGAGATGTGAGCCACGTCTTCAGAGTTAAAGAAGCACACATGTTTTTTATTGTTGATGTACTGTCTCTGTTTGGTCATTGGCTTCATTAAATACAGTAAAGTGTTCTGGCTGTGGTCACATTTTGATGATTTGATTTTTTTTTTCCCAAAGAGCCAAACACACAAAGCAGGAACTGTGAAGACTTGTTGCTCTTCATCACCCAGTGCAGCCAGCAGTGATGTGTAAATGTGTCAGAAAGCAGAGATGTGATGCTGAGCGTTCATAATGATCAGACTGTGAACAAACCTCTGTCTCCATCTTGTGTTCACAGGAAGAAACAAATGTTCACACACACACACACACTAAATACACACTAAATACACACTGCACAGAGTGGAGGACAGGATCCAGATGCTTTGTCCCTCAAACAGTGAATAAAGTTGGATTGAAAATAAAACCTTCATTGTTGCCTTTTTGTGAATGTTTTGACATTTTCCACACCTTCCATGATCTGTGTCAGCATCACACTGTGCTGCTGTTGTGTTCAAATAAGCAAATATTCAGAGAAAGAAGACTTCAGACATCTGTGCAGCTCTGTGTTACAAACTCACTGACCTCAGTGCTCAGTGCTCCTCTCCTCGGGCGGTCTCTAGAAGAGTTCACTGTTTACTGATAATAGTCTGTTTGAGCGAATCAGGGGAGATGGGGAAGTGTAACATTTTACCCATTTCTGGATCTGTTTGTTTCTTTGAGTCAGAGACGAAAGTGTCAGTGACTCCTCAGAACAAACTCCTCATCTCGTCCTTTTTATTCTTCATGTGTTTTTGGCTGCTCAGTCTTCATCAGTGTGTTTCCAGGAGGAAGCAGCTTTTTATAGATGTTCATATTATGACAAGTGTCCATGAAACCATTTCACACAGTACTGACACTTAGATCAAATGTTTCAGTGACAAAGAACAACAAATCAATTCTGCCGTGCAACAAAATAAAACAAAAACAAATTAAAACATGCTCAAAAGAAGAATCACAGTCTTAAAAACTAAATGATACAAAATACAACAAAACCAAGAATGGAGCTTTGATTGTAAAGATTAAAACATCAAGTAAATAAACCTGATATCCTTTTGGAAAGATATAAAGTGTAAGAATTATGAGAATTATCCCACATCTCTGAGTATTTCAGAGAAACCTCAGACTGACACACTTTGATATCAGTGGTTTTCCCTACACTGAAAAATGGGAGGAGTTGCTCAGTGAAAGTGTCTCTGTGAGTGTAGATGTGAGTCATGTCTTCAGAGTTGTAGAAAGACACCTCCCCCCTGTCATAGTCCAGCTGGACTCTGATCCTCTGGAGACTCTTCTGAACTGTGAGAGTCTTACCAGCACCATCAGTGTATTTTCCTCTGTGATGCACCAAACACCAGATTCCATATTTTGGTGAAACAAATCTTTCACCTTTTCTATCAACTGACTCTTTAGCTAAACCCACGATCCAGTCAGGATGATCTCTCACCTCCACCTCCCAGCTGTGTTTCCCTGAGCTGAAGCCCTCAGAGCCTAAAACATCAATATATTTATTGTTTCTCTCTGGATTATCAGGAAGTTTCTGCTCTGTGTCTCCACGTCTCACACTGGTCAGATCATCAGACAGATAGAGCTTTCTGTGTGCAGTGTTTGGGTCCAGAATGACAGGACTGAAGTGGACCTTGTCCTTCATCTTCTCCCAGACTCTGAAGGACAGGTTGCCCAGGTGTTTGGCCACATCTATCAGTGCTCCTGAGACCAGCTGTGGATCTGACAGTGAGCTCTGGGCTCTGGCTCTGCTCTGAGTGTCTTTATAACTGCTGAGGAATGACACCTGCTGTTTCTGCAGCTCTTCTTCAACAGCAGAGATGCTGTCTGACAGAGAGGACATCTGCTGCTGAATCCTCTTCATCTCTCTGCTCAGAGTCTTCGTCTTCTGCTCCTCTTCCTCCCTCAGAGCTGCCAGTCGGGACTCCTCTTCCTCTTTCAGGAACTGGTGGAGCTTGTTGAACTCTGCTCTGATCTGCGTCTCTGTGGACAACAGCTGCTTCTTGACGTGTTGAGACATTTCATTGTATGTGTCCTCCACTTGTTTGTATTTGTCCCTCTTGTCCTGCAGAGACTTTAAGTCAGATCTCAGCTGCTCCTTCAGGTCTCTGACTGCTTGTTCTACAGGAACCACTTTGTGAGTCTGGTGCAGAGAAAACTCACAGACAGGACACACAGCTCTCTGCTCGTCCTCACAGAACCAGTAAGGTACCTCTGGGTGTTTATCACAGACCTCCTCCTCCTTCTTCTCTTCCTGCTTTACTTTCTTCCCTTTTTTTGTCTCCATCTCTGAGCTGTTACACTTCCTCTTAGCAACAGAGTCAACCAACTCTCTCAGAGAAAGGTTAATAGATGGATCTTCCTTTGAGGATCTTTTTTTACAGATAGGACAGTTTTTGTTTTTAGTTTCTTCCCAGAATTTCTGCAGGCAGCTTGAACAGAAGCTGTGGCTGCAGCTCATAGTCACAGTATCTCTGAAAGTCTCTGAACAAATATGGCAGCTCAGGTAGTTTTCAACAAAAACAAGCTTCTTGGCCATTTTCTCTATTTTTAGATGTTTTAAAAACAGACTCACCACAAATAAAGTCTCTGTTTAGCGTGTTGTTCTGTTCAGATCTCGGGCTTCACTACAGCACCGTGTCCTCTCTGATCCTTTAAGTTTCGTTTCCTTGTTTGTTGAGTGGAGCTGATTGGCACAAAACTGCCCTCATAAAACTTCACCACTAGATGGGGCTGTTTGTGAGAGCTTCATGTGAAATAATGCTGACTGCAGCGCTCTCAGAGATTTTTGTGTAAAACCGTACTTTAAAAATCCTCAGCCTGCAATGTCATCCTGAATTTATCCGTATCAGGAACCAGAAAATAAAGGTCTTCTTGTAGGCAGCTCTGTGCAGTGAGGCTCTCAGTGGCTGCAGATTTGGCCATTATTTGTTGCATGGAAAGAGCACAAACAGTCATACACACCAACAAGTCACAAAGATACACACAGTGACACTGAAAACACATGAAGGTGCTCAGGCTCCCCTGCCTCTCCATCTTCCACCAAATGTAGCCTCCTCTTCATCCATCTGAGTGCACTGAATCCACTGAAGATGTTTCTGATTGGATCATCTCTTACTCCAAGCCTCCTCCAAAGCCCCATGCACCTTTCCCAAATGAAATCCTGAAGTGTCTCAAGGGAATCCACACCTGGGCTCTCCAGATCCAGATCTCACTCAAGCCTCTCTCTCTCCACTTGCATCCTTCAGCCCACCATGACCTCCTTACAGTCTTAAAGAATTTCGAGGACTACCTACTATGTTCCTGTGAGCATGGTCGTAGCCTCCTCCACCTCCTCCTCCACCTCCAAACTCCTTCTCACCAGCTGAAGCATAACCAGGGTAAGCATTGGTCTGTTTTTGCCACATAAATCTGTCTCCAGATGCTTTGAAATCTAAATCATGTCTGTTCCTGACAGGGTCGTCTCTCCAGTGAAGCCTCCTCCAAACCTCCCTCCACATGATAGTGCAGCAGCTGCTTCATGCGCCACACTGTCCTGCAGGAGGCACCAAAGAAGGCCCTGCAGTTTTTTTTCTTTTATTTAAATATGTGTTCTTTGATTAGTTAAGAAAATAAACATTATAAATAAAATATTGTTGTATTGCACAGTTTTTCTTTATGGATGTAATTCTTATGGTGAGGAAGTGACAAACGTACTGAATAGTTCAATGGATGTTCAATGGTCTTAATAATACACTAACCACTTCTGTTTGGTGAAACTTGGGTGAAAGACAAACTCTGCCCTGAATCTTTAGAGTCCTGATCACCCAACATCTTCCTGGGGTCAGAGGTCAGGACTGCATCAAACCATCTCTGGAAGAAATCTAAGATAAGATAAGATAAGATAAAACTTTATTAATCCTGAAGGAAATTCTTGTGCCAGAGGTATCAAGTTACATTAAATGCAGTTAAGTACAGAGTAAGAGTGCAAATAGAGTCCAAATAAGCGTACAGTACGCAGTATGAGCACAATATATGATACATGGATACAAATATGGAGATATAATGTGCTAAGTAAACATAAATATAGACCAGTGGAGGGAATGACAGTGATGCCTGACATGATTATCTAGCTCTTCTCCCTACAGAAAGGGGAGGAGTTATACAGTCTGATGGCCACGGGCAGGAAGGACCTCCTGTGGCTTTCTGTGCTGCTCCTCGGTAGTCTCAGTCTACCGCTGAATGTGCTCCTGTAGGACAGCAGTGTGTCGTGCAGGGGGTGAGACGTGTTGTTACGAATACTGAGGAGTTTCCTCATATATCCTCCTCTCCGTCACCTCCACCACAGACTCCAGCTCCTCTCCCAGTACCGAGCCAGCCTTCCTAATGAGCTTGTTGAGTCTGTTGGTGTCGGCCGTCTTCATCCTGCTGCCCCAGAACACTACAGTGTAAAAGATGACCCTGGAGACCACCGAGTGGTAAAACATCTGCAGCATGGTCTGGCAGACGTTAAAGGACCTGAGTCTCCTTAAGAGATACAGGTGACTCTGTCCCTTCTTGTATATTGCCTCTGCGTTTGTGGACCAGTCCAGTTTGTGGTCAATGTGGACACCCAATCTGCACATTGTTGTCCTTAAATGAGTCACTGGTCTTTAACATGTAGATGCTAATTATATGTACTGGTTGGACCCATTTTGTCCAGCAGCTTTCCCCATCAGTGAAACACACTCGACTCTTGTCAGATCAGGAAATGTTCTAGAAGCTCTCAGTGAGACGTCTCTGTTTTGGTCATTTGTCTCATTGCATACAGTGTGTGTTCAGGTGTTCAGGCTGCAGAAACAGAAGAACAAACTGTGAAGACTTGCTGCTCTTCATCACCCTGTGCACCCAGCAGTGATGTATAAAGGTGTCAGAAAGCAGAGATGTGATGCTGAGCGTTCAGAATGATCAGACTGTGAACAAACCTCTGTCTCCATCTTGTGGTGTTCACAGGAAGAAACAAACGTCCACACACACTGAATGCACACTGCACAGAGTGGAGGACAGGATCCAGATCCAAACCTTCATGCTCTGTGTCAGCATCACACAGTCCTGCTGTTGTGTTGAAAAAAAGAATTCTGAGAAAGAAGACTTCAGACATCTGTGCAGCTCTGTGCTACAAACTCACTGACCTCAGGCAGTCTCTAGAAGACTTCACTGCTAACTGCTAATAGTCTTTTTGAGCAAATCATCCAGGGGAGTTGGAAAAGTTTAACATTTTACCCATTTCTGGAGCTGTTTGTAATGTAGAGACGACACCCTGATGAGCAGTGTGTCAGTGACTCCTCAGAACAAACTCCTCATCTCGTCCTTTTTATTCTTCATGTGTTTTTGGCTGCTCAGTCTTCATCAGTGTGTTTCCAGGAGGAAACAGCTTTTTATAGATGTTCATATTATGACAACAAGTGTCCATGAAACCATTTCACACAGTCCTGACAGTTAGATCAAATGTTTCAGTGACCACGAACAACAAATCAATTCTGCTGAGCAACAAAATAAAACAAAAACAAATTAAAACATGCTCAAAAGAAGAATCACAGTCTTAAAAACTAAATGATACAAAATACAACAAAACAATGGAGGTTTGATTGTAAAGATTAAAACATCAAGTAAATAAACCTGATATCCTTTTGGAAAGATTTAAAGTGTAAGAATTATGAGAATTATCCCACATCTCTGAGTATTTCAGAGAAACCTCAGACGGACACACTTTGATATCAGTGGTTTTCCCTACACTGAAAAATGGGAGGAGTTGCTCAGTGAAAGTGTCTCTGTGAGTGTAGATGTGAGTCATGTCTTCAGAGTTGTAGAAGGACACCTCCCCCCTGTCATAGTCCAGCTGGACTCTGATCCTCTGGAGACTCTTCTGAACTGTGACAGTCTTACCAGCACCATCAGTGTATTTTCCACTGTGATGCACCAAACACCAGATTCCATATTTTGGTGAAAAAAATCTTTCACCTTTTCTATCAACTGACTCTTTAGCTAAACCCACATTCCAGTCAGGATGATCTCCCACCTCCACCTCCCAGCTGTGTTTCCCTGAGCTGAAGCCCTCAGAGCCTAAAACATCAATATATTTATTGTTTCTCTCTGGATTAGCAGTGTTTGGGTCCAGAATGACAGGACTGAAGTGGACCTTGTCCTTCATCTTCTCCCAGACTCTGAAGGACAGGTTGCCCAGGTGTTTGGCCACATCTATCAGTGCTCCTGAGACCAGCTGTGGATCTGACAGTGAGCTCTGGGCTCTGGCTCTGCTCTGAGTGTCTTTATAACTGCTGAGGAATGACACCTGCTGTTTCTGCAGCTCTTCTTCAACAGCAGAGATGCTGTCTGACAGAGAGGACATCTGCTGCTGAATCCTCTTCATCTCTCTGCTCAGAGTCTTCATCTTCTGCTCCTCTTCCTCCCTCAGAGCTGCCAGTCTGGACTCCTCTTCCTCTTTCAGGAACTGGTGGAGCTTGTTGAACTCTGCTCTGATCTGCGTCTCTGTGGACAACAGCTGCTTCTTGACGTGTTGAGACATTTCATTGTATGTGTCCTCCACTTGTTTGTATTTGTCCCTCTTGTCCTGCAGAGACTTTAAGTCAGATCTCAGCTGCTCCTTCAGGTCTCTGACTGCTTGTTCTACAGGAACCACTTTGTGAGCCTGGTGCAGAGAAAACTCACAGACGGTACACACAGCTCTCTGCTCGTCCTCACAGAACAGTCTAGGCTCTTCTTGGTGTTTATCACAGACCACCCCCTCCTTTGCTTTTTTTACTTCCTCAGATAATTCAGATTTATTCTTACCAGAAAACGATTCAGCCAGTTCGTTCAGTGCAAAGTTTAACCCAATATCTTCCTTTGATGATCTTCTTTTACAGATGGGACAGTTTTTGTTTTCAGTTTCTTCCCAGAATTTCTGCAGGCAGCTTGAACAGAAGCTGTGGCTGTAGCTCAGACTCACAGGATCTTTGGAAGTCTCTGAACAAACATGGCAGCTCAGAAAACTTTCAAGAAGTGTGTCTTTTTCTGCCATATTTGTTTTTAAATCGTTCTTTAGTAAAAGACTCACCAAAGTCAATAATCCTCGGTTTACTTCTACAATCTGTGGCAGCCGTCTTCAGCAATGTTCAGAGTTTGCTTTCAGATTCTTCCATTTTTTTCATTGGTTAATTATGGTGAAAACATCCTGCTATCAGCTTTTATTATTGTTGGACTGAACAGATCTGAAACCTTTGAAATCACTGACCTTCAGTCACACAGTCAGTTTTATTGTTCGACTCACAAATGTGCTCATATAATCATTGAGATGGAGAAACTATCAGAAAGATGATGGGAAAACTGGTGAATATGAAACTGTACATATTTTCCAGGAACAACCTTATTTCAAATATGAGCTGATTCTGAGTCTTATGTTTGATAATAGGTCTCACTTTGCATTAGACCTTGGACTCCACTGACAGTCCAACAATTGGTGCTACCAAGGAAACTCTCATGTCACAGCACTGCTCATTGAGGACGTGACACAGTTAACATGTTGATGAAGATTCTCAGTCCAGGTCATCATATGTAGAGAAGATTGAAGCAAGGCGTCTGGACTTGTAGAGTTTTCTTGAAGAAGTTTCGCTGCTCATCCAAGCAGCTTCATCAGTTCTAACTGTTTGGTGGGGAAACATGGTTTATATGTGGTTGCAGACCTCAGTTGGGTGGGTCTGGGTAAAACTTAAAAACAATAGCACTAAATGTTTCCATAGATACCTGTGATGATCTGGCTGACTGGGCCAGGTGTGCCTAACGACTGGCTAACGAAACTGCCGGAGCTGGACTGTGAGTATGTGCAAACTTCCTGGGAATGGATGGAATCACTGCATTGTTTGTGGTAGAAAGATGATGTCTGAGGCCACCACCTCTGTTAAGCAAAGGTTCTTCCAGCTTAACATAGATGGCTTCCTTGACTCCTCTTTTAAACCACCTTTCCTCTCTGTCTAGGATGTGGACATTGTTGTCCTCAAAGGAGTGTCCTGTCTCTTTGGGGTGGAGGTGAACAGCTGAGTCTTGTCCTGAGGAGGTGGCTCTCCTGTGCTGAGCCATTCTTCTGTGGAGTAATTGTTTAGTTTTATGTTCTGACCTAAAATGTAATATTTATTCTTAAACTGTAATTTTTTTGACTGTTGATTTTCAGCTCTGCTCTGTTAAAAGTTGACAGTAGCATAGCCATAAGCAAAGGCAGGCCCCTTTCACTTTATGTATCAAACCATGTTTCCCCACTCAGCGACGCACACCCACTGAAAAGCAGACCCTGGTGATTGGAGCCAGTTCTGTTAATTGATTTGTGGCGACATCGACCTTTGACATGGACGTTGACTCTGACAGTCTTAAGACAGCCTTTAACTCACTTTTAGACTTAAACTTAAACTTAAGTTGTAATCACACCCTTCATCTTATTCTCACCTATGGCCTAGAAATGGAGCACTTGCTAGTTTTCCCTCAGAACCCTCTCCTATGTGACCACTCCTTAATAACATTTGAATGTACCCTTTCTGATTTTACATGCAAAAAAGCACTACTACAGCAGATTTCTATCTAATTATACTCTAACCAAATTTAGGGAAACAATCCCTTCACTACTCCCTATAGCGCTGTGTATCAGTAAAACAGAAGGTAGTGACCTAAAATTTGCTCCTACAGAGACAAGACTGTCTTATTCTCAACAACAATGCAGCCACATTACAAACAGTTCTAGAGAGTGTTCAGAGACTGTGAACTTGTCTCCTTTTTTCACATTCAGCTCACACAGAAATGCAACAACTACTATGGACTTCATCCAATGGCAGTTTCATGCAAATGAGCTCCACCCATCACATGAGGAAACAAAACCAGAAGGTTTGAACTGATCAGAACTGAAACAGTGAAACCGTGAAGAAGGATCTGAAGCTGTATTCTAATACATCTGGAAAGCAGCAGAAATGGCAGAGAGGTTGATTATAAGTTTCCTGAGCTGCCATGTGTGTTCGGAGACTTTTAGGGATCCTGTGACTCTGAGCTGCAGCCACAACTTCTGTTTAAACTGCCTGCAGAAATTCTGGGAACAAACTAAAAACGAAATCTGTCCCATCTGTAAAAAAAGAGCATCAAAGGAAGATCCATCTATTAACCTTTCTCTGAAAGAGCTGTCTGACTCCTTTGCTCAGAGGAAGAGAAGAAGTTCAGGTCAGACGGAGAAGAAAAGAAGGAAGAAAGTGAAGCCAGAAGTGAGGAAGAAGACGGAAGACGTGGTATGTAGAACTCATCAAGCAGTACCTTACTGGTTCTGTGAGGACGAGCAGAGAGCTGTGTGTCCTGTCTGTGAGTTTTCTCTGCACCAGACTCACAAAGTGGTTCCTGTAGAACAAGCAGTCAGAGACCTGAAGGAGCAGCTGAGATCTGACTTAAAGTCTCTGCAGGACAAGAGGGACAAATACAAACAAGTGGAGGACACATACAATGAAATGTCTCAACACGTCAAGAAGCAGCTGTTGTCCACAGAGACGCAGATCAGAGCAGAGTTCAACAAGCTCCACCAGTTCCTGAAAGAGGAAGAGGAGTCCAGACTGGCAGCTCTGAGGGAGGAAGAGGAGCAGAAGATGAAGACTATGAGCAGAGAGATGAAGAGGATTCAGCAGCAGATGTCCTCTCTGTCAGACAGCATCTCTGCTGTTGAAGAAGAGCTGCAGAAACAGCAGGTGTCATTCCTCAGCAGTTATAAAGACACTCAGAGCAGAGCCAGAGCCCAGAGCTCACTGTCAGATCCACAGCTGGTCTCAGGAGCACTGATAGATGTGGCCAAACACCTGGGCAACCTGTCCTTCAGAGTCTGGGAGAAGATGAAGGACAAGGTCCACTTCAGTCCTGTCATTCTGGACCCAAACACTGCTAACCGATGGCTCTATCTGTCTGATGATCTGACCAGTGTGAGACGTGAAGACACATGGCAGAAACTTCTTGATAATCCAGAGAGACACACTGAATATGCTAATGTTTTAGGCTCTGAGGGCTTCAGCTCAGGGAAACACAGCTGGGAGGTGGAGGTGGGAGATCATCCTGACTGGATTGTGGGTTTAGCTAAAGAGTCAGCTGACAAGTACGCAAAGTTTGTTTCACCAAAATATGGAATCTGGTGTTTATGGCACAGAGATGGAAAATACACTAATGGTGATGATAAGACTTTCACAGTTCAGAAGAGTCTCCAGAGGATCAGAGTCCAGCTGGACTATGACAGGGGGGAGGTGTCCTTCTACAACTCTAAAGACATGACTCACATCTGCACTCACAGAGACACTTTCACTAAGAAACTCCTCCCATTTTTTAACATTGGACCGTCTGCTGGTTCAACAACCACTGATATCAAAGTGTGTCAGTCTGAGGTTTCTCTGAGATGTTCAGAGATGTGATGATAAATTCACCTTTTTACCCTCTGAGCTCCTCATCATCAGTCTTTACAAACAAATCTTCATTCTGAATCTTCTTTCTTTGTTTCTTTGTTCCTTCTTGTGCTTCCTGTGTTATTTTGGTAATCTGTGTCTCATCACCCACACCAGGTGTATTTATTTAGTCCATGTGTTCTGTTTTGAGATGATCCTCTTCTTAACAGTTAACAAAGAGAAGATGAGGATTTAAAGTGATTCAGCCTTTTACAAATCAAAGCTGCTCATATTAGTCAGACGGTGATGTAAAGCCGACCAGGTGACTGATACAGGGATGGATAAGTGTCAACACAGAGGGCGGCGGTGCAGCCTGTACAGACAGTGTGTGAATCTGTTGTTAATCTGCACATTGGTATGAAAACATTAAACTGTTTGACTGTAGCAAGGCTCCTTCATTTGAAATGATTCACAGAAAAACAATAAACAGATATCCAAATGAAATTCAAACCATGTAGTTTCTTTTTCATCATATACCAGCACCACACAGAACAGCGCCCCCCTGAGAGGCACCAAAGTATTAACCCGTCAGGTGTGAGAGGCCCAGAGTCTGGATTTCTATGTGACCAATACATGAACATGTTGGTTTTTGGATTTTGGTTTGCAGGATATTACAGTCTGACTGGAAACACGAGGTTGGTGTGTGTATGTCGCCATCTGCTGGTGGCCAGCTGCACGTACCAGAACCAGACAAAGTGCAGGATCTTATTTATGCAATCCTCTTCTTCTACTTTCAGCTGTTCCCATCAGGGGTTGCCACAGTGAATCATCTGTTTCCACATAAATCTATCCTCAGCATCCTCTTCTCTTACACACACTAACTTCAGGTCTCTCTTTTGGCTAAGCTGTGTTTTCCTTTACACTGTGTTCTGTGTGTGGCCCAAAAGTGGTCCATATGACATGTTTGGTTCGTTTTTTTTATTCTAGTGGATGTAGATCACTCGAGTGTTGTCATTACACGCCATTTGTGGGCCAGGTAAAACTGCTGAAGTGAGCCAGATTGGGGCCACACCAATTTTGCTGTCTGGGCTATGTCCCTCCACCTGCCAGTGAGCTCCAAACACACCATCCTCCCTCAGGGTGTAAACGTAACATCACTCATTGTCCTTCAGAAAATAAATGGATGGTTAGCTTCACACCAAAGTGTGCATTAGAGTACAAGATAAACTCAAAGAGAGAAGCAGGAATGAGCTAAAAGTCAGAACTCTGTTAGCATTTTAGCACGTTGGCTTCCTTTACCTAATATCTGTGGTGTTTAATGTGTGAAATCAGGTCTGTGATTAACACAAAGTCATGAGACATTTGTGTATTATTCAGTACAACCACAGTTGATACAGATGATGTCGGGGTCATTTACATCATTAAGGAGGTCGAACTTGAACTTGGTGGTGGTGACACTAAAGTCACATGACCATGGTGTAGTTCCTATAAGATTAGCTTCTTAATCACTTATTAAAGTGGTGTTCATTGGTGAAGATTTATTTTTAGCTGAACAAAACCTGCAGCTTCTGTGTATGTTCTGCAATGATGCTAACTTCTGAGCTCCATCCATCACATGAGGAAACAAAACCAGGTTTGAACTGATCAGTGATCTATCTTCACACAAAGGCTTCCAACAACAGCTCAAGAGCTTAATGTTTATTACTTCAGAAGATTTTTGAAACTTTGAATGAATGAATAAAAGAGAGAGAGAAGAACAGATTCATGTCTAAATACTCATTTTTATGTTTATTTATGTTTTTTATTTTCTGCCTGTGTAAGATACAGCAAAATACAAGTTTGACAGCATCTTGATAGCATCACCTAGTGGTCCCAAATAACATGACAACATTTCCTGCTGGTAACATCACGTGACTGAGGAAAAACAAAGTGAAAGTAAAATTCACACTGCTGCATAGAGCAAGACGCCATTAAAGGGTGTGAGATCTCTGCTGAAAATATATGTGCGGAAGATTCTACTGACAAAATTAAAGAGGCGGTAACACTGGTGAGTTTGTTATTTAACTAACAAATGGCTGAGAAACTTCTTGAAAACTACCTGAGCTGCCATGTTTGCTCAGAGACTTTCAAAGATCCTGTGAGTCTGAGCTGCAGCCACAACTTCTGTTCAAGCTGCCTGCAGAAATTCTGGAAACAAACTAAAAACAAAAACTGTCCCATCTGTAAAAGAAGATCATCAAAGGATTTTATACATGTTAATTTTGGACTGAAGGAACTGGCTGACTCATTCACTGGGAGACAGAAACCTGAATCATCAGAGGTGAAAAAGGAGGTGTTAATGGTGGTCTGTCATAAACACCAAGAAGAACCTAAACTGTTCTGTGAGGACGAGCAGAGAGCTGTGTGTCCTGTCTGTGAGTTTTCTCGGCACCAGACTCACAAAGTGGTTCCTGTAGAACAAGCAGTCAGAGACCTGAAGGAGCAGCTGAGATCTGACTTAAAGTCTCTGCAGGACAAGAGGGACAAATACAAACAAGTGGAGGACACATACAATAAAATGTCTCAACACGTCAAGAAGCAGCTGTTGTCCACAGAGACGCAGATCAGAGCAGAGTTCAACAAGCTCCACCAGTTCCTGAAAGAGGAAGAGGAGTCCAGACTGGCAGCTCTGAGGGAGGAAGAGGAGCAGAAGACGAAGACTCTGAGCAGAGAGATGAAGAGGATCCAGCAGCAGATGTCCTCTCTGTCAGACAGCATCTCTGCTGTTGAAGAAGAGCTGCACAAACAGCAGGTGTCATTCCTCAGCAGTTATAAAGACACTCAGAGCAGAGCCAGAGCCCAGAGCTCACTGTCAGATCCACAGCTGGTCTCAGGAGCACTGATAGATGTGGCCAAACACCTGGGCAACCTGTCCTTCAGAGTCTGGGAGAAGATGAAGGACAAGGTCCACTTCAGTCCTGTCATTCTGGACCCAAACACTGCACACAGAAGACTCTATCTGTCTGATGATCTGACCAGTGTGAGACGTGAAGACACATGGCAGAAACTTCCTGATAATCCAGAGAGAAACACTGAATATGCTAATGTTTTAGGCTCTGAGGGCTTCAGCTCAGGGAAACACAGCTGGGAGGTGGAGGTGGGAGATCATCCAGTCTGGGCTGTGGGTTTAGCTAAAGAGTCAGTTTACAGTAGGGGGGAGTGTCTTGCTTCTGCAAAATATGGAATCTGGTGTTTATTGTATATTGATGGAGAATACACTGATGTTGATGGTAAGACTGTCACAGTTCAGAAGAGTCTCCAGAGGATCAGAGTCCAGCTGGACTATGACAGGGGGGAGGTGTCCTTCTACTCTGAAGACATGACTCACATCTGCACTCACAGAGACACTTTCACTGAGAAACTCCTCCCATATTTTAGTGTTGGAGACTTTGCTGGTTCAACAACCACTGATATCAAAGTGTGTCAGTCTGAGGTTTCTCTGAGATTTTCAGATAAGTGATGATTGTAGGAGCTATTTTTGCCAATTTGCTTATTTGAATTTGGTTATTTTTTGGGTTAGTTTTGGGTATTAATTAACATGTTTATTTATTGTAAATTTGTTATTGATTAGTTTACTTTGTTTAATTATTATTGTTATTTAGCGTCACTAGGGGGCACCAAGGTTATTTAGGTAGGCACTAGACACAGGTAGACCAGCATGCACCTGGGTGGGCAAATGGTTTTTTACCAGCACAGGAGAGACAGCAGGGAAAAAAGTTTGTCTGGTTGTCTGCCTGAACATGGACAAAATAAACCTGCCATCAAAATGATTTTAAGAATGGACATTGAGTTTTTCCTACCTGCGTAAACCAAATACCCACGGTGCACAGAAGTGACTGTTTGATGTTTGATTAAGTTGATCGTTTTGTTTAGTTAAAGTTTCAAATACTTTTGGACAAATAGTCACTACAATGATAAATTCACTTTTCACACTCTGAGCTCCTCATCATCAGTCTTTACAAACAAATCATTCAGAGTCTTCTTTCTTTGTTTCTTTGTTCCTTCTTGTACTTCCTGTTTTATTTTGGTAATCACACACACCAGGTGTATTTGGTCCATGTTTTCTCTTTTGAGATGATCCTCTTCTTAACAGTTAAAAAAACAAGATGACGATTTAAAGTGTTTCAGCCTTTTACAAATCAAAGCTACTCATTTCAGTCAGACGGTGATGTAAAGCCGACCAGGTGACTGATACAGGGATGGATAAGTGTCAACACAGAGGGAGACGGTGCAGCCTGTACAGACAGTGTGAATCTGTTGTTAATCTGCACATTGGTATGAAAACATTAAACTGTTTGACTGTAGCAAGGCTCCTTCATTTGAAATGATTCATAGAATAACAATAAACAGATATCCAAATGAAATTCAAACCATATAGTTTCTTTTTCATCACACCCCAGCACCACACAGAACAGCGCCCCCCTGAGAGGCACTAAAGTATTAACCCATCCGGTGTGAGAGGCCCAGAGTCTGGATTTTTATGTGACAAACACATGAACATGGTTTTTGGCTTTTGGTTTGCAGGATATTACAGTCTGACTGGAAACACGAGGTTGGTGTGTGTTTGTCGCCATCTGCTGGTGACCAGCTGCACGTACCAGAACCAGACAAAGTGAAAGAAGATTCTACTGACAAAATTAAAGACACGGTAACACTGGTGAGTTTGTTACTTTACTAACAAATGGCTGAGAGACTTTTTGAAAACTACCTGAGCTGCCATGTGTGCTCAGAGACTTTCAAAGATCCTGTGAGTCTGAGCTGCAGCCACAACTTCTGTTCAAGCTGCCTGCAGAAATTCTGGGAACAAACTAAAAACAAAAACTGTCCCATCTGTAAAAGGAAATCATCAAAGGAAGAACCAATAGTGAACTTTGGACTGAAGGAACTGGCTGACTCCTTTGCTGGGAGACAGAAATCTGAATCATCAGAGAAGAAAAAGGAGGTGTTAATGATGGTCTGTGATAAACACCAAGAAGAACCTAAACTGTTCTGTGAGGACGAGCAGAGAGCTGTGTGTCCTGTCTGTGAGTTTTCTCGGCACCAGACTCACAAAGTGGTTCCTGTAGAACAAGCAGTCAGAGACCTGAAGGAGCAGCTGAGATCTGACTTAAAGTCTCTGCAGGACAAGAGGGACAAATACAAACAAGTGGAGGACACATACAATGAAATGTCTCAACACGTCAAGAAGCAGCTGTTGTCCACAGAGACGCAGATCAGAGCAGAGTTCAACAAGCTCCACCAGTTCCTGAAAGAGGAAGAGGAGTCCAGACTGGCAGCTCTGAGGGAGGAAGAGGAGCAGAAGAGGAAGACTATGAGCAGAGAGATGAAGAGGATTCAGCAGCAGATGTCCTCTCTGTCAGACAGCATCTCTGCTGTTGAAGAAGAGCTGCAGAAACAGCAGGTGTCATTCCTCAGCAGTTATAAAGACACTCAGAGCAGAGCCAGAGCCCAGAGCTCACTGTCAGATCCACAGCTGGTCTCAGGAGCACTGATAGATGTGGCCAAACACCTGGGCAACCTGTCCTTCAGAGTCTGGGAGAAGATGAAGGACAAGGTCCACTTCAGTCCTGTCATTCTGGACCCAAACACTGCTAACCGATGGCTCTATCTGTCTGACGATCTGACCAGTGTGAGACGTGGAGACACATGGCAGAAACTTCCTGATAATCCAGAGAGATACAGTGAATATGCTAATGTTTTAGGCTCTGAGGGCTTCAGCTCAGGGAAACACAGCTGGGTGGTGGAGGTGGGAGATCATCCTGACTGGATTGTGGGTTTAGCTAAAGAGTCAGTTGACAAGGACGCAAAGTTTTCCTCACCAAAGTATGGAATCTGGTGTTTATGGCACAGAGATGGAAAATACACTAATGGTGATGGTAAGAATCTAACAGTGCAGAAGAGTCTCCAGAGGATCAGAGTCCAGCTGGACTATGACAGGGGGGAGGTGTCCTTCTACAACTCTGAAGACATGACTCACATCTACACTCACAGAGACACTTTCACTAAGAAACTCCTCCCATATTTTAACATTGGACCGTCTGCTGGTTCAACAACTACTGATATCAAAGTGTGTCAGTCTGAGATTTCTCTGAGATGTTCAGAGATGTGATGATAAATTCACTTTTTTACACTCTGAGCTCCTCATCATCAGTCTTTACAAACAAATCTTCATTCTGAGTCTTCTTTCTTTGTTTCTTTGTTCCTTCTTGTACTTCCTGTGTTATTTTGGTAATCTGTGTCTCATCACCCACACCAGGTGTGTTTAGTCCATGTGTTCTGTTTTGAGTTGATCCTCTTCTTAACAGTTAACAAAGAGAAGATGAGGATTTAAAGTGTTTCAGCCTTTTACAAATCAAAGCTGCTCATTTCAGTCAGACGGTGATGTAAAGCCGACCAGGTGACTGATACAGGGATGGATAAGTGTCAACACAGAGGGAGGCGGTGCAGCCTGTACAGACAGTGTGAATCTGTTGTTAATCTGCACATTGGTATGAAAACATTAAACTGTTTGACTGTAGCAAGGCTCCTTCATTTGAAATGATTCATAGAATAACAATAAACACTTGGCTTCCTTTACCTAATGTCTGTGGTGTTTAATGTGTGAAATCAGGTCTGTGATTATAACACAAGGTCATGAGACATTTGTGTATTATTCAGTACAACCACAGTTGATACAGATGATGTCGGGGTCATTTACATCATTAAGGGGGTCGAACTTGAACTTGGTGGTGGTGACACTAAAGTCACATGACCATGGTGTAGTTCCTATAAGATTAGCTTCTTAATCACTTATTAAAGTGGTGTTCATTGGTGAAGATTTATTTTTAGCTGAACAAAACCTGCAGCTTCTGTGTATGTTCTGCAATGATGCTAACTTCTGAGCTCCATCCATCACATGAGGAAACAAAACCAGGTTTGAACTGATCAGTGATCTATCTTCACACAAAGGCTTCCAACAACAGCTCAAGAGCTTAATGTTTATTACTTCAGAAGATTTTTGAAACTTTGGATAAATGAATAAAAGAGAGAGAGAAGAACAGAAGAACTCATTTTTATGTTTTTTATTTTGTGTCTTTGTGTAAGATACAGCAAAATACATGTTTGATAGCATCTCTTAGCATCACCTAGTGGTCACAAATAACATGACAACATTTCCTGCTGGTAACATCACGTGACTGAGGAAAAACAAAGTGAAAGTAAATTTCACACTGGGCTCAATGGTATAGCAGGGTTGTCCCGTAACCGGAAGGTTGGTGGTTCGATCCCAACTCCTCCCTAGTAACGGTTTCAATTATTATTATTATTATTAAAGGAGTGTCCTGTCTCTTTGGGGTGGAGGTGAACAGCCGAGTCTTGTCCTGAGGAGGTGGCTCTCCTGTGCTGAGCCATTCTTCTGTGGAGAAATTGTTTAGTTTTATGTTCTGACCTAAAATGCAATATTTATTCTTAAACTGTAATTGTTTGGCTGTTGATTTTCAGCTCTGCTCTGTTAAAAGTTGACAGTAGCATAGCCATAAGCAAAGGCAGGCCCCTTTCACTTCATGTATCAAACCATGTTTCCCCACTCAGCGACGCACACCCACTGAAAAGCAGACCCTGGTGATTGGAGCCAGTTCTGTTAATTGATTTGTGGCGACATCGACCTTTGACATAGACGTTGACTCTGACAGTCTTAAGACAGCCTTTAACTCACTTTTAGACTTAAACTTAAACTTAAGTAGTAATCACACCCTTCATCTTATTCTCACCTATGGCCTAGAAATGGAGCACCTGCTAGTTTTCCCTCAGAACCCTCTCCTATGTGACCACTCCTTAATAACATTTGAATGTACCCTTTCTGATTTTACATGCAAAAAAGCACTACTACAGCAGATTTCTATCTAATTATACTCTAACCAAATTTAGGGAAACAATCCCTTCACTACTCCCTATAGCGCTGTGTATCAGTAAAACAGAAGGTAGTGACCTAAAATTTGCTCCTACAGAGACAAGACTGTCTTATTCTCAACAACAATGCAGCCACATTACAAACAGTTCTAGAGAGTGTTCAGAGACTGTGAACTTGTCTCCTTTTTTCACATTCAGCTCACACAGAAATGCAACAACTACTATGGACTTCATCCAATGGCAGTTTCATGCAAATGAGCTCCACCCATCACATGAGGAAACAAAACCAGAAGGTTTGAACTGATCAGAACTGAAACAGTGAAACCGTGAAGAAGGATCTGAAGCTGTATTCTAATACATCTGGAAAGCAGCAGAAATGGCAGAGAGGTTGATTATAAGTTTCCTGAGCTGCCATGTGTGTTCGGAGACTTTTAGGGATCCTGTGACTCTGAGCTGCAGCCACAACTTCTGTTTAAACTGCCTGCAGAAATTCTGGGAACAAACTAAAAACGAAATCTGTCCCATCTGTAAAAAAAGAGCATCAAAGGAAGATCCATCTATTAACCTTTCTCTGAAAGAGCTGTCTGACTCCTTTGCTCAGAGGAAGAGAAGAAGTTCAGGTCAGACGGAGAAGAAAAGAAGGAAGAAAGTGAAGCCAGAAGTGAGGAAGAAGACGGACGACGTGGTATGTAGAACTCATCAAGCAGTGCCTTACTGGTTCTGTGAGGACGAGCAGAGAGCTGTGTGTCCTGTCTGTGAGTTTTCTCTGCACCAGACTCACAAAGTGGTTCCTGTAGAACAAGCAGTCAGAGACCTGAAGGAGCAGCTGAGATCTGACTTAAAGTCTCTGCAGGACAAGAGGGACAAATACAAACAAGTGGAGGACACATACAATGAAATGTCTCAACACGTCAAGAAGCAGCTGTTGTCCACAGAGACGCAGATCAGAGCAGAGTTCAACAAGCTCCACCAGTTCCTGAAAGAGGAAGAGGAGTCCAGACTGGCAGCTCTGAGGGAGGAAGAGGAGCAGAAGAGGAAGACTCTGAGCAGAGAGATGAAGAGGATTCAGCAGCAGATGTCCTCTCTGTCAGACGGCATCTCTGCTGTTGAAGAAGAGCTGCAGAAACAGCAGGTGTCATTCCTCAGCAGTTATAAAGACACTCAGAGCAGAGCCAGAGCCCAGAGCTCACTGTCAGATCCACAGCTGGTCTCAGGAGCACTGATAGATGTGGCCAAACACCTGGGCAACCTGTCCTTCAGAGTCTGGGAGAAGATGAAGGACAAGGTCCACTTCAGTCCTGTCATTCTGGACCCAAACACTGCTAACGGATGGCTCTATCTGTCTGACGATCTGACCAGTGTGAGACGTGAAGACACATGGCAGAAACTTCCTGATAATCCAGAGAGAAACACTGAATATGCTAATGTTTTAGGCTCTGAGGGCTTCAGCTCAGGGAAACACAGCTGGGAGGTGGAGGTGGGAGATCATCCAGTCTGGGCTGTGGGTTTAGCTAAAGAGTCAGTTTACAGTAGGGGGGAGTGTCTTGCTTCTGCAAAATATGGAATCTGGTGTTTATTGTATATTGATGGAGAATACACTGATGTTGATGGTAAGACTGTCACAGTTCAGAAGAGTCTCCAGAGGATCAGAGTCCAGCTGGACTATGACAGGGGGGAGGTGTCCTTCTACTCTGAAGACATGACTCACATCTGCACTCACAGAGACACTTTCACTGAGAAACTCCTCCCATATTTTAGTGTTGGAGACTTTGCTGGTTCAACAACCACTGATATCAAAGTGTGTCAGTCTGAGGTTTCTCTGAGATGTTCAGATATGTGATGATTGTAGGAGCTATTTTTGCCAATTTGTTTATTTGAATAATTTCTTTATTTTTGGGTTAGTTTTGGGTATTAATTAACATGTTTATTTATTGTAAATTTGTTATTGATTAGTTTACTTTGTTTAATTATTATTGTTATTTAGCGTCACTAGGGGGCACCAAGGTTATTTAGGTAGGCACTAGACACAGGTAGACCAGCATGCACTTGGGTGGGCAAATGGTTTTTTACCAGCACAGGAGAGACAGCAGGGAAAAAAGTTTGTCTGGTTGTCTGCCTGAACATGGACAAAATAAACCTGCCATCAAAATGATTTTAAGAATGGACATTGAGTTTTTCCTACCTGCGTAAACCAAATACCCACGGTGCACAGAAGTGACTGTTTGATGTTTGATTAAGTTGATCGTTTTTGTTTAGTTAAAGTTTCAAATACTTTTGGACAAATAGTCACTACAATGATAAATTCACTTTTTACACTCTGAGCTCCTCATCATCAGTCTTTACAAACAAATCATTCAGAGTCTTCTTTCTTTGTTTCTTTGTTCCTTCTTGTACTTCCTGTTTTATTTTGGTAATCACACACACCAGGTGTATTTGGTCCATGTTTTCTCTTTTGAGATGATCCTCTTCTTAACAGTTAAAAAAACAAGATGACGATTTAAAGTGTTTCAGCCTTTTACAAATCAAAGCTGCTCATTTTAGTCAGACGGTGATGTAAAGCCGACCAGGTGACTGATACAGGGATGGATAAGTGTCAACACAGAGGGAGACGGTGCAGCCTGTACAGACAGTGATGTGAATCTGTTGTTAATCTGCACATTGGTATGAAAACATTAAACTGTTTGACTGTAGCAAGGCTCCTTCATTTGAAATGATTCATAGAATAACAATAAACAGATATCCAAATGAAATTCAAACCATATAGTTTCTTTTTCATCACACCCCAGCACCACACAGAACAGCGCCCCCCTGAGAGGCACTAAAGTATTAACCCATCCGGTGTGAGAGGCCCAGAGTCTGGATTTCTATGTGACCAATACATGAACATGGTTTTTGGCTTTTGGTTTGCAGGATATTACAGTCTGACTGGAAACACGAGGTTGGTGTGTGTTTGTCGCCATCTGCTGGTGACCAGCTGCACGTACCAGAACCAGACAAAGTGAAAGTAAAATTCACACTGCTGCATAGAGCAAGACGCCACTAAAGGGTGTAAAATCTCTGCTGAAAATATATGTGCGGAAGATTCTACTGACAAAATTAAAGACACGGTAACACTGGTGAGTTTGTTACTTTACTAACAAATGGCTGAGAGACTTTTTGAAAACTACCTGAGCTGCCATGTGTGCTCAGAGACTTTCAAAGATCCTGTGAGTCTGAGCTGCAGCCACAACTTCTGTTCAAGCTGCCTGCAGAAATTCTGGGAACAAACTAAAAACAAAAACTGTCCCATCTGTAAAAGAAAATCATCAAAGGAAAATCCACCACTGAACTTTGGACTGAAGGAACTGGCTGACTCCTTTGCTGGGAGACAGAAATCTGAATCATCAGAGAAGAAAAAGGAGGTGTTAATGATGGTCTGTGATAAACACCAAGAAGAACCTAAACTGTTCTGTGAGGACGAGCAGAGAGCTGTGTGTACCGTCTGTGAGTTTTCTCTGCACCAGACTCACAAAGTGGTTCCTGTAGAACAAGCAGTCAGAGACCTGAAGGAGCAGCTGAGATCTGACTTAAAGTCTCTGCAGGACAAGAGGGACAAATACAAACAAGTGGAGGACACATACAATGAAATGTCTCAACACGTCAAGAAGCAGCTGTTGTCCACAGAGACGCAGATCAGAGCAGAGTTCAACAAGCTCCACCAGTTCCTGAAAGAGGAAGAGGAGTCCAGACTGGCAGCTCTGAGGGAGGAAGAGGAGCAGAAGGGGAAGACTCTGAGCAGAGAGATGAAGAGGATTCAGCAGCAGATGTCCTCTCTGTCAGACGGCATCTCTGCTGTTGAAGAAGAGCTGCAGAAACAGCAGGTGTCATTCCTCAGCAGTTATAAAGACACTCAGAGCAGAGCCAGAGCCCAGAGCTCACTGTCAGATCCACAGCTGGTCTCAGGAGCACTGATAGATGTGGCCAAACACCTGGGCAACCTGTCCTTCAGAGTCTGGGAGAAGATGAAGGACAAGGTCCACTTCAGTCCTGTCATTCTGGACCCAAACACTGCTAACAGGTGGCTCTATCTGTCTGATGATCTGACCAGTGTGAGACGTGGAGACACAGAGCAGAAACTTCCTGATAATCCAGAGAGACACACTGAATATCCTATTGTTTTAGGCTCTGAGGGCTTCAGCTCAGGGAAACACAGCTGGGAGGTGGAGGTGGGAGATCATCCTGACTGGAATGTGGGTTTAGCTAAAGAGTCAGCTGACAAGAATGCAGCGTTTGCTTTACCAAAATATGGAATCTGGTGTTTAGGGTATGATGATGCAGAATACATTGATGTTGTGGGTGAGACTGTCACAGTTCAGAAGAGTCTCCAGAGGATCAGAGTCCAGCTGGACTATGACAAGGGGGAGGTGTCCTTCTACAACTCTGAAGACATGACTCACATCTGCACTCACAGAGACACTTTCACTGAGAAACTCCTCCCATATTTTAACATTGGAGAGTCTGCTGGTTCAACAACCACTGATATCAAAGTGTGTCAGTCTGAGGTTTCTCTGAGATGTTCAGATACATGATGATAAAGTTAAGGTTTATCCTCAGGTCATCATCAGACCTAAAAACTGTGTTCAACTTTTGGTTAAAATAATCACTTCATTTGCTCATTAGCCTGGTTAGCAGGAGATGACTTGTAAATAATTTATTAGACAAACATGCTGAGTGTGTGCAGGTAGTTCAGCAGTGTGTGGTGCTGCACAGTTGTGCACTGATTCTACTTGTTGTAGTCAGACCACACTGTAAAGTAGAACATATTTACTGAAACAAAGACTGAGAGGATTTCAGTCTGTTCATCATTCTGATCCTGATGTTCTTGGATCTTTGGATGATTCCAGTTTTGGATCTGTTTCTTTGTTCTGAGTGTTTTTGTGTCATTTCATTGATGTTGAGTGCTTCATTCTCACAGTGCTCCTGTAAACTGACGTGAACATTCTTCTTGAATAAACTTTACTTTGAAACATCCTCTGCTTCACATGACGTGTAATTAAATCATCAGAATGGTTTGTGTCAGTAAAGGAGATGTAGTATATAAAGGATGTTTCCGGGGTCTTTCACTGACAAATCACCACATAAAACACAAACCATTCAACACAATGATGTCTCCAGCTGTTAGTTTAGATCAGGTAAATGTAACATTTGTCGTCAGTTAACTTTTGCTTTTGTAAAGTCGGTAAACACAGAAATATATTCACTATTAGCAGTTAGCAGTGAAGTCTTGTAGAGACAGCCTGACTGAAGGAGCACTGAGAGTTTGTAGATGACTGAAGTCTTCTTTCTCTGAATATTTATTGTTTCAACACAACAGCAGGACTGTGTGACAGAGGTTTGTTCACAGTCTGATCATTCCTAACGCTCAACATCACATCTCTGCTTTCTGACACCTTTATACATCACTGCTGGCTGCACAGGGTGATGAAGAGCAGTAAGTCTTCACAGTTTGTTCTTCTGTTTCTGCAGCCTGAACACTTTACTGTATGTAATGAGACAAATGACCAAAACAGAGACGTCTCACTGAGAGCTTCTAGAACATTTCCTGACCTGACGAGAGTCAAGTGTGTTTCACTGACGGGGAAAGCTGCTGGACAAAATGGGTCCAACCAGTACATATAATTAGTAGGGATGTCCCGATCAGGTTTTTTTGCCCTCGAGTCCGAGTCTGAGTCATTTGATTTTGAGTATCTGCCGATACCGAGTCCCAATCCGATACTTTCTGTAAAGGCACTCATTGCGGCAAAACCCGTGTGTGTGTAGGCCTGTCACGATAACAGATTTTGCTGGGCGATTAATTGCCAAGAGAAATTATTGCGATAAGCGATAATATTGTCAAATCAATGTTCAACTAACATAATGATAATGACATATAATGCAAGTACACCCTTTCAAAGATCAATAAACTTTAATTTCTAAAGAACATTTAACAATGGAAAGGCCCTCAATTATCAACACTATTATTATTGTTATTATTAATGATATTAATATTATTATTATGAGTAGTGGTAGGCCTATTACCATGGCTTATCTGAGCATAGTCAATGGAGTTAAGTCAAACCAACTAGCACGTCATGAGCAACAGAGAGCCAAACAACACGCACTCTACCTGCTGCTGGGAGTGGGCTCACCTGTGCGCACATGTGTTTGTGTGCGCACGCCTTTGCGTGTGTAGATGCGCATCAGCGAATTTTAAAAACGCCACCATGTAGACAGAAACACATAAAATAGCAGAGATGGCACAAGAGGACTGGGCAAGAGGACTAGACTGGGTGGCGCTGCCGCGAGTGCCGCCAGTAAGAAGGCAGAGAACACTCGTACAACGCGGACTCTCTCTGATGGCACGTTATTCATAAGCATGTTTAGTCTTGTGGTGAATTGTGTCGAAGTGTTGAACCGGTGTTGTGCAGCTTTACAGCTCTCTGTGTTGCTGTAACCAGCGTCCAAGCCCTGCAGCACTGTGACGCACCGTGGCGACGCAGACAGCGAGCTGACTGTGGTTTGCTCAGAACATCCCGTAAACGTCACACAATGAGTTCAAAAAATAAGAACTACCTGTTGGTTTGACACATTTTAAGACAGAAACCGCGGGACATATTAAATCTGACGGCCGGACTTTGCACACTTTATACCCTACGACGCACCGGAGTGACGCCTTTTGTCATCCAGCCTCTTTGGTAGCGAGAGGGAGAGAGAGAGAGAGAGAGGAAAACAAACAAGCGTGCAAATGTAATTTATCGTGGCCGAAAAACTTATCGAGCCCATTTAAAGTTATCGTGCAAATAATTGATTTATTGTTTAGCGACAGGCCTGTGTGTGTGTGTGCCGCCACACTGGGAGATTTCACACACGCAGCACATCGAGGTCTCGAACCAGGACCTGTCGCACCAAAAGCAGCTGTCATACCCCTGCACAGAAGGCGTTAACTTTGAGAGCCCTAATAAGTATATATCCGAGTCCTGATCGGGAGGTAATGTCCGATTCCGATCGAGTCTGAAATCACGTAATCGGGCCCGATTTCCGATCATGTGATCGGATCGGGACATCCCTAATAATTAGCATCTAAATGTTAAAGACCAGTGACTCATTTAAGGACAACAATGTGCAGATTTCTTCCAGAGATATTTTGATGCAGTCCTGACCTTTGACCCCAGGAAGATGTTGGGTGATCAGGACTCTAAAGATTCAGGGCAGAGTTTGTCTTTCACCAAGTTTCACCAAACAGAAGTGGTTAGTGTATTATTAAGACCATTGAACATCCATTGAACTATTCAGTACGTTTGTCACTTCCTCACCATAAGAATTACATCCATAAAGAAAAACTGTAATACAACAATATTTTATTTATAATGTTTATTTTCTTAACTAATCAAAGAACAAATATTTAAATAAAAGAAAAAAAAAACTGCAGGGCCTTCTTTGGTGCCTCCTGCAGGACAGTGTAGCTCATGAAGCAGCTGATGCACCACCATGTGGAGGGAGGTTTGGAGGAGGCTTCAATGGAGAGACGACCCTGTCAGGAACAGACATGATGTCAAGGATTTGAGGAGCGGACACAGGTGCAGAACGCAGAGCGGTTAAAAATTCCAAAAAGTCTTTTATTTAAAGCCAGGAGGGCAAAACAATACAAAAACAGACAAAAATCTCTCTCAGCGTGGTCAAATAGAAGAGTCCAAAATAACTAACTAAAAAAAATCACACTTTGCTTGGCAAAACTAGATTAAGAAAAACAGGCACATGGCATAAAAAGGCAAGAACAAAAAACAAGGCAAGAACAAGGCTTCTACCTGGAGCACGCTGAGGTCAGGCAGAAGTACATGGCATGGAAGGCAAGAATCAAGGCATGGCATGGCATGGCAAGGCATGGCATGGACGAGACATGGACAGAAACAAACCCTACACCAGACGAGATGAACTAGCAAGGACAGAGGGGAAGACACAGACTATATACAAAGGGACCAGGGAAGACAACGAGGCACAGGTGACACACATTAGGGCAGGGCAGGTGATCACACAAGGAGGGAAAACACAGGAAGTAAAACACAAGACACTACCAAAGTAAAACAGGAAACACAAGACAAGACTAGACAACTAAACACAAACCCAGGGAAACAAAACACCAGAACTACAGGAAAATAACTTCCTGTGATACGAGCAAACTACGGCAACAACCAACGCTCCACACGTCACACCTAATGCATGCCGCGTACACATGCGCGGCACTATATACTACAGCTGTAACCGGCGTTGTGGCCTCGTCGCGCTTTCTTTGTACTCTGGCTTATGGTGACAGACGTTGAACCTCTGTTAGGAACGTGGACCTGACAGGCTCATGAAGCCTCCTCCAAACCTCCCTCCACATGGTGGAGCTGCTTCATGCGCCACCCTGTTCTGTAGGAGGCACCAAAGAAGGCCCTGCAGCTTTTCTTTTATTTAAATGTTTTTGTCTGATTAATAAAAAAAAACATTATGAATGACATTATTGTTTCATTGCAGAGTTTCTTCTGTAAGTACAGTATGTCTAGTGATAAATACCTATCCCACTCATAGCGCCACCTGCTGTAGTAGACAGTATGAATTGTGTTTTGGCAGATTTACCCTGCTTTGCATGTTGCATTTGAAAGAACTCCTCCTAGAGAAATCATCTGATACACCTGAAATTTTGTCAGTTGCTTCTAAGGACATCGACATCAGGCCCTGTGCACCTTCCAAGAGGAAGTCCTTCTGCAAGAAAGTTTTTATTCAGTGATTTTATAAATTGCTTTGTGTTTATTAGCATTTATTTTTTATTTATTCCTGGTAAAAATTCGATTGTGCTTTTATAGGCTGTTAAAGCCTATTGGCTGACAATAAACAGAAGGAAATTAGGGAAATTAGGATTACTCAGTGCAAGTACATTGTAGTCGTAAGGAATAGTTGTAAAGAAATGATGTACTTGTATGTACTATACATTTTCATTATATACAGTAATTACTGTCAATGTATTGCTCTCATTTTTTTGTACATTTTGATGTACAAATTTACATCTGTACAAAAATGTGGCACAAGATAGTGGATTCAATCCAATTCTAGTTAATGTATTTATATAGCACAGTGGCTCCTTTGAACAGGAGGAAACCTCTTGCAATGCACCAGCAGCTAAAACTTACAGTACTGCTGTGGATCTGAATCCCAACAGATGGATGATACAGTCATAGCGCCACCTACTGTCAACAGGAAATGTCTCTTGTATACATGTCTTTAAGTGCACATTTCTGGAAATCAGACAAGCCCAAACTGCTTTGGGGCGAGGGCCCTGTGACACTGCTTGGAACTTTAACTATTATTATTATTATTGAATGAATGCACATGTCACATTACCATTTATGCTGCTGTGCAAATTTTGTACATAATTCCTGTTATCTTTTATTTTTATCTTTTATTTTTTTACTGCACTATATTCCATTTTATTCTATTTTATCTTGCTCTGACTGTCGGTGTTGTAGTGCTGCTGGTACCCAAATTTCCCCGAGGGACCCTCCCAAAGGGATTAATAAAGTATATTCTATTCTATTCTATTCTATTCTATTCTATGAGTGAAAATACAGAAAAACGCAGGTCCTTGATCAGTTCCTGTCAGCTCATGAAACTTCTGCAGTCCACCAGCAGGTGGCAGCAGTATACCGGGTATATTTAAGAGTTGAGCTGGCTCACTATCACTGAAGTTGCAACAGAATCGGAATGACTCAGTGCATGCATCTTTAATGATTTGCAAAGGAAATAAGCTTTAGGATTGTTGCTCTTCTTTTATATTAACACTTGTTTATTTCATTTTTAAAAGCTTCATTTTTGCATGCGTTAGATTTGCGTAAACTAATTGAGAGCGTTGAGCAGAACGAGCAGTTATTTGTTTTTTTTGTTTTTTTGCACACACACACACACACACACACACACACACACACACACACAGACAGAAACACGCGGGTCCTACACATTCACATCCTGCAGCGGCTCCATCCGCCGCCGCACGAGACAACTTTTATTTCCGTACCGCCTGTCAAAGTAGCTGTCAAACACGCGCGAGGCGCGCAGGGCTGTGCTCGTGCTGCTCCGTCATTCAGGAAGTCCAGACACAACTGACAGCACTTGGAGAAGTCTCCTCCACAGAGTGTCGGACTAAACACTCCGTGAAGCGGCGTGAAGCTTTTCCAACGACTTTTATTAAAGGTGAGCAGCCCCCCCCCCCCCCCCCCCATCCCATCACTGTCACTGCCCCCCCCCCCCCCTCTCTCTCTCTCTTTAACAGCTACGAGCCTCGCGTCCTCAAACACTTCCTCTTGTCTCAACGGCTAAGCTAACGTGTGCTACACGTCAGAGTAGTTTTCCTAAAAAAAAAAAGTCTTTCTAAATGGTTGCAGGTGAAGTTGGAAATGACCACCACCATCGACTGGTTTCGACGTCGTCGTTGTTGTTGTTGTTGTTGTTGTTGTTTTATCAACGCCACTCTCCTCGGAGGTGGTGGTGAGTACGAGGGGAGGAAGGAGAGGAGAGACTAGCATCAGCTCCGACTGAAGGTTAAGTGCGTAGGTTTGCTAATTTAACGGTATTTCTTGATTATTGTGTCCGTGCACCTGCTCCATATCTACGGTGTAATATTTACGCTGCTGCGAAGGAGCTGCACCGACGTGTTTGGTTCGTTCCTGCTGGGGGGGTGAGTACGCTGAGCAAACCGGCTGACAGGTTGTAGTGAAGTGAACAGTTTGTGGGTTTTTTATTGTGTGTGTGTGTGTTTTCTTTTTTTTTTTTTTAAATACGACACAATACGAATAGGTTGTCAAGTTGTCTTAGGTGGTTGTTTTTAGCATTGTCACGCAGCGTGGCGGTCTGTATGTGTGAGTGTGTCACATCCTGAATGATTGTGGTACCGTCCAATGCATCTTACATTGTTGTGAGTAAGATTTTACTATCAAGGCACCGTCACAATGGCTGTCGACGGTGCAACGTCCACTACACATGTCCCGAACCCCTTTTTTTACTACGTTTCTCTGCACTGCGCTCTCCTTCTTTTTAAAAAAAGCGTGCATTCATTAAAGACGACAACAACCGGACGCCATTCATTTTTTATATTTGATCTATTTGAAGTCCCTCCTAGTTGCAGTGCTACCATCACCTGCACACAGGACAGTCCCTGCTTAACAAAGCAACGTTTATGTTTTGTTTGTTTTAAAAAGTAAATGTAGGCTAACATGACGCGTTCGTAATGGCAGATGTAGATAGTGAGCTGAGCACTAAAACCCAAGCTGACCCAACATGATGTCATCTCTTGTGTGTAGAGCGCATGAGTGTGTGTGTGTGTGTGTGTGTGTGTGAGATAGGCAGCAGACCTGTGTTTGACTGCTTAACTGTGTCATTTGTAAAGATTTATTTTAAGAAGCATGCCCACGCAATATCAGCCACGGATCCACCAAAATTTTAAATCCCATATTATGACACATGCACCTGCATGTCACTCAAATCAATTTACAGTCTTTTATGACTTTATCTCTCTAGAGCTGCAAAGAAAAGATAGCAGTGTCTGGAGGAAGGGAGGAACATGTTTAAAGTTACTTTACACACATTTGTGTGATAGATTACACGTCAGTTAAAGAAAGTATAATCTCTCTGCTGCCTCTGTTTTGTAGTTTTGTTGTGTTATGTCATTTTTGTCAACACCTTTAGTGCCCTACTTCATTTTTTTGTTCAAATGGCACGCCACTGTTGTGCAATCTTCATGTCTTATAGCAGGCTTCTCGGCCACCTTTTGACCGTGCGACTGAGAGATGGAACAGAAAGTGACACACTTCCTTATTACCGGTGGTATCTAGGGCAGTTCAGTATTTTCCACAGAATGGCGGCTGGATAGGTTGCAGGTTATGACATGCTAAAAGCTTGTTTCCTGTAGGGTTAGAGCTCAGCAAAGTTAACCACATCTGGTGAGGTAGATGCATTTTTTTTTATTGTGCAAATTGAGACATTCGAAAGAACTGAAATAGTGTTGTGCTCCTCTGCTTTCAGCAGTGCAACGGTGAACTGGCTGACACAGGTTTCTATATGTAATGCGACATCAAGCTTCCTTTTGAAACTGCATATTGCTAACAGTCGTGTCTTTTTATAGAGCTGTGTGAGAGATTATTGAGACGGTAGCCATGGGGTCTTCTCATGAATTTGCACAAATCCCTTTCAGTGCCAGTGTTGTGTATGTGATGGATCTACTGGGAAGGACACATCAGCTGCACTTGACAATTGGCTGATGTCGCTGTCAGACATGGCGTGGGGTGGGGTGGGGGGTGTGTTTGAGCCAGACACGCTCACAGTTAGACCAGTTCATACTGAAGGCAGTCTCCTATTAACACATGGAACTGGTTTAAATCTGGTTTATGAGTTAAATCAAATGCACATTTTTAGGGCTAGACGGCAACATAATACATATTTAGTGTCGTTATTATTTTTCTGACTATTATGTCACATTATTTGGTTAATATGTCAGATTTAAACCTATTTTCTCACCACCATAAAGCCCTCCTTTCTTCAAGAAGAGAGGACAAAAGTGCATGCACATCAGACAGGACATCCTCATACTTATTGTACAAATTCTAACCCTCATATTGCTGCTGTTTGAGAACTGTCTTTGTGTGATCTAAGTCTGTTGTATTCTAAACCCCAGGTCCTAATAAAAAATATCCTTATGGGAGCTTTAAATTATAACAGTAACTTCACAAAGAGGAAGTGGACTCAGCATAAAGGAAGTCTCAATTCCCACTCCTTGATCACAGACAATGCTCGTTTCTTCTGGGCACATGTCCAAATGCAGATCTGCTAAAGGTTACTGCAGACTGTCTGCATAACTAAGGCTACAAGTAGTTATAATTATCATGACCTCTATGTGTCTAATACGATCTTTTTTAGACTGCACAGTTTCTGCCATAACCCAGAAAGTGATCTACCAGAGTGGGACATCCCTAACCACCATCGTAGGTGGGCCTGTATATGTCTTATGACTTGGCAGCAATTCTGTAATACTGGCAATGTCCTAGATCCGCTCCATTTCCTAGTAAGACAGCCATTAGATGTTTTCCAAAAGTTTTAAACCCTTGACACCCATTCATTGTTTTGCATCTAGGGCAACCTGTTGAGGTGAAAAGCCTTGTGCGACGAAAAGGCTGGCTTTTGAAAAAAAAAAATGATATCAGAGGGCTGTCAGTTTAGTCACTGCCACAGCAGTTTGGTGGTTTATGCTACAGTGGCAGAGCGCATCAATATTAAAGTGCTGCTGTCAGGCTTAATGTTCTGCACTGATCTGGTTTAGCAAGTCTAATACAGGAATGCTGTCTCATATGACAAGGAGAATTATGCCCTCTCTACCCCTACATCTCTTCTACTAGCAGATGTGTTCATGTTCATGTGCTTTTAATGATGATTTTAAAAGACAGCGCAACACTCTCCAAGATCAGGGTCTTGTGAGGCCAGCAAGAGAGAGTACCAGTACCGATAATTTATCTCGGGATTAATCTGCACAACATTTTATTTGGTATGGGCTTAAATGCTCATACTGTGCATCAGTGTTTGCACCCAACCCATCGTGTCTTATTAATTAATATAGTCTGTTTTGAACAAATTTAGAGTTCCTTTTTAGATTTGACAGTGTATTTTAGACCACTGACAATGATAGGAGTCACAAGGAACATGTGAAATGGATCTAGTCATGGCCCAGCAGCTGGTGCAGACCTGAGTCATGGCCTTGGTCTACTGAAAGCTGTCTCAGAGGGGAGGAAGTCATGGCCCAACAGATGTCTCATCAACAAATGCCTCCCTAGTGAGTGTGCCACTTCTGCTGTTCACTCGCCACCTTGCACAGATAAAAAAACTGTCTCAGTCTGACCAAGCGCCTTAGATCTTTGGTGAGATCCAGCTGTCATCCATTGAAGATTTTACAATAAAAATGTTACACACATTAAAAGGCATTTATTGCAACATTTTAAATGGAAGCCTGTCTGGAGGCACGATAGCCGTTATTCACATCTCCATTAGCATGACATCTGGCTTCACTTGTTTACTGCATGCAGTATCAATATGTTATATACCATAATACAGAACAGATTGGTTGTTAAATACGTCATTCTTTCTTGTGCATTACATCTCCCATTCTTCTTCTCAATTGTTTGCCTCAAGCCTGTGTCATAAGAGAGGCATTTTGGCAAGTCAGCCTCAGTGGGTGTGGAAGGTTAGCACGAGTGACTTGATTACAGCCCTTCATTAGAAGCGCGCCTCCAATCCTCTGGCGAGGTTGCAGCTGTGACCATGAGTTGGCCCCTCCACCCACCCTTTTTTCAACCCCCATTATGTCCGGCTACATCTGTCTCCAGTTCTCCGGTGAAATCTGCAAGCCTCTATCTGCACTTCCATGACTAGGCTAAGTTGGAGTGCCGGGAATTATGAGCCGCCATCATCATCACCCAAAGAGACATCTCCATTGCTGATGGCTGACGTGTCTTATCTTTGCCCACCACCCCTCTTGGGTCTATGGCTTAATTTAGCTTGGCAGAATAGAGGAAAAGGCTCAGACGAGAGTATTTTTAGAACTACATGGTTCGCTGTAATAGGGGTCTTTAAAAATTCAAATTGTCATGTCATAGGCGCTACAATTTGCATCTGTTCTACTGAGTTTCACCAGAATGCAACCGACTGGGAAAACTCCAGCATGCAGTGCTAGCTTAGCAGAGTGGGGCATGTCAGTAAGGCTTAGGAAGCATGAATGTGATGGACACGATTGCTGATGTGAGTGGGGGTGAGGTAATATACTGCACTACGCTAGTCTATTTTGGGATCTTCCTTTGCCTGCCCAAAGCACTTTTGTGTCTCACAGTTATACATCATAATTTTTACTCAGCACATTTTCAAATATGGGTCTAGACTTGTCTTTCATGGTGTGACAGTAGCATTTTTCAGTGACTGTTGACAATCTTTGGTTCCGTAATGTCTCCACATAATATAGAGATTTTAATGGTAATGTGGTTTGGCAAGAGCAGTGAACCTATTGGTCCCACTGCCTCCTAACCTGATGTTAATGCTTGATAACTCCTCACCTGCTGGGCTACCAGAGTGTGTGCCAAACCCACCCACCCCCAATTTCAAGTGAATCTAGGCCTCTGCCCAAGCTTCATACAGCTCTAATGCTGTGACTGGACAGCCTCCATTGGGTCAAGTGGAGATTTGCCTGTGATGAATCTGGGAGAGATTGTGTGTTGCGTTCTCGCCAGACAGCAGTGTATCAGGACCAATGTGACTTTTATTTTTGATTTTTAAGTAACACTAGTGGTTGTTTATTTCTGCTGAGCAACTGGACATCACAGACATTTTCTCTCGTGTCAGTCTTGTTCCATATTCTGCCATCGTCATCAGACTGGATGTGAATGGGTCTGTCATTTTGCATGAGGGAACAGATGAGTTTTTCATGAGGAAAAAAACATGCAGTGCAAGCCAAAGTAAGTAATTCTGCCACCCTTTTCTTGCTTAATAGTCCATACTAGGATGGCTTTGCATGCCTTTGTGAACCTAGGAAGCCTGAGGTTAAATTGAACAATTGTCCAATTAAACTGTAACTCAAAGGGAACTCTGCCAGTCAACGTTCCGCCCCACTGCTTCCCTCACTCATTCTTGTTTCCTCTCTAACTCACACATAGACGCACAAGGCCTCATCATACAAAAATAAACCAGATGTGCAGCACTGCAGAGCCAGAAGGTTGCTAACCTTAGAACAATTGCAGGGTTGATATCGTCCCAGAGGGCTAATGAGGAAAGAGTTAAATTGTCAGGACATGAGGGCATCAAAGAATTAGACGCCGCTCACACCCTTCCTGTGAGGTTTTTATACACTCTAACCTGCCAGACACATGTCAAGCTATTGTTTCCTGGGTTTGACACAGGGGCCATTTTGGATACGGAAACCCATTGTATATTATAAAATATAAAATGGGTCAATAGTGCTGGATTGGATTGAGTTTCTGATTTCAAGTTGCTTGTTGTGCTTACTTTAAAGCCCTCATTCATGTGTGAAAGTTGTTTTGTCTAAAGTCTAAAATGAACTTGTATTTTATAGGAAAACCAAAAGGCCTCTTTATATTGAAACTTACGACACTTGATGACTGTTCAAGTACTAAACAAGGATTAAGGGCATAGTGGAGAAGTACAGGTACCACATCTGATGCTCCTAGGCATTCATCTAAGAGCTTTTGTCTTTTTATTGCTTGTCCTTATTCCCTCTCAAACATGCTTCCTCTCACTCTTATGTATTGGGATATGCGTGTGTGTATATATATATAGATATAAAAGGTTCCTGTTATTAATTTATGTCCCTTCTTTTTTTCCCCAACAAATATTTGCAATGTTTGCCTGATTAATTATTGATTGGCAGCACACAAAAGGCTGCTGTGTTTTGTGGAGTCCAGGGGTCATTAACTCTGATCTGTGTGTACTGGTGAACTGGAAGATGTAAAGATAGTGAGACTATCGGAAGGATAAAGAGATCCCTCTTTAATCCCAATACATCCCAACCGAAACGGCAAGTTTGGACCAACACTAAACTAAATTACTAAATTAGGAAAAAAGGCATGGAGTGACACTGTTGTATAGAAAGAGTTTGGCCAAACGCAACCTTAAGGTCATGAATATTTTGTCCAATACAGACTTGTGTAGACGTCCTACATTTGGAACTAGTAGTAATTCAGTAAAGCAGTAACTAGAAGTTCATGTTTAGTCAACAGAAAAATTAAATCAGTGAAACTAAAAAAACGTTTTTTTATTAATGATAATCATCATCATCATAATGTGAATCATTAGTTTCATGTCTAAAAATGTATTTTGTATTTTTGTGTTCAGAATATTCTTTAGAACAAAACAGGCCATTTATAGATTGTTTTGGCTGCGCAATAATAAATTCACTGTTTAATTGGAAAAATAATACTTCATTATTATATTGTACTGACAAAACACGTCACGCTGATAAACACATTTGTAATGGGAGGTAAATCTAATGGAAAAAAAGGACCCTGTGGTCAGGTCTGACAGTCAAATGATCATTTAACCAAACCCATCCATACAGAAGTGCCTGAGGTTAAAGACCTGCCACTTTACAGTCGCATATTGATGCTCATTGATTACATTTATGGCTCCGCCCTCTGCATTACACTGTAGCATTAACATTGTAGTGAACCACACTACTGTTGTGTGGTGTAACCTTTTAGTTATTTGTACGCATGAAATCTGTCCTCCCCAGAGCAGGTAATTTATTTAATTTTAGTTTTTTTTCCTAGTCCCTTTTTTTTATGTGTATGAGTGAGTAAAAAGAGGTTTGGATGAATCAGTACAGATCTAAAAGAGGAAGGGGGAGGCCAACTTCTGAGCCTGAATTAATTCCCAAACTAATTGCGGGCAGACTTTACAGGGGGATAAAAGCTGAAATCCTGAAGCTTAAAACCCATGGGCCCTCTCCCACTCTGTGTAAACCCCAGTGATGATGTACATAATTTATACTGTCAGTATATATTTGAAAAAGTAGAAGAGGAAGAGGCAAAACACAAGGGAAATGACTCAGTGGCCTAGATGCATGTTTCCTTTTTGGGGTTTCCTCTGCTTAATTTCCTCCCTCTGTTTTTTCTCTTTCATTTTGGCTGATCATTCTTTATTTCTCTTTAAAAATGCAGAGAAGGAATAAAGTTTAGCATGCTACGGGTTCCCCTCCTGCATTACATCTAATACTAGCTGCAACTTTTTCAAGATTAGATGAAAACAATCAGGGCACTGTGTCATGTAATTACGACAAAGTTGAGTATTTCACAGGAATCGTGGGCAAACTCAAACACTCACACACACACATCTCATCCCATTTTTGTTTTTGTTTTGTATTGCTTCTTCACGGTCAATTGAAAGCCACAGGCTCCTTCAGAAAATGGCTCCCTGTGATACACTATGGGATTTTTTTATTCAGTGCAGTATAACGCTGACAGCTCTGGGAGTCCTAGCCATAAATGAATAACCATGAATCACAACATCCCCCGTTGTCCCATGAGGCCTCGGCCAACGACTGCATGACATCATCGTTTTCGGTCCAAGAACGTGGCCTTCAAGAAAGTCAAAGAGAACGTCTCATCAACCCCAGCATAGAGGTTTTACATGGAAACCAGTCAGTGAGCTGGGAGATTTAGAGATGATTGCATTGGTTTTTTTTTTTTTTTGGAGGGGCAGTCACTCCAAATTCAGCACCTTGGTAGGCAGGTTAAGAAAAGAAAGCTTTAGAAAAGATTAAAATACTTCCTTAGGTTGTGATTCTCTGTTCTCAGTGTCTTTACAAGATCACCAGGGAAACCTGAGTCACTCACCCAATCTGGGACAGGTGGACACATGGAAGGACAGTAGCTTGACTGTAGTACCAGTCACTCCAAGCTAATGGCATCTCAATGTATCTGTTAAATGTCAGTGTTTTTAATATTTCATTATGATTAAAAACCCAGAAAGTGGCGACTGCGTGTCCTACTCACTGTAATATTTTTTTCTCCTTTGCTTCCACTATGAGGCATGCAATAGGCCTCTATTAATCTTTCTGCTGCTCTTGATTGGAAAATCCTGTTGGGCTTTAGAGTAGCACTTCACTCAACCCACAGCCCCCCCCCCCCTGTACACACACACACACACACACACACTTGGAGCTGAAACTAGATCAGCTGGTGTGTACTTCCACAAGTTCAAGTCTCTCCATCTGTGTGTGTGTGCCCGTGCACCCTGCTGATTAAATGACTATAGCACTTCATGTAATGATTACATGCATTGTGTGTGTTTGTGTGTGTGTGTGCGTGGGCTGGGGGGGGCTTGTATATGTGCCAAGCTTATGTGCATTTGCACATTTTCTCTCATATGTTCCGGCTCTCATGCATTTTACATTGCCTTTTGGGAAAGCAGAATGGGGCTATAGCAGCAGGATGTTTCACATGAAGGCGGGGAGAGGCATTTGACCACCGGCACTTGTTACTGTGGTGTCAGAGATAAACAGCTACGATTCTCTCAGCATGAGGTTTCTCTAAGACACGCATGCAAAGTCTAAGTCTTTGATGAGGCAGAATAGTGGATATGCAAAAATCTTCAGCCGTGTTACTATAATGGGTAATCTATATCAGCTGTCATGCAGACTTTATGTCAGGCAGCTCCAGACACTTTGCTTTCACTGTTATTCTGCCTGGCATCATATATGTGTGTACGCATCTGAATATGTGTTTATAGTTGCACAAAATATAGGTCATCAGTCACAGTGTACACATGTTCCTTAGTGTGTTTTTACATTGTTTGTTTGTTTGCCTTTTGATCTTACAGCTGTTATTTGTTTGGGTGCAGAACTGTGGAATTTTGCAGCCACAATAAAAATCAATACAGCTGGGAATTGATAGTGTTATAAACAGGCCTGGGGTTATCGCCTAGTCGATATGGTCCATCTAGTCACCCAAGTCCCAGCTGAGCTGGTGTAGATGTGGCCAAGGATTCTGTTCATATAACATTTTCTTCAGGTATTATTCCAGCTGAGACAATAATTTGCCCTGTTCATGTGACTATAGTGCTATTTCTGATTATGCTGTAATCGTTTAAGCATGCAAGAACTGGGGAAATGGCCCAGTGGGGGGAAAGAGTCTAAAAGTTGTATAATTATGTGTTAGTGTGTATAGTTTTAGATTGTTTTCATTTTTCTTTTCCCTGGAGTAGTCTTAAAATATCAAAACTAGATTACTAATAGTATACATTTTGCAAGGCTAGATTTATCTTACTTGGGGAGTATTTATATAATGGATATCTACAAATTAAGCTTTTGGCATGCAGTTTAAACTTTTAATTATTCTTTGATCTGTAGCTTCTGTTTTGTACTGAAAATTGTACTTAACCCAGTTTTCCTCTGCTTTAAATCTTAACGTTACAAGGAGAGCAATTGTAGAATAAAATGTACATAACAATGTGAGCATGGAGTGTGTTAGTTTTGAAGGTGGAAGTTGGTGTCATGAGCTGGTGTAGATGGATTCTGAGAGAATCTCTGTTGAATGCTGTGACCTTGGGTTAGTTTTGGATTAAATTTGGCCTGTGTGTGTGGGCCAGTGCTTTGCAGATTACACCCTGTTAACCCTCTGATCTCTGATCCAGCCAGCCTACCCTCTCATTAACCCCTGATACAGGCTCATTAGGTAGTAGGATCACCACATGAGCAGGCCACAGAAAAAGTCTTGAAGGTAACGGGTCAGGATTTTCTGGGCATGTGAATGTGTTTGAGCTTCTGACTTCTCAATAGTAACAGGAATTGCATCTGCATAGCATGTGGGACGTCTCAATATTGCTCAAACACGCAATGTGCTGCTGCTTTGTCAGTTCAGACGAACATATTTTGACATGGGTCGCTTGTTAAAGCAAACTCAGTTGTTCTTCCCAGGTGGACCTCATCTTATAGAAGAATAGATGATGCTAGTACAGTTTAGTTTGAATGTGAGGATATTATTTCATTTGAAAGGCTCTTATTTAAGTCTAAAGATGCGATAAAAAGACGGCACACAGGCTGCATAGTATGTATTCATACAGGAAAGAGAGTTTTTGTATCATACTGTACATACTCTTACTGACACACAGCCAGAAGCTGAACTAATGTGGGATCATTTTTGTTCAAGTTAGAAAGAGAAGATCTAGGTTAGAGTGAGCCCTGGGGTGATTCGAGTATATTTTTATATTTGTATATATTTTTATTTATATCAAATTCTTCTGGGGACTGTGACTCAGGTATTGTTGTATTTACAGTCTCTGCAAATCGCTTCAGATTGATTGAATGATTTTTTGGGACATAATTTGCATAAAATCCAACATGTGCATGTTGGTGTTCGGTGAGTCAGCTTAGAGGAGGTGGCGCTGGTGGAGTCGTGCTTTTAAAATAATGAACTGGTACTGTGCAAGGTTTGACCAAAAGGATTGCCTGGGAGAAAAGAAATTACATAAACCTAAAACTCCCACATTTAGACATGTTTTACTGCAGACATATCAGGACAGGTGAAGGACTCTGAAGGCTGTCACGTTAAAGCAAAGAGTGCTCTCTAAATGGAGTAATGAAAATATTACTAAACTGGAGAGGACTCGGAAGGTTTTGATACTTGTTTGGTTTGTTAATTTCCGCTAAAAAAACACATGCATGCTGTCTCCATCCTCTCATTGTCCAAAGTCCAAGAGCAATAAAATCCAGATATTTCATCTGTTTAAAAGTGGAGCAAAGGTGTGTGTTTCAAAGTTTAGCACATTTACTGCCTGGTTTATATTGAATTGTCCAGGTTGTTGGTGCTTCAAGGCCTCTTCTTTGATCTTTTCTTTACTGCCAATCTTCCATATAACCAAAGTTAAACATTTATTAAAGCAGTTATGTTTACTATTTGGAATGCATGTTAAATATAAATGTAACACCTGAGTGTACTTTAGATTTCAGACAAGACAGCGATGGCCAACTTCATGTGCTGCTTGAGATTTGTCATCCAAGGCCCTTAACCACAGTGTATGGTTAATAACAATTTGTGGTGGCCAGAGGATACACAATCTGCCTTCTCACTCTCATCAGAGGTGATCTTACTACCATCTTCTGCAGCAAAATACACCCTTTTCCCGCTCTTCATCTCTGTATGTAACCTGTTGATCCTTATAACACTCAACCCCCTTCTAGTGATACCAATGAACAGCCCCCTCCCTCTCTTCATCCCTTACTTTCTCTGATGTGCAAAATTGTCTGTGAGGGACTGTTGAATAATTTACCAGCAGGGTGACGGTGCTCTGTGACACTGCACTTAGTGTGTTTGCTTGTTTTATTCAATGTGTGTGTGAATGTGTGTTTGTGTTTATTTAAAGGACAGATCAGAGATTGGATGTGTGTGTGAGAAAGACCGCGGTTTTGGAAAAAGCAAGACAGTAGACCACACACACTATTGACCCGGTTGGGGAAAAAAAAAAAAAAAGCTCAGCTAAAAAGGCGCTAGCACTGATAGTTGCCAGAAAGGATGAATGGCTTTAATAGAGAAAACTCTAGGCTTCACTCCAAAGGGACAGACACACACACATCACCCCTCTGGATTCATGGCTTTTCTGTGAAAAGCTTTCACACTGGATAAGGGATAGTCTTTGTGTGGCAGAATGAGTGAGACCAATGCTGTGCATATGTGTGTGTACTTGCATACGTGTGAGTATATGTTTTATTACCTTTTCAGACAAGGACTGATGTGTCCAATGCGGAGGTTACACTGGCGATGCCTTAATAAATGCCACACAGGTTTGCCCTCAATACAGATAAAGATCCCTCAGTGTTGTCTCAACATATGGGGAGGTTCAGCAACTGTGAGGTTTATTTAACAAAAATTGGAAAGTTTTTTTTTTTTATAGCTGCTTGGATGGAAAGTGAAAATAATTATAATGTTTAGTCTAGTGGTCTTAGATTGCTTATTTCATTTGTTGGTGGAAGGAACATTTTCCCACTGTCACTGATGTTGGATTATTTTAGAGATTTGATTTTGTTAAATTCAGCACTGAGAACAATCTGTAAGATTTTGTTTATTTTGAACAGAGCAAGCCCACTCAGCCCTATCAGCCCTGTATGTTGGCTTTCTTTTTAGGTTTGGATAAAAACGTACAATCACATTTACTAAGCTCACCTGCAGTTATTTTAATAAGTTCTTGGTCTTTTCTAAAATTGTCATTATAGCTGCATTCAGTTGGGGCTGAGTTTTAAGAGGCCTCGGTTGGAAAAATTATCACCTCATTCATAACATGACCAGGTGAAAAATAACGTACCTCCCACATTATGTTACTCAGGCCCTAACTCTGTAATAACAATATTTAAGTCTAAAGTAATGATGGATATTAAAATACTATGTTTTTTTCTCTTATCCCTTTTTTTTATCTGTAAATCTTTACAAGCATTGTATGGGGAGTTGGTCCTGCCTCATGTATGTTTGAGTGATAAAGAGTGTTATGGTGTAGATGTAGCCCACCACAGGCTAGCTCTTCATAATGGAGACAGATTATCTTTCTCCAACAGCTCTTGGCTACTCCCAAACATGTTACAAAGGCCCCAGGCCAGCTTAATATTGCATAGCTGCCATATTACACACAGGCTCTATATATGGACACGTGTGAAGGGAGTAGTGGTGTGAAAATCTTTCTCATGTGTGAAGGATTTCATCTGCCGTGCTTGTGCCATTCCCATTATATAATACCCTTTAAGTCTTTATCACCACAAGTGGCTTTTCTACTTCAGTATGGAGATTAAGATTGATATTGACCTAAAGCTTCAGGGCAAAAGCGAAGCCACACTTCGCTGATTATTCAGTGTGAATGATGTGTCTTTCCACTGTTGAGATCTAATCTATTTTATTGGACATAGTAGAGGGTTGTTTTACCATGCTCTTCTGACATTGTCTGAATTGTGGCTTAAAGTTGACTTCCTTACAAGCAGCTCTTAGATATAGTATATGATTTTGTTTTGTCCTACCTAGACCTACCTAACATGTTGCTATTACAGCTGATTACATGTATGTTCTTTGCTGTCGTTATAGTCCAGATTGAAAGACTTGCGAGCTCATCCCTAGAGTGCTCAAGCTAGATGGAAATGTAAAGGTCTGTGAAAGTAATTTGTGCTAAGTTAAACTTGGAATCCACAACACACATGAAGTGGCCACTGTGAGGTTTTGAGCTCTTGTTGCTTTAAGGCCACAAGAGGAAATCACTTCAAATAAACAAGTATTGGCCTTTTGGATAGGCCACTTATTTGTCTCCTGTTTGTCCCTACTCAACCAACGCTTCCATTGCATTAGGATCAAAACAAATCTGAGAAGGTAACAGTTCTTGGTGTGTGTGCGTTTGTATGCATGCATGTCTCAGTGGTGTCACTAAGCTCCTGAGATGAGAGCTGCCCCAAAGTCTCCAAATCCCGCTTTACAGCACAGAGTATATGTGTGTGTGTGTGTGTGTGTATTCTCCACTCTTGTGAAAATGAGTCACTGCTATAAAAATCCACACTATGCCGCTCTGGCAGCATAATCAGAACATAATGTTTAGTTTCTTTCTATCTCCCTGGATTAGTTTATTTTCATCCGGGGAGAATTTTTGCACATTGTGGAAATCGCCTTGTATTTGGTTGCCTCAGCTTTATTTAAAGCAGTGTGTCACTATGGGATGTGATTTAAAACCCACCATCCTCCAGCGTGACTCATCAAAAGCCCACCTCAGTCATCATTAGCCACGCACAGAATCACTGAGTGTCAATATCATTGAGTAAATTTAGGCCCGAAGTTAAAAGAAGGACAAAGAAAGAATTGTAACCATGGCTGAAGGATGTTTTTTTTTAAATTCTATGACAGGGTCAATGTGGCTTTGACGGCACAGACTTTCCCAGGTTTCCTTTGTGTATGCCTGCTGCAGCCAGTTTTATGACATTTTTTTGAAACTTTTGAAAGGTGATGCGCAGAAAAACTAAACCAAAAGTGGCCTAAACTTGGACAGAGTCCACGTTTGATACACGATATCACATCCATCTTGATGAATCGTTCGGCCAGTCCCTCTGAAAGCTGTTCAATTGGTTTGTTTCGCCCAAGAACAGAAATGCTGTTGAAACGGTTTGCTCTGCCAAGTTTTGCCTCGAAAATTGACGGCCTATGACTCAGAATTTATGATTCATATCTCAGTGCGTGTCATACAACAGGAGGAATAGAAAGGAAGAGGTGGATATCAGGATTTTGATTATCAGCCAGTGTGCCGACAAATTTTGTCAGAAAACCTGTGGCACAGTACGTCAGGGGTGGTGTCACTTAAAGTCACTGCCCTGCCATATTCCCTGTGCCTCTGTCTCCATTTTTTTTCTCGTTTCTTTTTCCTTTCGCCATGTCATGCTTCAGCTGGCCCCCTGACCTTTCTCTCCCATCACAAAAACTCATGCAAACACCCATCCCTGCTTCGAGCCCACCTACGCAAACACACAAATTCATGGTCTCAGAAATACACATCTGACATTGCACTGACAGTACGTGGTATGGCTCTTAACCACTAAGCCACCAGATACCTCAGTTGACCTCTTTTTATTCATTTAATGTGGCCTTGCTGCTCTTGGCCAACTCGCATCAAATGTGTTAAAAATAACACTATTAATAGAACAATATAGCAATAATAACTCAAACAAACCCTACAGCAATAATTGTTTAGCAACTGCAAGTAATTTTGCAATTTTTTTTCCTTCATTTAGCGCTAGTATATTCGTGCTTCTCCTCCAAATTAAGTTGCTTTGTCCTTATATTCTGATATTTACCCGTACTTCTCTTTTTCTGTGCATTTTAACATTTTTAAAATCAGCATTGTTTTCTGACTGACTGGAAGCAATTCATTGAATATGTTAAGGGGCATACAGCCAAATCGATTATAAATGAAATATCCTTTTTCGACGGACAACAGGTCCATCTATCTTTATTCTTCTCCTGTTGGTTGGTCATAAATGCCAAGCAGGGTGGGGTGAGCGAGGAGGAGAAGTACAGCCACAACTTTCCCAGAGGCTCAAGCGTCAGTTTGTGTTATAAATCATTCAGGGAAACTCAGAAGGGGCACAACACATTTTTATCCTCTTCTCTCACCCCCCCCCCCCTTTCTGTCTCACTGTTTTATTATTGAATGTGGCATTTTTTTGAGCACCCAATCTGCCATTCAATGTAATAAAAAAGAAAGAAGAGAACGCTTTGCAGGAGAAGCAGAAAGGAGTCATTCCTGCTGGAATTTAGTGTTTTTTTTGCACCAAATAATGATCCTACTAGATTATTAAGGTTACTTGCAGACAATAGTTATTTTTTATTCCAAATAGCATTGTGTCTAGTTGAGGGTCAGGTCGTTGATGCTACACCACCTGCAACACAGCTCAGTAGCTGACAGCGCTTGGCTGTCAGAACAACTCTCTCAGACGTGATGAAAACTGTGTGTGTGTGTGTGTGAGAGAGAGAGAAGGCAAAATACTGTGTTTGTGCTCGCTTGTGGGTAAGTGTGTGAATACTTGTGTTTGTCCAGGGTGTGTGTAGTGTCCTTGAACTCATGTATCTGAAAGGAGAAGAAAGAGGATGTGCTCAGCTGTAATAGCAAAGACCTCCCTTGTATAAAATGCCAAGACATTTAGCTGGAAATGCGGTGCATATTGGAATAGACATCAGGCTCCTTGTGTTGCTGAATGCAGACAAGCAGGTGTATAAAGTTAGGACATCAGCAGAGACAGTGTTTTTTATTACTGCCTCATTCAGAAAGCTGATCTAATTTATCCTATTGAGAGCACATATAGTGTGAATGTTCTGTTTCTGTTGTTCAGGGTATCTTGCCCTCTTTCCTAAAGCTGATGAAATACGGGATCATTGCTAAGGGTCCTGGAGCTGTTAGGAGGATAATCTGACAATCATCAAAGGCTGTTGAGTCATTCCACCATCTGCTATTATGAAGAAATTGAAGGCTTTCACCTCTGTTTGAACGTCACCTTTTTTGCCATTTGTGTGCAGAAGCTACACTCAGCTGTAAACAGCTCAAGCCACAAGAGAAACTACGATGTTTAAATAAAGGACTTTATTACGGAGCTGCAACTATTATAATATATATATATATATTATATACATTTTCTTAAATGACTGGATTAAATGTCAAAAAGTGAATCAATAAAAATCCACTTTTGTTTCACCTTAAGCCACATAAAAATGTATTTATTTAATCCGATTTTTTGTTTCTTGTCCTTACCTTAGGTACAGCATTATTCCAGTCATGAGGGAAAGCTGCAAAAAGGCAACTTTGGACATAAACTAAGGAAAGAGAAAGGAAGAAAGCTAAGGAGACAGAGGCTACCCATCCCCTTTACACATTTTCTACAGGTATGCTTTTTATATTTGACTGATTAATACTTTTTGGTCTGTTGTTTTGTTGGAACCTGTTGCGTCATCTGTGGTCATGATATATATATATATATATATATATATATATATATATATATATATATATATATATATATATATATATATATATATATATATATATATATATATATATATATTATGAGTAATGGCAGTTTAAAAAATATTTTTCTTTAATTTTTAATAAGAATGTTATTGTTATGGCATTGGCAAAATTTCAGTGAGTGCCTGAGGTTTGTCTGTGGTTTGGAGTCTTCTATGAATTGGGCAATAATGTAAATCTCTCAACTTGTCGTCATTGCAAAGGAGCCAACAGCAATCATTGGATTGAGTGGAAAGTCAAAAATGTAAGTGTGTGTGTGTACATGCAGTGCTGTGGGCAATGCTCGCTGCTGAGTCACACTGTGATTGGGTAAAACAGCTTGTGGCGATTGGGTGCGGTAGAGGGGAATGATTTGGGTTACAGAAAAGTCTCCCCAGGCAGGACAAGGACTGATTTCAAATGTCTGGACTTCCCCCTCACTTGCACACTTGTGAACTTGAGGGGAGAGGATCTGTGACTGGCCAAAGATGTCCAGACTCACTTTTACACATAAAAATAAACTCTTGAAATTATTCAGCCATTGCTTGGTGGAGCTGAATGCGAGAACGCAAATGTCACATAATATCACAATGAGTACAGCAGGGCTTAGTCTGCAAGCTTCACAACATGGAGGCTTTTACTCTCCATAATACCATTTGCAACACATCGGTCAGTATATTTTATAAAGCAACTGGGCTGTTGAGTTTGTGTCAGTGTATATGCATGTATACCCTTATACTGACGGCCATGTGTATTGATTCAGAGCGTGTACTTCACAGAGTAAAAGCCATGCTCAGAATTTCTCTTGAATTGGTCCTCCAAACTGGCTAGTCATCACCACACAACTCCACATCATGCAAATTAATATGCTCCTATATTATTCATTCAGTAACAGGGTTGACCCATTTAATGTAATGCGGGGGGCTCATGCACCCATACGTATGCACTGTTCTCAGGGGACCTTGTGCTCTGACGAGATGTGAAGATTTATGCACACAGGTTTTTTTTGTTTTTTTTTAACAGTATTACTGAAATGCAGCGATGTTCGTTTCTTTCAGTCTGTGTCATCTAGCGTTTCTTGCTCACTCATACATACATGTGTTCCTTTTACGCAGAACCACACAGCTCCAAAGCTCTAAGCCTGCTCTCTATAAATGTCAAGATAGGAGCTGAGGGAAGGGGATTATTAAGTAATATTTATTCTTTCTCTCTCTCTCTCTCTCTCTCTCTCTCTCTCTCTCTCTCTCTCTTACTCACACGCACTTACACACACACCACCTTCACATTATGTGTCAACGAACAATTTTGTGGATTTAGCACTTCTTTTTTTTTCCGTTTCCGATTAGAGCTGGTGATTTGAATCCCACTAAGAATTCCCACAGTCTGTCTAATTCCTGTTCCTGTCTAGAGCTGGGAGGGGGCCAGTAAGCTGCTAAACCTTCTGACTACACACACCAACATATGAACACACATAAACACACATGCACATATGGACACTTGTGTACTTGCACTGATGTATATTTGTACTTTTTTCTGTATCTATATAGGTAGAATACGGGCCAAGAAAATGACAAAACCTAAAATGCAAGACAAGTTTTAAGCTTTTTTTTGTTTCATATCTTTAGAATATTTTCAGTTTATCTCTCAACTGTGTTAAGACTTGTTTTTGAGTTTAACTGCAAAACATAGGCGATATTAAAGAAAGTCCTCTGGGCATGCCCTTGCACAAAGAATTAACACAAACTTTGCAGTATTTACTAGTATCTTCAATGTTTTTTTAAAAGTTTTGCATCAAAATATTAAAAATATTCACACATCAGGCACATTCAGTGCTAGACTAGACTATATGGTACAAGAATTGTCTTTGATTGGAATATGTCTGTTGTAGCACATGATATAGAGTCATATTCGCCAGCTTGATGGTTCTGTAACAACATGTTGGCACATAAATTAATCATGGCAACACCAACAGGGAGCCTGGGGGTTGCTATGACTGTGTGTGTGTGTGTCTGCTTGCGTTTCAGTTGGGACCATGTTAAACTTTGGCCCACATTTAAAATGTATATGTGTCTGTGTACATGCAACACATCTATTGCTTTGCTATGGTTATGGGACAACATACACATATTTTGATTCTTGAACAAAACATCATGTCAGACTGCATAGATATGAGCTAAAAGACATTTAATGTAAGATTCTTTTTGAATTTGTGTGTGTGTGTGTGTGTGTCTACAGACCAGGTCAGATTAGCATAAATCATATAATCCTTTGAACACATAAATTGTTTCATGATGTACAGTTTATTGTACATGGCAAATCCATAATTACCCACCCTCATGGTAACTCACCACTAAAACATCTCATTTACTCAGTGCTGTGTCCACTGTGGACACTAATTCACACCTACACAGACTGTATGTACAGTGGTGTATGGCAGTGCACATGTTGTAAAGAATTCACACACCAAGCATTTAATCTGTCTAAGCCATTTGCCTAATCAGCTCTCTCTGAACAATACCTTTCATAGATCCACTGTAGCCTCACATGCAGACACAAACGCGCACAGGCATGCGCACACACACATACACTGACAGTAAACTGGGCTTTGCTGGGCTAGTAACAGCTTTACCAAGCCCCCTGTGTTACAACCTGTTGTTGCCACGTTGCATCACATCACACATCTTAGAAAAGAAGACGAGGAGGAGGAAGAAGAGTGGAAAAGAGTATGAGAGGGAGGTGTGCAGTCTCCTGAGTGATCACATCCATTCATATCTGTCTTTTACCCATCTACTGACTCTTTCCATCATTGTGGTTTAGATCCACTTTCAAAGCTCTGTCACATGGGGTGAAGCTCACTCACTTGCAGTAGGTCTGGCAAACCTTTCTTTTGTGTCTAATTGTGTTACTCTGCCTTTCCCCAATTTTAGTTTTTTTTCTGTTTTTCTTATAGCCTTTTTCATGGGAGCATCATAATGGGCGTCTGTGTATGTGTGTGTGTGGTGTGTCTTTGAAGGGGAAGGGGAGAAAGTTGAGATGGAGGTTGTGTCAAGCTTTATTTCAAGCTTAAGCCGGAGAGATGAGAGAAAGACAGGGCTGATGCAACTAGGAGACACACAGACAAGACAAAACAGTCACACATGGACACACACGGGTTCATATTATAGGTCAATAGTAAAAACACTCACTGAAAACCTAATGAAATCCAACAAATGTCTTTTGAGGCCTTATTTTGTGAATAAGCACAAGATTTTGTTGTTGTTTTATTAATTTATGCTGGAATTCATTTAAAATGCACATTAATAAAACAGCACTGTGCTAATGGTTCATTTACAACCTTTAGTATTTCTAAAGTTAATTGATTAAATCACAGCAGATGTAATAAAAGACTAACCAAGTTCTGATTACCATGAGGAACATAAACAAAAAATATGCAGCCAAGTTGTATGCATTGCATTGCTGTAGTGTACATAGTTCACTTCATTCATCATCTGTTATGTGTGTATTGAGTGTGTATTGATCTAATTAAGACCTACAGATGTCTTAGGGTAGTAAGCTTGTGAGCCTATGCAATATACGATCTTTTCACATTATGTAAGCAGGTAAAGATGAAACTGTGTCTCTTGTGTATGTTTAAACTTTGTGTGTTTTTCCAAGCAGAATTATGTAAGCAGGTAGATGAAACTGTGTCTCTTGTGTATGTTTAAACTTTGTGTGTTTTTCCAAGCAGAATTCCTAGAGAGAAATTGAATCTAAATGCCATGAAATGGATTTTATTCAGGCTGACTTTCCTAAGGCTTAGATCATATAGGAGCTTTGTAAATAGCCTCAAGCAGTGCTTTAGGAAATGTTCCTGTATTCAGGAGATTACAAGAAGGAGCATGTGCCTCACTGTTGTGGTTTTCTTGACATGTACACACCATTCTCATCACCTCGTATTGGCATATTAATGTGAAAAGGTTGTTATACAGTGACAACATGAATGCTCAACAGGGCATAGCAAGTTTATTTATATAGCGCCACCATTCATTGGCATTTAGAAGACAAAAGAAGACAGATGTTGTATATTCAATCCAGTGTCACAGAAAACTATTTTATTCTAAGCCCAAAATTAAATTTGCTGTTAGTTTTAGCCAGCCTCAGGTATTCAGGAAGCTTGTTGTAGAAACCAAAAGCTGCTTTACATTGCTTGGTTTTAATCCTGGGAACACTGACTAAGCCTGCCCTCGATGACCCGAGGGGTCTGGATGCTTCATAACATACAGACAACATACAGAGATGTATTTAGGCCAGAGACCTTGTGGTTCATAGTAGTAGGATTTTAAAATGGAAAGTGCGAAAAATGCACAATAGGAAAAAACAAAAAGATTGATCTAAGATCTATTGATCTGTTGATTTTAGAGGACACACTTGCAGGTAGTGGCCAGTTTAATTACTAATAATAAATAATCACCGACCTTTTATCCAACTTAAATAACTAAGCATCTCTTGATTCTTTTACTCATGAGGATTGCAGAAATGCTTTAAGGTGCCTTGAGGCTTGTGCTGTTGTATAGAGAACAATGATGTTGAACCTCAAAGCCACAATTGAGCTCTTTGTGCACAGGCATTGTGCACTTCACATATTTTATAATTTCTTTGTTTGTAATTTTGCTCTAAAATAGCAAAAGAAAGGCTGTGATTAGGTGGAGCAGAATGACTATGCAAGTACTGCATGGAAATGGAAAGAAAAGAGTTGTTTCATTGAATCATTGTGACCTTAGATTCCCATTCTGCACCGTCACATATAACACCTCTTGCCTCCAGATGCATGAAGTCTCGTGCATCTGGTTCCTTGGAACAGAGGGTGCAGGACTTTGCCTTTAAGAATGATATTTTTGGAGTGGGTGTGATGGCTTAGATCCCTTTAAGAGCAGGGGATTAGGATGATGCTGATGCTTAGTGTCTTGGCCTGTGTGCTTGTGTGTCTTACTGCTTCTGCCTGTATGTCAGCTTCCTCTGTGTGGGGCAGGCCTTTGGAGCCAGATTTGCTTGCTGCATCTGGCCGATGTGCACACAGATTTCATGCTAGACAGAAAAAAAGAGAGAGAGAAGGAAAGAGAGACACTGGAATCAGAGAGATGTTGTGAGACTGCGTGAATATGTGTGTTGCATGTGCAGCGAAGCTAACTGGAGCAGGGTGTCCAGGATGCAGCCTTATGATACAGAACATTCAGCATTCATGTGTGTCTGCATGCACACGGGCAACTGTTACACTGTTGAATGTGTGGAAATGATGCATCAGTGACTCAACTTTAGCTGTCCAGCGTGTGTGTGTGTGTTGTGTATGAGTACGTTAGTGTAACTGTGACTTGGATGAGCAGCAGGACTAGACGGCTAGTCGTCATCAGATGAGTGTCTTTTTTGCCTGTCTTATGTCACCTATCAGCTGTCAATGAGACGCACAAATGCAAACATCCAAAGAAAGATACACACACACGCACACAAATGATATGTGGATATTCTTAGAAGGGACTGTGAAGTAACATTATATCAAACAATGTCTAGATGTTCCAAGGTATCAATGACCATCTAAGTTGTATGTGTGTAATTTAATGCTTTAGCATGCATGCAAGGAAACAAATGTCACAGTCTTATCCCGTGCAGCATGCTCAATAACATATGATCAGTTCACGGCCTGCTGTTGACCGTTTGTTCCCCTCCCAGGTCTAGCTGGCCAATGCCGGGCCCATCGTGGACATCTGGTGGCGGTAGTAGAAGCAGTCGCGTGTATGTGAGCGTGGTCCCCGGCGCTTAGCCCATGTCCAGCCCATAATGCCGTCGTCCACACGGAAAGGAGTGCCGAAGGACCCCGAGCTGGCCGACCTCTTCTTCAAAGATGATCCGGAAGATGTCTTCTGTGACCTGCATGAGATCGGGCATGGCAGCTTTGGGGCTGTCTACTTTGTAAGTGCAACAGGGTCTGAACCCACATGTATGGATCTAAACTAGATTTTTAACTACCGGTACTCTGCAAATGTCCTCTGTTGAACTCATTTCTGTTCCTCACTTAAAAAAACACACTTTTACACCATCATAACATGATGATTATTAAAGCATGAATTTAATTTATTATCAATACCCAACATATTTGTTTTTTGATTCAATGTTTTCTGCATGCTGTAAATGTAGTATACTACATGATGGCTCTTTGAATGCAATTAAGTAGAGACAGATTCCCTCTCAGCACTCTGTAGCCTTTCTTATTAATCTCATCATCACTAATTACTCATCAAGCCTTTGATTCTAAAGCTGCATGGCAGAGGGGGGGGCATGAAAGCATGCTGTATCTCTCTACTCGTTCCACCTCTCCTCTCCTCTTCTGTTCCTTCTTCTCCTCCAGATGTAGGGCTGTGGGCGATAAGCCTCCTCCCTGCCTCGCAAGACAGCTGTTCTATTTGTATTGAAAAACAGAGGAGCTGTCGATACAGGGGCAGGATTTTCTTGGCTGCCAGGGCTTTACTAACCCCTTCTATCCTATGTCATTTACACACACATACACACTGCCCCAATACATCACTAGTAGCCCTGGTGCCCATGTCCGTCTGGCTAACAGGCTCCAGTGTGTCTCTAAATCCTGCCCTGACGCCAGTGCTGTGCTCACTGACACACTTATGCTGTCTGCATTATAACTGGTACACCGCTAGCTGTTAGCCAGAGCAGCTTTCGTGGATGTAGTCCATAGTTTTTTTTTTTTTTTTGCCAGATAAATCCATCTATGTTTATTGATTTATCTGAAGCCTGCTAACAAATGGAAGCTACATACAAAATGCAAAGTTTAGTGCTAAAAACTTATTGGGATTCAGATCAATATTTGCATAAAACAAAGCTCCTTTTTCCCCTGTGCACAGTGGGATGGTTACAGGACACAGGAATATTAGCTGGAAAACAATTCTGTATTGAATAACTACAGATAAAATGCTAGATAGAAGGGAAAGGTATGTAGCTACCAGTGTGTGCATGCATATTCTCTAACTTATTACTGTATGTGCTTGCACAGTCAAATAAATTCTTGCATCTGAATAGGCATTTGTAGTTTATGCATGTAAGACTAATGAGGGCCTCCATTATGGAATAGAACAAGGGGAAATCCCCTGCTGAGTATGCAGACCTATCACCAAGGGCTTTTAACACAAACGACTGCAATGTACATTGAATTAGACGATCGCAATTACTGATACACCCCCACCCTTTTTTTCTAGTGAAAATTAGCCTGAATGCATTTCAATATTTTAGTATTACATGATTTTGGTTTGCTCTTCTCAATATCCATCTAGCTACAGAATACCCTACCAGAGAGTGAAACGGCTATTACGCATGAACTGACAGGCAATCATAGGGATCAAATTAATCTGAAAAAAGTCAAATGGGAATACTCTGTTGCCTGCTGTTACTGTAATTCCATTTGAATCTCAACATGAAATTCCCATTCATTTTTAAGTGGGATGAAGCAGAGATAAGGGCTTATGCTGAGCTGCAGCGTAGCTGTCCCTGAGGCCAAATGCCTCCAAGGTTAACACCACGGGTTTAACATGGGCATGTGGATGTGGATGGGCAACTCAAACACTTACAGTAGCTGGAGATAAACCATGTAGGCACTTACTGTACCTCTACTCTTCTCAAAATTACACATTGAGTGCCTGATCATCTGAACATTTGCGATTCAAATAAGACAGTCTGTTAATGCAGATTGACTTTGGGATGTTGTTGATGTTTTACATGTTTCAGATTTATCTGGTTCACATCTGGATATCCTTTAAGGCAACATAAGTTACTGATCAGTGAAAAGAGAAGTCCTTTTCACTTATAAAATTTTGTTTGCTGTTCTATTACACTGGTGTACTGTTATGCAATACTGTACACTGTATTTTTATTTATTATTGCTCTTTGTTAGTCATGGTGGCATCCATTTTAATAGAATTTGTCACCCCACTGCCCATGTTATCCTGTGAATTTACTTTTTACGCAGTATGTTTCTTCTTCTCCTCTTTTAAGGGTGAGTTGTACCAATGTGCCTGAGATTCTAATTTATTGATGTTGAGGTCTTTTTATAGAACTTTATGGCCATGGGAGCCAAAAAAAAACATGAAGCAGTCATGTGTTCCTGTTGTAGGAAGATAAATGTTTCTGTGTTTGTGAAATCTTAGCAAAAATGCAATACATTCTGATCTCTTTTATTTTTGCTTTCAGGCTCGCAACTCCTACTCCAACGAGGTGGTGGCCATTAAAAAGATGTCCTATAATGGCAAGCAGACTACTGAAGTAAGTGTACCACACACAGGAGCACATAGCCATGATACATCCCATGTGAATGCATCACCACACCTTTGAACTAATTCTCAACAAAGTTCAAGGTCAAGCAGATTGGTATCTCTCTGGTGTAGGAGTGAGGGTCCACAATATGTCATAATCTGCACATACTCACATGAACTGACTCATAAGTGATGTGAAAATAATCAAAAAATAAATGTTCACCACCGAATGCAAAGCTTAGAATCAGCATCTACCTCAAAGAGACTGTTGAAAATGTTTTGGCTCAAGTATACTTTAGAAGGCGGTCGATGTTATTATTCTAAAGCTGAACTCGAACCCACCTCTCTGATTTTGTAAAATTTTCATAAACCTTGAGTGATGCTTTGTGTGAGGACATTTACATGACATTGTCAGATTGTTCCTAACTCACTGAAGCAGTCAGCTTTCAATTTGTTTATTATTTATTATGCTGTAGTCAGACATAAAAACTTCGACTGTCTGTCACTTTACAATAGAGTGAGAGGTGTAAAAAACCAGAATACCTGTGTGAGTGGTTACCACAGAGACAACAGCTGTTCCACTATAATCAAAGTCAGAGCAAAGCCCACTGTAATAATGTAAGAATGTGATAGGACCTTTAGCGTGTAACCATCTGTGTGCCTGACTGTGTTTCGGCAGAAGTGGCAGGACATCATCAAGGAAGTCAAGTTTTTGGGACAGCTGCGACACCCAAACACGATCGAGTACAAAGGCTGCTACTTGAAAGACAACACTGCCTGGGTTAGTGGATCCTTCTCCACATCACCTTTTGTTCATTCTAGTCCCCTTCATTGTTACTTCCTCCCCTTCTCTTCCTCTGATTGTTTCCCTCTTTGTCTTAATTCCTTTCCATATCTTATATAAGTTTTGCACTGCCTCTGCCTAGCACTGTGTCCCTATAAATATATTGTAATCAGTTTACAGCAGAGGACAGCTTAACTTTTTTTAGAATATTTTACAAATGCACCATGTGACAAACAGTGGTACTGTTTCATTCAGCTGTGACTGTGTTCTATTTCAGCTGGTGATGGAGTACTGCCTGGGCTCCGCATCAGATTTACTAGAGGGTGAGTATGTTTATTAATATTTAATGTGTGCACACATTCGGACATTTTATGATCTGTTTTTATGGGGAGCATCAGTATGTTAATAAACATTTTTCCAAAAAAGTCGTTTCTAAACTATTTTTCTTGAGCTAATTTACCCTTTATATAGTGCGGTAGCTAACCATGAACCTGAGGCCTCCATGAGGACACGGGGAACTGCCTACTCCTCAGATGCATCATTTACATCTTACTTCCCAACGCTTCCTGAACCGTTCAACCCTCTAACCACTCCTGACCTGAAACTAATGTGTTATTTTAAGCACCTAAGTGTGTACTTAGACTGACGTAGAATACACACTCATGACAGTTGGGCTCACCCTGTTTTTGGGACTTTAGCCTTTTTATGAAATTTCTCGGTCACAGCTCTGCCTTGACCTTTTGCCTTGGCACATAGTCTCACTGTCGTTACGACATTCCACAGGGAGGCAGTCCAGGAGCCTGTGAGAGTTTACATTTTATCAACATGGTAGACGCCAAAGGAATGCCAGTTTATTGCTGCGTGGTGCCAGTAAATTGTTGCAAATTGTTCTGTGGTGTTCTGAACACCTGCATAGCTGGATAAGTTTTCTGTTTATTATTTTATCATTAGAGCACTCCCACTCAATTCATTTATCCTTATTTCTCCCAAAGTTCATAAGAAACCACTCCAAGAGGTGGAAATTGCTGCCATTACCCACGGTGCCTTGCAAGGACTGGCTTACCTACATTCCCATAATATGATACACAGGTGAGTCCCTTTATGTGTTCGATTCGCACAGGAACATACAGGGCATTTAGCAAAAACTGGATAAGATTTGGCAAGAGACCTGTGATGTGTCTTTATTGCATTTTGTGCTAATTAAACTATAAAAAAAATCAAAACAAAACTGTTTTACATGGCTCTTGTCTCACTGTTGTCTTCAGTTGTATACTTTATGGGGGAAGGATGTGATATTCAACGCTGCTGCCATATGAATCATTTGTTGCTGTTCTGGTGCCATTGCAGGTTTTATTACAGGGATTTTAAAATGGCATCACAATGAACAGAAAATCTGTTTGTCCCCAACTGGAAACAGACATTGATTTTGATGATGTCATTACCTTTAATTGATCGCTACATGTGTGTAATGGTTATTCTTCTTGTACCCCTCTCCCTATCCAGAGATGTGAAAGCTGGTAACATCCTGCTGACTGAGCTTGGTCAAGTCAAACTGGCCGACTTTGGCTCTGCCTCCATTGCCTCACCCGCCAACTCCTTTGTAGGAACCCCTTACTGGTCAGTACACACAAGCATTTGGCAGATTTTGCATAATCATACAAGTCATTTTCCCCTAAAACTCTCAATACTCTTGTGAGTCGTAAGAAAGGTAATAAGTAGAGTAGATTCATCCACATTTCAACTGTTCACCAGCAGTGACATCACTCCCTCTCGCACATCTCTTGAATTGTCTGTCTCAATGACAAAAAGGGAAGCATGAGCTTGACAAGGTAACAACATTAAATATTAAATGTCTGTAAAGGTCACACGCTGAATCTACAGTAATCTACTGTCTCACATCAGCTCCAAAGACTCACTCTCACACACTCATAGAAGCTTGGATGGCGACTGAAATTATCACACAAATAGCGAGAGGAACAGTCACACACTAAGTTTATGGTAACTCATACTGTACAGTAAATTCCAAAAACTAAAAAAACTTCTATCACGGCATACCAGAGTCTTTAAAAGCTTTGAGAAGCTTAGCAGATTATAACATTTTCATGGATTTTTCTCCATACTTAATGAAGTCTTTGTGTGTGTGTGTGTGCATGTGTGCACATTTTAATGTGCACGTCTTTCTGTCCTTAGGATGGCCCCAGAAGTGATCCTAGCCATGGATGAGGGTCAGTACGAGGGGAAAGTGGACATCTGGTCCCTCGGGATCACCTGTATTGAATTGGGTGAGCATACTACCAGCCACTGATCAACCAATACCTTCATTTAATGACATGGAATTAGTTCCATGCCTGCCTCTTGCAGTTTAAAAGCTGTTTGTTCATTGTGAAAACTAAGTTTGCCCCTTTTTTTTTTTATCATAGCGGAGCGTAAGCCACCCTTGTTTAACATGAATGCCATGAGTGCCTTATATCACATCGCCCAGAACGACTCTCCCACGCTGCAGTCCAATGAGTGGTGAGTTCAATACAGAATATATTTTTGTTATTTTTAACTTTGTTTTTTTTTTATTTAGTAAGTATTTGCACAACACTGTGCAATTTGCTAATATATTATTTTATAATGATTCAGGGATTTAAAAAAGAAATCCAGTCACACAAAGCCTCCAGTCAGCTGTGAATATTAAAGCCCAATCCAGCCTGCGTTCAGTCTGTGTAAGACATCCCTGTGCTAATCTGCATGACCTGTGATCCCTGCGACAGGCCTTGTGCAAGGTCACACTCTCAAGTCTCTTATGTAATTACCTGGGAAACCTCTACCAAAGAAATACTTAGTAACTACCCAGATCATTTCTGCTGGACTGCAACACTCCTTTAATATTGGTCAAGCTTATAACAAACCACTATGATTATTCTAATATTATTCTAGTGGTTACATTTTTTTTTTGCTCCCTACTGCCAACTAACATCATACACAGATGAGGTGTTCCAAATGTAATGTGGGAAAACAGACTGCCTTATGCATAACTTTATATAGTTTTCAGCCTCACAGCTCATGACTTGGATGCTAATAGATCATCTTCCAGACATCAAAAGCAATTAAATTAAGGGCAGCAGGTTTTAAACAGCCCTTTGCTGTCCTTTTTGCAACACCATGTTACCTCACATTGTTCGAAAAAGCAGCTTTATTCAGTCAAGATCAGCACTGCAATGAGACCCTAATATTTTTATATTTTTATGCACATTATTATCTAGCAGTTACCCTCCAGCGTTGGCTGTCATAAACTCAGAGGTAAACATGAAGGGAATTCGATATGTAAACTTGGGCGCAGTAGAAAAGAGGACAGTCAGCAGTATGTACAATATGCACAGACAGGTTGATAACCTGAAGTGGCATGTGACTACGAGGAATTTTACTGAGGCAACAAATATTCCACCACTCCTCTGAGCTGCTGTAACCTCAGAATGTGAAGTATGAGCGTGACTGGGGCAAACAGCACTCATCAAGTATTAGGTGTATGTTTGACTGTTTCCCTGTAATTTACTTGTGTCATGCTATCACTGCCGTGGAATGAAGGTGATGTGTCCAAGGTCGTGGGCATGCAGAGTCGTGCAGATTACAGCTTGTTTTCCAGACTCTGCTCTTCAGAAGTAGTTGAATGTTGCTGTTTTGCTGAGCAGCATGTACGCATCAGTGACCTTCTGTGTCTTCCACCAAAATTCTCAACCGAATAACTATATTCTTTTTTGAGCATCAGAAACATGAGGCCGGTGACTGTGGACAGAACACGCCTGTTGTAAAATTAGCATTGGTTTCTAGCATCGCACTGAGACGAGCGATTGTGTGGGACAGCACAAGGTTGTGGTATTTTTGGAGGAGGTCCAGCAGCCCAAGGCATTGGCAACATTCTGCCAGATGAGACTAGTGGAGACTTTTTACTTCATAGTGTTCAGCATACAAACATAGGACCACGCTCTGTACACGCTGGCAAGTGCACTTGTGGACCTTTGCTTACCACAAAAAAAGAGGAAAGGTGGAGGTTGAGACGGAAGAGGGTGGTTTGCCTATTGAACCTACCTTGACCCTGAATGTACATGCTGAGTTTAAAACCCTATACAGCATTCTTGGCTACTTGGCAACCCTAACACATGGGGTTGAATACAGTGTACTGTGTTTTTCGTTGCTGTATTTTTAGGTAAGGTTTACACAGCTCTTGCTGCCTATATTTGTATTCTGCCACTGATTTACATAATTCATACATGGTTTGTATTTTGGCCCTATTACACAGGAGTGTTCAGGTTTAAGTCAGTGATATGATAAACACAGCACAACAGAAGAGATTACACATCCTTACACATCAAGCAAGTTACAGTGGATGTTGCTAAAAGTCGGCTTATCTTTAGATTTAAATATGTTTGACTGTAAAGTGGAGTCATCGACCTCCATCATTCTTTTCTCTTCACCCAGGTCTGACACCTTCCGGAGCTTTGTTGACTACTGCCTACTGAAAATTCCTCAGGACAGACCCTCGTCAGGGGAGCTGCTACGAGTGAGTGGGATTCCTCTTTTACACTTTACCAGCTCTGACCTCACTTCCTGTCTCAGGCAGTCCCTGAAACACAAGGATGAGTCACTCCCACCCACCCACAGCTCCCTAATACGCAAGCATACAGTATACACAGCACAGGAATCGAGCACCCCGCTGAGAGTAGCTAATTCTCTTGTCTCTCCATCTTTTTCTTTGTCCCAGCTCTTCCTGTGTTGTGCCTTGTAGCCATGGTCATTAAGAGCTCCATAGAGCCCATGTGTGTTTACTGCTGCCACATTCCTTTGATCAGGATACAGTGGGGTTTAAAATAGAGTTGCTGTCCTTATGTACGTAATTCATTTATCGTTCTTTTTTTTTTTGCATGCCATGTTTTTGTTTTAAACTGGATGCATTCATGATTATTTAATTTTATTCTTATTAAACTAGGAAACAACTGGATATCATTATTTTGTCATTGCCATTCTGTCCTCTGACACACAGATATGTAACCTAAAAAACACAATGAACATTCATGATATAAATCCATGTATGTCCACTGTGTCCTCTTGAATTCAGAAGTTGATCTTTTTGTTTGTGTGAGCAGCAGGTAATCCTATTGACCCACTAAGAGTTTTATGTTCTTGGCGATCTCGCTCAATAGTGGGAGCACAAGCAGGACTTTTGACACCTGCATCACTTTCCAGAGGATGAGGATGAATGTTTTAGGTTAGTTAATGGTTAAATGTGGGGCTGTGGATGAGCCATTTGGATAGAATGGAGGTTTTGACTGGAATTCACTCTTCCAACACCCCTGACCCAAATCCTGGCTGAAAAAACCATTAAAGAGGGATAAGTACCAACAGACTTTGGATCAGTGTCGAAGGGCCTGTTTTATAGTGAGAAGCTTGAGGGGGTTGGGGTGTTAGTTTATGATTAATACCCCACTTTCGCTTCTCAGACACACACACACAAATTCACCCTTCCTTTGAGTGCACACACACAGGCACACGCCCCTCAAGCTCTTTAAAGGGAAAAATCAGGTCACTAATCTGTGGGCCTTGAGCTATCAGTGTTCTGGCTTCAGGTTAACTGTGCTCACTCCCTGTATACCTCCTTTAGAGTAAAATTAATTATATAAACAATAAAACAATAACCGCTCTGTGACCTCCTCCCATAAGTACCCTCCTCTTAAGCAGAAATACCCTCTTGAATGGTTAAAAATAGCTCTTAGTGTTGTTTGGCTTTGGGTGCATTTCTTTTGGTTAAATCCCATAAATTAACAAGCTAACCTCAGATATTTCCACTGCAGCAGCAGTTTCCCAGAGGATAATGGTGTGTTTGAATTGAATTACACACAACCTAAACATAGTTCAGTTTACCGTAGTTTAAAACAGAAAAGTTGTATCCCCTCGATGAAGAAGCCAAATCCTTTGTAAAGTAACCTTAACCGTAACTATTGGGTTTCAAGAAACTGAAGTAAAAGGAAAACAAGCGTGACACTGTAACATGTCACTAGCCTTCTTCTACTGTTTGCTAACCCCGTTTTCGGGTGCATTGCTTGTTTCTGGTCTGCAGGCTAAACAGAAATTTCCAGATTCTGGTTTCGACTACATTAATACAGAGATGGATGCAGTCAAATGTGAGATATGAACATTGTCATTGCCCCAAAATTGTTGAATTTTAATACCTTCCATACATTGAGGCTTATCACTAATGTTGTTCCCTAAAGAACAAATAGTACACCAAAATGATAACTAACTGTAAATCTCTTGAAGTGGATCAGTGCCTCTGATAAAAGAAGCTAGTGATGCCACAGTATACATCCCCAAGAGGGACTTTAGGCATGTGGAAATGCTGTCACTTCTTAACACTGACCTCATAATGAGAAGGAATCCTGGAGAGAACTTTTCACTGATGGAGCGAATGGGGGTAGCAAACCACCCACATTTTGGCATTCTGGTGTAGGTCCGTCAGGAAACGGGACAAATCTCTCTGATCTCTATTTTCAGAGTGTGATGTCATTCCCCTGTGTCCTTACTAACCCATTACACCAGCATCTGTCACATGGAGAAGGAAGGTGTACAGAGAGAGAGGGGGGCTAAAAATAGACCTGAAATACAGTTTTCATACTGTGTGTGTGTGTGTATGTATATGTATGTGTATTTTTAGTCAGGTACCCTTAGGTTGCATGCATTCAATATTTTATGAATGGAGTGACTAAGAGGAGGTGTGAATGTGTGTGTGTGGTGTAGTGGGAGGAAGCACTGGAGATTTTTTTTTCTGTCTTTTTGTTTTGTTTTGATTAAACGTCATGATGTCAGCACAGTAAAAGATAAAAATAGCCATTAACACACTTAACCATTCTCACCCACAGGCCCCACCCACCCACACACCTGACCTGCTGGTTGTGTAATCTAAAATAAATAATTACATAAATGCATAATGCCTTGAACTTCCTCCATTGAATTTCAGTCCCTTACAGACCTGCTTAGGCTGAACACCTACGAGAGTTTCACAAAGCACTTAAGTGGTAATATGTATTAAGATCTAACTTGGTAATCATGTTTTTATAAGGAAATTTTAGTAATTTTAATGCTCTAGGAATTTTGCCTTTCTAATATAGGACTTTATTTTTGTCCTATTTCAAATGGCATTTGTAAAGTGTCAGGCTTCCATTAACGTTTTTTTTAAAGGAGGGTTATTTTCAATGAAGAAAAATCTTTAAATTAATTATTAGATCATTTTTCAATGACTGTTAATGTTTCTTCATTTGATTTAATTGAAGGCAAGTACACTACAAACATTTATTGAAATGTAAAGGATTAACCGCATTTATAAAAATTGATTTTTATGCTCCAATCTTTCTCAGATCCCATATAATGAGCATGAACTAGACTGATGTAGAGCGCTGGGACTCTCGGGATAAGCAACCTACAAGCGCCCTCTAGTGACAGATATAGCTGTGGTTGTGTCTTAAACTGCACTGGATAAATGATGACAGTGCACTCCTAAAAAATCGGCTGTCTTTATTTGAACATTATTTACCAAACAAACATTATGTTAAATAAGGGCAAAAGGGCAAACCAATATATAAATATATATATATATTTGCCATATATATAAAAAATATAAAATTAAGGCATCATCATTACCAAAAATGTACCATTTGAAATCCATAAATTAGAGTTATGAAGACATAATACTATATAAGAAAGGATGTTACTTCTTACTTATCTAACTTTCTGTCTCCTTTCTCTTTGCCCAGCATGATTTTGTGCGTCGAGAACGCTCGCCGCGCATTCTCATTGACCTAATCCAGAGGACCAAGGATGCCGTGCGTGAGCTGGACAACTTGCAGTACCGCAAGATGAAAAAGATCCTTTACCAGGAGAAACACAATGGCCCCATGGGAGAGAGCCAGGAGGAGGAGGAGGTGGGTGTGGAGAGGGAGGGGAAGGCTTAAAGTCAAATGTGAGGTTGAATTGATTTGTAAGAGTAACAACCCATTTGTTCATAAGTATTTTGTGTAAATCCAGATTTAGGTTAGTTTGTGAATCATAGAAAGAAACTCTGGACTGAATTTAATAGGCACAAAAGGAAAGCCTGCCTTGATGTATTGACAGCTCAGACAATGGCTGATAAATCATGAAATCAGCTAGAAAAAAATGCTGAAGTGTCTCAGCACTAATACCATGCAACAATTACAAAAATAGAGCTGTCTAGCTCTTTGACATCATGACCAACAGGAGCCTTCCTGCCACAGCCTGACATTGAGCTAAAATGTCCCTTAGCTGACCTGGCCTGAGGTAAACTGAACAGGCATGGACAGCCTGTAGCAACAGTACTGTCATCCTACACCACGTGACGCAATTCAGAGCAGCCACCAGACCATACTGCAACAAGACACCCCCAAAAGGCTTTACTGAGAAAACCCTGTACCTTACTGTGTTTTCTGGTTCCATGTGGAAAAACTGATTAAACATCCTACTCTACAAGACTACCTCTTAAAGCCCTTTATCTGTCATGTACACACTCAAGTTGACTCCTAATCTTAGCCTAACCAGTGTCCATTATCATGAGCACTGACACAGGTGAATGATACAAACACACACACATCTTAACAATTAGAGGTTAATAGGCAATTTGCCATGACTTTGACACTAATGCAATCTAGAGGGCATCAGTGAATTTCACTGAAGCAAAGAGACAATTTGGAGATGCCTGTGTATAATTGGCTGAAGGACACCACAGTTGGTGTGTGTGTGTGTGTGTGTTATTATTTTAGTGACATGGGTTTAGCTCTTGAGTGTAAGCATGTGTTTATGTGTGTTGCAGGACAGCGAGGCAGCCAGCTGTAAGATGAACAGCCTGGGCAGCAACCACTCTATCCCCAGCACCTCAGTCAGCACGGGCAGCCAGAGCAGCAGCGTGAACAGCATGCAGGAGGTGCTGGATGACAGCTGCTCTGACATGACCATGATGCATCCCCAAGATTACAGCAGCACCCTGGACTCCTCTCCACACACCAAGAAGGTAAAGGTCAGAGGGTGAAGATGGGGTGGATGAGTCCCTCCATACCACCTTACATAATTTAATGAATACCAAAACAACTGCTTACTTCCAAATGTAATACCTGTACACTGCACAACTCTAAAGGAAACATGGCTTTATACAACCCCCCCCCCCCCCCTGAAACCATGGAAACCAGATTGCTTCAAGTTCATCACTGACACCATTCACACTTTGAGAACAGGCTGTGTACACAAGCAGAACACACACACACACACGCAATACATCTAACATCTGTCATCTAGCATGCACACAATCAGAACACACAGGTCACCACAGTGTCTGACATGTTCACAGAATATCTCATACAACTTTAAAAAAAAAAAATCACTGAAGAGAGCGCTGTCAGTTCTCTGTCATCCTCCTTTTCCATGTGCTCTTTGTGTTTTGACAGCACATGAATAAGGTTGTCACTCCACAACCAGACAGCCACTGTGTTGTTTCAAGTTTAGGGGCTGAGCCAAGAACAATTGAAAGTGACACATATTGTTTTCAGACGCTGGTGAAGTTCCCTCCTCACATGAATCGACCCTTTAGTCTCTAAACTCCTGAACGTGTTCGATCAGGTTTTAATAGGGGACGTTAACATTTCATTATGTTTTTGCAAGACTACAGTTGGTACATTTGTTTTAGCAAATGTATGATTGAGGAATTTTGTTACTTTACTTTCTGTGATTTTTTAGTTTTTGCTCAGTTCACATCACTGAAACTAAAAATGTTTTCAGGTGTCAGTTTAAGTATTAAAAGTCATAACTGAGTTGCATCATTTATTTCACACAGGACCATCAATACAATTGGGATGATGGGATCCACAGGGACCATCGACCGGAGCTGAGACCCATCTCCTCTGACAAGTGCAGCCAAGCCCAAAACTACAAAAACCAGGGCCGCTTTGCCACCATCAAATCAGCCTCTCTGGTAAGAATTATTTCCAAAAATCCTAAATCCTGTTTGTGCTGTAAGCTTTTCCGGATCATTAAATTGTGGAACATTAACCTTGGGAGTTTCAAACCAAAGCATGGAAAGACTTCCTTTTGCAGAAGCCAAAATTTCTCTGTGTGTGTTATGTTTACACTGCAGCAGCATATGAAGGCACAGAAGGTGCATCTTTTATTTGTCTCTGTGAAAACTTGTCGAATGTGGTGGGCGACTCAGTCTGGGCATAATGATCTAAACGTCTCCATGCTGAAGAAACATGAGGCACATTCCCGTTCAGACCAGCTGATATGTTTAGAAGGTCTTTATTCTTTTTTCCATCAGCCCATCTTTTAGTCTTCGACTTATTTCTGGATCATGTTTGTTGTCGTCCCAGACCTTCAACTCATTCCCAGACACGGATTTCTCCACTGTCGTTCCTCTCATTCACCTCACCCCTGTTGTCTTCTGCTCTTGTACTACACTTCGCATTGCCACTCCCCTCCCTCCACCCATTCCTTTATTTTCTCCATTCCTGCATTGGATAATACATCATTCTCAGATGTGACTCAATATTCTGAGTTGAAGGGGGTGGAATGCTCTCTCTCTTTCTCTTTTCTTTCCATGTCTCTCTTCCTCTCTCTCTCTCTCTCTCTCTCCCTCCCTGTCTGTTGTCATGGAAACCATCTCTAGTAACTAGAAAGTAGTTGTGATGTTGTATGTGAGTGTGTATGTGTGTTTACCCAGCCATGACCCACTGGTTTCAATTGTGAGTCCCGTCTGCTGTCAGGTCTTAAACCAGACACATAAAGAGCAAGGAGACGCGCATGTGTGTGTGTATGTGTCCTTGACCAGAGCACGAACCACCGATAGTCCAGGGCTGCGTTTGTTTTATGTGCACCACCATTGTCCTTCATCTGTTTTCCCACATCGTTGACTTGCAGCAGCATAATGGGATCTGTATGTATGAGTTCAGCTGCATTTCCAGGGTGCACCATTAACGTTGGAAATAAAGACACACTACAAAGTAAAGCAGTCTCCTAGAAAAAAGAGGGCAAATCTGTTACATGAAAAACAAATCTGAACTGAACAATGAAGTTTGTTATGTAAATGTGGGATGAGCTTTTTTTTTATCTCATTTCCTTGTACCTCAGGGCATAAAGTCATCAACACCTCCTATATTATCAGAAACGTTTGCCACTATTTTTAACAAAGAGTGATTGTATTTTTATGTTTTATATAAAAATAAATCGCAGCAAGATATAGAGGCATACGCACATTTGTGTATGGTGACAACACGCCTGCCTCTTCTTCAGTTTTTACAAGTAGATGAGATGTTTCCTTGTGTTATCGGAGAATGAGGGTTACAGGAAGAACAAATACGAGCACAGAAGAGGGGTTATGTATCCTGTGTTCTTTTCTTTTTTCTCTCAAACACTTTTCTTATCATTTATCTATTTATTTTATTACAAAGCTCCTCCTATTTTATATTTAGAAGTCGATTAGACCCTAAAGTAAAAGACTTTAGATGTAGGCAGCCGAGGTGGCAATACTCTGAGGCAGCATTGTGTAAACCACAGTATCTCTGTGGTGTGATAGAGCCAGTCTTGCCCGCCAGCGCTGAAAGAGATGACATCATCCTTTTCTGCTGAGCTTAGGCGTCCTCAGATTGGCCCCGACTCACTGTGGCTGGAATCAGCAGGTACACAAAGAAAAAGAGAGAGAATAGGGGGTCCAGATGGTTAAGTAGTGGGGGGGTGCATCACTAGAGTAAGGAGAGAGAGGAAGAGACAAAACATGAAACAAAAGTTCCTCAATGGCAAATTTGTCGCATGAGATATACTATTTTTTTCCTATGATGGTGATAGAGGGATGAGTAAGAAAAAGGGCACTGATACAGGAGAAGGTAAAGACATAGCAGAGGACACAGATGGCAGTTATCTGGGCGATAAGAAGGACAGATAGAGAAAAGGATGGATAAATAGGCAGAGGTGAGACAAAGAGCAGAGCTGATTGAAATCTGCACTGACAAAAATAGGACAGCAGGGAGGAAACAAGACCCCTGTCGTACTCTTTGGTGGCATGAAGTGTAGCGTGTGATGTAATGAAAACACTAAAGAAAAACTGAAGAGCTGGACAGATAAAGAGAGGATGTAAAACTATCTGGAGAGATGTATGGAAAAGGGAAAAGGATGAGGAGGGATGCAAAGTGAGATGGAGAACAAATGTGAGACATACTTTAAGTAGGCACTGAGATGCAGAGCAGGGGGTTATTATAGGTTACATGAAGTCACAGACACATAAGGAAGTGAGAGACAACAGCGTTGTAAAATGTTTCACCTCATCTGCCGCTCTGCTCATCTCTCGCTGCTAAGTAGCTGGTTGTAAACCGACAGTTTGCAGAGCCAACGGCAGATTAAAGCCAAGCACACAACACATCAAAACGTGCATCGTACTTATAACTTTGCTCTTTTTGGCAATACGTAAAGCAAAGGATTCGCTCAAAACTTGAGTCTGTAGTCAACCAGGTGCACCTATTTTGCATGTGTGGTCCAGAGAGAAACATGAGACCACAGAGCTCCCCACACTGGTGCACGTACAGGAAAACAAGACACTAAACAAGAGTCTGTAGAGGCCTTTAGCTTCCCCCTTTTCAGACAGATGACTTCACCATATGTTGCCATGCATCTGTGGTAACATTCACGTATTCTTCTTTTATCCCGTTCCTGAATAGGAGGAAACACTGTTTTTCTATTTACCATGAAATAATTTGTATATCTGGCTTAAAATATGCAGTTATGCAGAATAAAAATCTTCATTTTCCCAAACAATTACATAGCAGAAGCCCAAATATATCTGTCTCAAACTCACAGTCGTGAGCAGAGCTAGTGTTGCTGTTAATTTAATACAAACAAAAATGCATCTGAAGAGAAGACAGTTGCCCTACTTATGTTGTCTCAGATGAGTCACGTCAGTATCTGTTCAATAAATCACATCCTTTCAGTACACTGTTAAATTTCTTGAAGTCAGACCACCTCAAACTGTAATATAAGCAAATGAAGCTCAATTTAAACTGATCTCATTGGAGCATTCACCTTTACCCTGCATGCCACCCCCCCCCCCTCTCTGAATATGATCTCCTTTCCAGTCCCACAGCCTTGTGTGAAAGAGGTTGTCACATGACGTGACTTGGCCCTTTGTGGCAGCGTGCAGGGTGGCAGGGAAGCAAGTGACTAGGATTGGGAGGCTCTATTACAGTAGGGGTATTGATTCAGCGCAGATCAGGGAGAAAGGAGAGGTCAACCTTCAGCTACTTCTACCACCCTCTAGATGCTCTTATTATACTTCTCATTATTTCTGTTTTTTCCAGTTTAACTCTCTCCCAGTCACTCTCCATCTGCTTTGCAAACACCCTCCCTCCCCTCATCTCTCGGCCTCCTTCTCTCTAACCCCCCCCCCTCTCCAACTTCTCCCACTCTTTCTAAATGAGGTATTCATGTGACCCACCTGCTGTCCACTGCTTAGCGTTAGCCTGACTAAAGAGCGGCTCTGTGCTCTTGTTGGCCCGTGGAGTCGGCCTGCCTCATTCACAGTTCACACGTCTGCCACGGCCGCTGCATGCCCAGGGCGCGAACCAAAGAGAAGAAAGAGTGGGGGGGTTCATCATTCAGAAAGGGCGGGGGTCTCAGGGAGGCATCAGAGCGCAGGCAGGGTTCTGTTGGGCATAGGATGCTGCACAAGGTTCCTGGATGCTGGTGCACTTGGCTAAAGTCGCCATCATGTTTGGCCTGAGGAGTTCAGGTGGAAGTTATGAGAAGATGCGGAGCGAGTACTACCTAGATGTGGAGAACCCTTTCTGTCCTCAGGTTGGTGTGTCAGGTGGAAGTTTTAGCTAAAAAAACAGTGCTAAGACATGGCGGTGTGCCCCCCTTTTAGCTCTGTAGCGGCTTTGTTGTTGTTTTTATAACTTATTTCTTGATGTTTTTGGAGCTTAGAACATGTTGGAGATGCTTTGCATTTGGCTGGTTTATAAAGAGACGATGTGCGTGATGGTCAGATGAAAGAGCTTTTGTTGGGGAGTTTCTCAGTAATTTTTTCCTAATGTCTTATTTTTTTCCATCAACTGTTGAAGCTTTCCCCTTGTAAATCTGGTCGGTTGCCGTCTGATTGCAGCAGTAATACTTCACATAACTGAATGAGTCAGTCAGCTCTTCCTGGAAATAATTTAAAATTGATTTAATAATGGGTACGTTTGTAATCACTTTATACGTTATTACCCGTCTGTGTGTTGTGTATGCTTCAAACGGTTCATAATCCCCACACTGCAGCGCTCACATCTCCTAACTCCTTCTCCGCAGGTGACCAAACAGATCCATGAACATGAGCAGGAGAGTGAGCTGCGAGAGCAGATGTCTGGGTACAAGCGCATGCGGCGGCAGCACCAGAAGCAGCTGATCGCCCTGGAGAACAAGCTGAAGGCCGAGATGGACGAGCATCGGCTGAAGCTGCAGAAGGAGGTGGAGACGCAGGCCAACAACGCCTACATCGAGCTGGAGAAGCTGGCAAAACGCCACAGCGTGCAAACTGAGAAAGAGGTGGGATTACTGAGGGGTAAGGGTTATAGGGCACAAGTGGAGGCATAAGTACAGTAACTCCTTAGTTATTTCACAAATAATCACGTCGGCCTACATGTACCCTGCAGCAGCTGGCCGGGGTGAGGGGGGGGAGTCTGACTGCTTTGTAAAAACAAGAGAGGATATATTGACATACATTGACATTATTATGACTCCAAAGCTGCAGGAGGAAAGCTCGTTGAAAAGTTCATCGCTACTCAAAAGTATTACTGTTATGAACCATCACACTTACATCAGAACATTTTGTAAAAACTTTACACACTGCTGCCACCCAATGATACATATGATGAAACACAAGGCCAGAAGTGGGTCACAGAATGTCACGCTCTGAAAAACATGCTGCATATCTCTGTGATTAGCACGCAGCATGCTGGTGCAGTCAGGGAGATAATATATCGTTTATATAGACGGGCATGTATACCTTAGCAACAACATAAACGCACAGTATCACAAGGATGGGTCGGGTAGACCCAGAGGTTTTGAGGCGTTTGCTTAGGATTTTATGAGTCACATAGTATATTTAGAATGTTTTGTTTGTTTGTTATACTTGTATACAAAGTTTGATTTCTAACTAAAGTTAATCTAACCAGAAAAAACATTTTTTCTCCCATGTGTACAAATGTCCTAAAACTCTTACTGAGCAGCTTGAACGTTACAAACAATGAATAGCATATTTATTTGGATTGTCAGTACGCGACTGTTTGTTCACAGTTCTCGGTGGGTCATTTGTCCTTGGTCGAGGCCTAACAGCTTGTGTTTTGTTTCGCTCCCGTTTCATCCGTCCACCAGATGAAGACGGCGCTGACTGATGAGAAGAAGTTCCAGCAGCAGATCGTGGCCCAGCAGAAGAAAGAGCTGACCACTTTTCTAGATAATCAAAAAAGGCAGTACAAACTCTGCAAGGAGAAGATTAAGGAGGTGCGCCGGGTTTGTTGGTTTTCTTTTTCCATCCTCAGGCGAGCGCCTTTTGTACGCCTCTCTCCTGTGTGACACACTGTCCTGTATGCTGTTTACTGTTGAATCACCTCTCCTACACACACACACATGCACATTCAGTACCTCCAAAGTGCTTCTTTGGAAGTTGTGTTAAGTCACACAGCCTACTGACTATGTACCTACACATGTATACACACACTAACAACAACAAAACAGTCATGAGTCCATACGCACAGTGGAGCATTTGTGTGCCTCCACAACCTTGAAATGGAGTCCAAAGAATACTCTTGTGGGCTGGGAGTGTGATACACTGTGTTTTCAGTTACTAGATAAGTGACCAAAATTAGGTCAGCACAGTTAAAAGAAAGCATCGCTGGCAGGGAGAGATATTTCCCACCAACTGAGGGCTATAACGGAATTAGACACCACAGAGAGTGGGGATCAGGCTCATGTGTTAAGTGCATTAGTGCAAATTGTAGATTACCTCAAAGCCTGTGAAAAGAAAGAGAACTGAGAAGGCACAGATTTGGCTGATTTTTCAGCCTTTCTCTGGCTATAAAAGTCATTTTCAGTTCAAAAATAAAAAGGAAAGGTCGACTGGAGTTTTGCAAAAGCTTCCACCCATTAAAAAGAAATCTATAGCTTTTACTCCATATTTCAAAACATTTATAATACACCCTGTTCTTTTTACACACACACCCCAATACAAAACCCCTGTATCTATCTCTCTGTCCTGTTCCTGCAACCACAGTTTTCTTATTTTATTCCTCTCCACACATTACAGGAGATGAATGAAGACCACAGCACACCTAAGAAGGAGAAGCAGGAGCGTCTTTCCAAGCACAAGGAAAACATGCAACATTCCCAGGCCGAGGAGGAGGCCCACCTCCTGGCCCAGCAGAGGGTCTTCTACGACAGGAACTGCCGCGCCTTCAAGCGCAAAGTCATGATTAAGAGGCACGACCTGGAGCAGGAACAGATCAGAGAGGTGTGGGAGATATAAGCATTGTGATTTTGAATGTAAAGGAAAGGCCCTGTTTTTACCTGTTGTTGGTTTTTTTTTCATTAAGGCCCAACATGAGTCTGTAATAATTACACCCATTGTTCTTTAGATCTGTGAGATGTTTCTTATGAACTATAAGAAGATTATTACAGAGCAAAACAAGCCGTAATCTGAAAAGCTGTAAATCTGGTATTAGTTTGTCCACATTCTTTCTGTGGGAAAACACACCACTTAGGAAATGTCTAAAGATTGAATTTGTCATGTTTATTGATTTTTTTTTATATAAACATGACATTGATAACTGCACTCAAAACAAAACAAACAAGCAGGAAAATTGATTTGTACAAGTGACCGATGTGAATGTCACCCAGGAGCTGAACAAAAAGAAGACCCAGAAAGAGATGGAGCACGCCATGTTGATCCGCCACGATGAGTCCACGCAGGAGCTGGAGCAGAGGCAACTGAAGACCCTACAGAAGCTGCGCATGGACCTAATCCGCCTGCAGCACCAGACCGAGCTAGAGAACCAGATCGAGTACAACAACAGACGAGAGCGCGAACTCCACCGCAAGCATGTGCTTGAGCTCCGGCAGCAGCCCAAGAATCTGAAAGTGAGTTGGCATAACGCGTTGTGAGAGTACAGGTGCTTGAAATGCAGCAAGCCCTTTTGTTTCTGTCATTTAAAAAAAAATGGGGCTGCCTTTGAAAAGACATCTGGGATCCACCTCTGAGATGGCGCAAGAAATGAGCAACGTCTCGTGATGCAACACGAATGTAACAAATTAATTTGAAAAAATGGCGTAAGAATACAAAATATGTCACATCTGAATGTTCCTTCTTTTTTTTTGAGATTGGAACTGATTATTGCCCGTGCCCGGGTTAGACCTTCAATCTGCCATAATGTTAAGAACAATAGATTTAATAACTGCCTCTTCTCAGTGTTGCTGTTTTTCTGTCTATTTCGCTGACAGGCTTTGGAGCTTCAGATCAAGAAGCAGTTCCAGGACACATGCAAGGTGCAGACCAAGCAGTACAAGGCCCTTCGCCACCACCAGATGGAAGTTACGCCCAAGGCTGAGCACAAGACGGTGCTCAAGGCCTTGAAGGATGAGCAGACACGCAAGCTGGCCATCCTGGCTGAGCAATATGAGCAGAGCATCAACGAGATGATGGCCTCACAGGCGGTAAATAAAGAGACATTTTTATCTAGGCAATAATTATTCAGATTAAGAGGCCTTTCCCATCACTTGTTGCTCATGCTTTCACATTTTTCCCTCGTCTCATCCTGTTTTACTGTCTCCCTTCATGTCAACCTTTACTCCTCCCCTTCCTTTCAACTGTCTTTGCGTGTCCTGTCTGTCCCTGTTGCCCTTCCTTCCATTCCCATCCCCTCCTCCTCCTCCTTTCTCTCCTTCTATGTTTCTTGTCTGTGTACCCCCCCTTCAACATCTCCCTGTCTCTTTTGTACCTCCCTCTCCCCCTGTTGCGGTCCATGGTCGGTCGTGTCAGCTGCGTCTGGACGAGGCCCAGGAAGCCGAGTGCCAGGCCCTGAGGCAGCAGCTGCAGCAGGAGATGGAGCTGCTCAATGCCTACCAGAGCAAGATCAAGATGCAGACCGAGGCGCAGCACGAGCGCGAGCAGCAGAAGCTGGAGCAGAAGGTGTCGCTGCGCCGGGCTCACCTGGAACAAAAGGTGTAGTGAAAGAAGCATTTTACTTTTTTTTTTAAAAGCAGCCGTACAAGCGGCTGATTTACTCCCCTGTAGAACATTTTATTTCCTCATTTGTCTGTATTTTCAGGGAGGATTAAGGTGTAAAAACAAACTAAAAATTCCCTCAATAATTTACAATATGTTAAATTCACCTAGTTAAATTTGCTTTTACTTCAAAGACAGCTGTTTTTTTTCAGCATGCTTTCAGAACATAAGAAAGAGTACAAAGGAAAAAATGCATTTCTGACAGTTAGCAGCTGCTACGGAGAGGAAAATATATATATATAAACTATTTGTTAAATGTATTATTCAAAGGTTACCTGGTGTACCCGTTGTTGAGCCAACTTGAGAGGCAACCTAACCTTTTTTTGTTTCGCAACACTAAACTCCTTTGGGAAAGACTATTTGATGTGTACATGTCTTTGCAGCAGGCAGTTTCCCCCAAAACTTTGTGATCTTGAATATGTAGAAAAATCTTTTGGACCCACTTCAGCTGTACCATAACTTACTCAAATATTTAAAAGATAATTTAATGTCTACTACACAAATAAAACTTTTTTGCCATCACATCAGCACAATTTAAATCTAATCTAAAAAAAATTATTGATGAACATTTCAGGGCCTGATTACATAAAAACTCCTGAAACACAGGACTCCGGTGAAAGGGTGAAGTCTGAATAATGGCACCAGAAATCCTATAAACGCCAGGAGTCTTGTGTGTGTCATTGTCAGATAAACTTTACGGTTCAGAATAACATTTCAACATCCAACTCCTGCAGCGTATTATACAATGAGCTTCAACATCTGACGTATGTGCACAAACACAAACAAGCAGCGCTAACATGTTGAAATACAACTAGCCCGCTTAAGTGGGTTCACATTAGCATCCGTGTCGTCAGCAGGCAGCGCCGGCATGAAAGGCGACTCACGCACGCAGACAATCACAAGTTCACACAGACACACACACACAGATTTCCTTCACCACAGGTGGGGATGACAGTGGCATGCCTTCCTGCAGGGTGCAGACAACCATTTCTCTCCCACATGCTGCTAACGCTGCTGAAATCCGTAGACATCACTCTTGTTCTCTTATTACAAAATTTTCATCATCATTTTTTAATTTATTAATACAGCGTGGCCTGTTTCTCTGTTATTGAATAAGTCCAGTCTATAATGCTCACAGCTTCTCTAATGTAATGAAACACCTGCAGCAGCTGCTCGGCTTTGTTGTTATTCAACATAAGGGGGACAGTTTTATCAGTCTTTGGTTACAAGATATTCCTGATGGAGACGTGTCACTTTTAGTGTGACTATTTAGTCCACCAGGGACATGTGATCGGATCGGTACTCCTCCTCCTTCCAAAGTGACCGACGTCATCGCTACAGTCTAGTAGACAGCATTCCGACAACAAAGGAAACATTTGAAATGCCGCCCTGATCCAGTTCTGCCGGGTCCAGTGCAGCTTGCATCAAGCTATGGTGGTCTGTTGCCATCTTCTGGCCGCATCCAGATCTGCAAGCTGGTTACCAGAATGATGTCATAGTTTCTGAAGCACTATTGTCCTCCGGTTTGGTTCATGGTCAGAGTGAAGAGTTTTCTGTGCATGCTCAGTAGTCGACCAGATTGCCGTATTGCGCCATGCAGTGCTTTGTCTGCACCTGTGGATGTGTGTGGGTGTGTGTGTGTGTGTGTGTGTGTGTGGCTGAAAAATGCACGAGACGCAACGCCTGCCACTGCTGTAACTTATCACACTCTGCAAAACAATGCAGACTGAGGTGTGTGTCTGTCATTAATTGTATTCAGTGAGGATTTAACAGCTCTGCAGTAACACAGCATTTCTAAGGGCGACAGCATGACTCTGTTAGTGATGAAAGAAAGCTTCACACCGACATTTACAGAAGAAAGCATATGTTTTTTGTTGGGGTGTATTTAAAAGAAATATGGAGGCTATTGACACACATAGTTCCACAGTCTTGGGACACATGCTTTGTAGACATCGTCTTGGACGTCCAGAAACAAGTGTTGACATCACACTTCTTCCTGTGGAGGAGGTAGTGGTCTGTAGGGAACCACACAAACGTTATTGACTTCAAACTTTCTGCATATATACTGAGATCTGAACTCCACGAGCTGCATAACTCCTCTTCTTATCAATCACGTTGAGAGACAAGTGATGTGACATTAAACCCAGTAATACATTCTCAGGGATGGTGATGGAAATAAATGATAATGTTGCTGCAGTCCTCTGGGTTTAGAGTGTGACTGCAGTGTAATTGATCTTTTACCTGCTTCATCATCTGCTCTGCTTTTCTTAAATGGGAAAATAATGCCTATTGTGTCAGCTGCACATCCAACTTCACTGTCATGTCTTTACTGGAACATGCATAATGGAGCAATCTCTAAACACTGAAATCAGCCTGTAATGAGAGCTGATCTACAACTGTTCATCTGTGTCTCTTGCAGATTGAAGAGGAGCTGGTTTCCCTTCAGAAGGAGCGAACCGACCGGATCAAACACCTGCTGGAGCGCCAGGAGCGGGAGATCGACACGTTCGACATGGAAAGCTTGCGGTTGGGCTTCGGCAACCTGGGGACCTTGGACTTTCCCAAGGATGACTACAGATGAGGGGGACCGCCGTCGATAACGCCGTCGCCGCCGTCTCTCTTGTAGTCCCCACCCCACCGCAGGCATCCGTCTGCCTCAGAACACCCCTCCTCTCCTTTGGCCTGACCTGATCTGACAGTCGTGCAGGCGTACACTGCCGCCGACGCCCAAAAACACACAGACGCATTAAAATAATCCAGTATCAGGTCTGGTGTGTTTACCCGGGCTGGTCAGACAGGTTCCATGGCAGGTTTGAGTGCCCCCCCCCCCCATCCCCCCCTCCCCCTCCTGTCCCCATCTAAAAAAAACAACTTAACCCCCCCCCCCCCCCCCCCCCCCCCCCCCTCCTCGCCTCTCGTGGTGTCACACAAGATGACAAAAAAATATGCTGGATAACTCCCTGTAGTTGTCATGTTTTTGTAAGAATAATGATAACATAGTCACAGTGTTTCTTGTTTCTCGTGCAATGACGACACCTTCGGTGTGACTAAAAGTGGAAGCCGAGAGAAGGAGGGGAGAGAAAAATGAGGGCACTTTGATGAGCGCAAATCGCTCCACACTTTACCAGAGATGATTTAGTTTCTTTGTTAGCTTCAATGCAAAACAAAAAAAAAGAAGAAAAAAAAACAATTCTCAAAGCGATAAATCAAACGACTGATCCTCCTGCAGCTGTTCATCTTGGTATTTATTCATCTGGACATTTTTAGGACAAAATTTGATAACTTTGTGACACAAATATCACAACGTACCTACAAGTACGCTTATATAATATAATTGTAAAGGTGATTCCTTCAGGTGAATTACTGAAGGGTGGGTGATTCATGGTACTCGACATGTGTGTATCGTACTGATTTCTCTGCACTGTGCAGCCAATGTGAAAAATAATACATGTGAGATGTGAACTCCCAGCTAGCACAAAAGGGCTTCATTGGGGGGGGAGGGCAAAGGGGGACTTGTACTTTGTGTATAGAAGGATTTATGGAGAGCTTTTACTTATTTTCGTATTGTATTTTAACTGTCACTGAAATCAAAAGAAGAATTTTTAAAAGGCGCTTTTTTTTCTTACCCCCCCCTCCCTTCCTCCTCAGATAGTATTTGAGGTTAAGTCATCTATCAATGGGACTTTCATTTGATTTTTTTTTTTTTTTGTTCTTTCCCTTTTGCTTTACACAGCTCTCGAGCTGTGTGTTTTCTTATAAACCAGACCAGTATGATGCTTTATTATTGCATGCACTTTAATTTTTTTTTCCAGGTTAAAAGAAAGCATGAATCTGTCAGAGCTTTTAATTATATTTGTAAATAAAGTGCTCATCACACAAACAAATATTGTGTTATAATCACTGATTTTTTAAATATTGTTTGTAGTCACACTCCAGCCTGCTCTACTGTGTGTGACACATTCTCAATTTAATATTGCAGAAGTGGTGAAACCAAAGTGTGGCCACGCTACAAAAATGAAAGTTGTAAGTAAGAACAAAGGTCAGTGCGGGTCTGTTGGATATAAAAAAAAAGAGTAAAGTTCATCGTAGCTGCTCTACTTTCTGTAAATGAGTTGTTAAATATATCTCATCCTTCTGGCTCAATCATGAGAGCTGTATGATGAAAAGGGACATGACCATGTTCAAAGGATTTATTGCAGATCAATTTACAGGTGATGTTATTTTGGGAAGGCAACAGTGGGAAAACAAAATACTTTTCGGTGGCACACCTCATAGTGCTTTATACTGTTGGGGTTTCTTTGTTAGTGCAGGAAATCCCTATAGTAATCAATGGGAATTCATAGTGCTGAATGCTCTACACTCAAAGTCTCTTTTTTTACTTTCCAGCCAGCTGCTCATAGAGTTTGGGGACGTAGTCGTCCCACTCAGCCTGGTAGCAGGTTCCTGCCTCCGGGGCTCCCAGTTTGTATTTCTGCCTAAAGCTCTGGATCTTGAACTTGCCACGGCCATCTCCGGACCGGTTGGTGAGTACGGACTCGGAGCAGGAGATGCTGCCGGGCTGCTCATACACCAGCCACACGTACCTGTGGAGACCTGAGAAAAGGGGAGGAAGGTGAGGGTAGTTTGCAAAAAAACATCTCATCCCCCTTATGGTGCATCTCTTGTGTCTTACCTGTTCCTTTGGGGGGACCAGATCCCACGTAGTCTGACATGACGCAACCAGAGGACACATCATTGCCTTTCATATTGACCACCAGAAAGTGGTGCCACTCCCTTCAGAGACAGAAGACGCAAATGTTTTCATTGGAATTCTAAATTTAATCTGGGGAAAATTAAAGAGATTCTTCCACTGATTTCAGGCACAAAAGCTCCTTGTACCTGAATTTGGGGTCCTTCCTGCTGGGGGCGTCGGGGTCAGTCAGAGCCAAGGTGTACAGTTTACTGGAGTCACATCCATCCCACTCAATGCAGGTGGGTCGATTCTGCACCTGCGAATCAATGTTAAAACAAAATCAAAATTTAGTGCGTCAACTTTGAATGGCTGTGTGCCCTGCAGCTCCAGCTGGCCGCTGGAGCTGCAGGGCACACAGCCATTCAAAGTTGACGCACTAAATTTTGGAGGCGCTGTTCTCCATCTAATACAGCTGCAGACATGCTGGAGGAGGTATTATGTAACCCAATTCATTGTTGGCAAACATTTCTAACACGCTGCTGCAACATATTCAATTAAAATAACACGCTTATGTGGAGAAATAGTTTCTAACGGGGCGCGTAAAGTGTAGCTTTTTAAGCTAACACCCACAGACGACGCTGCAGTTAGCTGAGTTGTTAGCTTAGCTGACCAACCTGTGTGGGAGTGAGCACTTTGCCGAGCTCGTCGATTTCCACGGAGCCGTATTTAATAGTCAGAGGCTGTGTGGGCTTCTCCTCGACCTCTTGCAGGGCGAGAGCCCCGGTCCACTGACTCAGATCCACGGGCATTTTACGCTACAGTCTATCTGCATGCGCTGCTGTCTGAACCGTTGCTTGCAGACACACTACCAAAAGTGATGCGTTCAGGCACCACCGGAAAATATGGGAACTAGTTAAGGTCCTACAACTTTAACGGAGAAGGTGAATCATCTTAGTTCAAAATATGTACATTTTAATACGATTTAGACAAACTAAAGTAGCGATATGTGTTTAAAGTTTTTGTAACCTGTCAATTTTTCACGTCTGGTGGTTTTTATATAAATATGTGAGCTTTCGTTAATAGTCAATGGTGATGCTTAATTTGAAACCCGTTTTACATAATGCTAGGGAACGAGTTGTGCTACACAGTGATAGTCCTTTATTAGTTTACACACCACGCCACTTGTGAGCTAAATTAATTTACAGATTAGCCCTTGTATATATGTACGCGCTGTGTTGAAAGCGGTTTTTCCCAGTCGTCTGACTACACATGAATGGCACAAACAGCGCTACCTGCAAACCACCACCAGGGGGCGATGCATGCACACTGAAACATGGGCTGTGGTTCGTCAAAATATGTGTCAATCACACCATCCGTCCCCAGCTCGTCCCTCCTCCAGCTCACATGCTCCATTAACACACTTTCTGTTTTCAGACAGGCCTGTTTTAGAACCCATTACTGAGCCCTGAAACAATGGACGCCTGTTTTATTCCTCTTTGTATTAAGATGTATTAAAAGACTCTTCGTGCATTCAAATTCAAATTTAAATTCAAAGCCTTTATTGTCATATGCACAGTATAGAAACTGGTTTCCCTGTGCAATGAAATTCTTACTTTGCTGCTCACACTGAATAAAATAGAATAATAGAATAATTTGCAAAAGAGCAATTTCAAGAGCAAAAAGATGCAAATAAGTACACAAAATATAAACTATGAAAGTGAATGAAGCTATATACATATAAATGTGCATGTGTGCTACATCAGCTGCTGTGCAAATTGAGCAGAGAATGAAGGAGGTAAACAGGTAAACAATTGTACATGTGCAGTTATTGGATTGGATATTAAGGTGCATAAAGAAATAAATAGATAAACAATATTGCAGTTACTGTTACTGCATGTAAACATGTCAGGGTGTATGTGCAGGGTACAGTCCATTGTTAAATTGTTGCTGACTCCTGTCAGCTGTTGAGGAGTCCGATGGCGGAGGGGAAGACAGAGTTCCTGAGTCTGCTGGTCCAGCACTTCACACTCCTGTACCTCCGGCCTGAGGGGAGGAGAGTGAACAGACCTTGTTGGGGGGTGGGTGGGGTCCTTGATGATGGAGGCAGCTCTCCTGTGGACTCTACACTGGTAGATGCTCTGCAGAGAGGGCAGAGGTGGTGTCCTGGTGATCTTAGACACAGTCTTAACCACTCTCTGCAGGCATTTGTGGTGCATGGCGGTAGAGTTGCCGTACCACACGGTGATGCACGGTAATGGCAAATGTTTGACAACTGGGTAAAAATCCCTCATTGAAGGTGATTTCCAAGAGTTTAAATCGAGGCAACTGGACTCAAGGGTTGTTTTTTGAAGACGTTGCACCACTCCCCCAAGTGGCTTCTTCAGTTCTGTTACTTTTCTGGTTGGGAATCTGAGTTTTGTGTGTTCAGGACCTCTGTGGATGGATCTTGCAGGATCCTTGAGTCCAGTTGCCTCGATTTAAACTCTTGGAAATGACTATGACCTGGATGAATGAGAGCATCCACAGATATACTCATTAAAGGTGATAACCAATATAGTCATCAATCAATATATGTGCTTATTTATTGTTTATAACTAAGCTAACCATGTAGAAGTCAAACAAACTGATCATTTATCAGCTGATTGCACTTCCAGGGTGAGAAAAATGTGGTACTGTCTCTTTAAGGAGGTGAGTTCAGGGTGTGGTTAACTCGTATCCAGGTTTCCGGGCCCCGCACGCTGTTGTAAACAAAGCAAGTTGTCAAATGTGCAGCAGCAGCATAAGAATATTCCACCTGAAAATGTCACGCTGCATACCTGCGCTGTCACAGTAGCGTGTTTACTGACTGTGGGGCTATAATGGGCGGACTGCCGCCCCGCAGTGTGTCGCTGCGTGTCACAGACAGGCTCCCACAGGTGGACTCGTCAGACAGGTTTGGACCGGTAGCCCTTTTGTTCACTCACTTCTGAAGGCGATGTAGGAAAGTTATCATGAGGATTGTGGCAGCGCTTCTTCACCTGTGTTTATGTGCGACAGGTGAGTTAAAGTAACGTTTAAACATGGCGGACAGACAGGTGAGTCAGGTGATTTATGATTATTTTTTTTTTGTCCATTTCTTGTTAAAGCGGCAGTTTCGACTGATGGCTCCACCGAAACGACCCTGAAAGCCGCACCGGGCGACATCGCTCTACTTCCGTGTTACACAGCCGGTAATGTAACACCGTCCTTAACGACATGGATGAAAAATGAACGAGAGGTCGTTGTTGGAGGCGGCGGCCGCGGCGGCCCCGCTCCCGCCGAACGGCGCCTCGCCGTGCTGCATGACGGGAGTCTGAACATCAGAGGGGTGATGCCTGGAGATGAGGGCAGCTACCTGTGCAACGCCACGCTGCCAGGCAACCACACCTTCCAGGCACGTGTGCTGCTTCAAGTGACCAGTAAGTGGAATCTGGCATGTCCGGGCTGATGGAGGCTGATGGTGGCTGATGGAGGTTAATGGGGGAATTCCTGGAAACATTTTTCCCATAAGACACAAACTGGTTCTTCAACCCAACACAAAGGTCACATGATGACTAAAAAAAATTAAACTATTTTGATATAATGATAAACAAACATCACTCCCTACTCACCATATAGGGAGTTCAGTGTAGGGCGCCATACAGTGAACTCATTGTGAAAGCATTTTTAGACATTACGGACACTACCTCCATCATTTTCTGTTGCCGTTAATGACGTCATTGCTGTCGTGAATTAAACGAGCCGATCTCTGCCGGCTAAACAAACTAGCAGTTATAATTTGTGCCGTTATAGCTCAATAAATGTTTTATGGCAAAACATGAATAAAACAAACACAACCAGTCATGCTACATTCTTTAAACCATTGTTATATTTATAAGACAGGTGACGTAACTTCCGTTTCTGTTTTTTTTTTTTGCTGGTCTGCGTAATGCATGATGGGACAAATCGGTAAAAGTAGTGACCATCGGATGGACACTACTTTTCAAGATGCATTGTGGGATACATTGAGGGCCCTATATGGGGTCTATAAGTTTTCGGACAGCACTACAAAATGGTGGAGGCACTGTATAGGGCCATATATAGTGATTTCGAAATTCGAGCCACTGATGCACACAAGCTACTTAAATAACAAGACTGCACATGCCCAAAAGTTGCCATATTATAAATAAAGATGGAGGACGAACCTTCCATGATGTCACAGAAACATAGAAAGTTCTTAGCTGAGCCTGTATCCAGCAAAACCCTAGTTCAATCATAGGTCAGGGGGAAATGTGATTGTTAGTATAATAAAGATGAGTGTTTAATGTGGAGGTTTAGGGGATTGACTCACTTTTGGAGGAAGCCTCCAGTGGCCACCTGTTGAGCTGCAGTTTTTGGCACTTCCATGTTGGATTTCTCTTTTCCTTAAAAAGGCAAAATAAATAGTCTTCTGTTACATAATAATTAAGGTGTGCTGCATGTTTTTGTTTCAGGTGGACCAGAAAGTGTGTCTACATCCATTACTTCAACCACCACACTCTCCAACGGGACGCTTTACACAAAGAAAGGCTCCTTGGTCTCCTTTAACTGCTCTGCCTCCTCCTACCCGTCTCAGCGGCTGACCTGGGCCTTCAGAGGTGCCTCATCCAGCAACGACTCACTGGTGTCCGCCTCTGGATCCTGGCTGGACTTCAGGATAGAGAACGTTCAGCCTGGGGATCAAGGAGTTTACAGCTGCAGGGCTGAAAACACCGTCTCTCATGAGACGGCCAATAAGAGCACAGAGCTGCTGGTCTACTGTGAGTATCTGCGGATGTAGTAAAGTCCGTTTAATTTTCATTATGTTCATATTGTTTTTGTTCTCTTTAGATGTTCCAGACCGACACCCTGATTGTATGTGGGCGCCTGTGTCGGACTCCACTCACGTTCAGTTCACCTGCACCTGGCATGGAGTGTACCCCATGCCGGGGCTGCGCTGGGGGGACCACGGTCTGTTCCAGGTGACGGACAGCCTGTCGATGACGCTGAACCGCTCCCTGCTGTCCGACGGGCAGACGGTGAAGTGCATGGCGCAGCACCAGCTGCTTGACCCCGGGAAAGAGAAGTCGTGTTCCTTTACGCTCAGTAAGCTCGTTGTGATGACAACACAATCCTGAGACCTGCAGCCGCTGAATTTTTTATGCTTGCTGTGGAAGGAGTTCATGATGTTAGCCTGCTCTAATAGAACTGACCTCACAGTAATTTAAAGGGTCATTTCACCCCATGTCAGGCTCGGTCACCCCCTTAAACAATCAAAAAATAATCTATCATTTGTAGTCACATGTCAGATATGGTCAAAAAATTTCTTGTCTTGACTTAAAGCCAAAATCAGGGACACATTACACAATTTCTTTCCAGGAAACATGACTGAAAATATTTTAAAAATTCAGGTCAGAGTTTGGTTACCGAGGAAGGTTAGCTTGTTCGCATCCCAGTGAAACTGATGCAAACTGAAACCATGTGAGGTATGTGAGAAAACATGTGTCATAGGCAGATGAGGGCTGAATGAGTAATGTACAAAGCTCTCACTGCCGTCCTTCCTCTGTAGTGTTTGTCTGTATAAACTTCATTGTAATTTTCAGGTTAATGTGTTTGTCATGTACTCGTTTAAATCCACGAATACACACACACGGTCAGAGAGACAGGGTTGGTGGTTACACAGTTAGTGAGTCATGCTGTGGTGCAAAGGTAACCATTGCATAAAAGCCCTGGTCAAACAATGAGATGACGCAAAAGTCTTATTATCGCTCTTCTTTTGGCGGTTGTCTGACAGACTCCGAACATGTTTTTATACGACTCATATTTGTTGGTATTTCAATTTTTTCTTAATCTTGTTTCATGTGTAGTTTTTGTAAAAATAAGCACTTTAAACCCAGATAAATGAAGTTATCACGCTTTTCTTTCTTCATTTTATTAGTTAGTTCTCAGCTGACACCGCATCACTTCCTTCAGCATATCAGTCGATGGAATGCACATCATCATATTTTCAGACTAGTGACTTTTGGTGTCTCTCTCTCTCTCTCTCTCTCTCTCTCTCAGAGCCTCCGTTCCCTGAAGGCGAGCCGCTGACCGCAGCTCTGGTGGCGACCGATGTAACTCTAAGCTGCACCGAGGCCGCGTCCACCCCCCCCGCCAACACCACGTGGAGAAAAGGGCTGCAGCAGGACGCCATCGTGCCCGGATCAAAGTACATCCTGTCCGTGGAAGGCCCCGTCCTCAAGCTGACCATCGTCAACGTCAGCAAGGACGACGAAGGCGTCTACTTCTGCCGCAGCGAGAACCCGCTGGCTGTCAGTGAGCTGGAGGTCTACCTCACCGTGAAGAGTGAGTTGGTGCATTTTTTCAGTTGACATCAGAGCATGGAAGTTCTTGCTTGCTGCAGTTGTAAACCAGTCACCACAGGTGTCGACTTCACCTCTGGAATGCTGATCAACCTGCTGCTCCACCCTTTTTCTCTTCTGCTTCACCATTCTGCTCCATGTCTTCAGCAGCAGCCTCCTCTGCGTACACGGGAGCCATCATCGGCATCTTTATAGCCGCGCTGATCGTGGGATCGGCTGTGATCGTAGCTAAAACCATTTACTCCAACCGGCACCGCATTTGCCTGGGTGGGTGTTTATTCTTTACTTCACATAATGCACATTTTCACAGCTTAATTATTAAAATGCACCAACTGATTTCAACATTTGTGTTTATTTCTGTTTCAGGAGGATTTGGGTGAGTATCTCATATTTACTTATATAATACACACTGCACGCTCACACCCAATTCACCCAATTGCTGCAAGTTCTAAATGTTTTGTAGTTTATTACATTTTTATTTTATCAGTATCCCTGCAACTCAATCAGTCTATTAGCTCTTAGTATACAGGAGTAGCGCACCGTGATTTGGTCAAAAGTTAAAATGCATTAATTTGAAAATTTGTTTATGTAAATCCATGTTAATATTTATCTTCACTGCTCACCTCACTGCTACTTTTGCATGCAAATAAAACAAATCAGCTTGACAGTGCATGCAAAATACAGACATGCAAATACTCTGTGTCCAGTGGACATTAAAGGGTGATGGACCTGCAAGGACACACTTTTATTTTTTATTAACATCTTGTGACTTTACCTAAGGTGTGTCATTTATCACCACAAACTGTTGTAAATCCTTTATAGTTTGTGCAACCCTGACCAGACCTCACGTGGTTAATAATAAGCATAAGCTCTTAACACAATGATGTAATTATTTATATAGTGAAAGGCATCTCAACAGCACCCTCTACCGTTTGTACTTGAGACTGCAGTGGCTCCCGCGGACCACAAGGGGTGCAAGAACCCAATCATCATCGCTTGCACCTTTAAGTCTTTAGGTGTTTGATCATTGTTAGCACGTCGAGGTCCCTGTGAACGTTTCTGTTTTGTTGTGAGGATTTGTGGTGCATGTAAAGCTATTGCATTCTTTCTAATGTCCAGCAGGGGGCTCCCCACCCAGTTCTAGGCTGAGGCAGATAGCTAGCGATTTGTGATGGCAGCCATCTTTCACCTAAATTTTCACCTGTTTAAATATTGAAAACTTTGAACCTTAAAAAGTCATCAAATATATACCCGCTTTTGGAGCCACCCTCAAGTGGCCACTGGAGGAACTGCAGCCAACCCGTCTGGCTATAAAATCCAAAATGGAGATTATACAGATGGAGATTCAGTAATAAAACTCAGCAACATAGCTCCACTAGTGGTCAAGGACCACATCTTGCCTGTCTGCCTGTTATAATATTTCTGCTCTTCAGGCAATTGGAGGACGACAGAGGAGACGTGCTGAGCCTGGTGGAGTCAGACGATGAACAGATCTTTCAGGACGCCGTGCCACAGCTGCCTCCGATAACCAACGGTCACCACACAACACTCGTCCAGATACACCGGATCCCATCAAGTATGACCTCATCATGCTCATTTACATGGAGTTCACTGTTCACTGATTGAACAGCGCTTTAAAACAAACTGCCCTTTTTTCATCCAGGTGATCACGAGGAGGCCGAAACTGCTGACAGCAGCGCGCAGCAGCAGGAGGACACTGTACAGACAGACGAGCCAGAGGATCTTGTCTCGTTTTAGGTGCTGGGTATTTTTAGATAAATGTCATTTTAGATACTCCCAATGAGAATGTGAACAGAATCGGTGGAAGAAAAATGTAAAAAAATCTGTATCTGTCCATTTGTTTTTTTTTTGTTGTTGTTTTTTTAATTTTTGTAAGTTTATTTCTATAATTTGTTTGTACAGACTTTCGATGTGTTTCATGCAGTAAATGCTGTTTAAAGTGATGTAATTATTGGCTTACAGTACATATCTTTCCTCTGAATGTCCCAGGATAGAAGGAGTCAGACTCACACATGTGAAACCAGGTTAAAACCTGGAACATTACATAAGATGTCAGGTTGTTTCTATAGCATACAGGCTATTATCCAATCCACACTTTGATGCTTGTGTTACAGTAAATTAAATATTCTCAGTTTTTAACTGTTGATCAGACAAACAAACAATTTAATTTGAAGATGAAAAAGACTTTAACAGAATAAATGTTTTTTTGACAGAATTCTGATTAATAGTAAATTATTTAGTAAAAGTTCCAAAGCATGAATAATTCATGGACCAACATAGAACCTAAAGCATATGTTCAGCTGTGAATAATTGATGCTGTTTAAAACAGCACTGAAGACTTTATTATTTGTTTGATGGACACAAATTATGGACAAAAAACTGATCAGGGCCAAATCAATGAGGAAAATATGTGAGAAATTTAAAGTCAAATGGGTACGGAAAAATATTTATTTACTATTTTATTCAAGGTAGTTCTAAGAAAAAAAGCCATTTTTTATAATGTACTTTTCAGTGGCCTTCATCCTTTTCTATGGGTAACGAGCTTGTTTTTAGGATATGATAGGTCTTTGTTGCTGCCTCAGTATAAAATTAGATGTAAAAAAAAAGACAGGAATATAAAAATCCTCTGTGACGTCATCGGTATTTTATTTTTAATAACATCACCTCTAGGGTGTGACATTAGACACGTGACCAGGACCGATAATCCCACGGAGGGGGCGTGGCCCGCAGACGTTAGGTAATAAGTGGAAAACGTGATCACGTTGAGCAACACACTGCACGCAGACAGACAACAGGAAGTCAGCTGGACGTTGGACGGCTTTATCTCAGGGACGGACGGACGTGTGTGTCTCCGAGGTGCGTGTAGATGGACGGCGGCGGTCAAACAGCCGAGAAGAAAGCCGGAAGTCAGCGGAGAATGTGAAGAAGGGAACGATGTGCTCCATGGAAAACAGCGCGGAGCTGCAGGCGACATGTAAGTCCTGAAGTCTGGGAATTCTATCCGGAGCTCCGCCGTGTTGTCATCGCAACGCTCCGTCACACACACACACACACACACACACACACACACACACACACACACACACACACACACACACACACACACGGGAGGAAGATGAATCTGTCAAACATTGATTCCGTGTCTCCCTCTCCAGCCTCAGACCCGGCGCTCCTCCTGGAGCTGAAGACCAGGCGGCCTCCGTCCCTGCTGGAGCGTGCGGGATGTGAGACCTGGAGCGTGGACTTCTCCCCGGATGGAGCCTGGTTCGCCTGGTCGATGGGACACGGGATCGTGTGGGTGGTCGCCTGGCCTTTGGATTCTGAGTAGGTGGACGAACACACGCGCACACACACACACACACACACACACACAGCGCAGTTTATGACACGAAAAAAACTTTTATTTTTCGTTTTTATTAAATCTTAATTTTTACAATAAAATTCAAAGTGTTGATGTTACACTAATCAATTAAAACAAAAACATTAAATTGGCATGTATGTAATAAAAAAGATATTAAATAAATATGCAGAAATGTTGTGTTTGTTTTGATATATTACATATTGACTGTTTTTCCTGTGATGTCACTTAGGCCTGTTTTTTTCAGGTCTTCGGGTCAATATAGACACAGAGACAATAGAGACTTTAGGGTGTAGTCATAAATCAAATATATGAGTGAGAATAATCAAGATAAGCCTCACCTGCACAAAAAAACATGTAATGCACATGTTGCTTTATATGCAGTTTGGTTTTAGATTTACTGTCATTCTGATCCTAAATATCCCACTGCACTTAAACACAGCATCATTGAATCACCAGCTCCATCTTCACATTTGAGTCTTTTATGCCATCTGCTAAATCCTGCTGCTGCCTCCACAGAGACACACAGAACGCAGAGACCGACAGAGGAGACAAGAGCTTCAGCTGCGGTCACCCTGTGTGGGGACTCGCCTTCGGGCCCAGGCCTCCAAAATCATCATCTGCTGCTGCTGCTGCTGCTGCTGCACGTCCAGCCAAAACCAAGTCAAAAGGGAACAACAGCCTGCTCCTCGCCACGGGCCTGGAGAACGGGGTGATCAAAATCTGGAACGTGTTGACAGGTGAGCTCTGGATTTCTGATGAGGATGATGATGTGGGCTGAGTGGTGAGCTCACGCTCCATAAACTGCCTTTCATCCCAACTTCAGGGGACGCAGTCTTTGACCTCCATGGGCATGAAGGCATCGTGAGGCACCTGGTCTTCCCTCAGAACGGGACACTCACCCTCATATCATCTTCTCGGGACAAAACTTTGAGGATCTGGGACCTGGCTCATAAAGGTTTTTACACTTTTTGTTGTAAGCTGTGTCCTCGCTGAAATGAGAGTCAAGTGTTTATCACAGTGCATTGCAGACATAATGTTTTGTAGGTGAAGAGTTAGAAGAGAAGACGGAGTTATTTACCTTCAGGGTGGAGATTATTACAGATCCTTTCCAGTCTCTTTGCATGAAGCTACTAATGGCACATTACATATTTTCAGCTGCACCCTTTTTTTTTTAGAATTGCAGCTGTTGGAATGTTAAATGTCAGAGCATCCCTGAATGCACCTCAAGCTTCCTGCTCAAACCTGAAAAGCCTTTAATTGTTGTTTAGCAGCCATGTTTTCGTTCACTTCAGGAACTAATTAAGCACTGTCGGAACAAAAAACTGTAAAAAATGGTCTCATGACTTCTTTTCTGTTTCAGGTAAAAAGGTCCAGGTGCTCTCTGGCCATAAAGACTGGATCAGCTGCTGCTCCGTATCCTCTGACTGCAGCATGATTGCGTCTGTTGGCAGATTTGACAGAGTGAGCACATAAATCTTCATTACAAAAGTTCCACTGAAGCTCATCACTTCCATTTCTCTTTATTGTCTTGACTTGAAAAGGGCAGCATGTGTGATGTTGATGTTTTTTGTTTGAGGAACAGCGGTTGAGTGAAGCCCACTGTGAGCTATTAACCCCTACATGACTGTGCTTCCATTAGATGGTGTGTCTGTGGAGCCTCCGCTCTTATAAGTTCATCAGGAACCTGACAGGAGGCACCCAGAAGACCTTGTACCTCCTGTCCTCCTGCGACTTCTCACCCGACGGGGCGGTGCTCGCCACCGCGGCCTTCAGCGGCTCCAGCTGGTGGATCGACCTCTGGGACCCGTACACAGCAGAGAGGCTGGCCACACTGGTGTAAGTGAAAGGAAGTGAAAGTCTGAAAGGACAGCATGTCCTGGTGTCTTATATCCTGTGCAGCCTGTTTTTTGTTTTTTTTTCATCTCAGCATATAATGTTGAATTTTGAATCCACAGTGACTACTTTGAAGATTACGGGCAAAACCAAATATCAGCAATACAGTTCTCTCCCAGCGGTTTGCACTTGACGATCGTGACAGACGACAGGTGAGTTTTACTTTATCAGGAGGTTATTAATTCTCACTCTGGACGGGTGGTTTCAAGCAGGTGTGACGTGTTCGCAGAGCTCTTAGGATCTGGGAGCCAGGAGAGAGAGGGATGGTGATGCAGACCAAAAGAGACAGAGAGTCTAATGGGCTGTGCTGCAACTACCATCCAGAAGGGGGAGTTGTCGCCACAGGGTACATAAAAAATCATCACATTTTAATGAAGCTCTCGCTGTTCCTTCTTGGCTGTACCGCTAACTGTGTGGACGTCTCTGTCACGCTCCTGGCAGGACGAGAGACGGCCACGTGAGGTTCTGGAGGGCGCCCAGGATGGTGCCCAGCTTGTGCCACCTGTGCCGATCTATCCTGCGCCACTCTGTGTCCACGCACCAGATCGAGGCGCTGCCCCTCCCCAAGAGAATCCTCGAGTACCTCACTTACAGAAACATTCCCGAACGCCTCAAGACCTGCTGCTCTTCAGACGAAGAGGAGTGGGAGACTTAACACACTGATGATGGATCGGTATGTTTACATGCACACTAATATTCCAAGTGACATGTGGGGACATGTGCAAACGGCAAATTCTGAATCTGGGATGTCTGTTTACAGTCATCATGGTTGGAGTAGAGATGCATTCCCAAGAGAAAAGCTCAAACTTTTGGTTGAAACACGCCTTTAAGCAGCATGAAACACTTGACTAGTGAAATATTAATGCGGCCACTACAACATCTTCGGTCTTCTTTGTCTTTTTCCTGCAAAAACAGGAATATTCTGTGCACATAAACATAGTGAGCAAGTTATACAGTAATAGACTAAAATGCCTTTTTGTTTTCTGATAGGATTCTTTCAGAAGCATCTCTTAATATAAACTTTAGATGCAACATTCCTACACTAAGGATTAAATTTTTTTGCACTACTTCTGTAACACGATGCATAAACTTCATGTTCACATGATTGACTTGAATACCACCATTTTTACCGCTAATTATTTATTCTGTACATATCAAATGTGTCTATTTCTAATTCCTCTGTTTATCATTCTACAAACATGCACTACTGTACTTGCACATGTTAATAAGATAATAAAAACTGGATGTATAGGAAATAGATTTATTAAACAGATGAAACGCAGACATGGTCAAGAATGTTTCTTACAAATGGATGAATCCTACAAAGAAGGATTTTTAATTGTGGTATCATTAGGTGATGATATTTCTCAGTTACGGTATCTAGGAGGCCTCGCTGACCACGATGTCCCTCACAGCCTGGAAAGCTGCGACCATGGAGCTCAGCTGGATCCTCTCGTTGGTTCCTGATGCGAGTCGGTGTCTGCAGAGATGATGCAAAAGCCCTTTGTGTTATAAACAAGAGACTATTTGCAATATACTTTTGTCTAAAATACTTACTCTATGTCGGCTAACTTGATGAGCAGACTAATCCGGATAGCAGGAGGAAAGTCCACTTTAAAATAAAAAAAGACAAATTCAGTTAATCAATAGCTAAACTCCTTCTAAAGGCTAAAAAAAAGAACTTTTTGGTACCTCTGTGTACGAGCAGATGAACCTCAGTGAGGATATCATGCAGAGCCAAACCCTTCAAAGTCTTCAGCTGAAGGATTTCTGTGATGGAGGCGTTAAAGAAACAGCAGACATACAGATGTAACTACCTTTAACGTGCGTTTTGTTTCACATTGTGAAGTGAAGGATACGTTTGTAGGCTGCGGTGAAGTCTTTGTTGAGGCACCAGTCAAGGATGTTGGCTATGTCGGAGCGGAGGGGGTGGCCTGTGCAGGTGTATACCGTCTCCTCTGTGACCTTCGAGTACGCCATGCTGGTGCTCTGTAATCACAGAAGACGGAGAACACTCAGGGTACTTGAACACATCATTCTTCAGGCTGAGCGCATTGATTACAGCGAGTTTGGATCGTACCTGCAATATGTTGAGTGATCTCCTCATATCGCCCAGTGATAAGGTCACAATGGCCTTCATTCCATCTGGAGTTATGTCAACACTGCAAAATAACAACACACTCTTTCAATCATGTTTATATGTCTCGCATTATCACAGTAGGTCTGGTAAATTATTCTCACCTCTCCTGTTCGATAACGTGCTCTAGCCGAGGGATCATCTGGTCTGGGGACAGTGGGCCGAAGCGGAACCTGGTGCATCGAGACTGCAGGGCAGGAATGATCTTAGAGAGGTAATTGCAGATGAGACAGAATCGAGTGTTCTCCGTGAACTTCTCAATCACTGATGCCGAGCAAGGGAGTGGGATGAAAGAGAAAAAAGTAAAATAAAAAAATTAACTAAGACAAGTTTACATTTAATATAACAGAGTAATATTTCTTGCTTGCTGTCAGAAATAATGTGTAAGAAACGGCCAGAGAGTGTGCCTGCAGAAGCCAAAATAAAAAACAAAAATGAAAGCGTTCCAGTTAAACCTTGGTAGCCGTAGTGGTGTTTTAAATGAATATCCAGGCTCACAAGCAGATACACTCTCATTCACCGATTGTCTGGCTGCTCATTGAGCCGTGCACCTCACAGCGGGCAACGCCTGGGCGAACAGATGGCTCACCTCGCCGAAGTGCATTCTGGGCATCCTGGGTCATGGCATCGGCCTCGTCCAGTATCACCAACTTGAAGCCCTTCCTAGAGAACAGGGAAAATGCAGCAGATTATTTTAGCAATCACACATAATGTATACAGGCATTAAATGAGTATAAGAAACCATTCATTACTGCAAAGAAGTGACAGATTTTCTGTCTTACTTGAAGATGGTCCTGGTGCTGGCAAAACTCAGAATGGGACCTCGAACAACATCAATGCCTCTGTCATCTGATGCATTCAGCTACAAAACAAGATTAGTCAAAATTCAATATCAAATCATGAGGTCTCATCCCAAAACCATAAAACCATAACAAACCAAAATCTAATGATGGAGTGGTGGTGTACCTCCAACACCATCGAGTTGAACTCTTTGTCCTTGTATAGCTGCCTGGCACAGGCGAGGATGGTGGAGGTTTTTCCTGTGCCAGGGGGGCCGTAGAACAACAGATGAGGAAGCTTGTCCTCAGTGATGAACCTCTGGACTGAAGAGATGAAAAACAACACATGCGGGCAACTTTGAAAGCTGGTTGTCAAAATCATGAATTATTAAAAAGCCCTGACACACTGGCTGTAGTAAACAAAGAAGAAAAAGCAACAACATCAGGTACCTGTGTCTAGCAGTCCGCATACTTACTGGTGCTCAGAATATCTTTGTGTGAGATCAGATCATCAAGTTTCTGTGGTCTGTACTTTTCAACCCTGGAATACAAAGCCAAAAACACACTTAATACATAAATAATTCTAATTACAAAAAGATTTATGCTTTCTGACACTGCAGTGTGAGTACAGGGCTTAACAATTAACTTTGTATAAACTACACACTAACATGACCAACTTTAAAGTGAATCTGCGTCACTTGAATTCGGCATCGTTTTTTTTTTATTTCTTCTTCCAGTGGCGTCCAGTTCGTGTAGGACAGCAGTCAGACGCTGCAGTGCCAATGAGACAGACGGGTAAGTAGCACAAGGTATGGATTAATTAGGTCTTAAGTATCCCGAAAACAAAACAAGCCCTTATAACAAATAAATAAATGTTCATAATACGGTTATGTGTCTTTGTAAATACGTGGACAGCTAAAATCCGTGCACAGAGACATATGACAACAACACAGCACTGAGAGCAGCTAGCTTAAATCCACAGCAAGTACGTTAGCCAAGCTAGCATTAAGCGTATTAAACTATGTGTAATCAAAGAAGGACTTTAATCTCACCATGGTAAGTTTCTGCTCTGTAACGCTGCTTTACTTGTGGACGCCATGTGTCCTGTTAACTGTGAATTTAGCGCCTGTCTGGGTTAAATATTATCAAAGTTTCAGGCACTGTTGATGGCGTTGATTGCCGCGCTCCACTACAAAACGTGCGTCAAACGTCACCGCGTACAACCAATCGGATCACGTTCTCGTCTACAATGGGCGGGGTCTCGGTGATCATGTAGCACACTGCAAAAAATGGCACAAAGAATGATCAGAAATGGTCAAAAATACATATAAACAGTCAAACATGCATGTATCAATGATGCACTTTGAGTAAAGTAAAATGATTCAGCTCAGTATCGATTTATTTGCCTCTACGAGCTGTTTTATTGATTGTGACCTAATACAAATCATCCAAGATTATTGATCTGGCATATGATATTGCATAGAATTTTAGCTCTCTCTCTCTCTGTATGTGTGCATTGCATTGTACATGCATATTAATTTAGAGAACACAATTAGGCTCCACTTATTTCACCCAATATTGCTCACATCAGCAGTTAATACGCTTTAGTTATTGCCACAAATAAAGACAGAATTACAGAATGCATCCACTAAAGTAGCCTAAAGGAAGCTAAATAAACTCTTTTCTTCTTTTACACTTTTCAGTCAGAATTGCATTTGGTCTGAAAGGTCACAAATTACCAGAGCACTAATATAATGAGACTACTTTTACATATTTTTGTTAAAAACTAAGATGAACTCTTTGTTTCTGTGTGTGAGGTAAATAATGGGACTGATAATTGTACAGAGCCCCCCCCCCCCCCCCATCCATCACTACAAACTTGTGGGGTGGTGTGTGGGGGGTGTTCTCCTCATCCAGGCCCAGAGAGAGACCTGAAGCCCACTGCACTCGCCTGTAATCTCGCGAGAGCGGCCCCTCACGGCGGTGCCTGCCTGCCTGCCTGGGCGATGCGATGCTGTTGCTGTGGGTTTGATTGACAGGAAACATGTCGGTGTGGTGGGAGCGGACCGGGATGCAGCTGCTGCCAAGGGAGACAGGGAGTACCTGCATCCAATCCACACATCAGCACCTTTAAAAAAAAAAAAAAAAAAAAAAAAAAACAGCAGCAGCAGGCTTCCCCCCACCGATCCGTCCGCGTCAGGATGCGCTTCTCTTTTTTTTAACACATCCATTTGAAACGAAGGGAGGGGGGGCACCCAATGGATGCTGTGGCAAACCGTGTAGTCCCGCTCGGTATATCTTCATATTGTGTTTGATTTAGCCTCCAACCAGAGACACCTTGATGAAACAGCAGGAACTACGAGGAGTGTTGTTGCAATGGAGTCGACTCTCTCACGGCTCAAAGCTCGTCTCTAAAAACCCACAACATCTCGTTTTAATGGCGTTTTGCAGGTCGCTCTGCTCCGTGGGCTTCTCCACGTTTCTTTTCTGAATTCTTATTCAGTATTTTTTCCTCTTGTTTTTTTTATTTTTATTTTATTTTTATTTGCAAAGGGAAATATAACATCCACTGCTGGCTAAACTATGAACGAGGAGATGACAAAAAGCGAGGAGCAGCATCTTAGTTTGCAGAAAGCCTTGCAGCAGTGCGAGTTGGTGCAAAATATGATAGACATAAGCATTTCTAGTTTGGAGGGTTTACGGACCAAATGTGCCACATCCAACGACTTGACACAGAAAGAGATCCGAACGCTGGAGGTAAGCACCTTCTCTGCTGTGCATCTTCATCTCTGCTGTGTGATTTCAGCCTACAGGCCACTCTGCATATATTCTTACGTGCCTCTCTCTGTTTTTTATATATAAATATATATACCCACACACAAAGTGCTGTCAGTGCATACATATGTGTGCAAAAGATTTGTGCTAAAGCACCACTGCTATCTTGTTTTTGTGCAGTGCAATAAATCAAGAGGCCACGGGGCTGCAGTGGGCTGTTATAGACTTGCGCATTCTGCAGGTGGCGGGGATGAGAGAGAAGGTGGCTCTTCTCCATCAGAATAATATCGGAGGCAGCCGAGGCCTATATAGAGGCAGCCCGTGTTTACAATCCATTACCAATAACGCCAGCCTGCATGCGCATCTGCTCCTCGCCGTGCGCATCTCCAGCAGGCCCCGCATGGCGTTATGCAAGGCGGCCAGATTACTGGAAATTGTTACAAAATATATGGTTATCCGTTAATTGGCCCGTGGGGTTTTCCGTAAATTGCGTTACGTAATGCCCATAATCCCCTACTGGGTGTTTTGCGTTTGAGATGTCAGACTGTCCGTTTTTGAGACCACTTAAACAAACAAAAAAAAGGAGCCTTAAAGTGTGCGATAAGGTCAGTGAAAACTCAGGAGTGTGGCGCTGCAGACGCACCACGGCCTGGAAGAATGTTATGGTGATGTCTCAGGAGATTAATGCAAACACCATTAAGTGCGATAGGGTCTCCATAAACTCATCACTGAGTGTCTGTGTGTGCCATCAGCACACTCCCAGTGGGAATACACACACACACACACACACACACTTTAATCCAAAATAAGTATGTTATAAAAGACATACACATGCTGGTCTCTGGGCTGGTAAGTGAAGTTTGTAAGTGCTGCAGGAATGTAATCCTAATATAAAAAGTACAAAAGTGCTGCCAGCAGTGAGCAGGCTTCAGTGTGGAAGAGAAATGTTCACTGTGTTCCCTGGATGCCCTGCAAAGCATTGTGGGTACTGGATTATTTGAGCATTACAGGAGTATGTTCTTTTTTTTATGTGTTACAGCAGAAGTTTGAGTGGCTTTCAGTTTGTGCAAACTCAAATTAGAAAATGGATCATATGTGAGGGACTGAGGAGGAGGAGGAGGAGTGAGGAAGGCCTGACTCTACCTGTGGCCAAAGCTGTGTGGTCATTATACTCCACTTTTATTTTCCAATGTTGTGATAGTGATGATGACAAAAGACGAGCAGAGCGTCCTGGAAACTTCTTGTGATGTAGTCGATTATTCATAACTCGTTCTCTACAGAGCTGTCAAGCTAATGCTAGCTGCTGCATTCTGCTGTCTGGAATCAGTGTTTTTAGCCTAACCTGGAAGTTATCAATAAGCCTGTTCAACTGGCTTTTAGATTGTTCACGAATGAGCTCCACTTTTATGACATGAAGATAGCAGCTAATGAAAGGTTATTGATAAACTACACCACTGTTGCATGACTTTTAATGTCAGGATCACTGAAGTCGATGAAGATTCTCAGCCATCCAGGTCGTCTTCACTCAGGAGGTTTAGGCGTCTGGACCTGTAGAGCGTCTCTGCTCCTCAGCAGCTTCATCAGTTCTAAGTGTTTGGTGGGGAAACATGGTTTATATGTGGTGGAGGAGCTCAGTGGGTCACATGTGACGTGGAGTGGAACTTCCTGTGAATGGATGGAAGCTGCCTTGTATGTGTTAGAAAGATGATGTCTGAGTCCACCACCTCTGTTAAGGGAAGGTTTTTCCAGCTTAACATAGACGGACGCCTCATTCAGTCCACCTGTGCTCTCTGTCCATCATTGTCCTCAAAACAGTGTCCCCATGAGTCCTCTGAGTTAGCAAACCTTCCTCTATTCCCATAACTCCTGAGCTAAGCTATTTGAGCCCTGTCTAACTCTGACTTACTTTCTGATCATCATCTCATTATACTCTCAGTCCTTAGTATGGAAGCTTTAGACCTGGTCTAATTTGAATGGAGAGGATGTTTGCCTCCTCTCTCTCTCTCTTTCCCTTTATATCTGCATAGAAGGCCACAGACGTCTTAATGATTTAAATGAAGCTGGAACTGTACTTGATGTTGAGCATCTGACCAAAAAAAGTTATTTTTGGGATCAGTATGGAGATTTGGTGAAGGAAAATAGTATGAACAGTAACACACAGTGCAACAAAGGAGTTACTCCAGAGAAGCGTCTAACCTCTGATGAGAAGACTTTCAGGATGACGGGCCCTTTATCGCCTCGACCACAAATGAGTTTGATCAGGATCACAGCGACGTCAGTCATACGTAAAGCCCTCCTCATTAACCTCAGTCCTCGTCCTTTCTGAGTGCGTGTTGGAGATTCCTCTACGACATCTTCTCAGTTATTAACCCTAAAAAACCCAGGTTGGGCCTCAGACACAATCTGTTCAAGCCATTGGTCGTATTTTAGCCAAACCCGTTGCTAAGATCAGCAGCTTGTACCTGGCTCCCATTGATGTGATTATGTATTGTTGGGTGGTGTCCCCTGGAAACACTGGGAGGGTTTCATATAGATGCAGACATTGGTTTCAGGACAGGTCAAAACAAATGTTGTGCATTCATATTCAAGTGTGGAGGGTGAACCATGTCCCACTGTTACACCTCTGCACACCTCGCTGTGTAGCATGAGCGTGACTGTCCCATCGTCTGCTGGCAAACAGCCAGTGTTTCGGTCCATCTTGTACAACTTCATGTTATTTTTAGCTCATTATTTGGTCTCCATCAACTTCAGAAGCTAAATATTTGTCTCTTTAGCTGCTCGATGTTCCACTGGGTTCATCCTATCCAGATAGCAAGCAAATGTGGCCCACTTCTGGCATTGATACAGCCCTGGTGGCCTTCATCTGGCCCTGAGGAAATTAATGGATGTGAGGCCTCTAGTGGCCAAACGTGTAAAATAACAAATGTGGCTCAAAATTCCCCAAATTTACTCTGGGCCTCCTTTGGCTGAGCTGTGTTTTCCTTTACACTGTGTTCTGTATGTGGCCCTAAAGTGGCCCACGTGATATATATGGTTCATGTTTTGGTGGATGTGGTCTGACCCGCTTGTGGCTCAGATGTGGATCACTTGAGTGCCGGTCATTCCACGCCATAAGTGGGCCAGATAAGAGCGCTGAAGTGAGCCAGATTTGGGCCACCTGTGTGTCACTCACTGTGCCTAACGGTTGTTCTTTAACCCTACACATCCTCAGAGATGACAACACAAACAGTCACCTGCCCTAGAGATGATTTGTGGTTATGTTTATGCCTAAACGGCACATGAGGGGATCTGGCTGACAAGATCTGACCACAGAACTACGGTAAAACTTCAAATAAGAGCCCGGGCCTTTATTTGCCTAAATTGCAAAATTGTCCCTGCTTATATTTGGGACAGGCCTTTAATTATTCTGGCGGAACAAGCTGAAAAGTTGTCCACATCCCTTCCATCATTAATTTCATCCTACATTTCTTTAGCCTTGTTTATGTGTCTCCATGACAACGTCACACTTCCCTGAGGGACCTTCCCAAAGGGATTAATAAAGTATATTCTATTCTATTCTATTCTATTCTATTCTATTCTATCCTACACGTTGGCATAAATTGTTGTTGTTGTTGTTTATGTTATATTTATGGTTATATATTTGCTCCTTACCTTATGAGAAATCAGACCCAGCTTAAAATTGAGGCTGGCCTTTATATGTCCAAATCCATAATCGGACCGGGCCTGTAAACGGGACCGGCGTCAGTTCGGGACTCGGCTATTATTTGAAGTTGTATGGTAATTTACTGCTCTAAACTTTCTTTTGGTGAAGTGCTGAGTCCAGTTGTCTTTTTTTGGATGGTAATTATTAATTTCTCGTGTTTGCAGCAGATAAATCTGGGTACTACTGGTTCACCTTTACCTATCTTTGCTGGAAAACAGACTAATATAAGATTTACTAATATGCACAGTAGTTATAAAGAGGTCTGTGTGGCTAAATGGTGATAGACATAGGAGCTTATAGAGGCTGCTTATATAAAAAAGAAACTATAAAAGTACTTCCTTTGTGGTTTGTTGGTTTGTCTTCAACTTTGCCACAGTACACAGTAGCAGTTTGTGTGTGTGTGTGTGTGTGTGTGTAGTGTCTCACAGTATGTGGAGGAGAGAGACAGAAGGTAAAGATAACAAGTGTTAAAACCTGGGATCACATTTTTCCAGCTCATGCCATGCTATTGTTAGCCTGCTAGCTCTTGCAGCTTATGCTTGTACTCCTGCAGTGCAGTCTGCTCCTCAGTCTGCTGGATCGGCTCAGTCTGGAGTCTTTAGGATGCCACTTTGGAGTTTTGTTTGTTTGTTGTTGTTTCTTTTACACATTTAATCAGGAGCATTATTGCAGGAACCTGTGGCCACATTATTCTGCACATAAGGGGACTTAAAAGTAGCTCCCCATATCTCAAGGCAGATTTTTAGGATAAGAAAGACATCTGTGGGATAAAATGAACATTTTTGATCTTAAATATTTCATGAGGTTTCATAGGTTAAAAAAACATGCCCCTGTCTGTCAATATGAAAACACATAATCAGCTGATAGGCCTAAAGATGGCTGTGCTAGATAACTTGACTGAACACCTGTTTTCATATTAAACACTTGTGTGATTTGTCACTCTAAACTACTCAGGCACATTTATTTGTGCACATACAGTTCTACTTCCTGTCTCTGTTTTCTGCTCTCACTAGTGTCACCTGTGCATGTTTAGTGCTTTGTTTTGTCTGTTGCTCTGAGTTTCCAGCCTGTGTTTTTTTGCTTCTTCCTGGTTTGTGTTCTTCTTATATTGTTTGTTTACTTTTTGTTGATCCTGAATTTTAAGCTGCTTCTTGAGGTCCGTATCCATATTTGTTGACTTAGCCCTGTTCACACTGGGGAAATCAATCCGGCTAGAGCGGGATTTGGCCCGTATCTGGATATATCCTGATTTTTTGTGTGAACACCACGAATCCGGCTATATCCAGCTTGATTTCAATCCACCTCTCGGAGTTGGATCTTGCTGGATTGGCTTAAATGTGGCTCAGGTCTGAACACATATGCAGCTAGCGAATCCGGCTAGCGATGTGCTACTTCCGGTCCATGGGGACAGTGAAAACGCACGACGCATGCGCACACGCAGTCCTACCACAGCCTGAACGGACTCTGTATATTACGAGGCCCCACCTAGTGGTTTGGAGGACAACAAACAAGCCGGATTAAGCCGGATTGAGTGCGGACACACATGTGTGATAGCCAGATTTGAAAATAGGTCTGAACGTATCCAGCTTAAAGGCTATCTGGATTCAATCCTACTCTAGCTGGTTTGACTTTCTCCAGTGTGAACAGGGCATAACTCCCTAACAATTACTAGAATACCTGACTCTATCTTGATGCTGGATACCAGGACAGCTTTAGAATGTGAGTATATACCAGGACCTCCACACATTGGTGCAGTGAATGTGTGCGTGTCTCTCTCTGGAGGTGTGGACCGAGCAGTCGCCCTGGCAGGCAGAGTGTTAGCAGCCGTGGGCAGCAGCTGTGGGGTTTTTCTGCATTCAGAGGTGACTTGCTGGTCCCTCCTCCACTGGTTTCTACTTTGGTGCGCACTGATGTAGGCCAACGCTGTCTAATCTCTAGCAGTCATTTTGTAGGTGTGTGTTTTGGAACGGGGCCATCCACACATGCATCATCCTTCTGGCATCACGTCACCCACTGGGGGCCTTTTTTATTATTTATATTATTATTATTATTATTATTCTGTTAGACTAACTGTTTCAGCTGAAAATCTGCTTACTTACAAAGATGCTGTCACTGAGAGCGCACCTTAAAATCCTGTATTTGTCTTGTAGTTCCAATGTCTCCTTTTAAGTGATGCAAGGGTGATTTTTGCGTCATTAATAAAGTCTTTAATTTTTAAAACTACATGATAAACTTTTTGGGTGTTTGTGCATTAAAATGTAATGTCATTAACGTTCTTATTTTTAATTCCCTGCATGTCTGTGCAGCTGTATGTCCTTTGCTTTAAACTGAGTGCCAGATTTGCCCTCCTCCTCAACATGTGATAGATGAGACAACCTCGCCACCTCATTTAGGGGTCAGTTTATTCCTGGTCTTCAAATAAAACCACAATAATTTAATAAAACGCAAACATAGAATCATTTTTATGGAGATATTAGGTTACAATCGCACACAAATAAATGATAAATCATTAAAATATGTAAATATAGGGACTGATTATGGCTTTTATTACTTACTGTACATTATATTACATGTCTTATCGTTAAATGCAAACTGAGGATAAGTGTATTTTTTGCTACATTAGATATATTGTAGGTCTATATTGCAGTGATGTGCACAGAGAGGCTTCATAACTTGAGATTAGTTTGTGTAGTTGCAGTACATTCATGTCGCTGAACTAAACAGTGTGATGTGACCCTCCAGTGAACTATTGTCTCAGTGTCCCTGTCCTCCTCGGTCTTTTCTCGTGTAGGTCGCTGCTCTCTCCTCTGTGATCGATTAGTTTTTTTTAGTATTAACACTTCATGACACCTTAGAGGTTCATTCAAATCCACATAAAATCAGGCGTCTGCCTCATAACAGCAACAAGTGCAGTGTGTGTCTTTTTCTGTCCTGACTGCTGACATGTTGACACTGTTAACCCCTCTCACATGTATCTGTAGAGGGGCTCCAGTGGAGTAAAATGTAATTCACTGTCTACATTTGTAGCGGATTCAAAGTGTGAATGTATATTTGTGCCTCACAGGGGAAGTTGGTGAAGTACTTCAGCCGCCAGCTGTCCTGTAAGTGCAAAGTGGCCTTAGAGGAGCGCAGTGCCGAGCTGGAGGACTTCCCTCGCCTTGGGCACTGGTTCCGCATCGTCAACCTGAGGAAAGAAGTCACAGAGGTGAGCCATTAAAAACACTTCAACATGAACAGATACTGAACCACCACTGTCACAGTGTTAGCTTCTCCCCACACAGTGTAAATTGTATAGATATTCACAGGTGAATATTGAACCCTCAACCATACACACAGTGTGTTTTTTTAGGCATTCCAAATTCCAAATGTTTTGTTAACAGATAATCATTTTATACAACCAGCATGAATACTAATGTGAGCAGAAGCACATTCACTGTCTGTAAAAAGAGAAACATTAACACCTGGTTTCAATACAGAACAGAAGAAGGGTCACTGCTGAAGTGCTGAAGCCCCTGAAGAAGCAGATAAAAGGCCATATTTTTTTTATTTCAGTTCGCTTTAGTAAAGTTTGTCATGAATGCATGACTTACAAATATACCATTGCATCTACCAGACCTAGCCCTAAATTTTAGGGGAGAGGATGGAGACTGTGTTCACACACACACATCAGTGTCCAGGTTATCTTGGTTTGGATCATTTCCTGGATCATTTCCAAGTTTCTTCATCATTTCTGCTGAACACTCAGATCAGGAATTCAGGGGGGGGGGGGTCTTCACAGACACCTTGCACAGCTTCAGTTAGCATATCCATGTTTCTCCAAACCAGGATCAGATGCACGGAAGATAACCATGACTCTGTCAGTAAAAAAATGTTAAAATCTCATCTTCTAGTGTGCGTTGGCATTGACCATGCATCTGTGTGTGTCTGTGTGTGTCGTGCAGGAGATGAGCCCGGGTGAGGTGACCCTGGAGGGCCTGCTGGAGTTGAGCGAGGAGCAGGTGTGTGAGCTGCTGCAGAAGTTTGGTGCCAATGAAGAGGAGTGTGCCCGACTCAACGCCTCCCTCTCCTGCCTCAGAAAGGCCCACCAGCTTGGTGAGGGGTCAAACACACACACACACACACACACATCCTTAAAAAAGGGGCTTTTAAAAGACTTTGGAGCTTAAAACAAATCACCAAAGTTACAGCATTCAGTCAACAGCGGCTGTTTTAAGTGGCTTGAGAGCTGACTGCAGGACCTCTGCTTTGGTTTCTGTCACTTTAAATAAGTTTTTTTTTCTTGTTTCCAGTGCTCTGCTGAAGATAAAGTCTCAGCTGTCACTTGGACTCAGAAATATCTGTCAGATTTATGGCCATAAGTCAACTTATTAATGCAACAACTCTGAAATGTTTTCATATCTGGTTAAAAAAAATCAAGGGAAATGAGTAGAAATTGGAGGTCAAAGGTCACAGTGGACATAACTCAAGAATTATGCTTTATGACAAGATTTTACAGTCTGTTAAGCTGTAAGCTCATTTTTGATAAAATAGTTCAGAAACCTGTTTGAGTTTTTACATCTGAAATCAACTGTTCATGTTTTAAGCAGTGTGTGAAACCTGTTGAAGCTTCTGTAGGTGGTGCTGTTTCCCCGCTGAATCATTTTATGGCACAACTCCACACAAAGGAGTAAAAACCGCTTCAGACAGTGCGTGTTTGGGTTCTTTTAAAGTGCACAGTCAACACTGCTGTGAATCATCACAGTAGCATCGTGGGAGGTTTCACTAACTGTGTGTGCTGTGATCATTTTACAAGTGCACAGGTTTCATATGCTGCTTTTTTGTAGCATTACTCAGGCAAATATTACAACATGCACCTCTGTGGCTGCTCTACTTCAAATATTTTTTAACATTCCTAATTATTAAAATTAAAAAATAGGAATCTTTTCTCATACTTTTGACCCCTTTTCACATCTCACTTGGTGCATTTGTTGTTCCATGTTTGGCCACAAGGTGGCATTAAAAGACCATGTTTTATTTTTAGCGTCACAAAGGCAACTTTTGCAATGACGCTGCGGGACCATAAGGGGGCAGTAGAGCATCACAAAAACTGTGTTGGTGGGTTTGGTAACAACCTTTTTGTAAGCCTGTTTGATAGCATATCTGTTTCTCTTCTGCTCCCACACACACACACACACGCACACACAGACCAACAGCAAACGCAGACACACTCTGTTCTCTAGCAGATGTCCTTTCAGACGGAAGACTCTGCTGAATAATTAAGCAAATTGACTTGATGAGTAGTTTTTCTTCAGCGTGCCCTCAACCAAACTGCACTTTATTAAAAGAGGGTTTTAACCAGGAGAGGTTTAACTTTTTGTTTGTTTCTTCCGCGCAGAACGGCTCTTTGTGAGGCGCCTGGTGCTCAGGTGTCCCTTTTGAAAATACTTCATGCTCGTATGTCAGGCTTTGTGCCGGAGTTGCTCGCCTTCCTGCGCGTGCTTCCCTTCTTTTACTCTCTCCAGTTGGTTTGGGCAGAGGCTGTGCTGTCCAGACAGAACCTGTCAGGCAGTTCCAGTCTGCTTTGCCTCAGTCCAGCTGGGTTCAGAGCTTGAAGCGTCTCTGGAGGCCGACTCCCTTTAGCCACTTTATGACCAAACTGTCTATTATCTAAGGATAATAAGCCCAAAGAACTACAACCATGCATTTCTCTCTGTTTTTTTTATTATATAGTATATTATTACACTTATTCTCTGCCTTTCTTCGTCGCTCATGCCTTCAACCTTCCACCTCCTCTCTCTCTGGCTCTCCAAAGATGGGGTCTGGCCACACAGCAGAGCCACTAATGGGCTCTCTAACAGGGGGGGGGGGCTCGCTACAGACGTGTGAATGCACCACCACACAGAGCAGTGAGAGGCACTTTCAGCTGAGAGGAATACAGGGTTTAGCTGTGTGCGTCCTTCATATTCTCACCCAGATGGAGAGGGAGATGTGTCATAGCTTCCAAACACTGACACATTTACCAACACAAGTACCTGTGTGTCAGCACGTTTACATTACAAGAGTGAAAGATGGATGATTTTAAGATGGTTTAAACAAACCCCGGGCCGTGACAGGCAAGAAGCAGAGGATGTTCTCTTTTAAAAAAAAAAAAAGTGCATATGGATATTCATCCATCATGAATGAGAGCAGAAAGAAGGATTTGCACATTTATGCACATGTTGTTCTGAAGAAAAATAACATGATCCAGTTTATGAGTCATCTGGATTTATGTTGAAATTGGCAGACGTGGACATTCATATAACAAGCTTGGCAGTTTATGTATCACATAACATAATAAGTGAATGTTTGTGGCTCGGCGGTGTAATGGTGGAGGAAGGAAACTAATGCAAGTTAATAGAATTTTTCACTACAGGCTCTTGGGATTGCAGTCCACGAGTTGCGATGAGGAGTATGAGTCATACAATTCGGAGGCAGCCGGTCGGTCCTTTGTGCCGCAATATACACACATTATCCAGCCCGCCCCTCTAGACACACACACACACACACTTATACAAACATTTTCACACAGAGAATGTCTTCAGTATGAGTCCTACTGTTGATCAGGGTAATAGTGTCGAGCGTGACAGGTCTCCTCTGTGCTGTTCCTCTGTAATATTTGACAGCTGAAAGGAATGTCCCCATGCCCTGCCTTTAGACAGCTTTGCATGCATATAAACACCTAATTGGCTTCAAATGCCATCAGCAAGGAGAGGAATACAAGAAAAAGGCAGAGAGGAGAGGGAGGCGAGAAAAAAAATGGGGGGGGACGGAGAAAAGTGAAGAGGTATGTAAGGGGAGGGAGGGAAGGAGGGAGGGGAGGGAGAAAATTCGAGGTGATGACAACAGGAGGTGAAAGAAGAAACGTCCTCATGTTGAGAAGAAAAAAGCCGGTGTGACAGGGAGGAGGGAAAAAAGAGCAGAAGAAGAAGAAGAAGCATTGACCGAACCCCCCAACACCCGTCTTCCTGGACGCCTCTGGGTGGTCCTTATTGGCTATTAACTAATTAGCAGAGTCTAACTTTGAGTCCCACTGATTTACACTGCAAAAATAAACCTCACCTCAAAAGAGTAAAAAAAAAAAAAAAACAAGCTACGCTGCATCTATTGAACGCAGACGTTGCCCTTTTCGTCAAATCCTGTTTACAGTGGCAGCAAGATAGACCAGCCACTGTCCCGGTGGCATTTCCCTGCCATTTAGCCTAAAGAGGCAACACCTCTAGAGGTAATTAGTCCAATTATGAGGCTGTTATCTGCCTTTCTCAAAGCCTCGCTGCATGTTAAGATTGCCCCATTAAGGGGTTGTTTGGGGTTTGCATTAATTACTGCAGAGGAGAAGCAGTTGTAAAAGCTTCAGGTGCATTGTTCGGTGCGACAGTTGATGTGGAGATGCTGGTGTTATTCTGGTGAGAGAGAGAGGGAGAACGGAAGATTGATGGTGACGATGATGACGTGGCTCCAAAATTTACATCAGGGAGAAGCGGCTAAAAGCAAACTGTCATCCAGTTTTGTGTCGTTTTGTGTCGCAACTTTCAGGGTTTAAACCAGACATTAGTTTAAAGGCTTGAGGCTGATGTTGTCTGAGCTCCGTTAGTTAGGTTAGCATAAAGGGGGGGGTCCCTTCTTTCCACAAACAAAATTTGCTCTGATTGGATCTCGTCTCCATCAATAATTTGGCAGCAATTTCTGATTTAGTTTTTATTTTAGTCTGTGTGACTAAAATGTATTTGATTTTAGTCATCAACATTTTTTAACTTTTGGTCTAGTTTTAGTCGACTAAATATCGAAGAATTTTAGTCGACTAAATCTGCCGTGGATTTAGTCGACTAAAATTCTATGATTTATATTTTTTCATGAAATAATTAAGGTTTGAAGTGCAATAAAAACAGGCTCAGCTTTAACTTGTGTTATTTGAAACAAACACCTCTTTATTTAATTGCTATGACCTTTTCACAAAAGAACCAGTGAACAGTGAGCTGCTCTCCCTGAATACACTGTTCAGTCATGACCTTCTTCATGAATCCTCCATAACTACAGCAAAACACTTCAGTGACAACTTAGAAACGGTGCGCTGTAAAACCATCAGCAGCGGTGTCTTCATTTATAGATTTTGTCACGTGTATCTTTGAACGGAAGTTAAGACGACTCGTCTACAAATGTCACTTCAGGTTTGTTGTGTTTTTACCGCTGATAGTCGCTCCGCACGGTTTGCAAACCGTCTTGTTTGTCTTGACATCAAACGTGTCCGTGTGTCTGTTCTTCTCCTGTGTTGTGTTACCATGCATGAGGACGCCTTCTTCCAGCATCGCGGGGTAACGTCCTTACGCAGAGAGATCACTTCTGATTGGCTCTCTGCCGCCGTCTCCTGATTCGTCCCTTCTTTCCACAAACAAAATTTGCTCTGATTGGATCTCGTCTCCACCAATAATTTTGTCTCGTTTTTATTCGTTGACGAAAGTGTCAATACATTCCGTCTTCGTCTTTGGCACCGTGCGTTAGTTTTTATTTAGTTATCGTCTCATTTTTATCAGCAAAAAAAGGTCGTAAACGAAAACTACGACAAAAATGATTCATCAACAAAATTAACACTGATGGGGGGGGGGGGGGGGGCAGCTAGCAGCTTAGCAACCCGTCACAGAGCAACATTACCCACATGTTCATGTAGAATATGTCATATATTCCCAAAATTGCTGCTTAGCCTGTGTGTTTTTTGTTGACGTTTACAGCTTGTTTACAACAAGATGTGTGAGGAGTAAACCCAAACAATCAATTTAAGAACATGTTTTAATTTGATGCATTTTTGTATACATAAAACCGCCATTTTTTGACATTTATGGAGCCCAAATAATTCACTTGATTGAGCACCTGCCTCATAAACTGAGACTATTATCCTTACTGCACGTTCGATGGCCTCCACTGTGTGCTATATTAAAGGCAAATATGACCTAATAAATCCTAAAAAACACTACTTTGTCTCATCTTCTGCTAATCTCAGAGGCAACCTAAAATAAAAAAAAAACAAAAAAAAGGAATCAAAGATTTTTAATGTTAATTTGTAACCAGGATAGCTTCAGATCTCACTACACAGCTGCTTCAAATAAAATGTAATTCTGATGCAGCTAATTAGAGCAGAAATCTCTTGTCAAGATTTGCATTAATGCCTTCACATAACTTGGCTGGAGAATGGGACATTGATGGCTTACTCATAGCACCCTCACCCGTTTTAGAAAAATAAAAAAGTGGAGTGGAATGTATTTTGGGTCATGTTCTGCTGCGATTAAATGTCCCTTAATGCATGGAACATGAGCAATAAAGTGCAATTAAGGGTGAGTAATATAGATTCAGGCTCCTAGGAGGATATTCTTTTGCAGGAACAGATCGAGTTGAGAAGTTGGGATGAGTTTAGAGCCTGGATTTATACTTTTCCATTTTTGGATTGTAGAACTCCCAAAGAAAAGAAACGTCCTGGTTAACAAGCACGATAAGGCAAAGCAATTAAGTCAAAATCCATTTCTCAGAGGGTTTGTGCTCGGTCTGTGTTCTGCGTCTCATTTCGCATGTGAGCCGTTTGCCTCTGGCTCTTTTTTAGGTGAGGGGGTTTGTGAAACAGGAAATTCATAAGTCAGGTCCTGTTACTATTTTCCTGAAGCCGTTGCTAAGATACTAGTCTGCTTCATGAATTGACTCATTACTTGAAGCAACAGTTTCATGACTGCGATTCAAGTTCATCGCTCCTCTCGCAGACTGAAAGTCACCTGGGAATCCTCCTGATAAGTGCTGTCAGGAAAAAAAAAGGAGGCAGCTTTCATGCAAGTGTGTAATAATTAGCAAAGGGAGGTTTATCATTTGAATCAAAGGTGATCGGTGTGCATTTCTAAATGGATGGTAATTAGCACCTGATGTGTCTGCTGGGCTATTAAACACCTTTCAACCTTCCCAGAAGCTTTTGGCTCTGTGTTGCCGTCCGTCTGCGATGTGCCAGCCTCAGTGCTGTGAAGTCTTCAGTGGTCGTTGATTAATGTTCGTGTCGGGGTTAATCTGAACTTTTCACTTTTCCGAGTGGCCTGTTGTGGTTATATTTCTGCTAATGAAGGAGGCATCTTTTCCTACGTTTGTGCATGAGCGCTCTTCGGTGCCCACTCGTCCTTTCTACATCTCGAGTCTTCCTGAAGGGTTTCTGCAAAAAGGGGTGAGATGTGGGTTCAGACACAAGTGGAAGTGCTGCGGTGCTGCGGCGAGTCACATCAAGGGTATAAAGCGGTAGTGACAGCTTCACTCGAGAGGTCCTTGCACGAGGTGTGAATTACAGGGTGGTCAAATATCAGATTTCTGCAACCTCCACATCTTCAAAAGTTTTTTTCCATTTTCACATTTTTCACACACTGTATATTCTGTGCAGAGGATTCGCAAACCATGCGCCTGGCAGTGCTGCAAACCAACAGGTTTCCATGACTACCGAGACAACACCAGGTTCACTGATTAGGATTGTCAGCCGGAGAGCAGGAACTAATCAGCGGCATTGCCTGCTTCACTCTTATGTTTGTTTAACATTTTTCACAGTCTTTGACACGTTTGCTCCTCTCTGCTGGGTTATATATATTTAATGAAGCGTGAGGAGACACTGATTTGACATAACAGCTGTTCATTCCAATATTCACCTTGGTGTTTTAGTCTCCTGTCAGTTTCCGAATACGGAGTGCTAAAAGCTGCTAAATGCACCTGTATGTGTTCACAGGTTGGATGTTAATTTAGCCTACCGAACACATAAAAGCACTGCAAGTCGCGCACAAAGTGACGGAAGTGGATCCTAAAATATAATGTATGTGAGATTACTTTAGGCTAATAATAGGTTTATGGTTATTAAGTGGGATGTTAAAATACATTTATTTCCAACTTATACATCACCTTCATGCTGTTTTACTGAGTCACATTCTCCTTTCAAACACAAAAAGTTATGCTAACTGCTACTTGCTAGAAACCGTAACAAGGGTCTAGTTCTCATTGCATCACTAACCCAGTTAGCGGTGGTCATTAGTTTTAGTTTTGGGCTTGCCTGAAGCAAACCTTCTGAACTTCGGGCCGCCCTGCTCTGTACCAAAGTCTGACCCAAGTTACTCAGAATGGAAGTCCGGACCCCACCTGGTGTCTGGTCTCCCACCAGACACCAATCAGATTAATTCCTAGGAGGACATCATTGCCCATAAAGAACCAAACAGAAGCAGATCCTAAAATATAATGTATGTGAGATTACTTTAGGCTAATAATAGGTTCATGGGTATTAAAGGTAGGGTAGGAGATTTTGAAAACTCAGTGAGTCAGCCAGATTTCGAAAGTAAACACACGCCCCTTTCTCTCGGAGCTCACCCCGAAGCCACGCCTCCCAATCACATGGATGCGCATTACCTGAAGACGAGCTGCGGTCTGTGACTTCGGCCATCATGCACGTACCTCTCTGGTGCGCGCAGAGCAGGAAGAGAGTGACAACCAGCCAATAATCCGTGCATTGGCTGATGTTTTTAGCGTTTTATAGCTTCCACAGATGATTCATATTCTTCGTTTTAATGCGAAACTGCCGAAACTAATCGGTTGCTATCGGATTGTAAAAAGAGAAGTTACACTAATTTAGCAAAAAGTGCATCAGAAGGAAATCTCCTACCCTACCTTTAAGTGATGCAACTGGAATGTTAAAATAAATTAAAAAAAAATCATAAATTTCTATTAATTTCATCTGACAGGTAGTGAACATGTTCAAAATCTTCAAACAGCCTGCCTCCAAATGTCCATACAACAAAAAAAGTACCATGATGATCTGTTGGATTCAGCTGCATTTCATAGTATGACCCACATGATCCACAATCCTCAGGACCACAAGATGCTACAGAAAGACAGATGGATACATATGACACAAGATTAAGATTAAGATTAAGATTAAGATTAAGATTAAGATTAAGATTAAGAACATCTTGGATATCTCAGCTCGGATATATCATGTGAGCGAGGGGGTCAAAGTTCACGTTTGTGTTGTGTTAGTTCTGTGTATATATATCAAACGTTACACCAATGAGACGCTCTGCTGTGTGGAAGACTTCCTGTTTATCACGAAGCATTGCTCCTGTCGCCTAGCAACCAGTAGTTAAAATATCACCGGCGCACAATGAATCTTGGGATATGTCGGGTGGGGAATGATACACATGAATATGATGATGCATCCGTCATCACCACATAAAGGACGTGGATTTGAAGCAACCTTTGAAATCGGGACAGCCCTGTCGTTGAAGGGTGCAGCCCCTGAAATGAGAAGCAGCTCAAGTGGTCCGTCATTTATTAGGGTCCCCTGCAAACGTTTCCATTTCTATACGTGCATGTGCCGTCTTAAGTTGCAGACCTTTGTATCAATCATGTAGAGGAGCTAAAGTGCCTCAAACTGGAATGAATCTTCTGACGCAAGGACGCTCGGCATTTAAAAACGTGACATTAGAAGCCTCATTTGTTTTGTTATATGAAACATAAATGTGTCTTTTCTAAAACCATAAGTGGACACTCGTTGATGTTCTGTTCTGCAGGACATAAAAAGCACTGTTTGTTTCTGAAGCATTAATCATGACCTCTAGCAAACAAAAACCTGCAGCTTTAAAATCCACCATCAAGACGACTAAAAGTACTTAAAAATAAAAAAATAAAACCCTTGAAAGTCCTGCCTATTCAGTCCCTTGTGTCTCTTCCAGATGTCTCCTCCTCTCTGTGGCCTCTTCTTCTTCATAACATTGCAGAATAGAAATGGCTGCTGGCAATGTTTTTTTTTTTCCCAATCACCCCCGGGGACCTTTTCCTCTTTCTTTTACCGCAGATACTTGTCTTGTCGTGATTCATGTGGTGTTGATTTTCTTTTTGAAGTTTTTCTTTCTATCGCTCCTCAGAGACGGTGTCACAGCGAGGGGAAAAAAAAACAAAAAAAACAACAGAAAGCGTATCGGCTTGTTGACAGGAAATTTGCATTAATGGTGCTATGACGGTCAATAGCTAGTTTTTGAAGTCTGTGAGGTCAATATTTGCCCACACTCAGCCGTGCATGAGACACAGCACACACTTATAGCAGGATCAATCACCACCAACATGATGTTGTGTTTCGCTAAGCAGCCTTTCGGCTATGCATAACTGCAGATGGAAAGACAGGCAGACTATTTCAGATGTTTGTCTTCCAGATCAATAATAAACACATTCTTTTTTTGTTTTGTTTCTTTCTGAAGAACAACTTGAGGAGGATAAATTGCACAGTAACGGAGGTAAAGTATCATCGTCCGAGTTCAGAAACGCTCATTTCTGGCTGCACTTTTCATGCTTTCTCATTCAAACAGAAAGTTTTTCTTTCTTTTTTTTTTGCACTCTTCTTCATTTTTCTCTCATCCTCGTGCTCCATCGCTCGCCGATGCTTAATCTGCTCCACATCAACACATTGGAACACCGCCGCACTGCTAATACGTTCACATCAGATAACGGCAAACTTAATTCTTCATTAGCTTGTTGTAAATGTCCGCCTGCTGTCAGGATTATTCTTATTACTGCAATCAAGAAACAGTGCTAATGGATGCTTTCGTATTTAATGCAGCATAAAAACCGATTTAGTTTAACTTGATACATCAACTATTGAAGGGAAAAACACATTTTTCCCACTTAACCTAAGTGGTATCTTGACATGCACAGACAGTGGTAGCCTGTTTTAAATTCAGGTAGTTTTAGAAAAGAAGGATCCTCCATTAGCACTGAAATGATCTTTGTATCAGCTGTTCAGGTTTTCCATGTTTAAAAAGCCACACATATTCCATTTATCTTTGAGGAATGATTGGAAGTAGAGGGAAAACCTGTTGAACCAAAGTGTTTTGCATGGGCAGAGTGTTTGAATGTGGATTTTATGCAGTGTATCACAACCAGGTGTTTGTCTTCCAACAGGGAGCCAGGCGAAGCAGGACTGGTCCATCCAGTGGCCCACCTCTGAATCTGGCAAAGAGAACACTCCGGTGTGTCAGCCCGAGGCCAGTCAGTGGATTCGGTTCCAGCTTTCCCAAAGCCCCAAAGTCCAGTCCAAGTACAACCAGCACATGTGCCACAGCCCTCAGGCCCTGGCCCCCCCTTTGTACGCCGATCGGCTCACAGTCGACAGCCCCGCCACGGGGCTCTTCCCTCCTTTAGACTCTGGTCATCGCTCCCTGCCCCCTTCACCCCGCCAGAGGCATTTTGGCCACACGCCTCCTCGGACTCCCTTGGTGGTCAACACCATGACCCCGCCTGGCACCCCCCCAATGCGTCGTAGGAACAAAGTGAAGGCCCCGGGAACGCCACCTCCGCCAAGCCGCAAGCTCATCCATCTGCTGCCGGGCTTCACGGCGCTGCACCGCAGCAAATCCCACGAGTTCCAGCTGGGGAACCGCTTGGATGACACGCAGACACCAAAGTAAGTGCTGTACTCCTCTGGATTTTTAATGAAAAAAAAAATGTTAGTGCTTTCTAAGGCTGGACGTAATGTTGCTCTCAGCAGCCAGTGGAGCCGCCAGGCTACATAAAAGGCTGAGGGAGGGGTGTGGTGTGGAAGTGGGTGGGTGTCTGCTGGGCATTTGGCCTCCCTGAGCAGAGACGGAGCCATCTTTACAGTCTATAGATCACCTTCATGCTGTTTTACTGAGTCGCAGTCTCCTTTCAAAGACAAAAAAAAAGTTATGCTAACTGCTACTCGCTAGAAACCTGTCCTAACAACTGTCTGGTTCTTATTGCATCACAGGACAATAAACCCAGTTAGCAGTGGTCATTCCTTTCAGTTTTTTGGTTGCCTGAAGCAAACATTCTGAACTTCGGGCCGCCCTGCTCATGTACAAAAGTCTGACCCAAGTTACGCAGAAAGGAAGTCCGGACCCCACCTTTCCTTTCAGCAGTTTTACCAGAACACAGTCCACCAGACACCAATCAGATTAATTCCTAGGAGGACATCATTGCCCATAAAGAACCAAACAGCCTGTCGGTAGCGATAAGGAGCCTTCGGGCTGAGTTCCTGACTGGCCGTCCATACGTCTGGTGCTATGCTGATCAGATTTGGGGTCCAGCACTGCTAGGTAATCAGGAACCAGAGTCCGCCTCAGGAGAGCTGCACTCATTTTGATAATGCCATTAGATGACAGTGCCCTATCACTGCTAAACTTGGTAAGTTAATATTTGGGAGTTGTCCTCTGCTTTTACGATGGCCATCTGGGTTATATTCGGAGCGTGTGCCTGGTTGCGGACAGGGCTGCACACACACACACGACCACGCCTGAGTGTGTGTGTGTGTGCGTCTGCACAGTGACGAGTGGATCATAGCTGCAGTGAATAGGCTCAAACGGCATTAGAGAATTGATTACCGGTCCCTGAGCGCTGATAGACTGCAGGCTGTGAGTTGAGCCGCTCTAATCAATGGCCTGTGTGTGCGTGTGTGTGTGTGCCTGGAAATGTTGCAACTCATTGAGACAGGGCAGATCTGCTGGCTTCTCTGATAGAAGCAGGCCTTATAATTCATCATATAATTGGTTGGAGGACGATGCTGGCGAGCATCAGGTTGGTTGTTCAGTTCTGGCATGAGCAGCGTGTGTGTGAGAGAGTGTGTGTGTCTATAGAGCAAGTGGATTGGCATCTGTTTTCCTCTTGATGCAATGGTAAATACCTAAACATGGAAAATCTGTCAGTTTCTTTTAAACCATGAATTCAGATTGTCTCCATCAAATCTCCCATTCTTACATAAACGGCTGCTTTTTTTGAAAAATACAACGTTCCTTCCACTCTACCTATATCGCCCTCTTATTATTAAGTTACTAAACTTGGTATTTTAATAAGCTTGCAGTGCTCCTTGGGTCCTCATTTTCTTGTGCTTAATTGCCTGGCACTGTGGCCAGGACACAATAACCAGGGATTACCCTCTGACCTCAGGAGACATTTTTCTCCCTTTATCTTAATGAGATATGGCCTTAATATCTCATTATCACTGCATAATAAAGCACAGCTGAATGTGCAAGACTGCCCAGCACACATTGTTGTGAAGAGTAGCAGCAAGTTTTTGTAAAACAGTGTAATAATTGCCACGATAAACAACAAAGCATAAACATGTTTTGTTTGAGCCGATTAAAATCATTTGTAATTCTTAAAAGTTGGCTTTCAGAGCATCTTAATGTCCTTTTTAAAGTATAATAGCTTCTATCTCAATGTTTTTTTGCGCAAGATGTGACTCAGATAGTGGTGTTTTTGCAATCATGGTCTGAAAATTGATTCCGGTTGCTTTTTTTTGATTGCAAAAACTCGGCGAATACTGCGAACCCTCATCTTCTGCTTTATAGCTTTGTGCTTCTTGGCTTAATGTGTTTGTCTGTGTGATAATGTGTTTTCCTTTCAGTTAGAAGCGAGCCACAGAACGGTTCCCATCCCTCCGCAGAAATAAACAGCAAATTACCTTCTCGCCGATGTGTTCAGTATTATCTATGAATCCAGGAAAAGTCTCACTCCAGCGGATGAGGGGGCAAAGTTTCGCCTGTGTGATGGGAAGCGGGAGGGTTCTTACTCACCACCTGTCAAAAGACAGTCCAAATATATTCAGGTGTGTTTTAGAAGCGATTTAGTCGGCTCTCTCCTGATGGTCTGGGCTGTTTTTCTGGGTTCGGTCAGTTTTTAAATGATCAGATTAGCAGATTATTAACGCATCTGCAGTATGAGGATTTTACTACACAAATAATAATACTGCAATATCGTAACTGGGAAAATAAGTTTAATCTGTAAGTAAAGTTGTGTTTATTGAGCTTTTATATGCAAAATTAGAAAAAATACATCAAAATATGTTTTTTATTTATATAAAAAAATTAAAATAAATTAAATTAAATTAAAGGAGGTCAAGAAAGATGTAGTTACACTGCAGTTTTACTCATAATAAATACAATATTTTGTGTATTTATATCGATCTGTTTTTTGTTCACTAGACTTTAGTAGAAAGTACAGATCTGTGTGTTCACTGGATGTAACTACACGCACGGCTTCAGTAGATCTTAGCAGATACAGGACTGAGCAGATTTGTCTTGTTCCTATGGTAATGACTCAGGCTCTGTTTAATAGATGTAATGTAAAAATAGATCTTCTGGCATAACTTTAACAAGTAGCATTAACTTGCCAATTAGTAGCATGTGAAATTATTTGCAAGTGACAAATTTTCTTATCAGGGAAGCCATTGAACACGTGTTATCTATCTAATATCCTAAAACAAATTTCAGCTTTTTCTGATGCTTCAAAACACTTTTTGTTACTTCTTCTTCTTTTTATGTTAAAACTCCACTTACAAAAAGTTTTAGTCCATATCAGGAGCAGGTTCTTACTCCTGTTTACCTGTGTGTACCTTCCTGTATCAATTTGTGATGACTACAAAGCAGCTGAACACATTCCCCGTCCTATAATTAATGAGCCTATCCCAACATAAAGAAAAAAATATGCTGAGTTTAGAGAAGTAATTAGCTTTAAATTCGGCTGAGTCACTACAGTCTACACTAACAATACAATACATGCATAAACAATAAGAGACACTGATCACATTTGCTTGTTTATCATCATTCATTTGGAATTATGCCTCAAATACATACATAGTAGGGATGTCCCGATCCGATCACGCGATCGGAAATCGGGCCGGATTAAGTGGTTTCAGACTCGATCGGAATCGGGCGTTACCTCCCGATCAGGACTGGAGGATATATTAGGACTGTCAAAGTTAACTCCTTCTGTGCAGCAGAACACACACACAGAGTTTTGCTTGCAATAACTTTTATATGCCACGTGACAGTGCCAAGATCACGAGTACCTTGCTATTTGCATTTGCAGAGAAACTCTAAAAGTATATGATCGGATCGGTATCGACAGGTACTCCAAATCAAATAACTCGGACTCGGACTTGGACTCGAGGGCAAAAGAACCTGATCAGTACATTGCTAATATATAGAAATACAAAAATCACAAAGCTCCAATAAATAAATAAATAAGCTGCAGTTCCATGTGGGGCCACTTGAGGGCAGCTCTAACAGTGAGCCACTCTCCATTGACCTCCATGTTAAAATATTCACCAGATAATCACGTTTACAGTTTTGGTACAAATCATTTGTTTAATTGCATGCATAGGTGTCACTAACACTTTTAATGCATATTTAAACAAAGTCAGACACTGTGTGCGTGTTAGCATACAGCCCACTGTGTTCGTGTGTTGTTGTTGTTTTTTTGACTTTGGTAACATAAGAGAAATCAAGCACACATTTTCCATCACTTCATCTGCATTTTAAACTGTAAAACATTATATAAACAGTGATAATGTTGTATTTTTGCTAATTAATGAACAACCATGTTGTTTAGCTAATAAATCATAACGTTACTATACAATTAATAATTTGCAATTGCATCCTCCTTCCAGTAGGGGGTGCTGCAGCCCCCTCATAACCCCCTTTTACTTCCATCATCCCAGACAGCTAGGAGGTTTATTAATTAAGCGAATGGGGCCTTATGGTAGGCTTGTAACGCTGCATCCAACAGCAAGTGGGCACTAACATTCCTACAATCTCAACATAATTACAATAATAATCAGGAAGAACATTTTCTCTCTCTTCTCACCAACTCGGGGCAACTTAATGGCACAAAAAAAATCACTGCTAACACAACTTTATTGACTTCTGTTGAGTTAAGTACATTATTTCGTTACCAAGCATCTAATCTGATTAATTAATTTTTCTTCTCAACACTTCGCTCTTCTAACGTTGAAAGCATTATTGTTATTTTTACTTCACATTCATGCAGCGTTATAGGACAGAAAGGATCATTTGACGTGCTGTATTGATACATCAGATATAAACCCGACTCATTTAAAAAGAATGGCGTTATTAATCTGCTGCTGCTAAAAAAGGACTGATCAGCTGTTGGTCATTTGTCAGATGATGCATCCTTTCTGTCAACATACAGTATATCTTGGCACGCTGCTCACCCCAGAAGGGATTTGCCACTGAGAGGGATGGAGCCAGCATTACTGTTTGTTTTGTGGTGATGACTGAAGCCAGTGATTCTGTGGAAATACCATCAAATCACTGTTATGTGGGTATGATTGATTATGTCCAGTATGAATCAGCTTTAATTGGATCTGCTTTGTTGTGATCACGTATTGTTTTGTTTTCTGTCTTTAACCCATCAGTAAGGTGAAGGCTTCTTTAATGACTCCATCCTTTCCCTCCTCATTTACTAATTTCACTTTGAAATGTGAGAACTGCTTTCTACAGTCAATCAATTTCTACCCACCCCACTGAGCACCTGCAAACAGAATCCCTCACACAATCAGTAAATCAATCAAAACCCACTGTGCCCTTTTTTGACACACTCAAGAGATTTGCTAATCACTCTTTAATGTGTCTTTGAACGCTGATCCCGCTGTCGCTGCTGCAGAGAGCACCGCTGATCCTCCACCCTCACGCCTCTGAGTTAATTACAACAATGCACTTCCTTCATGATAAAAGCAACCATCTGCAGAAACCTACAAGAACAGTTACATTAGAAGCCCAATAAAAGACAGTAGTGGGAAACTTTGTGTTTACATATGGTTCCTATCCTCCCTACTGTCATGTGGATGCTGGTTGGGATGGGCTTTGTCACCATGGTAACCAAGAAAATGACGTGTTTTTCTATAGGAGAGATGTGGTTCATGTGATCAGGTCTCAAAAAATAAACCAGCCGAGAGGTGCAGTTCTACAAATGGCCACTTGAGGCTTTAAAAGTAAATCAATCTAGAGATTCCTATATATTCCTATATATTATATATATATATATTTGGGCAGCAGTGGCTCAGTGGTGAGCAGGGTTGTCCAATAACCGGAAGGTCGGCGGTTCGACCCCAGCTCCTCCCTAGTCATTGTTGTGTGCCCTTGGGCAAGGCACTTTACCCACATTGCCTCCAGTGCACTCACTGGTGTATGAATGCGTACGAATGAATCGGCGGTGGTCGGTGGTAAGCTACCACTGGTAGCTACCACTGGTAGCTTACCACTGCCACTGTGTGAATGTGGTGTGAAAGAATAATGCATCTCAATGTAAGCGCTTTGAGTGCCTGCCCAACAGAGCAGAAAAGCGCAATATAAGACCAATGCATTATTATTATTATATGAGGGGGGTGCTATATATATATATATATATACACACATATATATATATATATACCCCCCTCATATAATATATATGCTATATATATATATATATATACACATATATATATATATATATACCCCCCTCATATAATAATAATAATGCATTGGTCTTATATTGCACTTTTCTGCTCTATATATATATATATAAATACACACACATATATTATTGATCATATTTTTGTAAATATGTTTTGACCCTTTTTTCACATATCTGAGGACTCTGGTGGCCATCGAGTAAGGATCTCTTTTTGCAATTGTAATCCGAACTCACCAATTAGCCCGCATTAGCATAATCCTAGTGCGTTGTGGAATAGATTACCTTCTGCTGTTAGAAAAAGGAAACAAAATAAATGTGGGCCCATTTTAGGTGATTATTTCGAGAACGTGGCTCTCTGTCGAACGGCTCTGCTCAGTAAGTTAAAAAAAAAAAGTGAAACAAAGTGATTGTCCGACTTGATATGAGCAACAGAGTGCAGGTCACTGCTCCTTCACATTACTCCCTTTTTTTTACTCATGTCTTTTTCAATTAGTGTTGGAAAAATGTCTACACAAAGTGCCCACTGTGCGATGTCAGTGACTTTTAGGGCTGTTTAGTTCCTCGTCTGCAGGAAAAACCAGAGAATGAACTGAGATTGTGTGAAGCTGCTTTGATTGATGCAGTGAAAAAGGTTTTTGGAGTAATGGTAGTCTTGAGAAAATGAACTGCAGCTGCAGAAAGGTTTTGTGATTTTTTGGGCAAAAAGCGAAGCATTTTTTTTTCTTGAATGCCAGATGTTTATGAGCACAATCATCACAAGTAACAGTGTGGAAGTGAGAAAACATTTGTGTGCCGGACACCCAGCTCCACTTGAACTTTAATAGTTCCATTTTGCTTATGTTGCTCTCTATATTTCAGCGTCTCTCTCTCTCTCTCTCTATCCCTGTCTGTCTGTGTTGCCCTTTTCAAAGCGAGAGGCTCTTTGGGCTGGAGTGTCAATTAATGAACCTCGTTGTCTATGTTAATGAGTAGTAACATGCGTGCGTGCAAAAGGCCAAGTGAGTTTTCCGTCTGTCACAGTCCCACTTGGCAACGTCACACCAAGATGGTTCTGGAAAGTGGGCGTGTTTGTTTTTCCGCCGCCTCTTGTCTTGCCAGTAGAAACGGTGATATCATATAGCTAATAATGCCACCTTATGAGACTTTCACAGCTTTTTGAATGTTAAGCGCTTTCTTATTGAATTGGATGTTTGCTAATAAATCACATGGTGCCGGGGGTTGGCATGATTCACCCTCTGCTTCTCTCGGGGTAATTCTACCATGCAACACTCAGGGGAAGCAAATTTGCATCCCTTCCATGACTAATTTAGCTGTTTGCTTTCACTGAGCTGGTGTACACATCATATATTTCTCCTTCCCCTTTCGCTCTCTCTTTCCTTTTCTTTCTCTCCTCACCCCCTCTCAGTATGCATCTCTTTTGACGACCCGTCAAAGTGTTACTTCAGAGTCATCCATAACGTCTACCAATTCAATCAGAAAGAACATTTTTTTCATTGGATTTAATTTTCTCTGGATTCTGCGATGGATTTGTGAGGATCGAGTGTTGAACATTACAGAGATAAGTCCCTACAGGTAGGAGCTACCCGTAGCAGATCCTTCAAGTCACATGATGTAAACATGAAGTCCAGGTGGACACGCTGGTCTTTGGGCCCTCCTCCAGTCCACCTTGCTGTCTATCTCTGCTAAAGCAGGGCTCAAACATCCCACATGTTGACTACCAAGACCCAACAGTCCACTTAACATCTATTGACATTTATACTGTAACTGAACAAACCAGTGCAGCTGATCAATACTCACAGTTATGGTTCAGTCTAAACTGCACAAGAGGGCCCCAGAAACATAAACCAGCTGCATCCGATGTCTTCCTGGCTGAAACCTCATCCGTTCTGGATAAGGTTGTTTGCTAACTTGTGGTCAGCCTGTTGCTTTGCCATCTGCCTGGAATGGCCAACAGGTCTTTGGTCATGGGGTCAGAGCTGCTGAATGAATGAGCCAGAGGTATGTGTGTGTGTGTGGGGTGACAGTCCAGAGGCCTGGAACCAGTCTCATCTGGGGACAGATTGAAGCACCGTTTCTGTGGTTACTTGTAGTTTAATACACCTTAGGGATTACACCGTTGACTGCACTTTGCTTGAGCTGTCCAATATGGGATTAGAAAAGACTTCTGACAGTGAGGGTTGGCCGGGGATGTGGTGTGACTCTGCCGTCTGTGGTAAAAGTTTTTGGATTCAGTTGTTAACATCTCACAGAAACCCTGATCTTCCTCTTTAGGAAGCTGCTGAGCTTCGCTTCATGGGCCAATCGGTTATCTTGCGGGAAAAATCTGATAAAGTGAGCCGACATCTAACTGATGCTGACCAGACGGTCCACTGAGATACCACACGCGTTGTCACTTTAGCTGGCAACCTCTGACCCTGAAGGATTATTGATCCCATATGTTTACTGGAGCTGAGTGTGCTCCACAAAGCCATGCTGTGAAATAATATATGTATATGTATGTGTGTGTGTGTGTGTTAGTGTGTCTCATCCATGTTAATCAGAGCTTTGGCCCCCTTTGTCATTAATGATAATTCAGGTGAGAGGGGATGTCAACACCAGGCCGTTAACCACCAGATGCCGTCGCCCTTCCCTTCCATCCATTCACCCATCCATCGGCCATAATGAGCGCTCATCCCGGCCTCCCCCGTCGGCCCAGAAATTGGAGTCATGATTATGAATTTATATGAGTGTTTAGGAGTGGAGGTTAGCCCAAATGCCAGTGTTGCTGGTGGAGGATGGATTTATTAGTCTGATGGTGATTTGTGAAGGAGTGGGAGCTTGTTGTGGTGGAAGACAGGATTTGAGTTAGTGATTAGAAGTTATCTTTTCAAAGTTCTTTTCTGAGGGGGAAAAAAAAAAAAAACGGATGTGAGGAAGTTGTACACAAGAAAGATTTATTGCATTTACACTGTGCTCCAGGCATTTAGTTAATTTAGTGGAAATCTTGTTTTGCTTCTGATTTAATTATTATATGAAGTTTCCTGACATGATCGTTAAATTTTCACTGCAATTCATCTTATGGAAAAATCAAACGCTGAATCTGTAGCTGTGGACGTGTGATGTCAGAGGCCAAGCACACGAGTGGAGATTGAACTGACAGCTGCTGCCGAGTACGACTCTTTCACTGCCCAACAACCATAAAGGGAGTTATTACCATCATTTATCATTCCAGCTATCAAGTGAAGGCTTTCATCTCAGTGCTCCTCTCTGATGTTCAAGTCCAGACAGATAATATCTGCTCCAGGTTCCATATTGTCTCTGATCTTTTTTTGATTTTTTTTTTTTTTTTTTTAAGGCTCGCTGTCACTTACTGCTCAGCCTGTGCTTTGAAACTACCACTTAACCTCCCCAGCTGTGGGGCAGAAAGCTGTTCTCCTATCCAGTGCTGTTGCTTCAATACTGGTATTACAGAGTTTAAGGTTTGAGCTATGGTTTCAATTTTGACACAACTGATTTGATTTGAAGTACACACACACACACACTCAACCTTATACAGCTATCGATGCCTCTTACCTGAACCAACACAATCATGACCCTCAACCTATTTTTTTTTTACCTTCTTTACTCTTAAACCAAGTCTTAAATGAGAATTCGCCGGAATGTCCTTTCTTTACAAAAATGTCCTCAATATGTACAAACACACACAGAAAGCAGTGATATTAATTTAGCTCAATCAGATTTATCGGTCGGGTGATCTATCGGGCCGATATTTGCTATTTTTTAATATATCGGCATCAGCAAATATCTGCTGTGAAGGACCCAAAGCCAAAAGTTTTGGAACATTCAATAACAGTCCTGGGAGATAAAGGTATCAAAGTCCTATGGCCATATGTTTACTGTATGTTACTAGTAAACTATAAAGAGTTGCTTCACTTAGTGAAAGAAAAAAACAAATAGCATAGAACCTGCATCACTGCCGTTAGCTTAGCTTAGCTGGAGTTCAGTCTATGTAACTAGCAGGGGGAGTGTGCTCACCTGTGTCTGTGCACACATATTTGTGTGCGCATGTGTCTCGGTGTGTGTGTGCACGTGTATATGCGCATCAGGCGCTGTGTTCAGACAGCAGCAGTGAACTGTAAACGTGCGGCCATGCAGAGGCAGAAATAAGACAAATAACATACGTTTAGGTTCTGATGATAAATAGATGATGGTGTTAAGTTTAAAGGTGTGGTGCATCCACTTATTATTACTGTGACATTTTAGCAGCAAATGAAGGGAAAACATATCGGCACTAAAAAAACAGCCAAAAAATCGGCAGCACTTATTGGTCATCGGCTGACCCTGACTTCTAAACATCGGCATTGGTTGTAGAAAAAACAATATCAGTCGATAAATAAATATCTTAAATATCTTGTGTTATGATCTGCCCCCCTAAGAGGAAACACTGCGTAGCCTTCATATACCCCAAATTGTTGAATGTTACTGTTTCTGTGTGTAGGAGACTTCCTGTTTCTGTGGCTTAGCAACCTTCAGTGGATGCTGCCCTTTCAAAGTTTACAAACTTGTCCACTGTATTGTTTAATTAACCACTGGCGACCCGTGAAGGATCCACCTGATGCATCCTTCATAGCAGGGAGCCACGTACGAGCCTTCAGAATGGGACGGCCTTGATGCTCCACAAAGACTCAATCATCCCTCAGAGGATGCAGCCGCTGTACAGCACCACAGCTATTACAAGGTTTCCAAACACATAACCAGTGAAAATAGTGTTTTTGAAACATTGTCATCCCAACAGAGAGGGAGAGCTTAACGTCTTTCCATCAGTTTCGAACACTAGGTTGAGTCCGGACAACATAATATATACACAACCACAGGGGGGCGCCAGATGCTGGTTGTGTTTCCTGAATAGGTTGTGGTTCCAACAAGCAAAACGTCACTACGTGGTTATGATGACATTGTTTTTACCAGTTTCCACAGCTGTACAATAAACCGAGATATATTTTATTCGACTGACCTTCATGGCCTCTGAGAAAGAATTAAAAGAGCTCAAGCGAATTTTCCAGTGGAATCCAAGGCCAAGACAACAACACTGATAAAAGTTCATGTAAATTTTAAGAAGAAAATGTGCCAGAAAATTGTGATTACTTTTAGCGGAGTGGGGGTGGTTGTTCATCCAATCCAAAAGGATCTCACAACACCTGTTTGTGTTTTAAAGCCTTGGAGATGCATGGTTCTTTATTCATATTCATTCCAAACAATTTAGCGGCAAACGAGGTGCATTTGGAGAGAGTCTGAATACAGAAACAGCATGAAGATGGATTTTGAGTCCATTAGTGAGAAAACCAGGTGTATTTCATCTGCTGACCATGGCGACTTTAGGCTTTCAGGGAATTTCAGTACTGAGGAAGCACTAATCGCTGTTCTGTTGTCCTTAGCTGTGCTATCAGAGGCTTTTTTGGAACCAATGAGAGCCCTCCTCAGGTGGTGGACACGCCTGGTGCACAGAAAGAGTCGCTGCTACATGGAAGAATTTCCCTTTGCTCTGCTACATAACACAAAAAGTGTTTTGAGACATTTCATTCCATAGATTCACAAACAGTACATGAAAACTCAAACACAATCTGAAGTCAGGGATGCTGCCCTCTGTCTCCATGACAACACCACTCTTACATGCCTCCACTTTTGGTTCCTACATTTGACAAAGAGCAAAATGGGCGTTCAGTAAGAGTAAGTGCCTTTTTGCTGTTGGTACTGAGATGTAATGGCACTTGCAGGACCCACAGGCCTAAAATCTCCAGTGAAGTACAGATGGTATGTCCACAGGAGATCAGATACTGTACTTTAGTGTCCTCACAAATATATGTTGGGTCAGAAGCAAACTTACAGTTTACTTTGAAGCACATAGACAGCTTTGTTGGTCATTGGCTTGAAAGCTTGAGTCTACCATCAATGGAATACACCTGGCAGCCGGAGGCTTTGTGCAGAGTTTATTTTACACTGTTCAGCTCACAGAATTTAAAACTCCAGGCGCTATATTTAAATGCTCAACATTGACATTTGTTATTGTCGTGTTCAGACTGAGAGCTTCCTGTTCTTTGCCTGTATTTGGATTAATTGCTTAACACGCTGCCAACATGGCGGAGCTCTGAGCCTCCCATACAGACTGGACTGGGCAGGCTCACAGTCCGCCTAAACTCCGAATACAGACAACTTTTTACATTTTTACATGACAGTCTATGGGGGTTGACTTGCTTTGTGAGCCAGCCCCTAGAGGCCATAGGGTGAAGTGCAGTTTTTAACTTCAGAGGTTGCTGCTTAGTGAAGGTTTGTCCATATTTATTCACAGTCTGTGAACCTACAGTGACACCAATGAGCAAACATAGCCTAAAAATGCACTCTTTATCTGTTATAGACGATTCATGACGATCATTTTTTTTACTTGTTTACAGCACATAACAATCCTTCCATCGCACCCATGACAACAACATGTAGAGGTAAACTTTATTTTAGCCACACAGGCTCTGTCAGTTTACAGCAGCACACATCCCTGAGAAGATACAGAAAAGCCAACATATCACAGTCCACCTTGCTGTCAGCTGCTCACTCCTCTGCTCCTGCTCCTGCTCCTCCAGTCCCAAACCAAAACCACTGGTCTCACATTTGGTCATCAGTCCTCTCCCCTCTCCTGCTCATTTTCTCTCCTTCACACCGACCTTTGCTCTTTTATTTATTTGTTTATTTATTTATTTCAACCCCTCTCATTCGCCTTGTGTGTCCTGCCGTCTCCTCTGCTTCATGTTCACTTTTCTATCCATGGCTCATTTTAATTCCCCTCTTGAGAGCGCTGTGCCTCCCCTGGCCTCTGACAGCGCACTGACACCCACCCATGTCCCAGTAGGAGATGCTGACAGTTAAAGAGGAGATAACAAGAGAGGGAAGCAGGCACTTTTTCATTGTCATCCACAGGTGATCAGCAGATCTGTGGGGGCAAACACCTACACCCACACTCACACTGACAGACACACACCTCCCCTGCACTGTTTAATTAAAATAAAATCCACTACCTTTATCTTTTATGCTCTAAACAATGTTAATTGCAGGGTCTATTTTATAGTTAATAGCATATAAAATAATAGTCTTAAAGGCTTTAAAATAGTTTAAGCAGAACTTCATTCAAAGGCGAAGTTCATCTGAAATGATTAGTTGCAGGAATGACGAGTATAGCACAGCGCTGCACAGCGTATAGCTGCTGTAAAAATGTCACCTTTGTTTACTCTTCCACACACGTTTGGCTGACCTGGGGATGTTATTTACCACACGTTTTGATCGTTTGACAGCTTGTCATTTTGCCCTGTTTGACTTATTTTTAGCGATGTTGTTGGATTAGGGGGGAAGCTTACACTCACAGGGAACTCCTGTGATATGAAATAATAAACTGTGGGAGACAGCAATACATGCTGCCACCTCGTCCCAGAGGAAGATGCAAAATATTGTCAGAATATTATATCAGTGCTGCACATACAGGCTTCAGATTGCTGGGGAAAGTAAAACTTTTCATGTGTCTGCAGCTTTTCTGTAATCATCATATCACATACAGCCGTGGTTTTACAAGTGAAGTTCACCTTCCCTGGGGGGTTGACGGCGTACAAACTGTAAACGCAGAGAGAGAGTAGAAAATGTAGGTAAATGCAGGAGTTTTTTTTTTTTTTTACAATAATCTGAAGGAATTCTTGAATTATTTTCTTGAGTGTGAAGCAGCGGGGATGAGAATCAGCACCTCACACTCTGAGGCCAATGGTTCTCGACCAGAAACCGATGGCTTGTTGTCTGGGTTAGAGGAGAGCTCCTGCCCATCGTGGAGGACTTCAGGGAGGATCTCAGGGTCTCGTTCATGAGTGAGGGGAGATTGATAGGTGAATTGCTGCAGCTTCTGCAGTAATAGGATCGATGGATCGGACCGTTGTGGTGAAGAGGGAGCTGAGGTGAAAGGCAAAGCTCTCAATTTACCGGTCAATCTATGTTCCCTGCTCTCACTTATGGTCACAAGCCGCTACTCCTCCACACCGAGATGAGCCAGCTGAGGTGGCCCCTGGACGCCTCCCTGGGGAGGAGTTCTGGGCATGTCCCACCATGAGGGGACCCTGGGGGAGACCCCTATGTTTCTCGGCTTGCCTGGGAACGCCTTGGGATTCTCCTTTGCTTCACCTCCACTTAGACCACAGTGCATCCATGCATCCTCTGCCTGTGCACATCAAAACCTCAAGGCTCAAAACACATTCAAGTAGGAATGTGTGAAAATAACTACATAAAGTTGACATTAAGTGTGTGTGTGAGATGGGGAAAGCTTTGGTGCTCGGTGTATCGTGCACAGCGATGATTCAATTTGGTATTCGGCTGGTTCTAATGTACTCACAAAATATTTGGCCTCAGTAAAATGGCCTCACAATTCATGATGTTGTTTGGTTGAAGAGTTTAGGCCTATTGTTGCAAAGATAAATATGTTGGTGCCCAGTTTATAGTGGTTGAAGCACAGATACAGTGAACCATGTGAGGTGGTTTGCGCCCTCAGAAATCTGAATAACCTTTGTATACACAACATAAAAATCACAGCAAGTTTTCTGAGTAACAAAAGGCAAATGTTTGTCTGAATAGTTACACTTATTATGAAATAACTCCTTTTAGATGAAGTTTGACGTTGGCTTTGCTGCACCGCCTCAGGAAAGGAACATAAAAAGCCTACCTGCGAGACCGCCAGCTTTTATTCAAACACAGCCTCTGACTTCAGAAAGCAAAGACACCCTGCTTTGGAAGACGCCGCTCAAAGGGCTCACAGTGATTCTCTGTTGTAATCATTATTCCAGCCACCTTTATTTCATTTTCCTCCAACTTTATTAAAGCGGCAAAGAGCAGCGGCTGCCAGAGATATTACTCAGTTCCATTTGCATAAAGAGCAACAGGGTGCCTTTCTCCACGTACGGGTCCTCAGCAGAGCTCTCCTGCATATTTCTGATGTAAGGCGCAGAGGCACGCCGATGGAATCGTGCTTGTAATTGGCTCGCTTAGATGGACACAAGTGTTAATTAGACAGATGGATTGCAGCATCGCGGCATCATTGTTAAGATGTGTCATTTGGATAGTGAGCTCCTGCGAGCTGGTTTGTCAGACAGCTCGGTAATATTCATGACCCTGCCTTTTTGAAATCCTCTTGATATGCCAGAATGTGAAGGAAATGTGTCATTTGATGGATCACCGCTCTCCTGCTCTCACCTCTGTCCTTGATCAAATGGAACTTTTACTTGAAGGTGTCTCTGTAATTAGCGTCTCTGCAAGTGGAGGGAAGTGGAGGGAGTGGGTGGATGAATGTGTGTGTGCATGAATGTCAGGCTCCTTGCTTGAATATTGTGAAGTGCAAATCTCATCTTTGAAAAGTGTAAACATGGAGAATATGAATAATCAAGCTTTGAACCCACCTTGTGGGCTTGTAAAGGCACGTAGAATTGGAACGGTTGGTGCTGACATGTTATTTATTTGATGATTTTACTTTTCCCCCTCCGGTTCATCATGAACATATAAATGACTCTGGAGGTTAGATTTGTTGGTGTTTGAAATGACTGTGTAGCCCTCCTGTGGCTGGCCCGGTCAAGAGAGAAGCTAGGAGTGGATGTTAGAACCACGCTCCTGAATTTAATATTGAACCACATAGGGCTGCAACAAACGAGTATTTTTGATACTCGGATACTATTTTTGCGATTACTCGAGTACTCGGATCAGGCGTAAATGTCATAGTTTTCCCATAGATACGGCTGCATCTAGCAGCTGGTGGATGCCTGCTTTGGGCCTGCTGCAGTGTCATTGCTTCGGCGCGCGACCACCTCCATGCCCGGCGTGTGTGTGTGTGTGTCACCCGCGTCTCAAACCCAGGACCTCTTGCACCCAAAACGCTGATCATCCTGCTGCGCCACGACAGAATCGTCCCCGATGACGTCACTAAATGAGTCATCGAGTACTAAATTAGTTGTCGAGGCATTTTGCCCTCGAGTAATCGTTGCAGCCCTAGAACCAACCAAGTAGCTTTTAGCTACAAACCATCTTGCCAGACTTTGAGCCATGTGCTTGTGGCCTATGACTGTATAGTATTTGGATTAGGTACATCTACAGCTGCTCAGAAGCTTGTGATTATTCTCTGGTGATTTATTAATTGGATTGACTGGAGCTCCTGATTGACGGTGATTTATTGACGGTTCGTTAAATCCCCAGTCTGCTCCTTCCAGTCTCCTGCTTCTTCCTTGTGTTTACCACAGACTGTATAGAACTATACAGGACTGTGATAGAAGGCAGTACTGTTGGAGCCCCAGTATGTTGACCTGTTCCCTCCTTTGGAGCCTATCCCAGCTGCCATTGAGCAAATATGGGCTCACAGGGCTCACTCTGCACGGAGCCTGCATCATAACTCCATCCCAGCTTTTTCACACCTTCGCTGTTTTTCATTCATCTTAACGAGCCAGGCACCGCCCTCTTCTTCTGTGTTTCATGTATTCTTTAAGTTTTCTTGAACTTTTTAGATGCTATGAGTAGAAAGAGACATCTGAATAGCTGCTTTAACAACCGCAGGGTTGAAAGTCCTCCTCCCTGACGCTCCGCCCGCCCACCAGCCCGCCCGACTGCCTTTACTGACAGCAACACCAAAATTGGGAATCCTCTCCCTTCTCTATCTGCATTCATTCTCACTTTTCCCTCACTGAACATCTACAAATCATTCGGGGGAGAGGATAAAGGCATGCATGCAGGGAGATGAATGGTTTAATTTAGATTCAAATTGCATAAAGTGGGCTAATCGGAATAGCTGACAAAAGCTCTATGACGGAGAAGTGATAACCTGCAGGCTGCTTCCTTATTGCAGGAGATGGGAGTGAAGTGCTGGGCTGGCTTACAGGTCTAATTGCATGACTCAGTGTAGGGAGTGGGAGACTGACATGGGAAGAAACATTCCTGTGGGATTTAACTCTTAATGACTGTTACTTTGCATGATAACTCAGGATTCACAGTCACTTTAAAGTCAGTTTAAAAAGAGATAAACTCTCCCTTTCTGTCCCCTTTCATGCTCCCTCCACCTGTCTCTTTTCAGGATTGTGTCTGCTTGTAGACGAACAATCTCTTCTCATCCCTTTGGTCTGTTTGTTGCTTCTGGATCGTCTCTAAAGATTTCTGTTTCCTTCCTTTCTGCCTCACCTGTTTTATACAGGATGCGATCACTCAGACATCGACTGAGGCTTAACTTAAGAGCTCAATCACGGCTGTCGTCACACAGACGTCATTTCCACTCAGGATACAATGAAGTTTATTTTGGTGTCTTTGCAGGAAGCGGTTAGTTGTGCCTGTTTACATCTGTTTTATCTACCAAGTGTACTAAACATTGGAAAAAGATTAACATAACTAGGGATCTCATCGCTCCAATCCGTTGTTAATTTAGCAGACGTGGTCCATAATTTATTATATTATGTTTTGTAGGAAAAGAATGACAAAGGTTGCCTCCACATGGGTCGTAGGAAAACTGAAGAGGATGTGACACAAAGTGAATTTAATTCTTTTCTATGTCTGTCCATGTGAAATGCTAGCTGCTACTTTGGCATATTGCACTTGAATTAAATGGAAGAAAATCTAAATGGAAATCTGCTTTAAAGATGAATGTCGTGCAGCAGCTTTTAAATACAGTGGAAAAGAGTGGGTAATTGCAGTAGTAATTATTAGTGAAGACACTGATTGTTAGAATTACCTCACCTCCTCTTAAAAAAATAAAACATAGAGCCAGATATAACAGGCGTTTTGTCACATTTTCTTCTTTCTTTTGGCTTAAGTGTGACGAAGATGAGCTGGTTATACGTATTAACTTTTTTTGCTTTTTCAAGATTCAAAGTTTATTGTCATATGCAAAGTATAGAAACTGGTTTCCCTGTACAATGACATTCTTACTTTGCTGCTCACACTGAATGCCATAAAGGTTTAAGAAGTCAAAATAGAATAATTTGCAAAAGAGCAATTTGAAGAGTAAGTACACTAAATATAAACTGTGGAAGTAAATGAAGCTATATACATATAAATGTGCATAAATGTGCATGTGTGCTACATCAGCTGTTGTGCGAATTGAGCAGAGAATGAAGGAGGTAAACAGGTAAACAATTTTTACAGACTCCTGTCAGCTGTTGAGGAGTCTGATGGCGGAGGGGAAGACAGAGTTCCTGAGTCACTTTTTGTTGAAAACACTTTTTGATGTTAAACAGTTAAAACACTCAGAGCTGCACACGCATTTTGTTAAATACTGAAAACAAACAGAAAGTAGTAGAAAGAGGAGAAGGAAAGTCAGACGATAAGATCTATCTAACAGAACGTTTGCATTTATAATTATCTGGGAGCTAATTAACAGCATGTGGATTATTTTTCTAATGAAGGACAACCAAGGGTGTCCGTTTTATTCCCTATTATCCCCACAAAGTCACCTCATCCTGAGCAGTCGTGATGGAGATGCAGTTCTTTTTTAACCACAGCCGACTGCTGTTCACATATGTGCACGTGTCAATGGAGGGGGGGGGGGATTCTCTGAAGGGCGCACCTGACTGTATGCTGTTGCTGCTGTTTATGTTCTCGTTGCATTGATTTCCCAGAATGTGCACAATCAATACTGCGTGATTGGCTGCAGGACAGTGAATGTGATACATACTGTAATATCTCCCTGAATTAAAGGGATACGGTGACTTTTTTTTTTAGCCAAAAAGATGCTAATTAAGTAATTGGAATGGTCTGCATTGTGTGTCATTGTACATATGTCTCCATCATATTGCATATTTTGCTTACAATGAGCCCACAGTGTGCAGATTGTGTCACTCACTGTCGCATGAGGGCCTGAGTACTTACAGGTATTATCTGACTAAAACCCACAAAAGTTCTACTGGAACAAACTCGTGTGACAAGCTGACAAAGACAAATTGCACCGCAACTTTAATTATCCACAATCCAATTCTGCAATGACAGGTCCCCTAAAAGGAAGCGAGCTGACAAACAGAAGCCAGTGATTATGGGAAATTATTGGTGACTTGCGATTTGACACGAAAAACTCATTTTAAAAGCTGTTTCTCCATCATTTACACGCTTCTGTGGAAAAAAACAGCTCCACACAGCTGGTGTGTGTGTGTGTGTGTGTGTAGTGCCACCTCCACATGGCTCACTATAAAGAGCAAATTCATTTAGTGTATCAATGCTGTCACTAAATAAATGATTGAATGAAAATGAGTTTCATAATCAACATTTATTTATATCTATTCTCTTCATATAAGTAAAGGTGGTGCTGATGCAGGACTGTGTGGGTGAAGCAACATTACTACTTGAATCCCCTTTCTCTCGGAGCTCACCCCGAAGCCACGTGTCCCGATCACATGGACGTGCATCACCTGAAGACGAGCTGCGGTCTGTGACTTCAGCCATCATGCACGTACCTCTCTGGTGCGTGCAGAGCAGGAAGAGAGTGACAACCAGCCAATACTCCGCGCAGGGTCGGCTGGATTGGCTGATGTTTTTAGTGTTTTATAGCTTCCACAGATGATTCATATTCTTTGTTTTAATGCGAAACTGCCAAACTAATTGGCTGCTATCGGACTGTAAAGAGAAGTTACACTAATTTAACATAAAGTGCATCAGAATGAAATCTCCTACCTTTAATAAACATAAACACCACTAGCATAGTTGGTGTAAAGGTGTATAGTGCAAGGACGTTAGCATGATGCTAACATATAAAGGAAAACCCCCCAGACATGTTAATGAGACGAGCATGAGAAAGTACAAATAAACCGTCTCACTTTGCACACTCATCCATCATCCATCTGCTCTGAAGCTGATGCCCTCAGTTAAGCCTTTGGCAATATATGCTAACATAAGGGGTGGCAAGGTGCTTAGTCCATCAGGGTCAGCATAGTCCTCCAGCTCTTTCCGAGGTGGATCCCACGACGCTCCAACACTAGCCAGGAGACGTAGTCCTTCCATTGGGTCCTGGTTTGACTTCAAGGCCACTGCCCATATGGTGCTCACTCTCCACCTCTTTACCTGGAGGACTGCATGCCATTCTTTTGATTCAAGTAATTTTTTAGGCCCCACCAGGATGGTGCTTGAGACTTATTGATGGAATTAATGGCTTTGAGTGGGCAGGCACCCGTCGGATCTTTCCATGTATGATAAAGTCATAATATTTGTTGCACGTTTTTCTGCATATTCGTATTACACGAGCGTGGAACTGCAACTTGCCATGGGGGCATATATCTGTGTGTGAGCTTCTGTCAGTCATCCATCCCTCCATCCTCCTGCACGCTTCCCATCAGCGGCTTGTTGTCTCTCTCTGGCCCGATGCCAGCGGCTTTGTAGTCATCTTACCAACATGACACCCAGCCTCGCTCACTGTGTCATGATAACTTAATCCCATAATTATGTTGGTTCAGTACACCACACTTACTGCGGCTTAGGGTGCTCTCACACCTTTTCATTGTGTGGCTGTGCAGAAAATGTTGGGTTTTTTTTGCACAAAAGTGGACAGTTATTAGACAGACAAGTAGAAACAAAGATAATCATGAGATTAACTACTTATCATCAGTCTGTGTTGTTGGGTGCTTCCATGATGCCACTTTAATCTGTTTTTCTTGATGGACTTTTCTCACTTTCTCTGCCTTATCCACCACCAGATTGAATTTCATTTCCCTCTAAGAGCTGGTGTGAACCTGTTGTATTGAGCTGTGGGGTATGCAGTGTGTGTGTGTGTAGGTGGAGAAAATAATGATGGTAGGAGCAGAGAATGAGTTTATACAGCATGTAAAAAAACAACAGTCTCAACAGCAGCAGAAGTCCATTTTATTCTATGTATATGGGCAAAAAAAGCAGCTTTAAAGTTCATTTATAGGCAGTGAAATGACAGGTGCATTTGAAGCTATCTCCCCTACTGTAGTTGTGTGAATACATGCATGTAAACTCTGTCTGAAGCAGGACTCATCACCATAATAAGCCAAAAATATAACTGCAGATGGGAGAAGTTTACTTTGTGCCGATCAGTTCTTTTCCTCGACCTAACCGAGCCGTTTTGGTGCCATGTTGACCTTTTCTGTGTATGAGGACATGTTTGCTGTGTATATCAACCTTATAGGTTTTGTGTTTTTTTCTTGTTTTTCTCTCTGCTCAGAGCCAAGAAGAAAACCAAGCCCTTGAACCTTAAGATCCACAGCAGTGTGGGCAGCTGTGAGAATCTGCCCACGCAGCGCTCACCCCTCCACACCGAACGATCTCTGCGATCCTTCTTCTTCCCCTCGTTCATCCCCTCCACGCCTCCTGTCCACGCTGAAACACCCTCTGCAAGTAAGTGAACTCATCTTTTTTTAATCAGCTCACACCAAGGCTTTTATGAAATGAGATTTTTTTTTTAATATAGCCTTTTCATATCTGCTTAGTTTCATTTCTCTGAATGTTATTCTTCTCTTAGGTCAAGTGACAGTGTGTAGTTCACTCAGTTCACTCAGTCTGACCTGTGATGCATTGCAGTGTTTTTCTTGTTTTCCTCCACGTTCGGCCTTTTGTCAGGTTAATACGAACCGTTCACGCCTGTAATTGTTCTTGCCACCACACTTCTTTGTATTTTTTTTAGTAGAGTGCTGGTGGAAAATGCAACAAGTGAAGAACCGGGCCGTGCAATAATGACCGGAGGTTGTGTGTGTTGCTGCACATTGGCAGCCTTATTGGCTGATACATTATGGGCATGCAGCGGAAGCCATTAAACTGAGGAGGAGATGGGGAAAGGCAGAGAAATAGAAAGTAATGGAGGTCTTGTCAATGAATGGAGTGATGAACGGCCGTCACTTGGTGTTGGGAATAGCTGAGGACCTCGACTAAAACGGAATGTGGGGCACAACCGTGCATATTTGTTGTTGGAGGCGTGACATGGAATAATTACACATTATATGCATGAGAGGAGCGAGAAAGAGAGAAAACAGGATGACAGGATCACAAATGTCTATGTACTGATATAGTTTCACATGGATGTGTGTTACAGGAATTTTTATTTTATTTTATTTTATTTTTATTCATAAATGATTGATTATTTTTTAAATGTAATTTATTTATTTTATTTTTTATGTTTTATTTTATTATTAAAGTTAAGACAAAATTAGATTTTAGACTTTTTAATCCCTGAAGGGAAATTTAGTTGTAATTAATATGCAAATTGCTAAGTTATATATTCATTGTATTATTTCATTATAAAAGGTGGCATTTTATGAACTCTTAATAGGAAATATCTTGTTCTATTATTTCTTTCAAAGTCAACGGAGCTGCCCTAACATACAGTAACAGTCGCTGCCACGTTTAACCTGACGCTTTGATGCATCTATCACCTGCTTCGTCTTTGACTAAACTCTTACTGTCAGGTGTGAAAGTGTAGACAAGCTCTTAGAATGAATTCCTACGTCAACGTTTTTGGGAGTTGGAGGAAGTGCACTCTGCTTTTTTTATCCTATTGTACCAGAGATCATTATTAGACACGGTGGGTATCGCAGCTTGGTTTGGAGACCTGCCTGTATTCCAACAATCCAAAATAGCTCTGAAGGTTGCTTCAGTCACTCCTTCAGGGCTCTCTGGGAGGAGTCTTTGGACCCTTCTTCCTTCTTCACACACGTTGCAGTTTTCCTAAGCGCAGGTTTGACTGCTTTGAAGACTGTGCTGGTGTCGATTACAGTAAATGCTGAGGGCGACATGCGAGCCATGTGTGTTTATGTTCGGGCTTATGTGCTGTGTGTTTTTGTAAGATTGGAGTATTCCTACAGAGTAACTGATCTGTTTGTGTCTGTTTATATTTGCCACAGCAGAAAATGACCCCGGCAGGATAAGTAACGGTTTCCTCTATCTTTGCCTTTTTAAGCTGTACATTAAGTGTCTCCATTTTGAGCTGATTAAATGAACTTATTTTTAAATATATTTACTTTCAATTTTCTCATTAACCAGATGGTGAAAAGAGCAAAATATCTAACCACACAGTGTTCATTGTGCTTCATTGTAAATAACCGAGTAAAGGAAGAAAAGGAAATGTTTCTGCCTTCAGTTATTTTAAGGATTGCGTACGTGTGTGTGTGTGTTTGAACGCTTGCGTGAGCGTGTGTGTGTGTGCCAGGTCAGGCAGGCTAAACATCCTTCCTGGGTTCTATGTTTGGGATTATGGTATCACTGCCATCTCATACGTCAGGGCCCCCTCGGGGCCGGCAGCATTTTCTCTCAAGTCGTCTGAATCAAAAACACGCGGAGGATCCACAAGACTGGGCTGAGGTGACCAAGACCAAAATGCTGTCTGCCGGGGATGAGTCAGTGGCCAGTCAACACTGAGACGTCAGTGCTTTCCTGGGAGTTTGTTTGGCTTTCCATCCAGAGATGTGCTATAGTCTGGTGTTGATATGATGGATTACAAAAATAATTCAGGCTGCAGCTCAGAATAGTAAACGTCTAAAGGAATTCTCTTAGGTTCAGCGACCAGGGGCTGGAACAAGGTACAGATAGTGAGGTTTGCAGGTGAGGCTGTGATCATGAGGCTGATCATTGAAGGCATATTTTTGGCGATTAGCCCCCACCAGCTGCAGTGTGTGTGTGTCCTGGGCACCCCCTCAGATCCATTGTTTTGTCCACAGAACTTTTTGCAAGTTGCCACAATGTATCAGTCACAGTTCAAGTGTAAGGAAGTCAGCATCTCCACATGGTTTTTATGAGGCCTGCTCTCCTCTGAGAGCAGATTTTCACACTGCAGTGGCTGCTCTGACAGGGTGGATGTTACAGGAGAACTGGACAACAAGTAACTGTCTCACAGAGAGTTTATAAAAGATACACAAGGGCAAGAGCCGTCGACTTTCATTAGTTCTTTAAGCCTGACAGACATGCTTCACCTTTTTAGAGACCAGTTGCCTCGATTTATCCTCTGGACAATGTTTAGCTCATCTCCATGTTGTAAACAATATACAAGAATTCACTGATTACTTGAGTTTTGTTTGTGTATACATTGGTGCAGTAAGACTTGGCAGTCCATCCTGGACGACAACGAAAGCAACAGCTCATGACAAAGACACGCAGACTATGAACATTTGCCAACAAATGGAGGTTGGTGAGCTTCAAACATGGTATACCCACAGTGCTTTTAAAGTTTAGGCAGGAAAAAAAAACTTTTTGCAAGCAAAAATAGTTTGTTTTGTTACAGTTTTTTTGTGTTTTGGCGCTTGCTTCGGGTGTTATAAGTCCTTGTTTGTCTGGTGTGAAAAGTTACGGTGGTCACAGAGGGACATGTTAAATAGTCCGCTCACCTCTAGCACCTTCAGGCTGTTTGAGCTCAGAAAGTTGGAGCAGACAGCAGACCCCAGCTTGCTATGCTGCCTTGTGTCCACTTAAAGATCCAGTACCAGCCTTGGCAGTCAACCAACACAGACACCTGCTGCAAAACTGAAGTGAGTGTGTGTGTGTGTGTGTGTGTGTGTGTGTGTGTGTGTGTGTGTGTGTGTGCGTGTGTGTGTGTGTGTGTGTGTGTGTGTGTGTGTGTGTGTGTGTGTGGGAGTTTGAGAGTGTGTGCTTGTCGTGGATATAAATGGCTTAAATGTTCTTCATACGCTTTGTGCACAACTTCTAATGACATCACCCGCTCTCCCTAACCTCACGTAGATGCTCTGCAGTTGCGTCACAGGTCTCCTAGCAACCAGTCGTGGTACCAGAATCAGGTCCCTTTGAGAATCGTCAAAATAAATAATGGCTTTAAATAACGGCTACATTGAAACAGGCTGAGGAGAAATGGCTAACTGAGCAGGATAGCTTCAGTGAGGACGTGCAGCTCTGAGGATCGGCCTTCACTCCATAGGTATGAGAGAGGAGATGGATGTTGGCATGTTGACTCATGCTTGGAGAGGACATTCAGCTTTGTTTTTGTATTTGTGTCTAGCAGACAGGACTAAAAAAAAAATCTCACCTTTTGACTTTTGTCTGTTTTGACTTCAGTTACAAAACTCAGAAATCCTCTGAGTCAATATTTTGCTGCAGATGAAAACAAAGTGATATAAAGGATACAATATCTTATTTTATTTTATTTTATTTTTCCTTAACAGAATACCGATTAGGACCCGGATTAGTGAAAATTGTATTTAATTATCTTCTCTTGCCTCATCAATAAAAAATAGTGGTTTCCAGGTAAAGTTAAAGGTTTTTCAAGCAGGCCTTAATTTACTCTGTGTGTAGCTCAGAGCTCTTCCTTTAAAGCACCCACTCCAACTAATGAAACCCTGCAGACGAGGTCATAAACACCAGTCAATTAAGAGGCGGACTGGTCAATAGGTGCTATGTTGGTCTCTTAAAAGAGAAGCTTCACTGCTTTCACAGTGATCTGACTGACAGCTCCGCCAAACTAAACACACTGGCTGAATCAGAGCCGGCTCTTGGCGTAGGCGACATATGCAGTCGCCTAGGGCGCCACCTGCTGGAGGGGGCAGGTGGTCAAGCAAAGAAATATAGGGTCCCGCAATTAAGCTTAAGTCAGAGAGTCAAAATAAGGTTTAAGACGGTCAATAACCAATAAGTCCAAGTTGCTGACAAGTTACAAGGCAGAGGGGTCTATTCTATATATTCTATTCTGTTGTAAATTGTAATCTCATCACTCTCATAAGATAAGATAAGAAAAGATAAGATCCTTTATTAGTCCCCCACAGCAGAAACTCACAGGCTCATAGCCTCTTATAAATATTAACAATTTCCCTCAGGGATTATTAAAGTACATCTACGTATCTATAATTTAGATATACATCTATTAAATCGGGCCCTTTGTTAAACTAGTAAAAAAGTAAAAATAAATATTTATAACATTAAAAATGCAACTGAAATGAGTATAAAAAGAGATGACTTCAACCACCTGGCTGCTGTCCTGATCAAAATGGTGCCAGTGTTTTGCAGGTTATTCCTCACTCATTAGGATGATCAATGTCATGATACATACACAGATACAATGTTCCCTTATGGAACTATGCAATACAGTGGAAAGGAATAGATCAGGAGTTCTGTAGTGCCTCTGCTCTGTGGTAAAAACTCGTTGAGTCTTGTTGTTTGTACGTGCATGTCTTGCTTTGCTTGGCGGTGAGGTAAACATGCTGTAACCAGGGTGTGAAGGGTCTCTGATAATGGCTGCTAGGCCTCTCTGGGGCAGGGTGACCTGTACATGTTCTCTAGTTTGAAAAGCTCGGAGCTGGTCACCCTCTCAAATGTTGTTATGGAAAGACTTTCTGAGGTGCAGACATGTGCAGCAGGTGGCGACAGAATCAATGGCCGACCTGTAAAAGTTCAACAGCAGCTGTTCAGGAAGTTGTGCTTTTGGCAGCAACCTCTGGCAGTGAAGCCTTTGGAGCCATCACTGAGGCTAATGCAAACACAGAGGTAGCTCTGCTCAGCCTCCACCCTCTGGCCATTGATATTGATGAGGCGATGGATGAAGGACTTTAAACTTCTGAAGGTTCGTCTCCTACTTCTGGTGGTTCAGAGCCGATCTCACCTGGCACCAGGTTGTTAGGGGTCCTTGCTGTGTCCTCACTGGGTCACATTCACATTGTCTGAGAGGAACGAGCTCGCTTTGTGTGTTGAGTGGATATTGTGATGGAGCATGCAGCACTTCACTTCCCTGATGTCTTCCCCAAGGGTGACCCTGGCTGTCCTCTTGGCCTTTTATGATCTCCCTTTATGGAAAGCAGGAACACAGGCCTTCAGCAGCCTATTCACAGCTGGATTCATCCACAGTTTGTGGTCAGGAAGTGTGCGTAATTTGGACATTGTCCATGAGTTTTTGTCCCTTTCATCAAATATAATGTGTTTATTTGGACTGAGTAGGCTTTGGTGTCAGAAGCCACTGTGATCTGATATCTGATCCAGACCAGTGCAGCTGCACGCGTGAATGCAAATGTCTGACTCAGATGTGGTCTTTAACCCGATGGCACCCTTGAACTATGACCCTTGATGGCAAAATCTGTTATTCCTGAAGAACACCCTGTTGCTATGTGTAACAGCCCGTTGCTATGGACATGGTTTTGATCACTTTAGAGGTCCACGTCCAGTCAGCTCATGAAGTTTGGTTTTGTGTAAGTTTAAAATGAGATCTGGCGTCAGTGTTGTCCTTTTAACATGGCCGCCACAGGGTGCGTTATGTCACCTGAAATCCTTTTTTTTTTTTTTTTTGGGTGTCTGTCCGTTGGTCATTTTTACACGTCTGAACGCTCCGAGCTGTTTGAGTTCTCCAACTGAGGAAGTCTCTACCGAGCCATGAGGCCTCCGGGCATCATCTGTTCTCTCATCCATCCTCCCTCTGTCTCACTGGCACACTCCAAACCGCCAGTCTTTAAAAAGACTGCTGCTATATCTATAAGGCCGCGTGGAGATCCTTGTTTCATCCAAGATAATTGCTATTTTTCCAGCGCTGTGATTGCTATTGTCAGTTTATCATAGGGATTTTTTGCACGTGTGTTATTTGTAAATGTGTGTGACAACACTATAGTCTGCAAAAAAAGGCTGATCAGCGTGTAGCTGTTGCCATAGCAACTGTGCAACCTGGCTTTGTCTCTTGTTGTTTTTTTTTTTTCCTCACACTGATAGAAAAAAAAAAACCTTGTCTATTTCCACTCCTCTCTTAGTTGGTTTCTTGCTGCCACTCCAAACAAATACTTGTTCAGTGGTGTTCTTTCTCCTCGTGGAAAAGCCTCATTAAAACACACGGATGAGAATATGCTGCGCGACAGCCTGTAACACATCGCTCATATAACACACGCATAGAATAATGCAGCACATCGTGCAGCAGACGCCCACACTGTTGACTTTTTTTTTTTTTTTTTTTTTTTTTTCTGCTGCTCTGCTCAGTCCGCTGTATGGATACAATACAATTATTTTGTTAAGACACAAAAAGCAAAGGCAGTACAAGACAGGAAGCTATTGATTACCTCCTGATTATACTTGATTGCGTCTTGCATCTTCTCTGCCAAAGTGCTGCATGCTTTCCCTTGAGCGGGAGTACCTTAATGATCCTGATAGCGTAAGATTTCACGTCTTAATTGTGACATGCTTCTTCGCATGTGGCGAATAGCGGTGTATAGTCAATCAGATGAAGAGGCATCTGAGCTGAACATCCAATAAACAGTATTTGGTTGTAAATAGGCTCATAAACTTGAGTAGTCTCTGTGCGCACTACCTCTCCTCTTTGTTGAACCTACACACAGATGCAAACAATGTAGTAATGTAGTAACATTTCTCTGTTTAACCCCCCAAAAAACACATTTTCAGCCCTATGGTCTGATATATATGTCATGTGCCGAGCCAGTAGAGGAGGAGGGGTGGGTTGAGAAAGGCCTTGGCTTAATTAGGCTGAGGCCAATCAGAGAAGATGGAGGAGGACACTGTTGTCTGGCGCCTTGGGGTTTCTCAGCTCCTGCAGGCTCATCTGTCACACACACACACACAGGCGCACACATGCATAGATGCACGTCGACAAAACAACCCAAGTTTGTATTTGCATGTTGTTTTTGAATGTCCTAAAGTTTTGGTGTTTTCACCTTGTGACAAGTTGTCACCTGTACGTGTGAACCAAAGCACTCTTCTCTTTTGTTTTTTTGCTCCGGCGGCACCTCCGAGACTCCAGCTTTTGATTTTCTCATTAAATTTGTGTACAATGTAATATTTTTTCAGTTTGCCTTCATGCCTCTTCAGATATCATAATGGGAACGTTGTTTTGCCATCACACCTGGAAGAAAAATGTAACAGGCAACAAAGATGAGACTCAAATGTAAGATGATGCTGACATGAGATATTTTAGCTGACCTGTGGTAACAGTAATTGCAGAGACAGTAAATACCTGACCTGACCTAGGAGTACAACTGAAGCATCCTTCCAGTTTTCACACCTAAAACGGGTCTATAGTGTATATAGTTTATGACAGCCAGGAGCCTGAAACTCCAAGAGGCTGCTGCAGCCCTGGTTTTTGCATTCTGGGAATATCCTGTGTTTGGGTGACAGGAAGCATCCTCAAAACGGCCGATTTCACAAAAATCATGGAATATAACTGCAGACATTCAACATGAAACATGCAAAATTCTGTCATTTGTCACTTTTTTTCATGTGCGCTGTCGGGATGATTTACACTATCCGCGAGAGAGAGAGAGAGAGAGAGAGAGAGAGAGAAAGAGAGGTAGGAATTGCTGTTGAAGACAGACACAGACGTCAACACACACACACACACACACACACAGGATGACAAACAGCTCGAACCACTCTGCTGACAAGTCCAGTCATCTGCCAGTCGCCAACAAGGCCGACAAGAAGCAGATGATGCCAGTTCCCCTTTATATTGAGTTATCAGGTTGATTGAGTGTAATTGAGCGATGCATCGGAGTGCACGGAGAAGACACCAAGCCTCAAGAGAGACTGGGGGAGGAGGAGAGCCCAGGAAATGCTGCATGGCTCCAGGACCACGACATTAGTGCTGTCAGCAGCTGCTGATTACTGCCCGAGCCTCTCAGCAGATGAAAAATTAGAATCGCACAGGTTTCTATCTATTATTTCTAATACGGGTGCAAATTATTATGTACATATTATATACAATATACAGTGAGGATACTGTCACCTTTAGAAAATGCAATACATAATAGGTAAATGTTCAAGAATCTTTTAGGAGCAAAAAAAGGTCTGAAAACAACCCAAATGATTTTCACATTTGGGCCTAAATGAGTTGAACCTCTCATATTTAGATCCATCTCATTACACAACTCGGCCACAGACCCATTTTCAGTTCGAAGAAATAATACTCATGAATAACTTTGCATAGATGTCATCAGAAAACCATCTTTTTTTTAGATCTCCTTCTCTGATACTTCATTTTACTTGATCAGTTCCAAGCTGCATGTTTATTGTCTGAGTCGCTGTGACGGATAAGTAGATGCAGAACATCAGAGGATGTGTTAGGATGGGCCCATACACACAGATGTTTCTCTCCAAAGATCAGGGTTTGGTATTTTCAAGGCAAAGCTTCCTCTTAATTTCAGCTTCCATGCAGTCTTGCCTCTAACAGAACAAAAGATAAGCACTGTACAGCCATGACAACCACCACAGAATATGTCTAAAATGATTATGAAACATCTCTTTGTTTCATTTTTTGGGGGATATTGATGGTAAAAATGTCTAAATTGTTCAAAACATCCCTGTTATATGCCTTTTTTTTTTGGGGTGAAACAGAACACTAAAAATGATTGTACGCGATGCACTTTCCTGTGCGACCTCTGACTCTGTCAGAATTTTTCAGCATAGCTCTTTTGTCATTGGATCGTTGGCAGCCGGCTCGTCATTATACCACGCTATCATCTCGATGCACATCCACCACATCCAGCCGCCTTCACAGGGAGCAGTGTGTAGGCTGCCATTCTCACCTGGCATTAAGAGATGGCACGTAAATGTACCTGGCTGCTCAGTCGTCGCAGGCACTAATGGACTAAGAGAAAGGTTTTTGTTGTTGATCTTCACAATGGACTACAGATAGCATGATGTCGCTTCATCACAGACTCATACTGCATTTAAGCATGCAGTTCAGTTGAGATGGTTTCAATAAGACCGTGACAGTTTGAAGTCTGAGAGAGCGCATTATATAGAACGGCCTTTGTTTTTATTGTCATTCCTCTGCCTGCAAACAACTACATCCTCAGTCGATAACACTGATTGAGCCATAGATTGCAATTAAAGATGGAAGAACCCGCATGCAGTACGGCTCCATTGTGGTATCTTCCATCCTCAGCAGCATGACCTCAAGTAATACCTTGTAGTCACATGTGCGTGTGTAAACATGTTTTGTTGTTCCTCACACTGCTGTGGTGGCTCAGCCAGCCACGGCTGAGGTTCAAGTTTTAACCAGTTTGTGTTCAGAAACCACCTTCAGAACTCATCAGATATGGAAACATAACCGTCACACGTGTTTTGTTTTTCTACCTGTCCATCACACCTGGACAAAACCTGCAACACAATGAGGATGACACTGAAAATGTGAGCACCATTGCCAGGGAATACAGCTTACTTCCTGTTCTCAGACCTTAAAAACAGGCCTAGTGATTCAGGTTTCAAGGAAGTTGAACTTCTTTGTTTTGAACATGTGAGACATCATAGTCGGCCATCAGTCGGCTTTAAAATCTGCCATTTTACCATTTTAACTGATAAAAATGACGACTAACAATGTCACCCCTTCTTCTTCTTCCTCTCCAGACACTCTCTCAGTGCCTCGCTGGTCCCCACAGATTCCCCGAAGAGATCTGGGAAACTCAATAAAACACAGGTAGGCCTGAAAGCAAAGTGTGTGGATTTCGTTTGCCTTTGTGCATTCATCTGTGATAGAACGCATCCAAGCACTCATCCAACCGGCTTCATCAGTTCTGATCATCAGAACTGATGCTGCTTTCCAAGCTGCTTGGAAACATCTTCGAGAAAACTCTACAAGTCCATACGCCTTGCTTCAAACTTCTCCACATATTATGACCTGGATGACTGAGAATCTTCATCAACAGGCCTCTTGCATAACTCATCTCAGTTCCCACTTTCCTCTTTGTCTTTCTCTCTCATCCTCCTCATCTAAAAAGTGAAAACAGTGCAGATTAGTTGTGGGATCGCAGCAACCTGCAGAACGTGGGTGTCAGAGAAGCATCATATGCCGCCAAAGCAAGCACAAATATCATTTATAGAGCCGTTATTTGAAGATTAAGGTTGGTTTTAAGACGGGACATTATCTCCGTGATGCAAAATTTAAAACGTGTGTCCTTGATCACATTGTTGGCCTCTTAAGATGAATGCATTGTGTAGCCGCCTCATAATGCACCACTTTGGCTTTCTTCTTTGCTCATTTCTTTATGCAGAATCTCCCATAACTGACAGTCCACTAAGAAATCAGACAGAAGTTGGTCGTGCCTCTCAGTGGAGGCAGAGCCTGATAAAGACATTTGGATCCTGTCAAAGTACATTAGTCACCTGTCATTAGCCAGGCAGCCGTGCTACAGGCATCCATGCGTTGCATCAGTAAATATGCAGCCGCGCCGGACGGCTCAGTCAGGCGATGGTTGTTACCACTGTATTGCTTTAAGGGTGGCGCAGGTCTACAGAACCCCCATCACTCAGCCTGATTGTTGTATTGATGCACATGTCGCGGCCTCCGTCTTCTCGCCTGCTGAGCGACTGGGCAAGATGTTCATTTGCACGGTGAAAAATGAAATGGGCCCAAATTAAATCAGCAGGTGAGGGAGATTAGGAAGGTAAACACTTGTGGAGGAGAAGCTTCTTCAGGCATCTGTTATCCGCGCAGAAAGGTTACGCAGCGAATGTGATGCGTCTGGCAAAAGCCATCTGTCAGAATGAGAGAACGTAGTGAAAGGCAAAAGGTCAGAACCTGTGTTCTCCTCATGATAATCCGCAGCTCCGATGTGTCATATAGATGTGCAACAAGATGAAAGCAAAGCCCTCTCTTATTTATCTCACTCTGTCATCTTCTTCTTCTGCCTGCAGGTTTTCCACAAAGTATTGGATGTCCCAGACCTGCATAGTGTGTGGAAAGGGAATGTTGTTTGGACTCAAATGTAAAAACTGCAAGTACGTCTGATCCCACGAGATGGTTCTTTGTCTCTAGCTTGTTTATATGACCCATTTTTGTTTCGTCTCATTTCATCGACTACCTTTAATCTGCTTTTGTTTGCACTCAGGCTGAAGTGCCATAACAAATGCACCAAAGAAGCCCCACCTTGCCATTTACTGATCATACAGCGAGGCGGACGAGAATCCCTCAAAGGTACATTTGCTTTCCATCGTCACTCATGGTGATCATTTAAAGTAATATTCTCCTGCCGTGTGTTAATAAATGTGTGAATGATACATTTCAATGTTTTGAATAGTATTGGGATGATTTGTGTGTGTGTGTGTTGTTATTTCCAGTGTTGACGGTTGTAATTTGACGCCATTATTGGAGTCATTTTACAGTCTGTGCTGGTGTTTGAATAGTAAATAACAGCCAAGAACCTGAAGTTATCTGAAGGTTAGAAAACAACAATCACTTTTGCACAGATGTGCCTGTTTGCAGTTGCACAATGTGTTGTTGATTGCAGATAAGATGTCATTTATATCTGGTTGCTTTTCTTTGTCCTCATTTTTGCCACTCTATAATAAAGACTCATACTGTTAAGCCCCGGGCACATTTTTCCATGCATGCAAGCTGTAAATGTTCCAGCTTGCATGGATGCATGCGTCTTTTTACCTTTGTGCCACCACGGGCGTGCTGAGCCATCGCCAACGCGTGCCTTCTTCCTCTAAATTGCTGCTTCTAAGATTAACCGCCGAGTTATATGGCGCAGAGTCTGAAGCTGTTGAGCAACTGATGGAGTTACGTGTTGTGTTAGGAAGCTAGCCAAAGTTTTTCAACTGGTGTACTGTGTAAAACGTTAAATAACAGTTTGTAAAATGATCCTGAAATGAGCAAGATTATTATTGTAAGACATTGTTATCAATAGATATTGGCCTTAAACTAAAATATTAGCCAATAAGAACAAAGCATAGCTGCTAGCACAGTTGCTCTGCATTAGCATTTCTTTAAATCTAGAACTTTAATTTTTCCACTTTAATAAGTTCAGTGCACTACAGGAAAGGCTGAATGATGCCTATTTCTGTATGGAGTTGAACAATATTGGCATATTAGATAGATTTAAAAAAAATCATTATAGTGCATCCCTACTGAGAGCCATTATTGGCTCAGCTTGTGCTGTACTTAATGGGCTTGGTGTTAAAAAGGGGGATGTTAAGTCAGTGAATTGGAGCTACAGTTCATTTCTATGCTGCTGCTGTCATATATTTAAATACGAGAGTCCCTGTTTGAAAAAGTCGAACAACTTCTGCTGGTTTCGGCGGGTAGAAGGTAGAAGGTCATCTGCTGATTAATTAAGCCACGTACGTTTTACAAGTGTGATTGCGTCACGTACTGTTTATACAGCGGTGGCAAAATTTTCATTATCTGCTATGAGAATTAAGATTCTTTTATCCCTCCTCTGCCTCCCCCGCTCCCTTTCTCCCCCAATAAGATCACCAAGGAACGACTCAAGGTAAGGAGCACTAATTACACTCAGCTTTAGTTAGAGAAAGTGACAGCTTGTTAATGACATATTTTGCTTAAGGAGACTTTTTTTATATAGTGTCTTTGATAATAAATGGATGGTGTTCATTTTTCACATTAAAAGCACAGCCTGATAAAGAGTTTTTTTTCTGTGTGCTAATTTTCCTAAAGCTAGTGTTGCTTAATGTCGGCCTCCTGCAGGGCTTCATTGTTCCTTCTCTGCATGTTTTTTTTTTTTTGTAGTAGCTCGTCTGGTACGGACTGAATCAGTGCCATGTGACATCAATAACCCGCTCAGGTACACAGACCTGCACATCAGTCAGACGCTCCCCAAAACCAACAAAATCAACAAGGTAAGCATGAAAAATACACCCTGCCTTACACTGAGCGCATAACCCGGCCTACATATCCCTCACTTTTTTGGGGGGAGGGTGTGGGGGGGTCTGGTTTATGAGTCATTGTGTGTTTCCTCAGGGGATCAGGAAAGCGTACAGAAATCTTTAGCGGCGTTGATGCTTACACAGATGAATTTGTTTTCAGATGCTGAATGTTTTGCAACAAGAACATCTAACAAGTCCTGCTCTTTATTATTAAGATTCCTATGGTGGTAGCTGATGGGAAAGTCTTAAGAAGCGAATGTGCATGTTAAAAATATATCATGTGTGATCAGCTTCCTGCATCCATGACCTTTAAAAACATTGGTAAAGTGAAACCATATCATCATGGAAATATGTTTGCAAAGAAGAAATGGATGTATGAACGCTGCTTGACGTGCTGGTAGCTGCAGGTCCGTGCTGAGTTTGAGGTTTCTCTCAAATTGTTGTAGTTTTGATAGTGAGGCAAGAATATATGTTATAAGTCTTTGGCTTTATTCATACTTGTCAATGTCAAGGTGATACGTTTAACATATTTTTATACTAATTTTTATTATTTTGCAGTGTTTTTTGCCAGTGAATTCATAATAACATGATAAAGATCAAGCTCCATATTTAAGTTTTTGGGATAAAAATATCAAAAGGTGACATCAGCTTCAGTCAGTTCATCACACAGTGCATACTCTTTACATCATTACAGGCTGTTTTCCAAACCATTCACTACCTCTCCGGATTGATTTCCCACCTCTTCCAAGCAGCCATTGATTCATTTCAGTGAGCTTGGGAGATCCACCAGCAGAGACTTAAAACTTGTTTGAAGAAGATAAGATGAAGATCAATTTTTATCAGTTTATTGTTTGACTTTTTGACTAAAGTCAGAAAGACAGCAATTATTTTTGAAAACTTGGCCGACTTCGAGTGATCTTACGACATTTTGGTATTATTATGTTGAGCTATTGGAGGAAAGTCACTGTCTGTTTTGTAAATGTTGAGTCGCATGAGTGAAGAACGGGACTGGACTTTGACTGGGGCTGTTGCAGGAGGTGGCAAACGTACCCTGAAATCAAAGAGCTTTACATTCTGACAAGGATCAGATGATTGGCTCTAATAAATTCTGAGTATTTTAAATGAAAACCAGATAAAACTGCTGTTTAAAAGAAACATGGAACACATATAATGAGTGTGAATGTAAAGTACTTTTCTTGATTTGATTTTGTTAGTTTTATCTTGGCATTGGGATGTTGGAGCGTCCTTGAATGCACCACTTATAAAGCTGCTTTTTACCAGTGCAGGCCTTACACACACTGATAGCATAAATTCAGCCAGAGAAGGAAAAGCCAGCATATTGCTCTTTGTGATGGATTACCTCTGTCGGGCAAGTTTCAAATCTCTGCGCGTTGATTTTCATATTGTAGTGAAATTAATGAAAACCAAGTTCTGCCTGGGAGGGAGAAAATCAATCTAAAAACTGTGTGGTGGGTTCAGGCCAACGATGAAGCAGAGTGAGAGCGATTAACAAGACAGTGCTGAGCTTTTGATTCCCTTTCTGCCTTCTCAGGATCACATCCCAGTTCCATATCAACCAGACTCCAGCAGCAATCCCTCGTCCACCACCTCCTCCACCCCTTCTTCTCCGGCTCCTCCTTTGCCCAGCAGCGCCACACCCCCATCGCCACTACACCCATCTCCACAGTCGGCACGGCAACAGAAACAGTTTAACCTGACAGGTAACGCTGAGCATGTAAAAAAAAAAAACATGAAGCCTTAAATTCAAATTATTAATCGGCAGGTAATCGATCAAATTACAGCAACTTTTTTTGTCTCCTTACACAGCCTCCAGTTATTTCAAGTACAAACAACAGTTCATCTTCCCGGGTAAGTGCCTCATAATTGATCATTTCCCCTATCTATAATACGCTGCAACCAGCCAGGCATGAGTAAGGAGTAGGGCTCTTTTGATGTTGTTGGTTTTCATCCCCTCACCTTGGCCTGCTTTAGGACACACACACACACACAGACACTCCACACCCACTCATGCCTGTCTCATTTGGGCCTCCTAATGATTTGTCAATGCCCGGGCTCTACAGCTTTTTTACAGCTTTTTGCCCACACAGGCTTTGCTCATTTGGCAGGTTATTAGAGTCAAGACAACCTGGAGTGGTGTGAGGAAAGAGAGAGCGAGGTGTAACTGGGATGTGGGGAGACATCATTTGGAGATGCATGCAGCAGCATATTCTAATGGTTGTGGTGGTTAAATTATGTCAGTGCTACCTTTATGAGCTCATTAACAAATGGTCAAACCCAGCCGATACTCTAAACCCATAATGGTGTCATCATGCCATGTTAAAATGGCCGCTTCCTTTGATTAAAAGCACTTCCAAAGGTCATCACTGTCTGCACAAACTGTCACATGGATCGCACGCTTTTACATTCAGTTTGACTGGCTCAGATTCACACCGCTGGGTGTTTCTTATGCTTCCAGTCCTCCCGGCTTTACAGGTCTTTGGTGTAAATCCATGAAAAAAAAACATCCATGCAGGAAACAAAAGCAGGTCCTTCTCGCTGCGAGGTGCTGGTTGCCAGCCTGTAATGCACCGTGCAACAACAAAAAAAGGGGGAATGTTCTCAGCGGCTCGCACTTTGTGGCACAGATTGTCAAAGCGTGCCAACACAAGCACGGCAGCTAATCCTCCTGTAGGTAGATAAAACACAACAGCTGACCTAACTGCGTCTTACATGTTGAAGATTAGCGTTTCCAAAGAATAAAAATGTGTATATGAAAATCAAATGAAATGTCCTTTTTTCGGCTTTGAACACACATGCACCGTGAGAATGTGACGAGCTTTTCTTTTTACAGCTCACAGCCAAGTGTTGTCTAATGCCCACCAGGAGAATAGAAGCATACATATAAAAGATGGTGTTGAATTTCAACATGATGTTTCTAATCTACATGATACTCCAGCCCCTCTTTACCAGGAAAAACAAAGACAGTAGTGCTTACATTTGTGAGTCAACTGCTGTAGCTGTGCCATTCAGGTTGTGTATCGTTGCCATGGTAGCAGGAACATTGTGGAAAAGTTTGTCCCATCATTTCATGTTCAGGGCAGAAGTTGATAATGAGGGCAGTGGTACCTGTTTAAAGCCAAGTCTCAAAATCTGCAGTTCCCCTCCTCTGCCTCTTGGGGGCCTGAATCCAAATGTGAAACACTCTCCATAGACCTCAATGTTAAAAAGTAACACATATATACAAATATTACAAAATATTGACATGTTTATGATGCTAGAAGTGATTTTTGGCACTTGTTTTATTTCTAATAATTTATTTATAATACATTGCAAAGAATAAACACCATGACCACTCACAGGCCAGTGCTGGTTTAGACCACTCGCCCAACTCGGCTTCACTTTACCTCTTTGCCCAGAGGAGTCTAAAAAGATGGCGCCAACCTCAGAAACCTGTATGATCTTATACATACAGACTGTGGTTTATACTGGCTGCAAGGGATCCGTTCACAATTAAAGCACTCAACAATAAACAATGTGTTTAACAGCGTGTTAATTAATTTTTCATTGTGTTAGAGAGATAAGTGACAAGCTGATGGTTTGATATGGAGACTGTGTTGCTGTGTTTTTTCCTTTTTTTAAAAAACACATTGACTTCTGCGTCTTTTAAGATTAAGATTAAGATTAAGATTAGGAATTACTTTACCTTATTAATCCTCATAGGGAAATTGGGTAAAATATTTTTCTAATATATATATATATATATTTAAAAAACATCCAAACTGTATAAACATGATTGAATATGATAGTATTTTGATCTAATGTGTGTGTGTTTGTGTGTAGATGTGGCCCCAGAGGCTCCTCCTAGCAGAGCACCACAGGTCATCCTGCACCCTGTCCTGTCTGAACCGGGGTAAGTGTAATCTACTACAGAGGGGATTAAAAAAAAAACATACAACTACATGTTAGTGGAAGTAAGAACTGATCTTCATCCAGCTCTTCCTCCCTGTCTGTGGCTCTCTCTCTCTCCCTCTCTCTCTCTCTCTCTCTCTCTCTGGTCAGAGGCCAAGTCAAACTTATTGGAGCACAGATATTTGGGTGACAATTTCAATGTGAGGGACGACATGACGATTACTCAGAGACTAATGTTAACATGGCCTTTAGTTCACGGTACACTTGGGATGCCAAGTGGATTCTCACTGGCTCTTTGAGGAAGCCAGTGGTCATGGCAAAACAACCGGAAGAGGAGGATTAGTGATGAGATGCCTTTCGACCCAGATGTTAATTAGATTAGGATCTCAATCTATCACAAGAAGCGGGGCAAGAGGACCTCCGTCTGTAGACGGATGGTCAGTTGTGATGAAGTATGGTCCGTGCCCATAGATTGTAATGGAATAATCAATAGCAAATAATGGAGATAATCCAGTTTTGGAAATATCAACATGGTGGCCCGGACAGAGTAAAAGGCAAATGATATGGCTGTTTTTTTAATGCAGATATGGAGCTATACATATTTATAAATAAGTGGCATTTTATGCTTGAATGTTCAGCTGCTGGCTTTGAGATAACAAAGCAAGAAAATAATAAGAATCAGCAGAAAATATAGGACTGAAGCAGAATGGGATGCATGCATCACAGCAGGGGGTTTGGAGTCATTTCCATAATCATTATGATGCAACACAAAGGCATTATTCTGAGGTGTGACACATTCATGCTGCTTTTAAAGCAGAGATGGTCAGGACGAGGCAGGACAGGCTGCACCACATGAGATCTGTGGGGCGGAGGTGTGGAGGTGTGGAGGCAGGGGGTCAGGTCGCTGTCCACTTTGTGTGACCTGCAAGTTATTTATTGACCCTTTTGTGTGTTGATTTTGGGAGATTCTTTTTTTAGTGAAATGAAGTCAAGTAAATCAAAATACTGCATTTTTTTGAACAACGATCCCACTCCTGTTAGATCCTGTCTGACCTCGGTGCCACATGTGTGCACATGTCTCTCTGTGGAGAGGCAGTAAATACATTTGTCAGAAAATGAACTGCAGCATGTTGATCAATGGACTGTTTGTTTTTTAATAGGTCATTTTTTCATTTGTTTGATTTTAAATTCTAAATTAAAATATCAAATGAACGAATGATACAGGGACCTATCAGCAGGGGAGGTGAATGTTCAATTCTTAAATTTTGTCCACACACGAGACAGAAAACACACACACACACCATGCCGAGTGTGTGAATAGACGACAGTCTTCATTTTTCATTTCATCTATGTGAGGTTAAACAGTGTCAAACCACGACCTTAATGAGAGAGACAGACCCAGACAGACTCTACCTTTTTAAATTCTTTATTCAAGGATATACAGGGATACTCTGAATATTGTTTAATTACATTATTTGGATTCATTACTTCAGGGGTTCAGGGCTAAATTCCTGTTAAATATTTTACCTCACGTTGACCTCAGTGAGCAAAGGATTAATCAAATAGGTAGGGTAGGAGATTTTGAAAACTCAGTGAGAGTCAGCCAGATTTGGAAAGTAAACACACGCCCCTTTCTCTCGGAGCTCACCATGAAGCCACGCCTCCTAATCACATGGACGTGCATTACCTGAAGACGAGCTGCGGTCTGTGACTTCGGCCATCATGCACGTACCTCTCTGGTGCACGCAGAGCAGGAAGAGAGTGACAACCAGCCAATACTCCGCGCAGGGTCCACCCGGAGGATTGGCTGATGTTTTTAGCGTTTTATAGCTTCCGCAGATGATTCATATTCTTTGTTTTAAAGCAAAACTGCCGAACTAATTGGTTGCTATCGGATTGTAAAGAGAAGTTACACTAATTTAACAAAAAGTGCATCAGAATGAACCTTTAAGATTAAGAAAACCTGTATTTGTCCCACATTGGGGAAATGTGGGACAAATACAGCAGATACAGAAAGCAAAAGATAAGATAAGAAAAGCTATGTACATAATAAAATAAAATAAATCTCCTATAAAATATACAATATAATAAAAAAGAGTATATAAAAGGATTTAAAATTATAGTCAATATATTTAAGATTTTGATTTTGAAGCAGGTAATTAAATCACCGCTTTCACAGTAGACAGTTTCTCCTTTTTCTTCACGTTTTCTTCTTCCTTTCTTCTTCTGTGTTTTTTTTTAAATGTGAATACATTAGCACGGTTATAAAACCTCGTATTCCTCTGATTTAATTAATGCCATTGTCCCTCCTCACTCACATCTTTGTATGCTCTCACAGTGGCAGCTGTGCAGATTTCTCTGGCCTTAATGGCCTCATCCCAGGGTTAATGAGGGCCTGTGTCAGACCCCAACACCCCGCAGGATTCCCTCATTAGAGCAGAGACCGAACCGCCGGTCGGGTCCGTTGCGCCACAGGAATCACATTATTTTATACACCGCCGCCGCCGCCTCACCTGTGTGTGGTCTGCACCCAGAGTCCAGGGTCGCTTTGCAAACCGGTGTTAATATACCACAGAGGGGGTGGTGCGTGATGATACACAGCCAGTTATATGTGGACGGGTTGATGAAGGGAAGTGGGTTCATTTATGTGGCGTCACTGGCGGTGAGAATGTACATGTTGGAGTCAAGAATTAATGGGGGCGCAGGGTGCAAATGCACTTAAAAGGTCTTGCTAGGTGATGAAATAATTACTTTTAAAAAGTAAAATACATGAAAAAGAAGGAAAAGATGCCACAAAAAGGTTTAAACATAATCAAATAAGGAGAAATATGACTGTCCGTCTTCATTTTGTAGCAGTAGAAAGGACAGTGGCTTGGTGTGATTAAACTAAAAGCAATACAAAAAAAGCTATTCCCTGAAAATGATTATCTCAGTCATTGAAATGGCCTCAATAAAGGACCTCACATGTAAAAAAAAAGAAAGAAAAAAGGATTTGGCATCAACTAGATGTCTCGTCTTTGGTGTCTTGGTAAAAGCAGACCAAAGAGGTTACTCGCTCACAGAATAGGATGGCAGGTAGCTGCGATGCACACACACACAGAGCTAACATCTTTGGAGCACGTATTACGCTGAGTCAAAGCGCATAAAGGCATCTTTAAAACCAGGCTGCTGGTGGAGTCAGGGTTTCAGATCGCTTAAATAAATCAGGCAATGAATGAGCAAACAGGCCAGTTGAGCAGGAGCGATTTTAAACATACTGAAACTCTGATGATTGGAAAGTTGTAGTAATACCAGTATTACTATAGTGGCAACGACAGCATGGCGCTCATTAACGAAGTGTCTGTTGAACAAACTAACCACTCCCAACACCTTCCTTCAGGACTTTTACAATTGCCAGAAAGAGAGACAACAAGATGAAGCAGCTGATGATGTTGCCAAGCAAACGTAGGCCCCTGAGGGTGACGCTCGTTAGCATGCTAAGGTTGGCAGATGTTAGAACTTCCATCAGTCTCAGTTGATGAGCTGCGCTCGAGACCCTCAACTGAATGCACGCGTCCTTCAGAAGACGTGTTCTGCAGAGGTGTGTGCTCCGGAGACGGTGCCCTCTAGTCTGTTAACCTCCTGTTCATAATTACCTTGCTGGCTCTGTTGCCTAGCAACCTGCAGTTGATATTGACTTTCCTGGGAGTGTACATATCAACCCTAAAAAACAACCAGCACAAGGAAAGTGATGATGAAGGATCCACCAGGGAAATGTTTCTGAAACGGGACAGTCCTGTTGTCTGTCGGTCTACGCTGGGAAACAGCCTCCCACACACAACCTCAAATCACCTGCAGTTGTCAAGGTTGCTAGGCGACAGGAGCTGGGATTTGTGATGAACAGGAGATCCTCCGGCTTCATTTAACAACTGTTGATGTGTGACCTTCGCGGCCCCACGAAGGACGCGAAGGCCGTGCTGTCCGAGTCCTTGACAGGATTCAGCCCCCAACCTGGGAGGCAGTTAAAACCTGACCTGCAGGCCTTTTTAAAGAATAGATCTGTGTCGACCATGTGATCCCAGCCAACGTTCAATTATGAAATATCTTTCTTTCACAGTCTCTTCTACCAGAACAACTTTTTATTGTGTGTTTACATTATAAATCTCTCCGTTTTGTTTTGCTTTCAGGAATGAGGGAAACCCTTTACTTCAAATCGAAGTCGAACCTACGTCAGACGTGAGTCCTTCTCCTGATCCCTGCATGTGACCTTTGTGATAAAAGCTCCATACACACCGTTTCCGCTGTGATTACTTGTCACCCCGAAATGAAGAAAATATGCAGTTTCCACAGTGTCGCAGTCATTTGTGTTGTTCTCTCATTTAGCATCATTTGTATTAGCTCTCTGTGGAGCCTCCAGGTAAGCTGGGCGCATCTTCATCGCCGTTTCTATAACAATTATATATTCAGAGAGAAAATGCCATGCAGATTGCTTTGAATTGATATTCCAGCAGGCGCCGTCGAATAGGTCGTTTTCACTCTTTATATTTAAAATCAAATCAGCCAGTTTTTCCTTCTGGATGTTTTCCCTTTCTAATAACTCTCATGGCTAACAGCTTAAACAGCAGTCAGTGTTTGGAGTGCACACAGCCACAGGCAAATTGTATGTATTTAAAGAAGTGTGTATTTTTCATGTCAGAGCACGTATGATTAAAGAGTTCTTCTCACATACAGAACATATATCGTTCATATACCAGGCACTTCTTATGTTTTTTTGCTGTGGTGTTGCTGAAAGGCGCCTTTGGATGCAAAAAAAAAAAGAATATTTATTAAAAACACACTATATTCCTCCACACAAAGAGCTTTTGTCCTCTCTGAAACTCCTTCTTAATGTCATGTGGAGGAGGTTTTAGCAGATTGTAATTATCCAGCTGCTGAATGGCATTTGTCAAAATATATGCATTTGACATCTTGGTGGAATGTTTTAGCACCATATCCCTGTTGTGGATGAGAGTGTTTCAACATGCGAAGCTGTAAATGTACGTCATTATTTATTACAGAATGAGGACGGGAATGACGAGGACTCTGGTGACGAGTTCGAGGAGATGAACCTGTCGCTCCTGTCGGCGCGTAACTTCCCTCGAAAGGCGAGCCAGACCAGCATCTTCCTGCAGGAGTGGGACATCCCCTTTGAGCAGCTGGAGATCGGAGAGATGATCGGCAAGGGTCGCTTCGGCAAGGTTTTCCACGGCCGATGGCACGGCGAGGTCGCCATCCGCTTGATCGACATCGAGCGCGACAATGAAGACCAGCTAAAGGCCTTTAAGCGCGAGGTGATGGCGTACCGGAACACTCGCCATGAGAACGTGGTGCTCTTTATGGGGGCCTGCATGAGTCCACCACATCTGGCCATCATCACCAGGTAAAGAAAACTGTTACGTCCCAGCTCGGCTAGGGAAAGTAAGGGGAAGTAACATAAACCATGGTTTTGGTGTTGGTTCAGCAAGGTGAACGATTGCCAGAAACAAAAACAACAGGGTGCATGGGAACTAACAGAAACTGAACGAAGCCTCAGCATCGCGCTAGCCACATGCAAACGAATCCGACTGGCCTCGCAGGCACACAAACACAGCACCCAGTCGGCGCACACAGGACGAAGGCACTCAGGCAGAGACCATGCGACAATACAGCCACCTCGAAGGGACGCCGGCGTCATCTTCAAAAGCTCCCGCCCTCTTGTTCATTCAGTCAGTGGGCACAGGGGACGCTCGTCGTCATGATGCCGACGTAAGGGGGGAAGGGTCCACACAAACTAAAACATACCCTCAAAATAACCTAAAGGCCTGAGGCCGTAACAAAACGCAGCATAAAATAAAAACGATCTGCTCCTCAACAAAACTCAGATGCTGTGATTGACTCATATCTGGACCTTTATGACTAATCAGGAACACAGAATATGCAGCAGGTGCTGTTTGACTCTGTGTCTGTCAGGAATTGTTTCACAGACTACCTCTGCTGCGGTCTGTTTTTTAGCGCACCGCTGCATGTCTCTTAATAATTGCACTTACAACGGTGTTTATCAACAGCACACTGAGACTGAAGCCTGTTTAAGTACGCATCATTTTTCTGCTTTCTGCCAATATGATAAGAGGAGGAGGCAATAAAACAACAAACCTGAGTGCAAAACAAAAGAAAAAACTGCATTGCAATTATAAAAAGTGGTTTATTGTGATGCAGTTATGCATATCCACATCTCAGCACATGGAGGATCTAGTTAGAACAGAGGAGGAGCCATGCGGCAGGGATTCATTAGGAGGAAGGATATGTTGGAGCTGTCAATCGATAAAAACAAATTACCTAATTAATTACAATTTACTGTGATTAATCATGCTTAATTGCTTTTTTCCTTCTCAGAAGTGAAGCCTGTAATAATGGATGTTTAAATATTAAAATCACAGAATTAATGCAGCAGCAACATCAAAAAGAAGTTGAATGTAAATCCGAACGCTCATCAGATGTCATTGTTTGAATAATAACCGCTCTTCATCAGGAAGTGCCACATATTTCTGCTCGCTCGACTGCACTCATTCCTCCTTCTTGATGACAATTCACCACAACATTTGTTTCCTCAAAAGATAAATTACATCTCTGCTAATTAATTTCAGCTTGTTGCTATTGTTGTCTCTAGAGCGCTGTCAGGAGGTTTTACCTTCAAAACAGGAAGAGAAGAAGAGAGAGAGAGAGGTCATGGGTCTGCTTATACTGATACCAACATGTTAAGTGGTGTTTTACCACCTAATTACATAAAGCATTAAACATATCCTTTGTGAAATGAACGTATTAAATTGACCAATTAAACTGAGCTAGCATCTGTGCTAGCAGCATCTCTGACATTTACTGCAGACGTACTCGTCCCTTTTATATGATGTCATTATTTAAAATCAGGATATTTTACTAATCCTCATGGAGAGTTTAGGACACGAGAAAGTAGGCAGTGAAAAATGTAAAAAAAAGATTCAGATCTCCACCATATTCAGCGTTGAATGCCACTATCTGCAGGAAGTGATGTTTTGTATATGTGTAATATAATAATCATGCATCCCTAAATATTCTATAAAATATCCATCTTAATGATGGGGCATAGATTTATTTGTAAAAATGTTATTATTTGCATGTCTTTTAGGGCTTCAACAAACGACTATTTTGATACTCGAATACTTGCCGATTATTTTTGCGATTAATTCGGGTAATCGGATCACACATGAATGTCTTAATTCTCCCATAAATGCGGCCGCAGCTAATAGCTATGTCAATGGTGGGCGCCTACTTTGACCCGCTGCTTTCTCATTGCTTCAATCCATGACCGGAGCCAAAAGTGTGTGAGTGAGTCACACTGTCCTACAAATGGCTCACCTGGGTTTCAAACACTGATCATCCCGCTGCACCACGAGCCAGAGAATCATTCTCAATGACGTTACTAACGAGTCATCGAATACTGAATTAGTTGTCGCTGCATTTTGACCTCGAATATTACTCGAGGACTGGAATAATCGTTGCAGCCCTAGTATGTTTATATTGTGTCTCTATAGTCCGTGCGATGTAATCTCAAAAATCTGTGTATAATTTATAATTCTTAAAATAACCCTATATAAATTGAATGAAATTCATAAACCAGAAGAAAGGAAACATGGTGCTGTATGTGTGGATGAAACCTGCAAAAGTTTCATTTAATTACTGTAAAAGAAAGGGAAAGTTGTTGCATTGCATCATGGGTACATGTTCATCACTTGCTTCTTGCTGACTGCTAATCCTGCTGAAGGTTGACACCTCTGCTGTGAAAATCCTCAAACCTCTGAGTGGATCGGGCAGCTGTGCGGCCTCCTCCACGGCCGGCCCCTCGTCCCCGCGCACTCATTTTAGCTCAGCGGCAGATCTGCACCCCCGTGGGACAATGAGTTTAGAGTGGCTGACAATGAAACGGGCAGAGGTTATGATTAGAACAGGCTGCAGCTGTTGCTGAATAGATGAACCGCCCACTCCTCACAGCAATGCTGGATTTCTGTCTTGACAGTCTGACAGCAGATAATACGCCGCGCGGTGGGAGAATTCTCTCACGTAGTGAACACCTTTAATTCTTTCACGGATTAGTGGCCTCGTTTTTTTTTCGCAGCATTTAGTGTGTTCTGGGGACGATGGGGATGAGTTCTTGTTAGAGAACATCACAAGGAATATGCACATTTAATTAATTAGCAGAGCTAATAATGTTCAAAAGGAAAGTGTTTGGATATTTGCCCACTTTTATCTGCACAAGCTGTGCACAGAAAGGGAAGCCTCGCTAATGAATTACCTTTTTTATTGTCTTGTTTTGAGACAGACGTGGATTCATAGCGTTAAAAATGCTCCAGGAAACAAAGCTACGTGCACAGAAAGGACTCCACTCCTGTCCTGTCCTGTCGTCTGATCGTCTGATTGTGTGATTTGTGAGTGCAGGGAAGCTGACAGATGAGCTGGCTGCTTCTCAGAAAGCGTACCTGCTGATTGCTGAAAATAATCGCAAATATCATCACAACAGGTGCCTTTGTTATGCACAGATACTCCGCTTCTCCTGACGCACACAGAACACAGTCTTGATCACAGTCTTGCTGCCTGAAGTGCAGCATGACACATTAGAATGAGGTGCACACTGTAGCTTTAAAGGATGAGGGGCTTCAGGTTGCATTAGTGGAAGCATTAATATTTATTGCCTCTTTTTTCTTTAACTGTTTCCTTTGTCACGACTGACAGTGGATTGATTTTTGCAGAGCGTACAGAACAGCTGGCTCTTTTAAACATGTAAAGGCCATCAGTACCTTATTTCAAAGCACAGAGGTGACACTTGGCATGTTGTTGTCTTTCTCGGTGTAGAGTTTTAATATCTTTAATATCTTTTCTTCTTTCTTAGCATACAACTGTCTATCGTCATCACACCTGATGTTTTTAACACTGAACCTAAATGCTACATTTCTGTGGTTAAAAAAGAGGACAGAGAGAAAGAGCTGGCTGCTGGCTGCTGCCAGCGTGTTGCTGGGAATGAATATGTATGAACTTTTGGCTCCGGGTTCTTTGTTGGTCACCTGTGTGGCACAGTCGGGGGGGATGAGGGCTTCAAGTGTTAGGCAGGGTGGGGGTGGGTTGTAGAGCTGTCTATTAAAATGCAGTTGTGATGGCACCCCTTCTAGGAATATGACACCACCTCATTGAAATGCAGTGTAACGGCTTCACCCAGTTCCAGTTCAGAATAATGACATTTCATGCTCTAATGACGTCTTAACCTGCGCTCCCTCGCTGACACGCTCACACCTGTGAACCTAAGCCTGTGTTTCGCTTACAAGTGAGAGCAGAGTGATGTGTGTAGAGTGAAAAAAAGGTGTATAAATGGAACATGTGTCGGTTTTTATATGTGGCATTTTGAAGGAGATCTCCAAAACACCTCCTGTACTGGACAGCAGCTCAGTTTCATGATAGTCACCAGCTGCCCTGTTCTCTTGCAAACCTAGACCCTGTCCACCTGAGACAAGTGCGGGACTCATAATTGACTACTAATCAATCAAATTAAACTGTAGCATCAGATAGTGAACAATAAAGCCTGTAAAGCCTACAGCTGTGCTTTGATTCGTTCGTCAGCGGTTATCTGTCCATGCAGACCAAGTTTCCCTTTAACCTAACCAAGTGATAGACAGTCCCTGTGCTTTTTGAGGTGCCTTGTTGAACGTTGTTGAGCTGGCCTTGTCTATCCTCTGCAGGTTGCCGTTCACTCGTTAGCCGCCTGTTCGAAGGCGTCATATCTAAATGTTATCAAATGGCACAGCTACAGAAGAATCTGCCGTCGCCATGGTCTGTGTGGATTTAAAACCTGTGGCAGCACACATGCATTACATTGCACGTAACAACAGTTAAAACTGAAATGAATGAAATATTGAATAATTCCATGAAATGAATGTTGTTCACGAGTCACCCCAGTCCAAGTCAAGTCTCAAGTCTTTGTGCGACTCGAGTCCGAGTCTCTGACTGGAATCCCCATCTCTGGTGGACACACACACATGCCGTCTTTACGGAAAACATTTTTGAAACAAAAACACCTTCGTCTCCGTTCGGATGTGGCCTGAATGCAGCTGCAGCCTCGGTCTCTGTTGAAACAGAATTATAGTTGTCCACACTGTATCGGTGTGAAGCTGAACATCAGCAGTGATAATGCTTCTGTTGTACAGCACATTTCTCACATATTTGCGCATATTTGGTTTTTGAATAATACTGAGTGACTCATAACCACGCCAGCCTCTAAAACCTTTGATTCAGCAACTGGAAAAGCAGCAGTAAGTCACCTGTGAGTCCCGGGTGTCTGCTTTTTTTGTTGACAAAGCAATAACCCAACAAAAGTGGCTAAATTTAGCAAGTCTTCCATTCATCTTCTGTACCTTTATTCATATGTGGAGCTAATTAGCAGGATGACTGACGAGCAACGTTAAAACTGAGCTTCAATACATTTTTTGAAGGAGATTAATGGCAGAGGGTTGCTTCATTTTCACTTTCGAGCTCCGGCCTATTGTGTTCAGCGAGCTCCTTTCCTTCCTTAGGAATGTGTTCAGAAAACATGTCACATCTTAGAGAAATGAAGCATGTTCATCACGGTGTTTTCAACGTGTCTTGCCTTGGATTTAATGAACAGCATCTCCTTCTGTCTTCCAGCTTGTGTAAAGGCAGGACCCTTTATTCCGTGGTGCGGGATGCCAAGGTCGTCCTAGACGTTAACAAGACCCGACAGATCGCACAAGAGATGGTCAAGGTAAAACAGCTCAGCGCTGATTCCCCGGAACACTTCAGCGATGCACGTCATGTCACAGACACAGTCACATCCCTGTGTGTCTCCCTCTGTCCTCAGGGGATGGGCTACCTCCACGCCAAGGGGATCGTACACAAAGACATGAAGTCCAAGAATGTGTTTTATGACAACGGTAAAGTCGTCATCACCGACTTCGGACTCTTCACCATATCTGGGGTTCTGCAGGCTGGCAGGTAATTATGTTCAGTACACATCAGAGACTGGAGTGCTTTTCACAGCGAGACAGGCAGACTGTTATTATAGCAGTATTGACAGATGGTGGCGCAGGGTCAACGAAACCTTGAAGTGGAGGTTTTTATTCATTTGAAGGGGCTGTGGGTTTAAGCTTTAACTGCCTAAATTGATAGAAATTATTTGAAAACATCTTCTTTTTGCTCTTAAATGTTGCCATGGAAGAAATCCCCGCTCATACACACACACACACTCAGGAAACAGCAGAAGGTGTCCAAGAGCAAACAGAGAGGAGATAAAAGAGTGATCGGGTCAAGGATGAGCAGAGAAATTCAATGGTGGTTGGATAAATGTGTCGCTACAGACAGTACAGACACAAATGTGGTACAAATAATACAGCGTGAGTCACAGGTAATGATCAAAATGCTATAAATTAGCCCTCAGTATGCTAACAAATAGAGTTCATTTGCTGTAATTTGCCGTGTCATGGCTGAGCACACCAGTTATCACACTGTGTGTTCGCTCAAGATTGACTCAGCTTTCATCAGGCTCCCAGAAACTGTGGAGGCAGTGAAGGCCTTCTGGAAATAGACGAGACGGCAGCACTGAATACACACACACACACACACGTAGACTACGACACTGAATTGTCGAAAATTAAAACTAAGATGTTATTAGGCTGTAGTAAAAGGATGTGTGTGTGACCCTTGTTTTAAAGGAACAGTTCAAGATTTTAACAAATTGTGGAGAAGGTTGATGCTACACTTTAATCTGTAAGGATCTAAGCACTGAAATTACAGTCTCACAACACATCAACCAATTCAACCAACCGACTCCCTACGACTCTATGAGTCTATGTATTTTAATAAATAATGTGTACCCTGCAGTGTCCTGATGTGCAGCTGCTTTGTTTAGCTTATAGCTTAGCTGAAAAGCAGGCAAGACACCAGACTGCTTGCATCCAAACAGAAGATAATAAAACAACCATGTAGCATATGGACCTTTTCCGTAGCTCTTTTAGCTTAGCTTGTAGCTTTGCATAAAGGCGGGTAACACACAGCCATGCAGCACAAGATCATAAGAACCTTATCTGTAGCTCTGTAGCTAAGCATGTAGCAGAAATAAATATGAGAAAAATAATCATAGCCTGCCTACATCTGATGGGGACAAAAACTACCAAACATCTTTATAGATGAGATGATGACATATCTTTATTGGCTGTTTCCATTGTAGTGCTATGCTTCAACAGGCTTTTGTTGGTCAAAACCTCAAATATAATGGATTGTTATTCTGAAATTGGTTGGAAGTTACAACAAAAAACCGAGAAGCACCACAGACCCATCTTAACTGCAGTGACAGACAGTGAACTGTAATGAAAAAGCATCAGTGTAATGGCCTGGCAACACCATACAGCAGATCAATACACCCTGACAAGCCTCCATCTGCACGTTTTCTCCGTCTGCAGCCGAAGAGAAGACAAACTGAGGATCCCCAATGGCTGGCTGTGTCACCTGGCCCCAGAAATCATCCAGCAGCTCTCCCCGGACACCGAGGAGGACAAGCTTCCCTTCTCCAAACAGTCAGATGTCTTCGCTTTTGGGTGAGCGTCCTCTTACCTTCCGGTTCGTTTGTCCTGGATGATGACCTGTATCACACTGTGGACCAAGTTATAACAACAATATAACTTAGATAAAGCTGTAGCATCTTCACAACTCTCATTCACAGGTTTTCAGATCTTATTATGCATAATAAATAGTGCACCAAGAAGAAATGGCAACAGGGAGACAGAGGTGGAAGCTGATTGGTGCAGAAACTGTAAAGAACGTCCTAATTAATGGCGGCTTTGAGAGAAGGCGTGTAAGCAGGAGAACTGGATGAAAGACAGCAAATGCATGTTTTTTCTGGTTGGAACAAAACTATTGATCCATATCAATCCAAAAATCTCCTTAACCCTGATCACAAACTGTGGATGCCAGGCTTCAAGCTCCACAGTATGACCAAAAGTAAATGGACGCCACATGCAATTCCAGCATCCTGCTGGTCTGTTTTTAACTCTCAGTGCTGTAGACTATTACATCTGCAGCTGATGTTTGTTTGCATTATTGATTCATAATCCATGAATAAACAATCAATGTATTTTAAATGTATTTTTAGACATTTCATGGACAAACCCAGTAGAAATGTCCTACAGAGGGTTGTTGTTTCCAAACCAAGACATACAAACATCCATTTATTGATGTTTAGAGCATAAAATCAGAGTTTACATGATTTACATTTACAACGTTGTGTGTTTGTTGGCTCAAGAAAGCTCAAGTGAACACAGATGGTGGCTGGCTGTCCACATACTTTTGTCCGTACGGAGTGTAAGCTTGTCTTAGCATTCTGTGGGGAGGTTATGTCAGCTATGTGCTGCTTGTTGTTTTTTCCTTAGTGGCTTTTTGGTTTCACTGAATGAAGCCAGTAAATACAAGCATCTGAAATTAGCTTTCCTCGAAGGTTGGCTGGGCGCTCCCTTCGAGATAGGGTGAGGAGCTTGGTCACCCAAGAGGAGCTCAGAGTAGAGCCGTTGCTCCTCCACATCATGAGGAGCCAGCATCACGCCTCCCTGGTGAGGTGTTCCGGGCATGTCCCACTAGGAGGAGACCCTGGGGAAGACCCAGGACGCAATGGAGAGACTATGTGTCTCGGCTGGCCTGGGAAGGCCTAGGGATTCCCCCGGAAGTGCTGGAGGAAGTGTCCGGTGAGAAGGAAGTCTGGGTGACCCTCCTTAGACTGCTGCCCCCACGACCCGGCCCTGGATAAGCGGTTGAAGATGGATGGATGGATGGATGGATGGATGGATGGATGGTTGGTTGGATGGATGGATGGATGGTTGGATGGATGGTTGGATGGATGGATGGATGGATGGATGGATGGATGGATGGATGGCTGGCTGGCTGGATGGATGGATGGATGGATGGATGGATGGATGGATGGCTGGCTGGCTGGATGGATGGATGGATGGATGGATGGACAGTGGCTTTGACAGTCATAGGGTCTGAACAGGTTCCTCCTTCCCAAACAGCTTCTTCCAAGTGATCGTGATTAACACAGTTTGTCAGCTGTTGTTTGTGCTGTCACTAACCTAAAACTATGAATGTATTGATTTATGATTCAACTTTCAATGCAGTTACTCTTGATGCTAATATATTGTTGCACCCAGATTAGGTGTGTGACCTATTCATCTCCATAATTCCCTCAGTTATTAGATACAGAGACTTTCATGTTTCTGAAACCAAGATGTCCTCCGTCTCTTCTGACGCCTAGCTTTAAATTGAATTAAACGTCACCACGGATCCTGTTCTTCCTCTGCTGTCATTACTGCGTCATTTGCGGGGGTGGGCCCTGGTCTGTTGACTCCGAACACAATCACATTTTCAGACGGCCCCCCATGTCGAGGTGTTATCACTATATTATTCTAAAAGGAAGAAGAGAGAGTGCACAGTGTCCAGCTGCTCTGTTAGCCACCGTGTTACCTGGAGGTGACCCCTGTGGCTGCTTTGCATATTCATCAACAATCAGCCGTCAGTTTTTTTCCCTTACTCCTGGCAAAGAGAGCTATTTATAGTCTCCTCCAGACTTGATGTGCAGGAGCAGAATGAAAACAGCATATTTGCATGGGGAAGGTGGCGTGTGCTCATTTTGCTTAAGTAGCAATTTTAAGTGTTTTTTTTTTAACTTCTGAATGAAAATGTTCAAGAATTCATCCAGAAAAGCGTTACTGCTGCACAGGAACCCTCTGTACAGGTGGATGTCCCAATGTCCAGTCAGTCCAGAGCGCTGACCCGTGCTGCTCCTCTGTCTTCACAGCACCATCTGGTACGAGTTACACGCACGTGAGTGGCCTTACAAGAGTCAGCCAGCAGAGGTGATCATATGGCAGATCGGCAGTGGGATGAAGCCCAACCTCGCTCAGACGGGCATGGGGAAGGAGATAACAGTAAGTCTTTCATAATTAATTGCTGCACAATTCTCATGTTTAAACACTCGAAAGATTCATTTAGCTCTGACACGTTCTACAAACGTTACATGATAACGACAATAAGCAATTTCCCTAGAAGTAGATTTTAAGATGAGCAACATGAGAGAATTTGTTTGTTTTTTTTTAGATTAAATTAGGTTTTACACAGCTGTTGAGTTAAAGTCGTGCTAATCAAAGTCTGACACCGTGGGTCTGCTCTGAGGGGAAACGGTGGCAGCTGCGACTCTGCCCTGGTGGTGTTGACCTGCAGCATGGCCTTCACCTCGATCCCCACCCCTCCTGAAACACCTCCAACCTCACCTTAGAAAAAGATGGCAGAGTCTGCACAGTAGAGGTCAAGAGGTGAAAGTACAATACTGGTCTGTCCACTCATTTGGTTAGACACTTGGCATTTCTGTGTCCCATCCACGGATACTGGGGAGGTGGTGTTTATAAGCTATACTACAACCAGCCACCAGGGTGCAATCAAGGTGTCCCTTTCGTCCATCTTTGTTTACAGTCTATGACACAGTCTTTTACCACACTTGTTTCCTCCTCATGTCTCCCCCCTGCGCCTCCATTTCTACCTCTGTGCGTCACAGTGGAGTCTTAAAACTTTGTTTTAGCCTGAATAAATATTTGATAAAAGTCTATTTTTTGCCCGGCTGAGTAATTCCAGGGACTATAATTTGCATGACATGGTTTCATTCAGTCCCTCAGCTACATTTAAAAGACTCTGAAATGAAACGTTTTCCGTGTATCTGTGTTTTTTTTGTTTTTTTTTCTCCAGGACATCCTGCTCCTCTGCTGGGCGTACAAGCCGGAAGAGCGGCCCAGCTTCTCCAAGCTGGTAGACTTACTGGAAAAGTTGCCAAAAAGGAACCGTCGCCTTTCCCACCCAGGGCACTTCTGGAAGTCAGCTGAGTATGTCAAATAAAAAAAAAACTATAAAAACAAAACAACAAAAAGAACAAAAAAACAAAGCAGCCGCCATAACTCCACATAAATAACCCACCTCCTTAACGAATGCACTGAATCCAAAAGCCAGCCCAGTGATGAAAACTGCCCGTGTTGTGTGTATCTTCATTGGAATGTTGGCATGTGTGTGTACAGATAAGTTGACTGTCCGGCTTCTCGGAGCAGTTGGGACTCACGTTTTCTTTGCTTTGATTTGAATCATACTGGATATCTTTCCTTTACCTTCTTCTTCATTATATATGATTTATATTTCTTGGATGTATCTTGCTTGTAACAGATCACATCATCCTGGACTTGTTTGAGATGTTTGAGAACAAATGTATATTTTTTCTCATGTCTTTTTGTTTTGAATGGATGTAATGTATGTTGTACATCACATATTGTATATTTTCATAACATTGTCCTGCCATTTCTTATGTCTGTCAGCTGTGTAGACCATCATTCTGTCAGTGTTACGTCATGGGTCTCTCATGTGTGGATGTCCTCTCCTCCTCTACACCGTACCATTTGAATGTGAAGGAGCCGGTCGTCCCTGTGTTTTGCGCTGGGATGTGTTAGGCCCGGTTGGGATGACTGTTCTCTGATCAGACTGTGCTTTGAATATTGCCTGTGAACATGAGCTAAATGTTTGAACAATAACAGCCTTTGGGGAGAAAAAAAAGGCACTGGTCAGACTAGGATTCAACCTCCACCACCACCACCACCACCACCCTCCCCGTCACCTGACGCTGTTCTGTGAAATCGCTGACACTTGAAATGTAACCCGCGGAACTAATTACCTTTCAGATATGCTACCACTGAGCCCATTTCCCACAAATAGATGTATATTATTTAAGTTTGAAAAGGTGAAGGCAAATAAAAATATAAACCTTTTACTGTGCTGTTAAAAGTCCGATAATGTGATGGATGCATAAAAAAACTCTAATAATTTTTACAGTATTACTTTAGCAGTGTTGTAGTCACTTTCATTTTTTCCTTTTATTATTATTTTGGAAAACGCAGATCAATTGATAAATTGCACCCAGAATTAATTATGGGTGCAATTTATCAATTGGTACAGGGCAGTCGACTTTTACACATTGGTAGAGGAAGCAAACCGATGGTCTAATTAAAGTAAGACTTATTGTAAGACTACGTGATGCTGCTGCTATTAGCTTTAGCATGCAGCTAAAATGCAGAGCATTAGTAACAGTAGTGTAAAAGTCAGAACTTTAGCCATCCTCAGTGACACTTACACTACAGAAAGTAAGACTGCAGCAGCGACACAGTGCTGAACCTGACAGAGGGTTTGTTAAATTGCTAATAACTGGTTTCACTTTAAGACACTTAAAGCTGCTAAGTGTAAGTGTTTTAGGCCACATTCACACTCCCAAGGTGAAGTGACTCAAATCTTATGTTTTCTGGTGGTGTATCTAAAATCTAAAAGATTTTTTTCAGGTCTGTATGGACACAAAAATCCTGATGAACGTCCACCATCTAGATGTGTAAAAAAAAAATCAGAATTCACTAACGGCAGCCTTAGTTCAGTGAGCTCCTGAACATGTGGATGTTGTGGTGACCCTCCAGCTGTCTCTCTACTCAGTCAGCCTCAGTACTTGAGGAACAGCACCACGTGTATCTGACGTGGTGTGTGAGCTGGTTTGCGGTGACTAAATTTTCAAATTTCTTCTTACAAATAGCACCTTTAAAAAGCACCTTTATGTGGACTAGTGTCACCCTGTAACTCACACTTCACACTCCCTGAAGTGTGTATAATGATGAGCCCTCCTCCACAGGTTAATATCACTCTGATAATTGACCTGATTTCTGCCTTTTCTTTACAGAGTTACTACAACACTGCTATAAAGACAGCCATTTTTAAAAATAATCTTAACTTTTAATCCTAAAATATTTACTTTAAACAAACCTCCAGTGTGTGTGAAATCTTTTTCAAAGTAAATCCGGTTGAACTTTTCCCTTTAACATATCAGAAAAGACATATCAGGAGAACACCCCAGGCCATTTTTTACTACGTCATACTTGTAAATGAAAATATATTTTAAATGTGTGTTTTAGAGATTTGAACCTGAACCATATCATCATGAACTGGAAGCTGCGGCATCACCCGAGCTGTATACTGCTTTTGATACTCTCTCTATAGCCACGTGGAATAGATAGAGACACTCCGATCATGTTGAACAAACCATCCTCCACCTCATTACAAACACATCTGCCAGTGATGGAACATGCATACAAACAATCTGCTGCTGTTTCTGAGTCTGTCTGTCTATTTTGGAATTGCTGGGATTCAAATATTGTAAGTGGATCATTTATATTTGTACTGTTTACAACTTTCAAGTGCATGAGATGGACTATCAAGAGATTGATTCTTGTTTTGAAAAAAAAATTATCCTTCAACACTATATATATAATATATATAGATATATATAAAAAGTATGTGAGCATTTTTCTGATGAACTGTTGTCCCGTTTTAAGCGGTTTGATCTCAGATTTTACGCCGGGCTTTGCAAAATTTTTCAACAGCTTTGTTTGAGAGAATGATTGTTTCATGAATATTTATAGATTATAAATAAATTAATTAAATGATTAGGCTAGCGTTTAAATATATAAGAAGACCTGTGAACATTGTTAGAGCTGACAACAATCTGACCGGACAACAATCAAAGATACGACATTAGTGCCAAGTGTACATAACAGATTGTAGACTATGTTTTATCGTCACTTGCCGTAATATCAATATTCCCTGTGGATTTTTTGACCTTTTTTTTTTCTTTTGAATGTACAAAATTGTGTTGTTTTTTTTGTTGCCTTTTGTTTTCTGTTCCTTTAAGTTCCTCCATTTTTCCCCTCCTTCTACTTGCATTAGCATTGATGCTGTGTTGTTTTTTTTTTTTTTTTTTTTTTATTCCGTCCTTATTGTATTGTAGATGATAGCTCCAGAAAGCTTGTATTTAATGATGCCTTATGGTTCCATGGCTTAGTGATGAGTAGATTTTTTTGATCACAAGCTCTTTTATTTGCACTCATCCTTTACAAAGTGTATGACAATAAAAAGATGTTTTCATTTTGGATGTTTTCTGTTTCCTTTATGTCATCTTTTATATCTTAGTCGACCCTTTATCCATGTTTATTTTTGGTAAACTGTTCAGCATGTCTTCTAAGAACCTATTTGGTCCACTCACTACCTAAAGTAATGTCATTTTTTTTAATCATTTTAAAAAAAGTGCAGCTCTTATGTAGTCAAAATATTTTAATTTCTCTAAAATGTAAAATTAAAAAAATTAATTAATCAAAACAGTACAAAGACATAATAGTAAAGAGATAATGTATGACAATGTGTTGAAACTGGGATTTTTTTAATGGCTTTGTTTAAGAAGTAACAGTTGGCACCACTGTTATAATAATAGGGATTGTCGGGATTATTGATTATTGATGTGAACAAATACAACCCAACACAATTATAGAAGCTATAGAAGCTAGCTTTTGAACTATATGCTACTTATAACAAGCTGGATCTCTAATGCCCGGTATAGGCTACACTGTGCGATTGTTAGCGATCTTATAAGACCATTGCATGACACTATGCGACGTGAATGTAATAAACTTCGGTGCGACGTCCAGTTTGATGCGTGCAGATTGTACGATGACCATTTAGGCTACTGAATCGCAGGCGATCGCAGGTTACAACGTACATCAACATGCAAGGAGGAGGAGGATGCGGGGTGACAGGTCGTAGCAGCTGTCACACTGTGAGACAGTCATCCTAAATTTCTGACACCGCTAGAATTTAATCTCAGCTTGTCTTTGGTCACAAGACGCTGACCATGGCCATCGTGGAACCTGTCTCACAGTGCGACGTAAGACCACCGATTTAGAGCCATGACCAAAGATATCGCCACGATTCTCCTACAACGCTCGTCTTTCGTCTGCGACAGCCCAAAATCGCACAGTGTAAACCGGGCTGTCAGCTAGGTACACACTTGACAGGCTGCCACTGTGCTGTCAGGCCACACAGATACAAACACTTCTAACATGCATGTGTGGGAGAAAACTCGAGCGGGCGCAGGGTGTAAATGTAAAATCCACACTGCTCCGCACTGATGCTGCAGTCTCCATGACTTCCAAAAAACTGCTACGGCTTTGATTGGTCAGATTTCAAGATCCTAAATTAGCCTTAGGTCCAGAACAGGTGGCAGGAAATTATGTTTTTAACTTTAGTAGCACTTTAATTTGTTTTGTGGATGCAACTTTAATGATATTATGAGCCATATGTCCAAGAGGACTCAAGGATTGTTTTTGAAGTTTATGGGCTCAGGAGCTCTGTGGGTGGATCTGGCAAGGACTCACATGACTAAGATCCTTCTTGTTGGTTAATGGTCAGTTAACAGCCAGAACATGTGTCCGGGCCCTGTGCAGGACTACTTAACGGTCCATCATTAGGGCTTGAATGGGGGTGAAACCTGCTGGGCAGGGATGAAAGGACCGAGTTGTAAACAGATCAGAGCTGGTGTCTCAGCCCTCCTCGTCTGGTCAGAGAGGGTTTTTCCAATTTCACATAGATGGTTTCTTTGATCCCCATCTTGTCCTCTGTCTGTCCTCTCTGTCTAGAATGCAGACGTTCTTGTCCTCAAAGGAGTGACCGCTGTCTTTAAGGTGTAAATGAATGAGCTGAGTCCTGACCTGAGGCGCTGTGACATCCTGTTGTGTAGTGGTTGTTTGGTTTCACCACTATAAAGATCAGAGCATTCCTCGCTGCACTGGGCTGCATAGATTACACCGCTCTGTCTGTCCCCGGGCGCTCCGTCCTTGGGATGAACCTGTTCTTTATGTCTCCGGGTGGAGCTGGGTTTGAAGTGTACTGGAATCTGATGTGTATTGGAACTCCTGATACATATTGGATGACGACGTTTGTCTGGCGTGACCACATAGAGAACATACACTCAACAAAAATATAAACGCTACACTTTTGTTTTTGCTCCCATGTTTCATGAGATGGACTTGAAGATCTAAACTTCATTCCAGATACACAATATTGCCATTCCTCTCAAACATTGTTCACAAATCTGTCTAAATGTGTGATAGTGAGCACTTCTGCTTTGCTGAGATAATCCATCCCACCTCACAGGTGTGCCACATCAAGATGCTGATCTGACATCATGATTAGTGCACAGGTGTACCTCAAACTGCCCACAATAAAAGGCCACCCTGAAATGTGCAGTTTTGTCTCACAGCAAAATGCCACAGATGCCACAAGCATTGAGGGAGCGTGCAATTGGCATGCTGACAGCAGGAATGTCAACCAGATCTGTTGCTCGTGCATTGAATGTTCATTTCTCCACCATAAGCCATCTCCAAAGGTGTTTCAGAGAATATGGCAGTACATCCAACCGGCCTCACAACTGCAGACCACGAGTAACCACACCAGCCCAGGACCTCCACATCCAGCAGGTTCACCTCCGAGATCGTCTGAGACCAGCCACTCAGACAGCTGCTGAAACAATTGGTTTGCATAACCAAACAATTTCTGCACAAACTGTCAGAAACCGTCTCAGGGAAGCTCAACTGCATGCTCGTCATCCTCATCGGGGTCTTAACCTGACTCCAGATCGTCGCCGTAACAGACTTGAGTGGGCAAATGCTCACATTCGATGGCGTCTAGCACGTTGGAGAGGTGTTCTCTTCACGGATGAATCTCGGTTTACATTGTTCAGGGCAGATGGCAGACAGCGTGTGTGGCGTCGTGTGGGTGAGCGCTTTGCTGATGTCAATGTTGTGGATCGAGTGGCCCATGGTGGTGGTGGGGTCATGGTATGGGCAGGCATCTGTTATGGACGAAGAACACAGGTGCATTTTATTGATGGCATTTTGAATGCACAGAGATACCGTGATGAGATCCTGAGGCCCATTGTTGTGCCATACATCCATGAACATCACCTCATGTTTCAGCAAGATAATGCACGGCCCCATGTTGCAAGGATCTGTACACAATTCTTGGAAGCTGAAAATGTCCCAGTTCTTGCATGGCCAGCATACTCACCGGACATGTCACCCATTGAACATGTTTGGGATGTGCTTGACCGGCGTATACGACAGCGTGCACCAGTTCCCACTAATATCCAGCAACTTCGCACAGCCATTGAAGAGGAGTGGACCAACATTCCACAGGCCACAATAGACAATCTGATAAACTCTATGCGAAGAAGATGTGTTGCACTGCATGAGGCAAATGGTGGTCACACCAGATACTGACTGGTTCTGAGTCCCCAGACCGCCAATAAAGCAGAAACAAAATGCACATTTCAGGGTGGCCTTTTATTGTGGGCAGTTTAAGGTACACCTGTGCACTAATCATGATGTCAGATCAGCATCTTGATGTGGCACACCTGTGAGGTGGGATGGATTATCTCAGCAAAGCAGAAGTGCTCACTATCACACATTTAGACAGATTTGTGAACAATGTTTGAGAGGAATGGTAATATTGTGTATCTGGAATGAAGTTTAGATCTTCAAGTCCATCTCATGAAACATGGGAGCAAAAACAAAAGTGTTGCGTTTATATTTTTGTTGTGTGTAGTTTAACTCTCTTCCTTTGACACAATGCTGAATCCCTCCCCACTGTTACTTCTGAGAGACTCTGCACAGTGACCAGCTGCTCTCAATTAGCCTAATTAGCAGTAAGATGCTCCACCAGGTGTTTTATTTTAACATCACACAGCTTTTGTTACTCCTGTATGTTCCTGGCATCAGCTCAACACAAAAACTTCAGTTTCATCATTTTAAATTGATCTTTAAAATCTTTGTTTTTACTTTTATTTTATTTAAAAATAGTTAGTTCAATGTAATGTAAGAAATGAGACCGAACCTTATAAAATGTACCTCTACCATCATTCAATCTTGCAATGAGATCCTCAAAGGAGGCTTTATCTGTCATCAAGTTCAACCATTCCATATAACCAGGTCTCACTTTCCAATGTCTAAGGATTATCCTCACTGCAGGAATAAACCCAGCAAAAGCCAGGGCAGACTCTGCTTTCGACAGCTGTGTTGGTAAGAGTGACCTGTCTCCAAGCAAACACAACTAGGGAGATTCTGGCAAAGGTCTATCTAACCATTCTCCCACAATATTAAGAATTTGTTTATTGACAGTTACCATACCTGCTATCCGCCATGTTTCTATAAAAAAACGGATGCATGTCCAGGCACCTTGAAATAGCAGGTCAACTCATTCGTACTATCAGGTGGAACCTTCAAACTCACTATGCAGCTCCTCAGGTGCAAATACTTCCAAAAGTCTGTTTTCTCCAGATTAAATTTTCATTTCTTTTCCTTCAAATGACTGAAACATACCATCCACATACAAGTCATTAATTCTATTAATGTCGCTAGGATTGTTTTTCACAGAGAAGAAGCAGAAGCGATGTTTCCATGGCAGAAAAATACAAAAAGTAAAAAAAACACATAGAGGAAATGTAGCTTCTAACATGCAGCTTTTCTATTATTTATAGGTTGTTCTATAGAGAGCCAATGTCAGCCCAAGCAGCCACTCTGCAGGTCTCTGCAAACGGTGACCTAACAGTGGCCTCCACAGATAAATGTACTCTCTGTTAGCTGAAGATTATTCCCAGCTGTCCACTCTGTGAAATAACCTTGCATAGACTGTATCAATATACGTCCTCCTGCAGCAACAAACACAAAACAATTATGCTAAAAATAAACAGCAAGAAACAAGAAAATGTTAAAACAAAAACAACCTTGGCAAACCCTACAACCTGAGTGGTTATTTTAACGTTGAGGTTAAAGATGTCTATTGAAGTTTACAGGTTTATATCTGCTCCTCCTTTCAGAGCGACCCCGTTTCCATGACATCCATGAACCGAGCTTAACGAGGTTCATCGTTTAGAAATGCTTCAAACTGGCATGCAGCAACATCACAAAGATTCAGGGAATATAACTGCCTCTACTGCCTGTACTTGGAGCCTCATGGTATTATAAAAACTGCGCTGCCATTTGTTTCTCTGGATGAGAAGGACCTCTAACTGCCCCGTTACACCTGACACTAGGTCAGAACTTGCAATGGATGGTGGCGATGGGAACGACTCATGCGTGTTGTCTGACAAGTCAGGACTGTTGTGTGACTGCAAAATTGGATAAAAAAAAAGAGATAAAAATATACAATGACACCAGCCTGGCCAGCCGTATCCCATTCACTTGGTGAAAATTGTCTCCATGAAATGGGACTGAAATCCGTCCTCCACTCTGTACAAACCCTGCCATACCTATACTTACCAATGTATCTAACTTCAGGCTTTATGTGATGACCTGCTGCTTGCCTTATTAAAAATATTTAAAGAATTACTAACAACACCTTAGAATTTCAGGTTTTTATTGCAAAACCGACAACAATAGGTCAGCGCTGTTCCTACTCCTTGTGTGTTGTTTTGGACATCTGTTGTTGATGCTGGTCTAGCTGTCTCTCTCTCTCTGCCTACATCACATGCTTCGTTTCTCTGATTGGTTTCTTGTCTATTTAAATCCATCCGGACAAAGTTTATACTGCAATTGTTGGTGCTGCCCCTGGAAATACACCTTGAATCCACAGAGACCAGACTGATTCTTTGTATAGAATATAATATAGAATATAGTATTAGCATTACTGGCCAGGCTACAATGACTCATCAGGTATAAATGCTTTCAGGTGCCAACTCAGATACACTGAAACTAAATCGGTGTGTTTGTGTACAAGTTGGAATTACACAATTATAATCATAATTTTGTCTACTTAACTCATGATTACTCCAAATACGGGTGAAGTGTTTGAGGAAGAGTAGAGCTGTGATGTGGCAGCCAGCTTCAAGTGGCCATTTTAGGTACTGCAGCTTTTGACACTTCTGTGTTGTTCTTGTGTTGGACGTTGTCACTTGCAGACTACAACCTTACTACTAGGCCATTAAAGCCTACAGAAAACTGTAGTAAAACTGCTCCTTTAACAATGCCATACTGTCTATAATCCCAGGTCACATGCCCCGTAGTTTTCAATATCATAAAATGCAGCTTGTACAGAGACGAGAACTTTCCAAGCTGTTCATCTGTTTTGTTTTTGTTTTTTTTTTTGTTTTTTTTGTGGAAATAAGCAACAAAGCTGCTTCCAAATGTCTTCACAGCATTGTGTGATTATTGCAACATTGTGTGTTTGGCACAAATTTACTGTGAGTACACAAACTAAACTAGTTTCTTTTTAAGACAGTTTAAAATGACTGAATGTGGGTTGGAATTAACATCAGTGAAGCTGCTCAAACATGAGATTCAGGATGTTTGCCTTTCATTTGTTTCAACTGTGCTGAGAAAGAGCTGGCATACAAATGATAGCATGCTGTGTGTGTGTGTGTGTGTCAGACCTGTAACTGGTTGAAAAAATGAGAGACGGAGTTTGTGAGGGCATGAAGCAGGAAAATGGAACAATAGATAAATAGATAGATGAGAGCTTCACCCCTCCTCCTCCTCCTCCTCCTCCCTCTCCACCTTCTTCTCTACCTCCACTTCTAAAGTCCAACCTCGGCCACTGAAGCGTAAAAAATCCACATCACCCAATCTCAGGAAGGCTGAAGCCCATCAGAGCATGAATGTTTGGTTTCTGTCGACATTCTTAAAAGTGTTAAAACCTGATAAGCTTCACTGCATTTTCTTGTTACAGCACTTGTACACACACACACAGTGAGTGGGTCATTCAATTAATTAAATTACATACTTTGCTGAGTTTACAATGGACATTAAACCAATGGACAATAAAATCAACTCCCTAAAAAAAAAAATCAGCAAATTAAGTTAAGTTAGCTGAATTAGCTAATTAACTGTTTGTTGTGAATAATATTTGCAGAAATATCAAAAGAAACGCCTGGATATTAATTGATGTTTGTATACACCTGTTTGATTTTTTTTTTATTTGTCACATTTTATTTATTTCTCTTGTTGTTTGACTTTATGGAAATGATGTGTCGCCTACATTCATTATCATAAAAAAGGAATATAAACTTTCAAAGAGCGACAAAGCTGGAGGGAATTAAACTTAATTGCTAAATGCCGATCGTCTAATAAGTAGAATTGAGTAAACACAATTAGAGGAGATATAAATGTATAAATATATTCCTGGCAGAACATCAGTGCAGTTTAAATGCAGTCATACGTTCAGTTTTTATTTCATCACAGAGAATCAATTACTGTGTGTAAGTTTGGCCCGACCTCCTCCTGATGACAACACTTCCTCACACATCATCAATCGACAACAGAATTGATGATATGTGATGTGAATACTTTTCAATCGATAGATGTTTCAAGGATATGTCAATAATAAAAGCGCTCTACATCACCGGATTTGACAGGGATTTCCAGGACCCACTGATCAGACTGCAACTGCTGGAAACGGCCTAATTGTTATTGATCGGCTGTTCTGTTTCTTGAAAGATAATTAGAGCACAAAGAAAGCTCATAATCTGGTCTTTAAATGTCAATCAAGAGGGGAGAGCATTTAAAATGACAGAGGAAAAGAATCGACAGGTGGTTGACTCATCAAAAACCAATAACCAGTAGATTTAGCTGTGTGAAAACCAGGTGTTTCAGGCGTGTTTACATTTTTAGGATTGTGCCACTTCAATAATGAATCCAGCTAAAAATGATGTCAGGGCCTAAACATATAAACAGACAAGGACTGGTTGCGTCAGTACTCCTGGACGGGGCTGTGAATACACCTGATCTAAAACAGAGTCTCTCCGTTGTCTTGTTGACATTTGATTGGATTAATGAGGCTAATTATATCATCCGTGTGCTTCACCTTCACAAACATTAAAAAACAGTGCACTCGTTTGAAAACAGCAAATTTCGAGGCACAGATCAGCAGCTCTGCCACGCTCTCTCCGAGGACCGTGGGATCCGTTTTATTCATTTAAAGACACCCACGTGGGTTTTTATGCTGGAGATGTATTTCATTAAGACCAAGGGTTTGGAAGGCAGAGAGAGAGAGAGAGGGAGAGAGAGCAGAAGCGCTTACAAAGAGGGATGTCCTAAAGGTTCGGCTTCACCAAACCCAAAGTCGTGCCAGTTAGGATGCTCTTCTAAAGCCTCGGAGCTAAGAAACATGTTGGCAACACCTGTATGTACATCACAATAAATCCCACGCAGCTGTTGCCTCATTCAGCGAGCAAATAAATGTAGCACTTGTGCCAGAAACATTCTTCCCGTCCAATCAGATGGAAACGTCTTACTGACTTGACTGAATAATTACAACCAGAGAGGCGCTCTGTCTGACAGATATGGGGAGGAAGTTTTTGGCGCTCATATCTGTGGGGTGATTTCACATCGTGCTGGAGAGCCTGAGAGTGGCTGACTGTCTGACAACCACTCGGCAAACCCACACTAGTTTGAACTGTACATCCCAAAAATAAAATCTTACATAATGCAAGAGGATGGAGGATGTGACCCTGTCTTCCCCTCCAGCAGGCCCTATGCTGGCCCATCTGGCAGATAATGTGCAACGACACAGTGCCACTCATACTCTGTAGGAGCCATTGTGGTTTTCCCTGGATGTAAAGTTTGGGTCGGGATGCTCGTGACAAATTCTATAAATGTTCACAGCTTAAAATATAATTCCTGCATGGCTTTGTTTCTTGTATGACTGTGTAGATACAGCAGAGTGATACATAACATACATAACAGTTAGCTTAACTTAGCTGAGGCGTGTCAATGTCTTATAATTAGTTGCAATGAAGCGGCAGCTTACATCCTTAAAAAAATTAAACCAGTGTAACAAACTGCAGTTCCTCAAGTGGCCACTTGATGCTGACACCGAAGTGAGTCGATCCTCGTAGACATCCATGATAACAAAAGTCCAACTTTACAGCCCTGGAGAAGATGTTTACGCTTGGTACAAAACAGTTTTGGTCTCGGATTCTAAACATATGTTTGGATAGTTTGGACTCCACAGCTCCTTCCTGTCTTGTTTACCACTACTGAGTTTCCAAGGCAGTAAAAAGAAGTCGCTGTGCAAACCCTAACCCTAACAGTGCTAGAAACATACAGAAATAACAAAATTAACAATATCTGCCCAAACAATGACAGAAATTATATATTCATGCATTCATTTCTATGCTTTTCTCTTCTTTTCGGCGAAAATGAAACCATAAAAGTTAAACCTGGATATGTGTGTTTATGTTACGAGTGTCTGCTTACAGTCCTGCAGGACTGTGTGTTAAACCAGCTTCCAGTGTTAACGCTGTTTCTGTTTTCCTTCCTCCCCCTTCCTGCTCCAGGCTGTAACGGAGGCATCGATGGGACTGTGTCTTTGCGTGAAGCTCGTCCTCAGCTCTGCTCACATCTGCTCCACCGCCTGCCCGCCCGCCTGCCACCCCGCACCACCCTCCCCACCACCCCTCCACCTCTTGCCCCACCCCTGCTTCCGCAACTCAACTACCACCACTACCACCACCACCACTCCTGCTCCTCCTCCTCTTCCTCGCTGCAGCTCTGACACATACATGTTTCCCCTCATGCCTGATCGGACCCTTTAGCGGTCAGTATTGGCCCACTCTGCCAGAGTGGGTGACCAAACGCGCCGCAGACTTTCAAACAGAGAGGCCTTTCTCCGCTCTATGCCTGAAGCCCGTCCCTAACAAGCACCACCATCGTGTTTCTGTTGAGGAATTTCAACATGCACACAAACCAACACCATTCATGCTATGTTGCAACTCATCTTCAGCTGCAAACACGTTTTAATGTTTGTGCACCGTACCATTCTTAGCATAATTAGCTTAGCCCCTGGGACACAACAATTCATCCTTCCAACATCTCTTTCTAGTTATTTTGACCAATTTTTGAAAATGTTACATGTTCACTGACAAAACAGTGTCATCCCATAACGTGAATTTTGAATCAATTCATGCACAATTAATTTTTTTTAGGGTTGACATGATCTACCTTTGTTTGGAGGTTTGTTAGCCTAAGCAGCAGCAAAAGAAACACGACCAATGTGCTGAACTGTGTGTTTTTGTTGATATTGTCCACGGCATGTTTGCATTTTTTAAACCAAGGTCTTTGGTTTGGTTTTATTTCTACTGTGCTTATAACCAAAACCTGTCCCACACCTGAAGATGCAAACCTGGCCTTTAGAAATTACACAAAGTTACATATATATGAGGAAAAATTAGTGTCCCAACATTTCAACATTTCAATTTATTAATTTTAAAATTTGGAAAAACAAAACATCAAATTATAACCTGCTGGCTACACAAACTCAGCCTGCTTAGATTCAATTGTCGACATTATTTTTGACCTTCTAGATGCTACTTTTACTTACAGTAACACAGGCCAGGGCTAGCTAGCTATTTTCAGAAACAGAAAGCATTGTGGGAAAATAAGTGTAATTTCTAAGAGGCCGGGTTAACGTGATGCGTGACATGAACTGTTTGAACATTGTGCAGCTGTGTGAATGCTACACAGCTGCACAGACATTTATCCACAAATGCCACTAAGAAGCTGCACGTGTGCAGTCGGGAGGTTTAGTGCCTTGGTTTAGGGCATCTCAGCAGCAATGAGAAACACACAGATTGTTCCCATTTGACTCTTAAAACACATGTGGTGCACAAAAAGCAGCATTTCTCTACATACTGAACATTGTGTTGTTGGTTTTTTTTTAACTGGGGAAGTTGTGAGAACAGAGGGTCCCAGTGCTGGTGGAGGGAATCAAACCTTCCATTGAGAATATCTGTGTTTTACTGATTCTATTACATGGTCTACTGACTTAGAAATCAGCACATCCATTTGTCTGGAGTGACAAATTAATATTTTCTCTAAGTGAGTGGAGAAGAAAGGAATGAATTCCAAAAAAAAAAAAAAACTCTGTACCCACCAGACGAATGTTAGAATGACTCCGCTGTTATTTGCATCCAGCAGAATGAATGTGAGTTTTCTCTTTCTCTCAGAGGAGTTAGTGAGTGCAGTTTGAGGACATTACACAGGCACAAAAATTGGACATAATATCTACGTTTGTGAGATTATATAATATAAATATATATGCTTCCCCAAGAAATGCACACAAACACACACAAAGGCTATGCAATGACAACCAATATACAGTTCAGTGTTATTTAAAGAAGGAAACTATTTTACTAAAGTGCTGATTTAATACACATTAATCATCCTTGACAGATTGCATTTACGATAATCCTACAAGCCTGCTCTGTCTTTTGGTCTTTTGCATACGTTTAATGTGATTTGTTGACACACTCCACATCCTGGAAACTGTTGAAGGGGAAACACATGTAATTACTCTGATAAGCTAATTAAGATGTGAATTTTTAATGACCCTCCTGAACATTGCAAATCCACATCCACCTTAGGCCTGGAACTCACTATCAATGTACATTGGGGTGATTGATAAGTTTGTGGCCTTAAACAGGAGGAGACCACTTTGGTTGGTCCATTAACACCCACTCTGATCATGTGATCCTGGTGGGTGATGGATGAGTTCAAAACCAAAATCCTGGATGGCAGTCATTACCGCTAAATTCACACTGGAGAAAGTCAATCCCACACGCGCTCAATCCAGCTTAATCTGGCTTGTTTGTTGTCCTCCAAACTGCTAGGTGGCGCCTCATGATATACAGAGTCCGTTCAGGCAGTGGTAGGACCGCATGCCCGAATTTTTTCGGTTCAAAAAGCAGTTTATTCCTTTGTAGCCCTATGGAAAACAAACTCGGGGCAAAGCTGTCGTAGTTCAACGGTTGTTTACATGCGGCCTTTGTACGCGACCCGGACACTGTCCCTGTGAACCGGAAGTATCACATCGCTAACCGCATTTGAGTTCAAACCTGAGCCAGATGTAAGCCAATCTGGCTAGATCCACCTCTGAGAGATGGATTGAAATCAATCCGGATTTATCCGGATTCGCATTGTTTAGACTCAGAAAAAAAACTATCCAGATATGGCCCAAATCCTGCTCTAGCCGGATTGATTTCCCCATTGACTTCCCCAGAGTGAAAAGGGTCTAAAGGGACCTAAGGGCTGGAGCATTGTCCTCTTTGTTGCACTTTATATTACACTGTAACAACAGTATGTAGGTAGACAAAAATACATTATGTAATTACAACACTCACATGATATTACATATGAATACACAGGTTGTTGATACGTTGTAAAATAAAGTGCAACCAAATCAAAGTTCTGCACCCAGACCTTGATGGAAACCAGGCTAATGACTCAAAAAGTTGTTTTCAAGGGCTTTAGGAGACGGAACTTGACTGCTTCTAGGCCATAAACCTTTAAATCGCCCTTAATTGATTACTAACCCCATGCTATCATGGCAGTGTTTGAACAGAATGAGTTAGAAAGGCTGGGCTTTGTCGCTGCCTTGCATTTGTTTGTTCCAACACAACAATACTGTTATTATTATAAATAATGTGAGCAAAGCTGAAGTCTGATTAAGCCTTTGACATGGTTTCATACTGTGGCAACACCCTTCAATTAAAACCAGAGTTTTCACAGGAGATGTAATTATTCTCAGTGTGACAGAACGGCCGACCGTCAGAATGAAATGACGGCTGTAACGTGAGAGGTGGAGCAGCTTTGTTTCAGTGTGCCCTCACGTTGCCTGCATCTCTCCTTCTACTGCGCTGCCACTTGTTTTAACTCAACCCCCCCTTTTACATCACAACATACATTTAAATTGAACCACACTGGTCAAAATTTTCTAAATCGTCCTAACAAGGCCCTGCTGGCAGCCCTCTTTATTATACAATGGAGCTGTACGCACAGAGTGGGCAGAGGACATTAGACATATTTCTCTGCCAGTTCCTCTTAACCTTCCTACGTGCACTTGGCTAATAAAGCCCTGTGGAGATCAAACACAGTGGCAGGACATCAAAAAAAAGAAAACAGGCAGAAGAAAGGTGGCATTAGACAACAAAATGAGGTGTTTTCTGAACTGAATATCTTCACAAGGCATTGGTGGCAAACCAGCTTTTTAATGACAAATGTAAACAACAAACACATGTGACAGGCTGCAGGATGCACCGGAGCAAAGATATGAATTCATATATGTATTCTGATGAGAAATCATTTGACTGTTGGGGCTGAAAGGGCTTCTAATGTTTAAATAAATCAACCTTTTTTTTACCCCTCTAAGTATCTCCTTGTCATGGAATCAAAGACAAACTTGAGAATGTACAGGATGATGTCAAATACAAGCAGCTTTTCTAAAAGGGAAGAGCTGATCCAATATGAACAGATTAGCCTGAATCTACAGTTTAACCTCCTTTTTGATGACAGCCGCTCATATCGCTGATTCAAATGTGCTCTGAATCTGCTTTCATCCTTTTCAACTCATACTGTTGGCTGAATTATTTTTGTCCGGGGCTCATCCCTCTGTAAAGCGCATCACTTCTCCACCCCTGCTCCTTTGTTATGCGTCTAAAATGCTTTGCTGCGACACTGCAACGCTTCTTTCTCCTCCACCGACCCCCTGACGACAGATCGCATCTACAACCTCATCACCGTCATGATTATCAGCAAACTACACACGATGCTCATGTCCTCACTTTAAAAAAAGAGCATCTATCATCCAAGCTTGTAATGGATCTTCATTTGTATAATTTGTACAGTAAAGTTTATAAAAAAAGTTTTCTACCCTTCCAGAAATGATTTAGTTTCTGCTGTTCAACTGAATGTCAATGAATTACAAATTTGCAGGCCTTGTTATAAAGTTTGTGTTTTTTGTGCAACATTTGGGTTTGTTCTACTGTCCAGAAGAGATATAAACAAAAAAAATATCAATAAAAACTTTAAGTGATACGTTTGTGCCGTCTGTGTGAGGTTTGTAAGAGACACACTGGGATGACTTCACCTCAGACACAGGACTTTGTTGTTTTTGAGACGAGACTGACGTGTGAATAATATTTAAAAAAAAGTAAACAGCATGACTCACATTATGCCCCAGGACATCATTAAAGTTGCTATTAATGCAGCTTCTGTTGCCTTGACATTAAATTTAGAAAGCTAATTTATTATTCTCTTGATATTGACCAGGGAAGGCCAACTGAACTCATTGGATGCTGTTTTATTATAGCTCGTGGCAGTAATTTGAAGGATAACTCACACACGCACACACATTGATCCATTGATATTTGCACTTATTAATCATTGATTAAACTCTTTTAAGTTAAAACCTTCTTTTTGTGTATATCTTTGGAATGTTTGTGGATCAGATGAGATTAAATGTTTACAAAAGACCCAGACATTTGAGGCAGAGAGTCAACTCGTCATTCCAGTCACCAGTTAAACAAACAAGCAATTATCATGCTTGATTCATGTATTCAGAACACAGAGCAAGTGTTTCCAGGGACACTAAAAAGGTGACAGACATGCTTGAAGTTTTTAAAAGTCTGCCATCTGACCCCCTGACACCACAAGCTGTTTTGTTTTCACTCACTCATTAAGATTTATTTACACTTAGGGTCAACTTTTGGTTTTAAATTACAAATTAAAGCTGCAAGCAGCATTGCGGGCCCTCGCAGACCTTGCGATCCACGGGGCTATTGCTGTCTTCTCTCCTATGCTCTTGTCTCCTATACTTTCCTGTTCTATGCTCTGTTTTCCTCCCATTTGCAGAGATGTACAACAAACACATGTTTACAACCAAACTTTCCTGCTACCAGTAGGTGGCGCTATGACCGTATCATCCTATTAGCATATATATCTGTTCAGACTCGGGTCCATAGCAGTAGTGTAAGATTTTGTCCACATTGCATGAAGTATATGGGTAGTACTACATAGAATAGAGCAAGTTCCTTTGTAATGGCGAACGGTCAACTTTGAGGCCACTCCCCCGCCACACGGTAATACTTTTGAAAGAGTTTTGGAATGCATCTATTCCCTATGGTGTCCTGAGTAGACACAGTGAATTTCAGCTCAATTGCATGAAGTATGTGAGGCGTGAAAAGTTTTGAAGCAGGGTCAAAAAAAGGCAAAAAATTGCCACAAAAGTCAAAATGGCGGACTTCCTGTTGGGTTTGGAGGCGGGGTCCAAGAGACTTTTTTGTGCGTCTTGGGGTGATACACATGTGTGCTAATTTTCATGAACCTGTGTCAAACTGGCCAGCGGGGCTACACATTAGGGCAAAAAATACAGGGAGTTCCTTTGTAATGGCGAATGGTCAACTTTGAGGCCACGCCCCCACCACACCGTAAGACTTTTGTAAGAGTTTTGGAATGCTTCTATTCCCTGTGGTGTCCTGAGTGGACACAGTGAATTTCAGCTCAATTGCATGAAGTGTGTGAGGCGTGAAAAGTTTTGAAGCAGGGTCAAAAATAGGCAAAAAATGGCCACAAAAGTCAAAATGGCGGACTTCCTGTTGGGTTTGGAGGGGGGGTCCAAGAGACTTTTTTGTGCGTCTTGGGATGATACACATGTGTGCCAATTTTCATGATCCTGTGTCAAACTGGCCAGAGGGGCTACGCGTTAGGGCAAAAAATACAGTGAGTTCCTTTGTAATGGCGAATGGTCAAGTTTGAGGCCACGCCCCCGCCACACCGTCAGACTTTTGTAAGAATTTTTGAATGCTTCTATTACCTATGGTGTCCTGAGTGGACACAGTGAGTTTTAGCTCATTTGGAGGAAGTATGCGAGGCGTGAAAAGTTTTGTAGGAGGGTCACAAATCGCCAAAAATTAACAGAAATTTCAAAATTGCGGACTTCCTGTTGGGTTTGGAGGGGGGGTCCAAGAGACTTTTTTGTGCATCTTGGGGTGATACACATGTGTACCAATTTTCATGACCCTACTCAAAACAGGCCAGGGGGGCAGGCAGAAAAACCTATGAAAACACAACATTTTGTGTAGCCAGTAGGTGGCGCTCTGTCAAAGCCTCAATATTGTTGTATAGATGTGTTTAGGGTCAGACTCTGATCATACATGTGACATTTCGTACAGATCGGACAGAAAACGAAGAAGTTATAGAGACTTTCTGTGTCCTCAGAAATGGTCAAACTTTGAGGCCACGCCCCGGCCACACCGTAAGACTTTTGTAAGAGTTTTGGAATGCGTCTATTCCCTATGGTGTCCTGAGTGGACACGGCGAATTTCAGCTCAATCCGTTGAAGTATGCGAGGCGTGAAAAGTTTGGCAGCAGGGTCACACATCGCCAAAAATGGCCACAAACCTTCAAATGGCGGACTTCCTGTTGGGTTTGGAGGGGGGGTCCAAGAGACTTTTTTGTGCGTCTTGAGGTGATACATATGTGTGCCAATTTTCATAATCCTGTGTCAAACCGGCCAGAGGGGCTACGCGTTGGGGGCGCTATAGAGCCATTTTTATATGCGCATTTCAAAAGTCAGCAAATTTCAAAATTTTTCGGGCGAATGAATTTTTCTACCAAGTTTGGTGAGTTTTTGGGCATGTTAAGGCCTCCAAAAATGCGATCTCGGAGGGGGAAAAAAAAAAAAAAAAAAAAAAAAAAAAAAAAAAAAAAAAATAATTAAAGCTGCAAGCAGCATTGCGGGCCCTCGCGCACCTTGCGATCCGCGGGGTCATCGCAGTCTTCTCTCCTATGCTCTTGTCTCCTATACTCTCCTGTCCTATGCTCTCCTCTTATTTCCACAGAGATACAACGAACACATGTTTACAACCAAACTTTCCTGCTACCAGTAGGTGGCGCTATGACCGTATCATCCTATTAGCATATATATCTGTTCAGACTCGGGTCCATAGCAGTACTGTAAGATTTTGTCCACATTGCATAAAGTATATGGGTAGTACTGCATAAAACACAGCGAGTTCCTTTGTAATGGCGAACGGTCAACTTTGAGGCCACTCCCCCGCCACACGGTAATACTTTTGAAAGAGTTTTGGAATGCATCTATTCCCTATGGTGTCCTGAGTAGACACAGTGAATTTCAGCTCAATTGCATGAAGTATGTGAGGCGTGAAAAGTTTTGAAGCAGGGTCAAAAATAGGCAAACAATTGCCACAAAAGTCAAATTGGCGGACTTCCTGTTGGGTTTGGAGGCGGGGTCCAAGAGACTTTTTTGTGCGTCTTGGGGTGATACACATGTGTGCTAATTTTCATGAACCTGTGTCAAACTGGCCAGCGGGGCTACACATTAGGGCAAAAAATACAGGGAGTTCCTTTGTAATGGCGAATGGTCAACTTTGAGGCCACACCCCCACCACACCGTAAGACTTTTGTAAGAGTTTTGGAATGCGTCTATTCCCTGTGGTGTCCTGAGTGGACACAGTGAATTTCAGCTCAATTGCATGAAGTATGCGAGGCATGAAAAGTTTTATAGCAGGGTCAGAAAACGGTAAAAATTACAAAAAAAAAGTAAAAATGGTGGACTTCCTGTTGGGTTTGGAGGGGGGGTCCAAGAGACTTTTTTGTGCGTCTTGGGGTGATACACATGTGTGCTAATTCTCATGATCCTGTGTCAAACTGGCCAGCGGGGCTACGCGTTAGGGCAAAAAATACAGGGAGTTCCTTTGTAATGGCGAATGGTCAACTTTGAGGCCACGCCCCCGCCACACCTTCAGACTTTTGTAAGAGTTTTTGAATGCGTCTATTCCCTATGGTGTCCTGAGTGGACACAGTGAGTTTTAGCTCATTTGGATGAAGTATGCGAGGCGTGAAAAGTTTTGCAGCAGGGTCACAAATCGCCAAAAATTAACAGAAATTTCAAAATTGCGGACTTCCTGTTGGGTTTGGAGGGGGGGTCCAAGAGACTTTTTTGTGCATCTTGGGGTGATACACATGTGTACCAATTTTCATGACCCTACTCAAAACAGGCCAGGGGGGCAGGCAGAAAAACCTATGAAAACACAACATTTTGTGTAGCCAGTAGGTGGCGCTCTGTCAAAGCCTCAATATTGTTGTATAGATGTGTTTAGGGTCAGACTCTGATCATACATGTGACATTTCGTACAGATCGGACAGAAAACGAAGAAGTTATAGAGACTTTCTGTGTCCTCAGAAATGGTCAAACTTTGAGGCCACGCCCCGGCCACACCGTCAGACTTTTGTAAGAGTTTTGGAATACGTCTATTCCCTATGGTGTCCTGAGTGGACACGGCGAATTTCAGCTCAATCCGTTGAAGTATGCGAGGCGTGAAAAGTTTGGCAGCAGGGTCACACATCGCCAAAAATGGCCACAAACCTTCAAATGGCGGACTTCCTGTTGGGTTTGGAGGGGGGGTCCAAGAGACTTTTTTGTGCGTCTTGAGGTGATACATATGTGTGCCAATTTTCATAATCCTGTGTCAAACCGGCCAGAGGGGCTACGCGTTGGGGGCGCTATAGAGCCATTTTTATATGCGCATTTCAAAAGTCAGCAAATTTCAAAATTTTTCGGGCGAATGAATTTTTCTACCAAGTTTGGTGAGTTTTTGGGCATGTTAAGGCCTCCAAAAATGCGATCTCGGAGGGGGAAAAAAAAAAAAAAAAAAAAAAAAAAAAAAAAAAAAAAATAATTAAAGCTGCAAGCAGCATTGCGGGCCCTCGCGCACCTTGCGATCCGCGGGGTCATCGCAGTCTTCTCTCCTATGCTCTTGTCTCCTATACTCTCCTGTCCTATGCTCTCCTCTTATTTCCACAGAGATACAACGAACACATGTTTACAACCAAACTTTCCTGCTACCAGTAGGTGGCGCTATGACCGTATCATCCTATTAGCATATATATCTGTTCAGACTCGGGTCCATAGCAGTACTGTAAGATTTTGTCCACATTGCATAAAGTATATGGGTAGTACTGCATAAAACACAGCGAGTTCCTTTGTAATGGCGAACGGTCAACTTTGAGGCCACTCCCCCGCCACACGGTAATACTTTTGAAAGAGTTTTGGAATGCATCTATTCCCTATGGTGTCCTGAGTAGACACAGTGAATTTCAGCTCAATTGCATGAAGTATGTGAGGCGTGAAAAGTTTTGAAGCAGGGTCAAAAATAGGCAAACAATTGCCACAAAAGTCAAATTGGCGGACTTCCTGTTGGGTTTGGAGGCGGGGTCCAAGAGACTTTTTTGTGCGTCTTGGGGTGATACACATGTGTGCTAATTTTCATGAACCTGTGTCAAACTGGCCAGCGGGGCTACACATTAGGGCAAAAAATACAGGGAGTTCCTTTGTAATGGCGAATGGTCAACTTTGAGGCCACACCCCCACCACACCGTAAGACTTTTGTAAGAGTTTTGGAATGCGTCTATTCCCTGTGGTGTCCTGAGTGGACACAGTGAATTTCAGCTCAATTGCATGAAGTATGCGAGGCATGAAAAGTTTTATAGCAGGGTCAGAAAACGGTAAAAATTACAAAAAAAAAGTAAAAATGGTGGACTTCCTGTTGGGTTTGGAGGGGGGGTCCAAGAGACTTTTTTGTGCGTCTTGGGGTGATACACATGTGTGCTAATTCTCATGATCCTGTGTCAAACTGGCCAGCGGGGCTACGCGTTAGGGCAAAAAATACAGGGAGTTCCTTTGTAATGGCGAATGGTCAACTTTGAGGCCACGCCCCCGCCACACCTTCAGACTTTTGTAAGAGTTTTTGAATGCGTCTATTCCCTATGGTGTCCTGAGTGGACACAGTGAGTTTTAGCTCATTTGGATGAAGTATGCGAGGCGTGAAAAGTTTTGCAGCAGGGTCACAAATCGCCAAAAATTAACAGAAATTTCAAAATTGCGGACTTCCTGTTGGGTTTGGAGGGGGGGTCCAAGAGACTTTTTTGTGCATCTTGGGGTGATACACATGTGTACCAATTTTCATGACCCTACTCAAAACAGGCCAGGGGGGCAGGCAGAAAAACCTATGAAAACACAACATTTTGTGTAGCCAGTAGGTGGCGCTCTGTCAAAGCCTCAATATTGTTGTATAGATGTGTTTAGGGTCAGACTCTGATCATACATGTGACATTTCGTACAGATCGGACAGAAAACGAAGAAGTTATAGAGACTTTCTGTGTCCTCAGAAATGGTCAAACTTTGAGGCCACGCCCCGGCCACACCGTCAGACTTTTGTAAGAGTTTTGGAATACGTCTATTCCCTATGGTGTCCTGAGTGGACACGGCGAATTTCAGCTCAATCCGTTGAAGTATGCGAGGCGTGAAAAGTTTGGCAGCAGGGTCACACATCGCCAAAAATGGCCACAAACCTTCAAATGGCGGACTTCCTGTTGGGTTTGGAGGGGGGGTCCAAGAGACTTTTTTGTGCGTCTTGAGGTGATACATATGTGTGCCAATTTTCATAATCCTGTGTCAAACCGGCCAGAGGGGCTACGCGTTGGGGGCGCTATAGAGCCATTTTTATATGTGCATTTCAAAAGTCAGCAAATTTCAAAATTTTTCGGGCGAATGAATTTTTCTACCAAGTTTGGTGAGTTTTTGGGCATGTTAAGGCCTCCAAAAATGCGATCTCGGAGGGGGAAAAAAAAAAAAAATAATAATCCTAAGGGTTTCAATAGGGCTCTTGCACCATTCGGTGCTCGGGCCCTAATAAAGCTGCAAGCAGCATTGCGGGCCCTCGCGCACCTTGCGATCCGCGGGGTCATCGCAGTCTTCTCTCCTATGCTCTCGTCTCCTATACTCTCCTGTGCTATGCTGTCCTTCTCTCATTTCCACAGATATACAACAAACACATGTTTACAACCAAACTTTCCTGCTACCAGTAGGTGGCGCTATGACCGTATCATCCTATTAGCATATATATCTGTTTAGACTCGGCTCCTTGGCAGTACTGTAAGATTTTGTCCACATTGCATAAAGTATATGGGTAGTACTGCATAAAACACAGCGAGTTCCTTTGTAATGGCGAATGGTCAACTTTGAGGCCACTCCCCTGCCACACGGTAATACTTTTGAAAGAGTTTTGGAATGCATCTATTCCCTATGGTGTCCTGAGTAGACACAGTGAATTTCAGCTCAATTGCATGAAGTATGTGAGGCGTGAAAAGTTTTGAAGCAGGGTCAAAAATAGGCAAAAAATTGCCACAAAAGTCAAAATGGCGGACTTCCTGTTGGGTTTGGAGGCGGGGTCCAAGAGACTTTTTTGTGCGTCTTGGGGTGATACACATGTGTGCTAATTTTCATGAACCTGTGTCAAACTGGCCAGCGGGGCTACGCATTAGGGCAATAAATACAGTGAGTTCCTTTGTAATGGCGAATGGTCAAGTTTGAGGCCACGCCCCCGCCACACCGTCAGACTTTTGTAAGAGTTTTTGAATGCGTCTATTCCCTATGGTGTCCTGAGTGGACACAGTGAGTTTTAGCTCATTTGGAGGAAGTATGCGAGGCGTGAAAAGTTTTGTAGGAGGGTCACAAATCGCCAAAAATTAACAGAAATTTCAAAATTGCGGACTTCCTGTTGGGTTTGGAGGGGGGGTCCAAGAGACTTTTTTGTGCATCTTGGGGTGATACACATGTGTACCAATTTTCATGACCCTACTCAAAACAGGCCAGGGGGGCAGGCAGAAAAACCTATGAAAACACAACATTTTGTGTAGCCAGTAGGTGGCGCTCTGTCAAAGCCTCAATATTGTTGTATAGATGTGTTTAGGGTCAGACTCTGATCATACATGTGACATTTCGTACAGATCGGACAGAAAACGAAGAAGTTATAGAGACTTTCTGTGTCCTCAGAAATGGTCAAACTTTGAGGCCACGCCCCGGCCACACCGTAAGACTTTTGTAAGAGTTTTGGAATGCGTCTATTCCCTATGGTGTCCTGAGTGGACACGGCGAATTTCAGCTCAATCCGTTGAAGTATGCGAGGCGTGAAAAGTTTGGCAGCAGGGTCACACATCGCCAAAAATGGCCACAAACCTTCAAATGGCGGACTTCCTGTTGGGTTTGGAGGGGGGGTCCAAGAGACTTTTTTGTGCGTCTTGAGGTAATACATATGTGTGCCAATTTTCATAATCCTGTGTCAAACCGGCCAGAGGGGCTACGCGTTGGGGGCGCTATAGAGCCATTTTTATATGTGCATTTCAAAAGTCAGCAAATTTCAAAATTTTTCGGGCGAATGAATTTTTCTACCAAGTTTGGTGAGTTTTTGGGCATGTTAAGGCCTCCAAAAATGCGATCTCGGAGGGGGAAAAAAAAAAAAAAAAAAAAAAAAAAAAAATTAAAGCTGCAAGCAGCATTGCGGGCCCTCGCGCACCTTGCGATCCGCGGGGTCATCGCAGTCTTCTCTCCTATGCTCTTGTCTCCTATACTCTCCTGTCCTATGCTCTCCTCTTATTTCCACAAAGATACAACGAACACATGTTTACAACCAAACTTTCCTGCTACCAGTAGGTGGCGCTATGACCGTATCATCCTATTAGCATATATATCTGTTCAGACTCAGGTCCATAGCAGTACTGTAAGATTTTGTCCACATTGCATAAAGTATATGGGTAGTACTGCATAAAACACAGCGAGTTCCTTTGTAATGGCGAACGGTCAACTTTGAGGCCACTCCCCTGCCACACGGTAATACTTTTGAAAGAGTTTTGGAATGCATCTATTCCCTATGGTGTCCTGAGTAGACACAGTGAATTTCAGCTCAATTGCATGAAGTATGTGAGGCGTGAAAAGTTTTGAAGCAGGGTCAAAAATAGGCAAAAAATTGCCACAAAAGTCAAAATGGCGGACTTCCTGTTGGGTTTGGAGGCGGGGTCCAAGAGACTTTTTTGTGCGTCTTGGGGTGATACACATGTGTGCTAATTTTCATGAACCTGTGTCAAACTGGCCAGCGGGGCTACGCATTAGGGCAATAAATACAGTGAGTTCCTTTGTAATGGCGAATGGTCAAGTTTGAGGCCACGCCCCCGCCACACCGTCAGACTTTTGTAAGAGTTTTTGAATGCGTCTATTCCCTATGGTGTCCTGAGTGGACACAGTGAGTTTTAGCTCATTTGGAGGAAGTATGCGAGGCGTGAAAAGTTTTGTAGGAGGGTCACAAATCGCCAAAAATTAACAGGAATTTCAAAATTGCGGACTTCCTGTTGGGTTTGGAGGGGGGGTCCAAGAGACTTTTTTGTGCATCTTGGGGTGATACACATGTGTACCAATTTTCATGACCCTACTCAAAACAGGCCAGGGGGGCAGGCAGAAAAACCTATGAAAACACAACATTTTGTGTAGCCAGTAGGTGGCGCTCTGTCAAAGCCTCAATATTGTTGTATAGATGTGTTTAGGGTCAGACTCTGATCATACATGTGACATTTCGTACAGATCGGACAGAAAACGAAGAAGTTATAGAGACTTTCTGTGTCCTCAGAAATGGTCAAACTTTGAGGCCACGCCCCGGCCACACCGTAAGACTTTTGTAAGAGTTTTGGAATGCGTCTATTCCCTATGGTGTCCTGAGTGGACACGGCGAATTTCAGCTCAATCCGTTGAAGTATGCGAGGCGTGAAAAGTTTGGCAGCAGGGTCACACATCGCCAAAAATGGCCACAAACCTTCAAATGGCGGACTTCCTGTTGGGTTTGGAGGGGGGGTCCAAGAGACTTTTTTGTGCGTCTTGAGGTGATACATATGTGTGCCAATTTTCATAATCCTGTGTCAAACCGGCCAGAGGGGCTACGCGTTGGGGGCGCTATAGAGCCATTTTTATATGTGCATTTCAAAAGTCAGCAAATTTCAAAATTTTTCGGGCGAATGAATTTTTCTACCAAGTTTGGTGAGTTTTTGGGCATGTTAAGGCCTCCAAAAATGCGATCTCGGAGGGGGAAAAAAAAAAAAAATTAAAGCTGCAAGCAGCATTGCGGGCCCTCGTGCACCTTGCGATCCGCAGGGCTATCGCTGTCTTCTCTCCTATGCTCTTGTCTCCCATACTCTCCTGTGCTATGCTCTCCTCTACTCTCATTTGCAGAGGTGTACAACAAACACATATTTACAAACAATCTTTCCTGTTAGCAGTAGGTGGCGCTATGACTGTATCATCCTATTAGTATATATAACTGTTCAGACTCGGGTCCATAGCAGTAGTGTAAGATTTTGGCCACATTGCATAAAGTATATGGGTGGTACTGCATAAAACACAGCGAGTTCCTTTGTAATGGCGAATGGTCAACTTTGAGGCAAATCCCCCGCCACACGGTAATACTTTTGAAAGAGTTTTGGAATGCGTTTGTTCCCTATGGTGTCCTGAGTGGACGCAGTGAATTTCAGCTCAATTGCATGAAGTATGTGAGGATTGAAAAGTTTTGAAGCAGGGTCACAAATAGGCAAAAAATGGCCACAAAAGTCAAAATGGCGGACTTCCTGTTGGGTTTGGAGGGGGGGTCCAAGAGACTTTTTTGTGCGTCTTGGGGTGATACACATGTGTGCTAATTTTCATGATCCTGTGTCAAACTGGCCAGCAGGGCTACGCGTTAGGGCAAAAAATACAGGGAGTTCCTTTGTAATGGCGAATGGTCAACTTTGAGGCCACGCCCCCACCACACCGTCAGACTTTTGCAAGAGTTTTGGAATGCGTCTATTCCCTAAGGTGTCCTGAGTGGACACAGTGATTTTCAGCTTGATTGGATGAAGTATGTGAGGCGTGAAAAGTTTTGTAGCAGAGTCACAAATTGCCAAAAATTAACAGAAATTTAAAAATGGCGGACTTCCTGTTGGGTTTGGAGGGGGGGTCCAAGAGACTTTTTTGTGCATCTTGGGGTGATACACATGTGTGCCAATTTTCATGACCCTACTCAAAACAGGCCACAGGGGCAGGCAGAAAAACCTATGAAAACACAACATTTTGTGTAGCCAGTAGGTGGCGCTCTGTCAAAGCCTCAATATTGTTGTATAGATGTGTTTAGGGTCAGACTCTGATCATACATGTGACATTTCGTACAGATCGGACAGAAAACGAAGAAGTTATAGAGACTTCCTGTTTCCTCTGAAATGGTCAAACTTTGAGGCCACGCCCCGGCCACACCATCAGAGTTTTGTAAGAGTTTTGGAATGCGTCTATTCCCTATGGTGTCCTGAGTGGACACAGCGACTTTCAGCTCAATCCGATAAAGTATGCGAGGCGTGAAAAGTTTTGCAGTAGGGTCACACATCGCCAAAAATGGCCACAAAAGGTAAAATGGCGGGCTTCCTGTTGGGTTTGGAGGGGGGGTCCAAGAGACTTTTTTGTGCGTCTTGAGGTGATACACATGTGTGCCAATTTTCATAATCCTGTGTCAAACCGGCCAGAGGGGCTACGCGTTGGGGGCGCTATAGAGCCATTTTTCTATGTGCGTTTCAAAAGTCAGCAAATTTCAAAATTTTTCGGGCGAATGAATTTTTCTACCAAGTTTGGTGAGTTTTTGGGCTTGTTAAGGCCCCCAAAAAGGCGATCAAAGGGGGGGAAAAAAAAAAATAATAATCCTAAGGGTTTCAATAGGGCTCTTGCACCATTCGGTGCTCGGGCCCTAATAATAATCCTAAGGGTTTCAATAGGGCTCTTGCACCATTCGGTGCTCGGGCCCTAAAAAAAAAAAAAAAAAAAAATTAAAGCTGCAAGCAGCATTGCGGGCCCTCGCGCACCTTGCGATCCGTGGGGTCATCGCAGTCTTCTCTCCTATGCTCTCGTCTCCTATACTCTCCTGTGCTATGCTCTCCTCCTCTCATTTCCACAGATATACAACAAACACATGTTTACAACCAAACTTTCCTGCTACCAGTAGGTGGCGCTATGACCGTATCATTCTATTAGCATATATATCTGTTTAGACTCGGCTCCATGGCAGTACTGTAAGATTTTGTCCACATTGCATAAAGTATATGGGTAGTACTGCATAAAACACAGCGAGTTCCTTTGTAATGGCGAATGGTCAACTTTGAGGCCACTCCCCGCCACACGGTAATACTTTTGAAAGAGTTTTGGAATGCGTCTATTCCCTATGGTGTCCTGAGTGGACACAGTGAATTTCAGCTCAATTGCATGAAGTATGTGAGGCGTGAAAAGTTTTGAAGCAGGGTCACAAATAGGCAAAAAATGGCCACAAAAGTCAAAATGGTGGACTTCCTGTTGGGTTTGGAGGGGGGGTCCAAGAGAGTTTTTTGTGCGTCTTGGGGTGATACACATGTGTGCTAATTCTCATGATCCTGTGTCAAACTGGCCAGCGGGGCTACGCATTAGGGCAATAAATACAGTGAGTTCCTTTGTAATGGCGAATGGTCAAGTTTGAGGCCACGCCCCCGCCACACCGTCAGACTTTTGTAAGAGTTTTTGAATGCGTCTATTCCCTATGGTGTCCTGAGTGGACACAGTGAGTTTTAGCTCATTTGGAGGAAGTATGCGAGGCGTGAAAAGTTTTGTAGGAGGGTCACAAATCGCCAAAAATTAACAGAAATTTCAAAATTGCGGACTTCCTGTTGGGTTTGGAGGGGGGGTCCAAGAGACTTTTTTGTGCATCTTGGGGTGATACACATGTGTACCAATTTTCATGACCCTACTCAAAACAGGCCAGGGGGGCAGGCAGAAAAACCTATGAAAACACAACATTTTGTGTAGCCAGTAGGTGGCGCTCTGTCAAAGCCTCAATATTGTTGTATAGATGTGTTTAGGGTCAGACTCTGATCATACATGTGACATTTCGTACAGATCGGACAGAAAACGAAGAAGTTATAGAGACTTTCTGTGTCCTCAGAAATGGTCAAACTTTGAGGCCACGCCCCGGCCACACCGTAAGACTTTTGTAAGAGTTTTGGAATGCGTCTATTCCCTATGGTGTCCTGAGTGGACACGGCGAATTTCAGCTCAATCCGTTGAAGTATGCGAGGCGTGAAAAGTTTGGCAGCAGGGTCACACATCGCCAAAAATGGCCACAAACCTTCAAATGGCGGACTTCCTGTTGGGTTTGGAGGGGGGGTCCAAGAGACTTTTTTGTGCGTCTTGAGGTGATACATATGTGTGCCAATTTTCATAATCCTGTGTCAAACCGGCCAGAGGGGCTACGCGTTGGGGGCGCTATAGAGCCATTTTTATATGTGCATTTCAAAAGTCAGCAAATTTCAAAATTTTTCGAGCGAATGAATTTTTCTACCAAGTTTGGTGAGTTTTGGGCATGTTAAGGCCTCCAAAAATGCGATCTCGGAGGGAAAAAAAAAAAAAAAAAAAAAAAAAAAAAAAAAATTAAAGCTGCAAGCAGCATTGCGGGCCCTCGCGCACCTTGCGATCCGCGGGGTCATCGCAGTCTCCTCTCCTATGCTCTCGTCTCCTATACTCTCCTGTCCTATGCTCTCCTCCTCTCATTTCCACAGATATACAACAAACACATGTTTACAACCAAACTTTCCTGCTACCAGTAGGTGGCGCTATGACCGTATCATCCTAGTAGCATATATATTTGTTCAGACTCGGGTCCATAGCAGTACTGTAAGATTTTGTCCACATTGCATAAAGTACATGGGTAGTACTGCATAAAACACGAGTTCCTTTGTAATGGCGAATGGTCAACTTTGAGGCCACTCCCCCACCACATGGTAATACTTTTGAAAGAGTTTTGGAATGCGTCTATTCCCTGTGGTGTCCTGAGTGGACACAGTGAATTTCAGCTCAATTGCATGAAGTATGTGAGGCGTGAAAAGTTTTGAAGCAGGGTCACAAATAGGCAAAAAATGGCCACAAAAGTCAAAATGGCGGACTTCCTGTTGGGTTTGGAGCGGGGGTCCAAGAGACTTTTTTGTGCGTCTTGGGGTGATACACATGTGTGCTAATTTTCATGATCCTGTGTCAAACTGGTAAGCGGGGCTATGCGTTAGGGCAAGAATACAGGGAGTTCATTTGTAATGGCGAATGGTCAACTTTGAGGCCACGCCCCCACCACACCTTCAGACTTTTGTAAGAGTTTTGGAATGCGTCTATTCCCTATGGTGTCCTGAGTGGACACAGTGATTTTCAGCTTGATTGGATGAAGTATGCGAGGCGTGAAAAGTTTTGCAGCAGGGTCACAAATCGCCAAAAATTAACAGAAATTTCAAAATGGTGGACTTCCTGTTGGGTTTGGAGGGGGGGTCCAAGAGACTTTTTTGTGCATCTTGGGGTGATACACACGTGTGCCAATTTTCATGACCCTACTCAAAACAGGCCAGAGGGGCAGGCAGAAAAACCTATGAAAACACAACATTTTGTGTAGCCAGTAGGTGGCGCTCTGTCAAAGCCTCAATATTGTTGTATAGATGTGTTTAGGGTCAGACTCTGATCATACATGTGACATTTCGTACAGATCGGACAGAAAACGAAGAAGTTATAGCGACTTCCTGTTTCCTCTGAAATGGTCAAACTTTGAGGCCATGCCCCGGCCACACCGTCAGACTTTTGTAAGAGTTTTGGAATGCGTCTATTCCCTATGGTGTCCTGAGTGGACACGGCGACTTTCAGCTCAATCCGATGACGTATGCGAGGCGTGAAAAGTTTGGCAGCAGGGTCACACATCGCCAAAAATGGCCACAAACCTTCAAATGGCGGACTTCCTGTTGGGTTTGGAGGGGGGGTCCAAGAGACTTTTTTGTGCGTCTTGAGGTGATACATATGTGTGCCAATTTTCATAATCCTGTGTCAAACCGGCCAGAGGGGCTACGCGTTGGGGGCGCTATAGAGCCATTTTTATATGTGCATTTCAAAAGTCAGCAAATTTCAAAATTTTTCGGGCGAATGAATTTTTCTACCAAGTTTGGTGAGTTTTTGGGCATGTTAAGGCCCCCAAAAATGCGATCTTAGGGGGGGAAGGAAAAAAAATAATAATCCTAAGGGTTTCAATAGGGCTCTTGCACCATTCGGTGCTCGGGCCCTAATTAAAGCTGCAAGCAGCATTGCGGGCCCTCGCGCACCTTGCGATCCGCGGGGTCATCGCAGTCTTCTCTCCTATGCTCTCGTCTCTTATACTCTCCTGTCCTATGCTCTCCTCCTCTCATTTCCACGGATATACAACAAACACATGTTTACAACCAAACTTTCCTGCTACCAGTAGGTGGCGCTATGACCGTATCATCCCATTAGCATATATATTTGTTCAGACTCGGGTCCATAGCAGTACTGTAAGATTTTGTCCACATTGCATGAAGTATATGGGTAGTACTACATAGAATAGAGCGAGTTCCTTTGTAATGGCGAACGGTCAACTTTGAGGCCACTCCCCCGCCACACGGTAATACTTTTGAAAGAGTTTTGGAATGCATCTATTCCCTATGGTGTCCTGAGTAGACACAGTGAATTTCAGCTCAATCGCATGAAGTATGTGAGGCGTGAAAAGTTTTGAAGCAGGGTCAAAAATAGGCAAACAATTGCCACAAAAGTCAAAATGGCGGACTTCCTGTTGGGTTTGGAGGGGGGGTCCAAGAGACTTTTTTGTGCGTCTTGGGGTGATACACATGTGTGCTAATTCTCATGATCCTGTGTCAAACTGGCCAGCGGGGCTACGCATTAGGGCAAAAAATACAGTGAGTTCCTTTGTAATGGCGAATGGTCAACTTTGAGGCCACGCCCCCGCCACACCGTCAGACTTTTGTAAGAGTTTTTGAATGCGTCTATTCCCTATGGTGTCCTGAGTGGACACAGTGAGTTTTAGCTCATTTGGATGAAGTATGCGAGGCGTGAAAAGTTTTGTAGGAGGGTCACAAATCGCCAAAAATTAACAGAAATTTCAAAATTGCGGACTTCCTGTTGGGTTTGGAGGGGGGGTCCAAGAGACTTTTTTGTGCATCTTGGGGTGACACACATGTGTACCAATTTTCATGATCCTACTCAAAACAGGCCAGGGGGGCAGGCAGAAAAACCTATGAAAACACAACATTTTGTGTAGCCAGTAGGTGGCGCTCTGTCAAAGCCTCAATATTGTTGTATAGATGTGTTTAGGGTCAGACTCTGATCATACATGTGACATTTCGTACAGATCGGACAGAAAACGAAGAAGTTATAGAGACTTTCTGTGTCCTCAGAAATGGTCAAACTTTGAGGCCACGCCCCGGCCACACCGTCAGACTTTTGTAAGAGTTTTGGAATGCGTCTATTCCCTATGGTGTCCTGAGTGGACACGGCGAATTTCAGCTCAATCCGTTTAAGTATGCGAGGCGTGAAAAGTTTGGCAGCAGGGTCACACATCGCCAAAAATGGCCACAAACCTTCAAATGGCGGACTTCCTGTTGGGTTTGGAGGGGGGGTCCAAGAGACTTTTTTGTGCGTCTTGAGGTGATACATATGTGTGCCAATTTTCATAATCCTGTGTCAAACCGGCCAGAGGGGCTACGCGTTGGGGGCGCTATAGAGCCATTTTTATATGTGCATTTCAAAAGTCAGCAAATTTCAAAATTTTTCGGGCGAATGAATTTTTCTACCAAGTTTGGTGAGTTTTTGGGCATGTTAAGGCCTCCAAAAATGCGATCTCGGAGGGGGAAAAAAAAAAAAAATAATAATCCTAAGGGTTTCAATAGGGCTCTTGCACCATTCGGTGCTCGGGCCCTAATAATAATCCTAAGGGTTTCAATAGGGCTCTTGCACCATTCGGTGCTCGGGCCCTAATAATCCTAAGGGTTTCAATAGGGCTCTTGCACCATTCGGTGCTCGGGCCCTAATTAATTTGGCTTAAAGGTAGGGTAGGAGATTTCATTCTAATGCACTTTTTGTTAAATTAGTATAACTTCTCTTTACAATCCGATAGCACCCGATTAGTTCGGCAATTTCGCATTAAAACGAAGAATATTAATCATCTGTGGAAGCTATAAAACGCTAAAAACATCAGCCAATCCCCCGGGTGGACCCTGCACGGAGTATTGGCTGGTTGTCACTCTCTTCCTGCTCTGTGCGCACCAGAGAGGTACGTGCATGATGGCCGAAGTCACAGACCGCAGCTCGTCTTCAGGTAATGCGCGTCCATGTGATTGGGAGGCGTTGCTTCGGGGTGAGCTCCGAGAGAAAGGGCCGTGTGTTTACTTTCCAAATCTGGCTGACTCCCACTGAGTTTTTAAAATCTCCTACCCTACCTTTAAATTAAATGTTAGGCATTAAAAACAAGGTGGGGAGTTAGCTACAGCTCTTTTTGTGCCCCTTATTTAACCTGTTCCTGGCAGGTTGAACCAATTTTTCCAGGTGTCAACATGCAGGAATTTTTGCCTTTGGCGCTACCTTGAAAACAACATGCAAACGTATGTGCAAAGGCAAGTTAAAGATGTACCTTTTTCTGTTTTTCAGCACAGCTAAGCTGTAGCATCCGATCGTGTGACAACTTGTCTCACTTGAATGTGTGTTTTGCTTTAGTAAATATATTTTAGTGAGCCTTTAATTGCTGTGTCAAATTATTAACAAATATTCACATTACCTTTAGCCAAAGGTGTGTTTTTCTACAACAAATATTATTGTAGCAGCTTGGGGAAAGGTACTTTTCCATCATGCTAGCAGTTCTAAATGATAGAAGCGGTGGACTCCTATTGACTCCTGAAACCACTGTTTGGGAGATGAAGGACAATAAAAGCCCATCAAAGCATGCAAAAAGTCCAAAACTTCACCCTTATCGTCATCAGTTCAATCCCTCCAGTAACTCTTTAATCAAATGTTTGCGGGTTTCATACGGATCACAGCTAGTTCACCTCGGTCAGAAACAGGGACCCTGAAAGGAACGTGGCAATCACACCACTACAAACTGTGCCAGCTGGAGGTGTGTTTTGGCCCATGAGCCTCCCTGTTGGATACAATCAGTAATTTCAGACTTCAGAGGAGGAATGCAAATCAGTGGACATAAAAGAAAAAGCTGAAACTACCTCCCTGTCTGTGCGGACTCCCAACTTAATATTGACATTAACAACTAAACAACCATTTGCTCCCAGACCACCGATGGCTGATGGCTCCAATGATTTTTATGGCGAAACAGGTGCAAATTATTTCTAAACCCAAAGCTTTCATCTGTGCTTTTATTTCTGATTGGATAAAGAAGTGTAAAGTAGATAGTGTGTATAAAAGTCTAACACTTCCTGGTTATATCTCTGTTTTCTGTGCTTGGACCTTTTGTCTCTGTGTGCAAAAATTAAGGGGCAACAATATTGACATGTCCTCAGATTAGCACAGCAGTACAACAAAATCCTGTGACAGCATTTCGAACGTGTTTTCCTTTGTTTTGGATTAGCTGCGCCATTGTTGCTGGAATTCAAAGAGTGGAAACCAGCGGCTCCGATCCAATCCCCCTGATTAATGCCGGTTTTCTATCCTACCACACACTTAATTACAGTTAATTACAGTAAATTGCAGTTATTTGGATTCACCTTCTGTTCACCTTGTGTATACACGAGTCCCCGCCGAGACGGCTCGAGCGGAAACCAGCAGGACTACAAAGTCGTAGGATCAGGCTTTAAAAACCACTTTTCTTGAAATCTCATATAAAGCACTGTATCTAATTCAATAGTGGAGGACATGAAGATAGTTAGTGGATGCAGAGGGTGGAGTTAAACGGAAATGGGTGATCCGCTGTGGCGACCCCTAAAGGGAACAGCTGAAAGGAAGAAGAAGATGATCTAAATCAATAATAAAGATAGTGTGTAGGTAAAGGAGGCACATGAAAACAATGGAAAAGGCTTTGGTTCTACAACACACAGATCTTCCTCATGGCTAATAACAACGTTGACCTTTCTACATCGGGAAATAGCACATGCTAAAATACACAGAGGCACATAAAAGCAGCCTTTAAATATAATCGTCTACATTAAGACAGAAATATGGGGCCATGGCTGAGAGCCTTCTTCAAGCACCAGGATATTGTAAGAATATAAAAGTCATGCCAGAAAGAAATAGGATTCAGAAAGTAATGATAATATCAGACATTCACATAATAACTGGCTCAAAAATAAATCAAATGTTGTTGTTGTTGTTTCCCCAACATGTTCACACACGTACAGGAGCCATTATGTTTGTTTGCTATCAATTGTTTGAGACACAAAACAGAATTCATGCTTATTTGGAAGACGTTTTCACAAAACTAATTTAAAGTTCCAGAGATCAATAGCACCGCTGGGCTCATCCTCGTACTTAAAGATTATGAATTTTAAAATTGTTTGCCACTCCTATGGAGCCTATTATTGTGCTCGGCTGGAATTTTGGAAAGAAAATTTCGACCCCTGATGCAGTTATGTAGTAAACCTCTAATAGGTCAAAACAGTGTTGTGTGGACAGTAATGTATCTGGCCATATTGTGCTTGTTGTGCTTGAGGATGATTTGAAGGAAGCCAGACAAGCACCTTTATCATCAGGGAGGGGGGGGGGGGCGCAGTAAAAGCTTTCCTTCCTGCATTTACATCAGAGATTTTTAAATTTCACAGTTCTTGCTCAGACTATTGCTTTTGAATTTGTAGAGGAATGCTTTGAAGGAGGCTAATAAGCACTACAAAGGCTCCTTCACACGTTTCTTTGGAAGGTTGTGGAGGAAATGTTTTTTTTTTAATGTGCAAATGGCTGCCTGGGTCTCAGGCCTCATACCTGGCTCGGGTGTGTCCCATGCAAGGACTCATGTTATGTTTCTGATTTATTGTAATGTTGCAGCTGTTATACTGACAGTTTAGTCATGTTTAGAGACTCATTCACAGCTCATTTGTTGAGATCAGCCATAATGAACAATATACATAGGTTTTTCCAGTTTTATTTTGAAAAGGTCTTTTCTTGTGCTTCTGGTGTCGGCTTCTTCCTGTACACTCCTTCCTGTGTGTTTTACTTCCTGTCTTGGTCTCCTTAGTTTCATATGTGGCTTCTCTTTGCTTGTAGACTTGTAACTTGTAAGACTGTAAAAGGTGTGAGTGGTGTGGCTGGTTTTTCGTCTCCCTCTTAGCGCTGTGATAAATTGGTGATCTTTCCAAGGGTGTGCCCCACCCGTCTCTGGGATAGGCTCCATCCACCCTGTGACCCTGTAGAACAGGACAAAGCCATTAAGAAAATAGATAGATGAATGATTTGAGTCCCAATGGGAGGCTCCATCCATCATCTATTAACCCGCTTCGTCCTGGAGTGCAGAGAGATGTGGGGCTGGAGCCTATCCCAGCTAACTTCGGGTGAGAGGCGGGATACACCCTGGACAGGTTGGGAGGCTCCAGTGGTCACCATATTGGTAGTACTCCTGGGTAAGCCAAACACAGGCAAAGATGTGGAGAGTGAGTGCTCACTCTGTGCACCCTTTTTTGTGCAGAAATATGATACAATTATACATAATAATACTGGCAGCAAATGTGAAAAAAAAAACATTTCTAGAGTTTTGGGTGGATGTCAGGGGGAGTACAGTAAAATGCGACATGGTTTGGATGAAAGACTTCACTTCAGAAACGCTGTAAGCCTTTGCATACCACCCACAAGCATTATGGGGCTGCCACCATAAGCTTCTGTTATCGTCCTCGACAGTCTGTTATGGAGCTGAAAATCAAGAAAGAAAGTGGAAACTGTAATGATTTTGCCCGATGACCTTGACAAAGTGCACATTTCCATGTGTGGCTTCGCCCCTCAGCTCTTTTCAGGCCCTCTGTCTTTGGCTCGGCAGCGCTGACCCTTTTAGCTGTGCTCAATTTGTTGGTTACGAGACGATCTCACTGCCAACAAAGAGTGGGTGTTTTCTTTTCAAGTGAGAGATTTTGCATGAAATCTCCCGGCGGAGTTCCTGCCTCACTCTGGCCCACTGATCTTTCACAGACCCACCCGGCAGCTATGAGGGTGGGGGGTGGTGGGGATCAGCACTGATTTTACATTGTGGATCACATCAAAGGGAACTCTTTGCATCGCTGCCAGTAGGAAACCCCTGTCCTTGTCTCACATACATCCAGATCCTCTCATTTTTTTTATCACCATTCTGCCTGCACTGCCCACTTCATTACTAGCGTCTCAGCACTGCTACACAAGCAGCAAAGACAGCAGTTTCTGAGCATCAAGCACAGGGCTTTAGAAAGCCTTCACCCTTGCCTGCTTCACCTGTTTGACTAAAATTGTATTTCTTGTATGACACGGGAAAGATCACTTAAATCAGGTGCTCCATTGTCATGGAAAAAGTGTGATTTTCAGGGAGGACGGTGGCTTCTAGGATGACTTCATTTTAAGAAATGGAACTCTTAAAAAGAGTTATTTCCCTGCACAATGGTCTCTGTGAAAGCTTTGTTTACTGCAGCGGAAGCACAGCGCTTTGCCAATTTCCCCACTGATTCTGGACTTTAGTTTGTTTGGTTGCATTTCATATCAAGAACATTTCTTACCACTTATCAAACTGAGCTTATTTCATGGTTTTGTTTTGGTTTTATTCTGTCATAAAGCAACCTACGCATAATACACTTTTTTTCCACATGTTCACCATGGAAACATGAACAAAAGCACAGATTCAAGTGTTCTGCATGAAACTGAAGCACAACATGTAAGAAATTATTGTAATTTGGCTCATTTTGTTTCTAAAATACTTCCTTATATTCATCATTTCCTATGATTTCATAAGCCTGTGTTCACAATTTTAAAATGGACTAGCTATTTTTTTTATTATTATTATTCATTGACAGATTGCTGTGTAGCACTGGGACACATGAACCACACTCTTTGAGCTATTCCTGGTCACACCCTGCAGTATGTTTTGGTTAAAAAGCAGATATACATTAAACAGACCATCTGTTCCTTCAGTCTCTTGAGTTTGTAATATAATTGTACACACAGAAGCACACAGAACCGAAGTATAGAGAAAGAGAGACGTACATCTGCCTCAAGCAAACAAAAAGAAAAGAAAAAAAGACAAAATTATATAGTCTGTATAGTCTGGAAAAAATCGAATAAACTTGAATTTACAAGCTGAAAGGGAATCTTACATCTCAAACTGACAGACACAAAATGGTCTTTAGTGGCAGATGTTTCCTGTTTAAACCTATAAAGTCTGCAAATTGTCATCTAAACCTCTCTGGGGTTGTTGTTGTTGTTGTTGTTGTTGTTGTTGTGCTTCACGAGGTTGGGAAGGCAAAAGATAAACTGAGAGAAAATGACAAAAAATCAATACAACGTTCAAAGCATTAGAAAACACAGGGAAGCACGACTGTAAGTGGTTTCTCTGGAGGTTCGGAGCAGTGACATATTCAGGTATAAAGTACTTATTTTGTTCACAGTGGACCCAAATATGTACAGTAGTATGAAACCTTTACTGTAAATTACAAGTTTATCTTATGTTGTAAAGACTTAAGAAATTGAAGAGTTTTCTTGTCTCAACATTTGAACATGTAACATATGTAAGGTCACAGTGACCTTTGACCCTTAATCACCCCCTCCATTCTAATCCATCCATTGTTGAGTTCAAGTGTCACATCTGAAGTTATTGATTACCCTAAAAGCTGATGACAGTTAGCTGATGAATAATGTGCCCAGGATGTTTAAATAAATCAAAATAAATAATCTAATGTTTTATCATCACTGATAATTAGTAAACTTGAAGACTTTTAAAAGTCCCAGTGTAAACTAGCTGCAGCCTCTAGGGGCCGGCTCCAAAAGCGAGTCAATTCCCAAAGACTCTCTTGTTAAAATGGCCAGTTTTACAGTGGAAATAAACATGTTTACCACCTGGTACAAAAGCCGTTTTGGTCTCTGATGATAAGTTCTGCTTTTGTGACTGTATGAAGGTGGTTTCTTTTCAAATTCACTGATTTTAGGGCTTAAAATTACACATAGTTATGCCCACACACATCAGCACCACTCATGCTCCACCTCTTTGCCTGTATTTGGAGTTTAGGCAGACTGTGATGCTGGTCTGAGCATCCCACAGAGACTCAAAACCGCTCCCCAGAAACCCATGAGTGACTGGTTCTTTAATAACAACAGTTTCTCAGCAGGTTCGTCAGCCTGTATGGTCCTAAAAGTTCTAGTCTAGTATAATCATTTGTTTACTGTTATCAACTAACGCTACAAAATGTGATTAAAATTAAAAACAGTGCTTTTATTGACTGAAACTCATTTGTTTTTATTTGCATTTATTGATTAGATGGATCCATTAACATGCAGAAACAAAGAAAAACACTATATTCATTAACAGAGCACAAGACACACATCTACCATCATTTTCTGCATCTATCTTGAAATGATTTACGTTGAAAAAATACATGCACGTCTGCAGTGCGGGAACCTCCTTCTAAATGAATTGTATAGAATGAGCTCATCAGCTCAGGGGCTGAATGCACAGCTGTATAATTTTTCAATCTAGTTGGTTCAACAAGCTGAGAGAATCGAGGAAAAGACTCTATTGAAATCTGAGAGATGTGAATTATGGTTGTTCTGTATTACATGTGTGGAGGAAGTCATCATTATACAGGCATAAAAATAGCCACGAAAACAATAGCCACACACATGCATGGAATATAAATCTCTATTTCAGTCCCTTCTTGTGACTAAAAAGGCTAAGGGTGTGAGGACAAACAGGAAGAGAGAGGCATGTATAAAAAGAAACAAATGTCATTTTGACCAGGGAGTCTTAACTCTGGGCAATGTGCGACGTAACAGGGCTAAGCAGAGGCTTTGCACAGTGCTCCACATGGTGTGTGGCTTTATGAGAGGGCAGATGGTACCACTCAAGCAGGAAGTGATTGACATAATGACATGGCCGACCACGGAATGTGGGTGTGTGTGTTTGAGTGTGTGCGTGACGGTCTGTTTCTAAAGATACACCCTTAAAGTGGATTCATAGATATCTCCTTTTTGTTTCATTAAACCCACCGTGCTGGATGGTGTGTGTGTGTGTTTGTGTGTGTGTGAGACATCCAGGAACTGCACTCCGTTCAGTCTGCGTGTCGCCTCATCTATTGATAGCTGCTGTAAGGCAAAGGCCAGTCTCATCTCGTTGAGCATGAATGAATAGGCATGCACAGCTGGAAGTTGTTTTACATCTTACTGTGCAGCTAAATAAATTAATTTGTGCAAAAAAAAGCTATGTGTAGTGAACTCTTCAGTTTTATGCTTACAGTTGTGAATAATTTAATAGAATGGAATGTTGGTGCATCATTCAGGTCAGTTTTCAACCTCATGTCACATATTTGATGTAGTGTAGGACACATTTCCAAACAGCAGAATTTACATCTGGATATGGGTTCAAAACATAAACAAATTTTGTCACCTGTTGGTTGAATAATCAGCCAAACAAATGCAGAGGAGGCAGGCTGAGGCTGCAGTGGCATTAGCACCCTGAGGAGAACATCCAGAAACAGAAACTGAGCTGCTGAAAAAGAAATGAAATGTGTCTTTGCTCAAATTACTCAAAAGCAACTTTACCGGAGAAACACATAAACCTTCTCTTGCAGAACATCCGAGAGGAAGTGTTTGGTATGCCACAACACAGCTGGAAAAATGTTTTATGGACTAGTAAAGCCAAGGTTCAAGTGTTCAGAAAGAACATGCAGCGCTATGGAGAGAACATCATGAATTGGGGCTACAGTACTGCTTCAGACTGAGAAGTCCACTTTTTTGTGCAGCCCAGTGATTATTGGGGGGGGGGGGGTATAATAGCCAGTAATAGCCCAGTGATTACATTTTTTTAGACTTTGATGAGGATCAGCACGTGCTGTAATGCAGAGGCAGAACACCGGGTAATTCCTGAAGGCTCACGTACACTGCACCTAAATGTCTGTGTGTCATCTGAAAGAACAATAACAGCGAAAATACAAAGAGGAGGACCCCTCTCATTTGTCTTTCAGGCCAGTTATGATAAATGGAGGTAATTATTTTCTTCTATTCTTGGGAGAACCTTAAGAAATCCTGCAAAAAAAACAAAACAAAACAAAAAATCACTTAGCACATGCAGGGAAGCAGGGCTGGAGTGACATCATTATTTATCACTATGAAACCAAAGTGGGGTTGAAACAGTGCTTGAGTGTTAAAACAAATATAAGTATATTCTTGGCGATTACGTCAAGAGTGAGTGTGACCTACGTGTTGTTCTGCAACGTCACCACCTGTGAACACCTGTTTTATCCTAACTTAAAACTGTATTATTTTGCAAAGTATGTGGAAAAATAAGTGGAAAGCAAATGAAAAAGTGCATTTAGTTCAGCTGATGTTCTTGGAATAATGTGAACCGTCGTCTTATACCATTTTTTTAAAAAATAAATCATATTTGTAAAATTATGTAAGTGTCATCCGTGGAGCCTCATGATACAATCTGCACAGAAAATGTATGTGAAAGTGTGATTTTAAATACATTTAATTTAATAAAACTTTAAATGAGTGACATCTGTGTTGTTATGTGTCAGACTTCTATGTAGACTGCTGTGTTTCTGAAGTTTTCATGTTAACCAGCTAGCTGGCCCCCTCATGTAATGCCACTTTGTACCACCAGGTGGTCTATGGAGCCAATATGGTGTCTGCCACCGTAACTCCAACAACAGATGAAGAAGAAGTATCGGAGCTGCAGGTGTTTATGTATAGTGTAGAAACTATCCAACGACAATATAGTACGATGCTGGATACGCTGCAGGGTGTGTGTTTGTTGCGGGGAGCCGGGCTTTATCACCCCGCTGTCGCAGACGTAGGGAGGCCGGGGTAATTGTTGAGCGAGGAAGCCATGTGAGAGACCGGGGCACGCCTGTGCTAGGCTAACGACTAAAACACAAACTCTATTCGGCCAGTCCATCCTTGCGTGTTTTCTCAGTGAAATAAATCGTTCTTTTTCTTTAGCAGACAGCGCGACAAAGGAGAGATACAACTTTGACCAAGTTGTTTGTGGACGGCGCCATCTTGCTACATCGACAAGCCTCGTTTTTTTAGGCTATAAACAGAAAGTCTGTTTAAGCTAGCAGAAACAATAGCGACCCCTTCGGTAGAGAAAGATACTACACCTGTTTGACAGTAGACGCAGTGAGAGTGGCTCACACACCGCTGGACGTGAGTAAAATATGAAACGGCGGTTTTATTTTGAGGAGAAGATGAGTCTGCACTGCTCATAAATTTCTCATTTCTTCATTTAATTACTCCCTGGTTTAATAATGAGGTGTTGACCTTTTGAAATCATTGTTTTTTGTGCCGTGTAGTCTCATCCTCCACTGGTTCTTTCTGAGAACTGCTCCAAAAAAACACAAAAAAATTAAAAAGTAAACCTTCGTCTTCTTATGCGAAGCTTGCAGTTATGTAATTGTTAACAAGAGAACACCAAATACAGTCCAACAACCTTGTAACGATAAATATTTTACAGAAGGCCCGTTTTATAACATGGTTTTTATTTTTTATTTAACTTTTTTTTCCCCTCTGCAGTTTTTATTGTATTTTCTATAGAGGCTGATTGTTTTCATCTAACTGCTGGCAATTTGTGCTCTGCCTTTCCAAAAAAATTTAAAGAAATAATCCTTCTAAGTGATGCACAACCACTTTGGTGCAAAAATAGCTTTAAAGCAAACAAGTGTGGACTTTTGTTTTTTTAAACCCTTGCGTCAAATTCCCATCCCAGATCAACGCAGAGATGTCCGCTCCCCCTGATTAATCCGACTTAAGTGCAAGTTCGTGGAGATGACAGTGGAAGTCTGCATGCAGACTGTGGCGCTGACACACCTTGCCTCCTCTTCTTCTTCCTCTTCCTCTGAAGGCCTATACCGCAGACTCAAGAGAGGGGAGTGTGGAAATGCGAGAAGAGCACTGTTGTCGCATGCTGAGTGATGACGATAGCCCAGATAACTAAACCCACCTACAGTTCATTTAAATGCCCGCGCACGGCTCTCTCCCATCTCGTCACAGTGTCTCCCGTTGGCTTTCCATATATAAAGCGCCCCGGTGCGCGCGGAGAGGCAGAAAGAAGCATGCCTCGTCTCTAGAGAGGCAGAGCGCGCCGATGCCACTTGGAGACGTTGTTTGGATGCAAGACCTGTGCAGCCGCTGCTGAGAAGGAAACGCAGGAGCGCAGGAGTTTTACCCCAAGTTCACTGCAGCAGGTCGTTGTGACAGCGACCTCGTTCTCAGGGGTGAGTTGTTGTTTTAATTCACTGTGTTGTGTGTGTGTGTGTGTTTTTGCGCATTCCGCTGGTGGGTGAGGGCGAGGAGCTTTGAGGATGCATTTCTAAACTAATGTGAGTTATTATTTGGAGGAAAAAAAATCTGCAGATGCTGAAGTTTGCAGCGTTATTTGGTGCTTTTGTTTCCAGTTAAAGTGTCAGGCGAACTTGTTGCTAAGAGAAATGGGCAACACAGTAAATTCATGATCGGAGAGAACATCTTGTGCATTTTTTGTCGATTGCATTCATGCCAATAAGGAGATCAGTGCAAAAAGGAATTTAAAAAAATGAGAGATGATTATCAATTATACTGAGCTTCTTTATAAGTTAACACTGTTTTACAGGAATTTCACCACGACATTGGGTTTTATTTCTTTGTAAATCTTGTTCTTCTCTCGGCTTCAGCTCAGCTCCGCAGTTCTGCGCTTAGACTTCTTTTGACCGCAAGAATCAGTGAAGAGCGGCATTTTCGTGCATAAATACAGAAACCTGTGTTTTTTGTGCCGCCGCAGTGAAGGTGTAGATGTGAAACTTGACCGTTTGGCTTCTTTTTTGCTGTTGTTGCATGCTGTGTGATGTCAGTACCCGAAATAACTAAGCTCACCTGTTTGTTGGGTTGACGCACGACCGGATTAACCTATTAATCTGATTGAAAAAATGCAGCTCGGTGCTTATTATCACTCCCACATCATGCATTACTGTACGTGCATTGTTTATGCACGCTGGAGCTGATAAGGTTCTCATTAACGAGAGGCTATAACCTGTTGGAATAGTGCAACCTATACAACCACTTATTTTAGTGCAACTTCATGTGTGCGCACAAAAACAATCACGCTGTCCAAACTATTTTGACGCACGTTGCTTCTACAAAGGCCACAGAAGTCAGACATCTGTGTTTCAAATCATCAGCAAGAAAATCCACGAATTGAAGAATAAATAATGTGTTTATTTGTCTTGAAGGAACATCCATTTCTTGCCAATCAGTTGCCACGTGGTGCCAATAAGTAGCTCGCTTTGCAGAGTCAATATTTAAAGACAGTTATCTTCGCACCGTCCCTAAAAAGGACTTGCACATGCCGAGCACATCTCTACATCCATTTCTACACGCGTTATTGGCAATTTCTCATCTTAGTAGGGTGCAGCTACAAAGAGTGGGGATTAAAGGGCCGCTTATATAAGTTATTCCTGCGCCTCGGGGCAGTTCAGCCAATTTTTATTAAAAAGAGTGCCACTTTCACCTGTAACGCCACGGAGTGAAGCCCTGACCCCGTGAATGGTGTGACAGGCAGATCATAGATGTGATGATGGATTGGCTGAATTATAAGACTTTTTTTTTTTTAATAAGACAAGCCTCACAGACAGTGATACCTGTGAAACCCTCTTTGAATTGTCGCTGGAATGATGCGTGGAGACGGACAGCGTTCAGGTGCTGATGTGCAGGCGGAGCGCTGACCTTGGTGCTGAACGGCTCCGGCTATGCGCACCGTGCCTCAGCCTCCGCCAGCCCGCCTGCCTGCCCGCCTGCCTGCCCGCCTGCCTGCCCGGCAGCCAGCGTACAGCGCTGAAACAGGCGCACAGGGCGAGCTCCACTTGTGTTTACATTCCAGGCGACGCCACCTACGCGGCCAGGATGCAGCGATTTCAAAGAATAACTAACACCTTGTAGTGGCTTTGCATCAAACGAAAGTAAAACGCTTTACTGACTGGCAAACGGGACATGAGTGGGTTTTTGTGTGTGTGTGTGGTAAAGTTCATTTAAAGTGCAGAGACAATAAAGCGTGGGGTGGAGAAATAGGACTTAAGCAGCACAAGCAGCTGGAGGATTGGCTGGAGTCCACTGTGTTTTTGTTACTGTTACTGTTGTCATTATGCAAAGACATGTGCAAGCATATAAGAGAAGACACTTAACTCTGAGCGCACCTACAGCAATATTCAAAGTCTGCTCTTCTAAGCCACTTGCATGCTCAGTATTGCAAACAGTTCTGTTTAAGCATAACATGAATATGTCTGAGATTTCAAGGCCAGTGTGACACCTAAAGCATTGTTGATGAGGAAATCCAGTGGCGGAGGAAAGGAGACTGAATCTAATGTAAACATGCTGCAGTCCAACAAACACATGAATGTATTACTGTGTAAATTATATGATTTTATCGCTATTCCTGCCTTGTTAACTAACAGTTGTGCTCTCTCTTTTGTTCCATGTTGCTTCTTCTTCATTTAATATCTGTTAAATTTAAAGCAAGACAGAAGTAGCTCCATTTATTAATAGATGCTTGTTCTTGTTCCACCACTGGAGAAAACAGTGGCTCAGCATGAAGTGTGACGTACCTGTCTATACTTTTAATATTTGCCTTAAACAACATTAGCTTGTGTCAATGCTGTGATGTAGATACTGAGGATCACAGAGGTGTGAGCAGGTCTGATTAGCTGGATAGCGTTTTTTTCACGTTCGTGACAGTGTTTTGCATGTGTAGCTCAACAGGGCTTAATGATCTGTGTGACATTACCTTCTCAAAAACACTCAGCTTTAATGAGTCACATACCCTCTTTGACTGATGTTAAATCAACACACTGTAAACAAGGTAATTTCCTACAAAACTAATAGACTTTTTTTTCTCCTCCCCCTCCTCCTTTTCTTTTTTTTCCTGTCGCTTTTCAGAAACATCCCTGGGGACACGCATAGACACGCACGCAAACACATGCAATCACACACAGGCACCATGCAGGAGTCAGAGCCTACAGTGTGCCAGCTGCAGCCCAACATCATCTCTGTGCGCCTTTTCAAGAGAAAGGTTGGCGGTCTGGGCTTTCTGGTGAAGCAGAGGGTGTCCAAGCCACCTGTCATTGTGTCAGACCTCATTCGAGGAGGAGCAGCAGAGGAGTGTGGCCTGGTGCAGGTGGGCGACATTGTGCTGGCTGTCAACAACAAGCCCCTGGTGGACCTGTCTTATGAACGTGCCCTGGAGACACTAAAGAATGTGCTGCCTGAGAGCCACGCAGTGCTGATCCTTCGTGGGCCAGAGGGCTTCACCACCCACCTGGAGACCACCCTGTCAGGAGATGGCCGCCAGCGCACAGTAAGGGTCACGCGCCCCACCTTTCCGGCGTCAAAGTCTTACGAGCACTGGTCCCCTCTCAGCGCGTACAGCCCCGGGCAGCAGGTCAACAAGGAGCCCCAACTCCGAGCCATTGAGAACCTGTCCTCTCCGTCCATCACCCAGGCCCTCCTGCAGAGGGGAGGGATGCAGGGCCAGGACCCCCTACTGATGAGGGATGGGGGCCGTGGAGCTCTCCTGTTCAACGGGGTGGAGGAGAACAATGAGTTGCTAAAGGAGATTGAACCAGTGCTGCGCCTCATCAAAAGCAGCAAAAAGGAGATCAATGGAGAAGGCCAGAGGAATGCTGGGAGAAGGGACGTCGAGATTCAAGTGGCCTGGTAATTTGCGATGAGATACCACTTTATTGATCCCTTAGTTGAAGTGTGTCCCCAGCGAGAGTTGCAGTTAGATACCAGACAGAATTAGAATCAGGTTTTAGGTGAAGGACTCTTTAAGATGGTGGTTATTGGCTGATACAAGTAGCTGCACCTGCTCCTGTGATTGAATGTATCCTTATTCACTCTGCCACCCTGCAGCCTCTGACACATCTGTGTTACATTAGCTGTTATAGACAGGCTCTCTTTCTCATTCACCTAATATGACTCAGTGTACAGTGCCAAGTAATTACTGTCTGCATGCTGGTCTCTACCAAAGCCTCACCTAAAATGAAATTACTTAAAATATTCTTCATAACCAACGAGCTGCTTTGTTATAGGCAAACTTTATTTTTTCAAGTATTTCTTTAGCTTCAGAGTTTAGTTTAAAATGTTATTGAAAACTGATTAGCATATGTCAGAATGTCATTTTAATGTGCATTCATTTCAGGAAGTTTTGCTTCATTAGCATGGGATGTTGGCCTCTGTATTAATGTGACATTGTCGATCCCAATTAGCAGTGAGCAACAGAACGCTTGTCATGAAGTTGTCATTCTTTATCAGCTTGCAGGAGCCAAACTTTTCCCTCACGAGCATCCTCTCTTGGGTGTAGAGGTCAGACTCTTGCTTCAGCAAGAAAGTAGAAGAAGTGTGAAATTGGCAACAGTTTACGTCTTTTTTAAGATTTAATGAGGAAGACTGTCAAATGTTAGAGTGCTTGTAGTTTGTTTAAATGTCCACTTTGGTCCAGTTTTTTTTTTCACCAGGCTTTTCTGAGTCAGAGCCAATATTCCATCCTCGACTTCTGCCTAAACGGTCTGCACAGTGTACTGTTGTTATTGGCGTCTCAGTTATCTACCATTGTACTCCCACAACCAATTGAAATGAAATTGAGACTACAGTCTCCTTGAATCAATATCTCATTCTTGACCAACCCATGCACATCCCCCTCTCTTTCATAAATACCCTTTGAGTGATTCATTGCTTTCTAGGGAGACATATGTTTATGAACATTATAGTCTTGCTAACATGCTCTTAGGACAGTCTAAAAACATGCTGACATTTGTTCAGCACTGGATAATTTAATCTTTATGAGGACATCTAAAGAGAAAGGTTACCGTGAAGACAATAATCAATAATATATGTAATCTCTAGGTACATTTTTGTAGTTACGTCTTTCCAGTTGCCCCTCAATGACTATTTTGCCAGGAATAGAAAGCACATTTTAACCAATGTTGCTTGTTTTTTTAGAGGAGAGGAGGCAATAATTTCACAATTCAGCACAAGGCCAACAACAAGCTGATGACAAATGACACACACAACTTCTCTCATTGTTTCTGCATGTTTGAACTCCGCCTCTGAAATGTGGTGGATGAATATGCTCTAACTAAAGAGATACAGTGTGACAGGGAGTGTGAAAGGGAAAAGGGATGCCTGTAAGGATTTACAATTAGCATGGGCACGTGCTTGTGAGGATATGGGGGGGGGGGGGGGGGTGAGTGTGAAAGACTGTTTGTGTGTGGGCGTTTTTTGCAAAATGCGAACTTGAAATCAGATGAGGGATGAGTTTGCTGTTTATTCACATCTCGGGTGGTTTGCCACAGTGGCAGCTCAGGGGTCTCCCCTCCCCCTTGGTTCTCATTCACTCTCTTAGGAACACTTCGGTACACATCTCTCACTTGTTCCTTTTATCTTTTAAGGGTTTGTATATAAATGTGAATTATTTTAGGAAAGATTGTTTAAGCAAGCTGTAAACACGTACTTCAGATGCAAACAAGTGAACCTGTGGTAACATTTAAATGTGGCACGATTACATGAACAGCTGAAAAGTGTTTATTTTTTAGATTTGAAGACAATAAACTTTCAAAATGGGTCAAAGAAACATTTTTGTGACATAAAACCCATTCTAAAATATGGCTCTCCTCTCATGTAGTGAGGATTTCTTGATCTTTGTTCTAATCAGGGACATTTGGTCCCTCTGCAGCACTGAAACATATGCCTCTCTATGCTCTCTATGTCTTAAACTGAGAAATCCCTATGTGGGTGTGCAGAGCCTGTAGAAATTGTGCAGGGTTTCCTGATTTAACAGTATTTTGGAGAGTGTACAAGTCTATGCTTAATTTATGAATTTGAAAAAATGGAAGAAAGGAGCCTTGTCTATGTGTGTGTCTGTGTGTGTGCATGGTTTGGCAGGGGTTTTAACTGGAAACGAAAGGCTTGTTTGCACCAGGTGCGAGTTCACACTCTTGACAGTAAATTGTGTATGACTTCTAGGGACCTTGGCGTGGGAAATGGCACGTCCCCACAGCTGGCGCCAGATAACGACAGAATGCTGGAAAACATGCCGGTGGCACTCCACAACGCTGACACTGAAAAGGTAAAACAAAACCATCGCTCAAACCTTGAGGTAATTTAGAGTTAAAGAGATCATGTGCAAGCATTCGCTTGTCCATCTCCTCTCTGCATGATCAATGACTTGAAAACCCTTTGCCCTTTATTGTGTGCACAAGTGCTCATGAGCAGGCTTGTGATACTTTGCAGCTGTGGATCCATGGTTGCCTTTGCCTGTCTGACACTATAATCCACACTATCAGCCCATTGCATGCTTTTAGAAACCGAGCACGCACATCTGTGTTGCTTCTTTGCACATTGTAATAAAGCCTTAAGATCCTATCACCTCACCTCTAGGCATTAGATCCTTCCGGTAGCAAGCTGTTGCTGCATTAAATCCAGCTTATGTTTTTCCGCGCGGGTCTGGTCACAGGTCTGAGTGTCTGTGTCACAGATAATGTCGTAATCTGCACGTGGTCTGTGTTACCCACCCACTCCTGACGTCGCTCGAGCCCCCATCAATAGGACCGGATGGGGCAAAATGATTCCAGGAGGCCTAATGAATGCGTGCAGCTGCTGATCCGTCTCTCTCCATCAAATTGATCCAGCCTCTCAGACCTGCAGAGAAGAGAGTGATAATGTGGATGTTTGTGAGAATGTATGTATGACAGTGCTTGACAGCAGTTAAGGGTGGATATGTATATATATATATATATATAAAGAGCTGAGAAGCCATGTGTCCACCCTTGTTCTGTGGAGTTTTTCAGCTTGAAGAAGCTTGTAAGGAAGTGGCGTCAGTGTGTGTCCATTCTACTGACTCGTGTAGCAAGTAGTTCCCCTGCAGGCATTTTTCTAGCTGCTGACTTTGATGGCTCACTGCTAAGTATTTAATTTGACATGCGTATATTAGACATCTGAGTTCATTAAAACACAAGTAAAATGGTTTCAGAATTTTTTTAACTACATGGATTTCAAGTGACACTTTGATGGCCTGCAAATTAGGATTGTCCAGGTGCCTTCAGCTCGAGCTTCTGCTGCTGCATAATTTCATGTTAAATAAGCTTATTGCAGAGGAAAGATGACAGCATGTTCTGTCACATACCATCAGCTAGTGAGTTCTGGAGGAGCCACCTTTGATGATCCTCAGAAAGGAGGAAATATGTCGGGAGTCTCCTTCTATTCCTTCTTTTTTTGCATGATTTGGGTTAATCATCACTGAATAGGGTATCATTTGTCAAACCTGCACTTTACTTGTCTTCGAAATCTTGACTACACTTTATAAATATTTAATGGATTTTTTTCTCCATTTCTCAGGCTGTCAGTCTCACTTTCCACTGTTTCCATTCCTCCATCTACCCCCCGTCTTCAGCTCATCATCTACATTTCCCATCAGAAGTTTTAATTCATGGGCGGATGTGTCTTTTTTCTTCATAACTCTATTTTCTAGAAAGACGCCCAAATATGACATTATCTTCATCAGATTAGCTTCAATTATCCTCATTCCCAGCACCATGGATCCTTCCTTCTGTTACACCCAGACCTTATTCTTAGCATTGCGTTACTTTGATGGGTGCAATCGGTGCTTACACATGGATTAAGTGCACATATGTGACATTTAAACAAGACACTCACAGTATGCACCTGCAAGTGCCAATGGGGTTTGTCTAAGTAAGCAACTGTGCAGGTGCTATGCCTTTGAAGCTTTTATGTTTATGGACTGTATTAGTGTCATGTCAACCACTCAAAATCCTTGCAATTAAAAAAGGAAACTGATCACACGATGCAGTTGTGCAGACTGAAACGCCAGCTGTTGTTGGCAGATTTTATCAGCTGTAGGCAGCTAGCTAATTAGCTCCATGGGTTGGATAAAAATGCAGTTTCCACCTGACTTCTTAGTTTAAATGCCTCCGAATCCAACAAAGAGCCAGGCAGTGCACTCCCACAGAGTTTGCTGTCACCATACGTCTTATGGCAGTTATCCACAATGTCATTTTTAGACATTTTAGGAGCCTCCTGAGAGATTTCTTTATTAATTTTTGTATCCATGGATGAGACCTGGAGCCACTTGAAGTCACCTAAGTTAACTGGTTGACTTCTTGGTGCACATCTTGGGCACTACTCATGTGCAGAAACTAGTTATATCATCAGATATATGATATATATCATATCATATTAGGGCAGCAGTGTCTCAGTGGTAGAGCAGGGTTGTCCAATAACTGGAAGGTTGGTGGTTCGATCCCAACTCCTCCCTAGTCATTGTTGTGACACTTAAGCAATTTCCCTGATGGGATTATTATCAGACTAAGTGTGTAAATGTAGAAGGACTGGCCCCACTGTCTACTTACCTTCACAGAAATCTAATACATATATTAACTGACCTTTTGTGTGCATATCAAAGGTTAATTGGACCATCTGTGCACAATCATAATTCATTCCCATTATCTTCTTACCCTCAATTGTTATTTTTTAAAATATATTTCTTCTCCTCGTCGACATTTCAAACTTGCAGCGGTGCAGATGTATAAAAATAAAGTACACTGACATTTACAGCCTGTTCATATAAACAGGATTCTCTGAAACCTGCATGTGACATTAATAAAAAAGTGACATTCTTAAATGTAAATGCCAAAGCTGTCTACAGGTCCGTGAGCGACCAGCGTTTAACTTCCAGTAATACACAACTGCTCTGCGTATTATGTCAGAACACTGTAAATTCTCCGCAAGTGATTTTCTTTGCTTGTATGACAGAAAGTCTGTTTAAGGTCCAATGATCATTCTTCCTATCCACAACCTCGATGATGACCGTGTGTCACATCGGAGCCGTCGAATCAGGGAGAGGGAGAGCACTCGAGAACTAAGCTATTTACTCTTTGTGTGTTTGAAATCAGATTCAATTCAGACCTCCTCTGCTGTTCGAGAGGATGCAAAATGACAATGACCGGTGTGACACTGTTGGTATTCTTCTCCCTGGCGAGCACCATGATTGTGTCACTGTTGTTCAAAAGCTGCAACACTGTATGATTTAACAAAGCTGTGGGAGATGATGAAAGAGCTTCCAAGGTGTTCGATTGATTAGTCTTTGGCAATCACTCGGCGCCTTTCTCCAGCAACACTTACCGTTGACTTTGGGGTTAAATTGCAGCCATTCATCAGTCAATAGCTACCGTATTGGAAAACCCAGTGAGCCAGGAGTTAGCTTGCCACCAGCCTGCTGTTAATGCTGATTGCCATTATCCTGCAGTGGAAAGTAAAACAGGAATGGAGGAAAGAGTGAATGCAAACGGTTGCTGTGAATACTGTGGGTCTGTGTGAGAGAGAGACTTAAGCACAATGCCAAACCGATTTTTCCTTCAGACTAAGGAGCTGAAGTGAAAAAGCCAGCTGGAATACTTGGAGATATTATCCATTTTGTTCTTATCCTAAATTTTCTCAGTTGTTACACTTCCTGGCAGCAGGAGGGCTGTGTCATTTTACCCCAGTATGACTTCTAGTCATAAACAACTTGCTCAGCTTGCACCAAAATTGTTACAGAGGTCAGAACCTATTAGCCAGATACACTACAAAGGCATAAAAGTAATGACTCATATGTAAATGTCTGTGTGCTCTTTGCAGCCTTCAGCGCAGGGCAGGACCTCTCCTATTAAGTCCTTGCAGAATGGCAGCCCCTCCAAATGCCCTCGCTTTTTAAAGATCAAGAACTGGGAGACTGGCACCATCTACAGCGACATACTCCACCACAGCTCCAGCAAGGTAAGGCAATTCAAAACATGTCCAATTAGGAGTCTGCTGCACCAGTTACAGTTTACAGTACAATTTGTCACTGAGGCAACTGTGCCCTGGAAGGAATGAGAAAAATTTTGATGTCTGGGTTTATAAGTGGTGTTTTTTTTTTTTTTTTCTGACACCTTTCACTGAATCTAAATGGATTTGCACTATATACACCAGGTGACCCAAAAAATATAGAACACCTGTATGATGCAATTGTAATGCAATCCAGTGTCCCTGCATCCAGCCCTGCAAGCTCCCTCGTTTAGACTCCACAGGGCTGAAGAGAAATATACTGATTATTATTAATATTCTGACTGGTTTAATTAGCTAATTAATTAATTTTTTACTGTGTAAATACTCTGACAAACACATTTCCTGCACATTTTTGTGCTGTAAAACTGTAAAAACAACAGAAAGAACTGAGCAGACATACTATCATTCAAAGTGACCACTCCTCAATTATACGTAACTTTAAAGCATTAAATAATTTATTTAAAAATCTGCCTCCATACAGTCACAAACAAACAAACAAACAAAAAAAGTAATTATCCATCGAGACCAAAAGTATTTTTGTACCATTTTTTTTTTCTACTGTAAAGAGGGTCATTTGAACGTGGAGGCTTATATGTGTTCATTTAAGGCCACCCCCTCAAGTGGCCATTTGCAATACTGCAGTTTTTGGCACTTTCATGTTTAGCCTGGAGGAAACTATCATGACAAATGTTAGACGGCCACAGAAAGCCACAGACCTGCAAAGCTTTCACACATTAGGCCCCCTAACAAAGGTGAAAGAGGTGATATATGAAATCTGTGACCTCAAAGATGCTGATAAACATGAAATAAAATGCTTCGGTTGACTGAACAAACATTTAGCCTGCAGAATTACCGATACATAATTTGCAAGTCAAATAGATCGGAGCAATAATGGCACAGCGTGGCGCGCATTTTCTCTGCTTCTCACTAACTAGTCATACATTAGAGAGCTCTTGCCTGAGCCTTGGGTGATTCAGCTCATTACTACTTAGTGGGAGAGGGTTACAGATGAATCTGTGTAGAATCGACATATCACTGTCATATGGTATAGACAGAGCACACATGGTCATATAGTGACTCACATAGTCATACAGTGACTCAGTGTTTTAGACAACAGTGGTGAGAAATCTATTGTGTGACGTTTAGTGGATATTTTTACCACAAATGTGTCTGACACATACATGACTAGCCTGACAAATGTATCCATCCATTATCAGTTTCCTCTCTATGTTGTGGACACATATTTTAATAGTGAACAGTAAAATAGAGTAGAGATTTCTTGGACTTTGTTTTTTTTTGAGCTAATGGTTCAATGTCATCATAATAACTCACTAACTTGTTTAGATAATTTTCTGTTGTGGACATTATGTCCAAAAGTGGACCACCACATGTATTTTTCTCCTCATTACCACTGGTTATAATAAACAGTGTACAGTGGCGTCCAAAAGCCTTTAGATATATAGAATGTTTGAGGATTCAGAAATTCAATAAGCTTCAAGAATAATATTTTAGTTTTCTAGGTTTATAGAACTTGAGGCATCTCTGTGGCGTTGGACGCTTTTTGCTCCTAAGATTTAGTTTTCCTTGAGGTGCATCCTTCCAATAAAGCAGACGACATTCACTCTTTGATTGCCTCATCAGAGCCTTGTTCAAGATAATTAACCTGCTTAGGGCTGTGTGTGTCTTTGTAGCGTTGTGGGAAACATGGCATCAAAAAGGAAAGACAGGCTGTGTGTCTAAAGACATCTCACCTTTCACTGAAGTGTGATGTAATAATTTGTTTTATTAAAATGAGAGCAAACTGCCAGGATTAGTGGTCCCTGGTGTCATTATTGGCTCCAAACAATGAGATTTTTCTTTTAGGGGGAAGGAGAGTGTGGCATAAAAAAAAGATAAATAGTATAAGCAACAAAAACTTTTGGTGCTAAGACACCCAATAACACCTCCTCTTGATACATTTTCCTGTTCATCCCTTAGCTGCTCCTCCCATCCATTTGTTCCATTTTTATCATGCAGACAAAGTTTCTTCCTCTAGTTAGTAAGCCAGTCTACCAGCACAAGGTGAGCCCCTCTGTTTAAGCATTCACCCTCCAAAACACTGCAGCCATTTGTAAACAGCAAACGGCAGCCTAATTATTTTGGTGACTTATCGGACAGGCTGCCGTGTGCATCCCAATGAATGGCCCCATAATAGCATCTTCAGATTTATTATATATATCACAGACGCCGCTGTATTCGAAGATGATCCGTCTTTTTCGAAAGGACAGCTGGCTGGCATGAATGCCCAGAGCAGTGTGATGAGCGGACGTGCTGGAGCACGAGTGATGCCTTTGTTTTATTTTTAACGCTCTACTCATCCATTTCCTCCTTTTTTTTTTTTTACTCCATCACCTCTTGCTCTTTTTGTTTTTCTGTCTCATCTTCTTGTTGTGCTTGCTTGTTGTCAATTATCTTTTCTCGGCTTCATTTCAACTTTGTTTTCTTCGGTGTTTTCTGACATCCTCACCCGATTTACTGTCCTGTGTTGTTGTTGTTGTTTGTTAAAGTTTTTGGCCACACTGCTGGTCCATGCTTGAGTATTTGGACAGTGGAAGTGGGTTGTTCAGTGTACCAAGCCAATTCTAGCACCGCTGGGGTCATTGTCAAATTTCCTGTTCGACTGCACGCCTTCGCTAACGTTCCTGTTATCCGTTCTTACTCACTCATTCGCTCTCTAAGCTGGTGAAGGCAAACCAAAGTGACAGCAGGCTTCAACTCTAATCATATTAAACTGACCACACAAGGAGCTCGGAGCTATGAGCAATTTTCTCCTTCAGTCTGTCTGTTTTATCATATTTTGTCTTTCCTTCTCGCTCTTTCCTGTCACAGTTTAATGGAAGGAATCCAGTCTATGACTCACTCACTTACTCATTCATTAACACGCGTTGCCAGCTATGTGTGAGTGATATAGTGAAAGAAGATGTAACACTTTTATGTTAACAACTTATTCAGTCAATGACTAAAATTAATTAAGTAGAATTGAAAATATTATAGTGAAAGCATGTGCACCAAAGGTGTGTTGTTGGCTTATTGTGTGGCTTTTGGGAGTTTCTGTCAGAGCTGCTCATAATTTGATATTTTATAAGGTCCTTGATTATGAAACATCTTTACATAGGCATGGCGTGTGAAGTGTTAACACGGTCTGTTAAAAGGGCAAAAGAGGTGTACTGATAATTCACAGCAGTTAAAGCTAAAAAAATAAAAGAATAAGGAGAGGAAAATAAAGTTTTTCCGTATCTGGGTCTCCTTTCAGGACATAGCCATTCAAAATAAACACTGGCTGAAGGTTAATATGATAAACTTTTCCTTTGGTAAATAACCATTCAGGACTAACACAGAGATGAATGCTGAAGATAAGTAGACAAGAATCTAGAATGTGCTTCCAAGTTAAGGGAAACTAATTAATGCTGCTTATTAAGTACAACAAACGACATGATTCAATTATGGAAACAATATGCAGTGGGTGGTGTAGTGCCAACCTCCGTCCTCATGGTGTTTTAACCTGTATTCCTCTGTCTCTTCTTTACTCTATTTGTCGCCGGCATCGCTTCTTTTGAAACTCCTTTTTTTTCAGGTACATTTTGCTCTTCAGGCCATTCCAATACTGTGAGCTGCAGCAGCACGGTCAAAATGTGAAAGGATCTGTGTAAAATCCAGTTTCACGGTTCCATCCAGCCTTTTCATCAAATGACTGAAATCATAAAAATTCTCCTCACAACATAGATGAGTTCATTTATTCATTCTCAGTTTATTTTTCCATTCTCACCTTTGCACCTCGCGGCAATACTAAATGAGAAATGTTTTTCGGGGCGTTTTTTACTCTCCATAAAACATCTTGCTATTAAGAAAAAAAAAACTGTTGCAGGAGAAGATGACAAGCTAACACCCAAGGAGGTCAACAACATAGAATAATTCTGAAGCTTTCATCAATTTCCGAAGTTTTTTAATAACATTTGCTCGTTGCTCGATTTTGATGCCTTTTACATAGACATATATTACCACAAATTACATTTTTAAAATTTAATATGTATATATTGTTTTTGTCTTTTATAGAGGCCAATCTGCACTGAAAATGTGTGCATCGGCTCCGTCATGACGCCCAACCAGCACATCCGCAAACCAGATGAAGTCAGGACCAAAGAGGAGCTTCTTACACTGGCCACTGACTTCATAGACCAGTACTACACCTCCATCAAAAGGCAAGCGCAGCCAGTACTCATCAGCAACATTGTGTGGAACAGATAGGTGGATTGAAGGGTGGTTATGCCAGCATATTGCTGCATGCAGAGAACAATACAATGTGCTTCAAGCAGCAATTACTTGTTTAAACAATGCAGTTCTAGGAGGGCACGACTGTGTTCCTCTTGAAACATTATATTATCCAGGGATATGAGTAGAACACACCCGCATATGATCATAAGACCCTGCACCCTGCTTACAGGTATGGGTCTAAGGCCCATGTGGACAGGCTGGAGGAGGTGACCAAGGAGATTGAAGCTTCAGGAACTTATCAACTGAAAGACACTGAGCTGATCTATGGAGCCAAGCCGCCTGGAGGAATGCTGCCCGATGTGTGGGAAGGATCCAGTGGTCCAAGCTACAGGTATGCCTGAAGTACTTCCTGTGTCATTCATTTGTTGTAAAATCATATTTTAATTTAAGCACAGTAAAGATTTTTTATTTGGTTCTGATTTCTTGTTCTTGTGCTTTCCAGGTTTTCGATGCCAGAGACTGCACAACAGCCCATGGAATGTACAATTACATCTGTAACCACATCAAGTACGCCACCAACAAAGGCAACCTGAGGTAAAAAAAAAAAAAAAAAGCACTCACACATGCTGGTGAGCCTTTTGTTTTCCCTTTGTTGCCCGTTCCTTCCTGTAGTTCGATTCTCTGTACTCCTACTAGACTTGTCCCCGTCTCCATCTGTCACTCTCATCACCCCTCTCCATCTCCCGACTACCCTGACTTGACCCACTGTCCCATCTGTCAGTGTGCGCTCTGTCTCTTGGTGCTGTCTCTGACACTATCTGCTGCCCGTCTATCTATCTGTCAGTGTCTCAGCGCCATCGTTGCCCCCGCTGGTGAGGCGGCAGACCTTGCTAACAAGCAGTCATTTGTCAGACCTGCACAGCACTCACTCAGTTTCTGCCACATCCTAATCACATGTGACACCTCATATTTACCTCTCGGATGATGGCTAGCTTCTGACTCATTACCCTCACTTAGCCTGGACTTTGGAAGACAGCTCGCATGCACGTGGTGAAGAGAGTCAGCAGACCCTTCAGACTGTGGCTCTCTCACTCTGGCTCGCTTTAACATATATACTGTAAACAGACATAGTTCCATTGATTTTTTTTTTTGTTTATCATCTGGAGCCTTATTTTAGAAGAGATTTGATTCCAATGCCTCCCAATATTAAAAAAAATACCACAAGCAAAGGTCACAAAAATGTCATAAAACAAAAGATTATGAGTTTTCCCTTGTGTGGATTTCATGTGAGAATAATGCTTTTACTTCACTGCAGTGAACACATTTGAGGATTATATAAAAATGTAATTAGGGTTCCTTTTTAATAAGTTGCAAATAGACATAAAAACAAAATACGAATACAAATTGCTGACTATGAAAAAAGGCTTTATAATTGAAAAGTAATATGCTTTAGGGAGAATTTTAAAATCAATTAATAGCGGTGTTTTATTATATCTTGTGGTTTCAATTGATCACATGTGTAGTAATTATTAATAACTTTTGATAAATGGATTTTGGTCCAAATTATAGCTCCCATTATAAATAAATGGGTAAGGAACAAAAACCCATTAGTCCTCAATATTTAAAAATGTGTCTATTAAACATTAGTAAAGCCTTAAGTTGCAATCTGTAGCTCCTCGTTAAAATGTGCCACTATTATTGTACTGGGATGTGATTAATACTTTACAAACCATCTGAGCAAATTAGAATGGATAAGACGAGCCTTCAATAATCCTACAGTGGGGGGAAATGTGCAGGATTACAGCAGCAAAGGGACAGAAAGTGGAATAAAGAATTCCAACACTTCTGAATGGCTGTTTGATTGATGACTTCTAGTCTTTGTGGGAGGTGACCATGAAGTCTGACTGAGACTGTTTCACCGGGTTATAGTTCAAAGTTTACTGCAGCTTCCTACAGACTCTTAGCACAACTGGCCCAGATTCACACCAGCTGCTCACTGCTACCAGCTTAGCCGTATTAACACTTTTTCCCGGTCATAAGTATTAAAGCACCACTGGGATGTAAATCAGACCAAAGGTAGCGAAAGCTCTGGCGTGTCTGGTGTCTGCAAATATTCACATGATGTGATATATAATGTTCTGCTGGGTGCTTTATTCAGATATGAAATTTCGCACAGCACCACTGACACACTTTTTTCTTGTTATCTGATTTTCACAGGTCTGCCATCACAATATTTCCTCAGAGGACAGATGGCAAACATGACTTTCGAGTATGGAACAGTCAGCTGATACGTTATGCAGGCTACAAAACAGCCTGACGGTGAGATCATGGGTGACCCAGCTAATGTCGAATTCACAGAGGTACGCATGATAAAATCAGTGTGGTAAAGCTGGAAAATATTAATGTCATCCTCCTCAGCTCATACTGTAATACATTACTTTTTGGTCACTAGATCTGTATGCAGCTGGGATGGAAAGCACCGAAGGGTCGTTTTGATGTCCTGCCCCTTCTCCTGCAAGCCAATGGAAATGACCCAGAGCAGTTTGAGATCCCCGAGGACCTCATTCTTGAGGTTCCCATCACGCCACCCAAAGTGAGTTCTCTCAAGCATACAAAAAAGGACATCCACCTACTTATGCATAGAGTTTACAACACGTCTTAAACAATGAGGCATCTCTGAGCCAAGAAGTCCTGATTGGGTTAGCGTCACATCCCAACTCTGCTGATTATTCCCCAGAAAACACAGCTAGCCATGCTTTATCTGTTGCTATGCCAGCTTTTGTGGTAACCATGGGGCTTGTTAGTGACATTTCAAGCTTCATTGTGTTCTTGTATGTTTAGTTTTAGAAAAACTTTTTAGCAGTGGGGGCCACTTGAAAAAATATAAATAAAACATATTACCCCCGAGATTTGAAGCGGTTGCAGCTCTGTAATGTCCATAATCACAGTAAAAAAAGAATGTTGCTACAGTAGTCTTTCACACACAGATGCACACAGAGCCAGCACTACATTGCTACACGCTACAGAGAGCATTTCAGAATCCCTGACACACAGATCTCCCTGCCAGACTCCCCCCCCAAAATTGGCATCTCTTGCTCCAGACCCTGCATCAGCTGGCCCTCAGCTCTGGCAGCAGCTTGGCACAGGCGGCGGCCACCAACAGCGCCTCATCATTACACAAGATTAGACCCAGCTCTGCAAATAATACACTGAGAGCAATGTTATCAATTCCCCAAGAGGCTGCAATGAGGGAGTGGTGGGAGTTAGATTGATGTCCAGCTTACTGTGTCCAGCAGTGAAAAGCTGTCTAAAGGGGTTTTTCTTTGTGTTAATGTTGGTTTTGGCTGCACTCCTTTTTTCACATTTTGGGTCTCAGGTGTGTATTAGTGCATATTGCAAACAGACATGATCACCACTATGACTATAGTCCAGTCCCCTGTCATTTCCGTGTTTGGTCTTCTCAGGTATGAGTGGTTCAAAGACCTGGATCTGAAGTGGTAACGGCCTCCCGGCTGTTTCCAACATGCTTGCTAGAGGATCGGGCGGTCTGGAGTTCACTGGCGCCCCTTCAGCGGCTGGTACATGGGCACAGAGATTGGCGTGAGGGACTTTGCGACAGCTCACGCTAACAACATTCTGGAGGTAGAGTCTTGTGCCAAGACACACATTCATGTTCTGTTTGATAGACGGGGGGGGGGATTGGCAGGCACAGATTGACTGAAGCCTTGTGAAGAGAAGAGCATGTGTTGTGGTCACCAATTGATCCAATCAGAATTCCATTCTTCTTCTAATTGTACACACTAAGCAGCAAGCTGATTAACAACACTCCTTAAAAATAAAATCCCAGTGTGCTTGGTTGCAAATTCTCCCAACTTATTACAGTGTTGCTTGTGATTTCATGCCTTTTGTCTTTATCTTTGCTTATGTGTAATTGTGAGCTACATTTATTCTCCAGATTAGTTTTAGGCTGAGCTGCCTGCCATCTTTGCACGTATCACAATCATTCACACAAGCAAAGAGAGGGTTTCCCATGTGAAAATTTCAGACCCAAAACAGAGTGGTCCAATTATGGAGAGCACTTCAGGGCTCATGGTGCCAGCTTTGGTGGAATTTGTCTTATGAGTGAAGTACATAAAACAGTGCTTGCACTGATTAAGGGGGGCTCTTTGCTTCTTGCGCAATTCGTTGGAGTTTTTTCCCCATTCTATATAGGTGCATGAGTTTGGAGAATAAAAAGAAATGAAGAGGGGAAATAAAGTCACAGATGTTGAAGAGATAATTATCCACTATATCCATGGACTAGCACCTGCCAGATGCTTTAAAATATACATCACCAAAACCAATATGGATAAAAGTTTCATAACGAGTGGCATACAGGATGAATTTTCTCATTATTATATGATACTTCTGTGTCATATAGGAGGTTGCAACAAGATGGCCTTAGACAACCAGGAAGACATCCTCCCTTTGGAAAGACCAGGCACTTGTGGAGATCAACATCGCTGTTCTCTTACAGCTTCCAGGTACATGCGTCATTCATTAAGCCTAATGTTGTTTGTGAAACAGCAGCCATCTTGGATTCACAGTGGAAAAAAAACCATCTGAAATCCCTCATAATACACTTCTTAATACAATCTGTATCAACCCGTCATAGTTATGATACAGGGTCTGGGGCTAAATACTCACACTTTCATACAGGGATTAATGATGATTAAGTGGATCCTGTCTTTCTTTGAAACAATGGTTGGGTTAGTTGTCACAGCAACATATCCATAACATAATATGCACTCAGGAGAAGGTTTTTTAATTACACAACAAGATGAAATGACAGACTTGGTAGTAATGTTCCGTTAAATTTGTCTGTGGGCATCTTTTTCAATGCTTCTTCTTTCAGTCATGCAAAGTGACCATAGTGGGACCATCACTCAGCCACAGAGTCCTTCATGAAGCACATGGAGAATGAGTATCGGGTGAGAGGAGGCTGTCCTGGAGACTGGGTATGGATTGTGCCTCCAATGTCGGGGAGCATTACACCAGTTTTTCACCAAGAAATGCTAAACTACCGCCTCACCCCTTCTTTCGAGTACCAGGTAGGATCTTGTAATTATACCAATTGCAGAGTATAAACAGCAAGATATGTTCTCTGCATCAGCATCGGTAGCACAAGTCATGGGTTGTTGAGGGATTTCTAATCATTTAAGAATTAATAAAGTTTTTTTTTGCATCCTCAATGCATTTCTGTACATGCAAAAGCCTGATCCATGGAACACACATGTGTGGAAAGGAGTCAATGGGACACCCACAAAAAAACGGGCCATTGGATTCAAAAAGCTAGCCAAGTAAGTGTGTATCTTCGTACATTTACACAGTCAAGGTTAGCTTGCAACCCTTAAAAGTCAAAGCTAATAAATGTTTATATGTTAATTGAAGGCCAAACAAGTAATCACTTTCGTGACAAAAGTTAGACACATGGGAAGGAAGGCTGGTGTACTCAGCAGTGAAACTCATCCAATCAACCCCTCGGGGAGTAATCAAGAGTTTTGTCATTGTATTGTCTGTGTATGCATGCACTTCTGCGCGGTGTATGTTCTGCTATTAATATAATTGCCTCGAGGATATGACAAGCTAGGTAATCACGATTGTCATCCATCCGTGGCTTGCCTGCTACAGTGAACCACGCTGGCCTTTATTTGCTCGATTCACAGGCTGAGTAACAAATGTTTTTGTCAGACACATCTGCGTGGGGGAGTTCTGTGGTCATGTGCATGAAAACTAAAGGTTTCAAACTGTGCCCTCAAAATCACAGTTCCTTGGATGATTCACTTCCTTGCTCTGTGTCTCATTCTGTCCTCTCTCTCTCTTCATCTCTGCGGGCAGTGAAGTTTTCAGCGAAGCTCATGGGCCAAGCCATGGCCAAGAGGGTTAAAGCCACCATACTGTGTTGCCACAGAGACGGGCAAATCGCAAGATTACGCCAAAACTCTCTGTGAAATCTTCAAGCACGCCTTTGACGCGAAGGTATGCTTGCTCCCACCTTGCATCATCATTTCCGATCAAGCCGAGCCCAAGCTTGTGTGCCATTGTACCGATGTCTAATTGGAAAAACGAGGAATTCAAGACACCCCATCCCCACCCACCACACACCAGCTTGATGAAGACAAGCAGATGCCAGCTGAGTACAGACGACGAAGAAAGTGTGTCTTTTGTCACATTTTCTTCTTCTCTCATGCAGCAAAGTGCCGCAGGTCAGGCAAGATTTAACCATCCATGCGTTGAGCAGCGCAGTAGTTTTAAGACAGATCCTGAAGCACACCCCTGGCTGTGCAAATCTGTTAACAAAAAAAAAAAAAAAGCTGCTGCTCTCAATCATACACTGTGTGCTTTTCCTTCAGGTCATATCATATTCTCCCTTCCTGTTTTTCCAGTGTGATCAATCACACAAGACGAGATTCACGCATGCAAGTGTGAATGTGTGTGTCACTGAAGTGGGGTGTGTGTAGATGGATCGCAGGGCAGATGCAAACGCCTGGGGCAAATCTCCGTTGTTGTGGGCTAAAGCCTGTTTTCTTTTCACGCCTTTGGTTGTGTGTCTTTTTGTGTGTGTGTGTGGTGTGTTGTGTGTGTGTATGCGAAATGTAAGTGCGGCCCATGGCAGGCAAACACCATCATGCTGGAGTGGTATGCATCATGGATGCTCGTTGTGTGGCAGCAGCATATTATCATCTCGTTAGAGGCGAGGACAGAGTGGTCATTACAACCTCCTCCTCTGCCAACGGCTGTGTGTTCAGCTCTAATTTACACGCTCAAGTCATCTGTCGTTTGCAGTCTTTGTCTTGGAGAGGAGAGCGAGATAAAGACTGCACCATGTGAGATTCATTTCTCACATTCCTGTCTTTTTTTGTCCTGCAGGTCACGTCCATGGATGATTATGATGTGGTGGATCTGGAGCACGAGACGCTGGTTTTAGTGGTGACCAGCACATTTGGCAATGGTGATCCACCCGAGAACGGAGAGGTGCAGAATATCAGTTACATTCAACAGTGTATTTATGTCCAGTTGCAGCGTGCGCTAACGTTTTTCATTTGTAGAAATTTGGAGCTGCTTTGATGGAAATGCGCCACCCGACATCCAACACAGAGGACAGAAAGTGAGCAGCCTCTCAGCCTTCTCTCTCTCTTTTTTTTATATTTAAAGATGTCAGTTTCTGTCTTTTTATTTAAACACGTGTGTTTTTTGCATTGTTTCTCTTCCAGGAGCTACAAGATCCGTTTCAACAGCGTGTCCTCTTACTCTGACACACGCAAGTCATCCAGCGATGAACCGGAGGCCAGGATTAACTTTGAGAGCACCGGACCTCTTGCAAATGTCAGGTAAACCAAACAGAATCAGATCAAACCAAACAGCTGGAGGGCCTGTCTAAAAAATCTCAAGTATCCGAGGAAGCAATGACGTGGGAGATATGAGGGAAGTCAAGGATGACGATTTATTGTTCAGAGGATATTATAGGGGAGATATATGTGTATGATTTACATGATTTTAGCTTCAATATGCTGCAGACACATGGAGAGACAGCATGTAGTACCTGAGGAATATGATATTTTCTGATAGGATAATGTCAGATAATCCTTTATTAATCCCACAGTGCATTGTGACAGTAGCACAGTGTTAGATAAAACAATAAAAATATTACATAAAAAATAAAAAAATAAAAAAAATAAAATTAAATACTTCATATTTGACATTCACATTCATTGTGTGACTTCCTACATCTGTATTAGCATCAACACAACTACAGTATTTTAGATTATTAACCTTATTTCAGCTTATTATATGTCATTCTCCAAATGTAGGATTTTAATCTTCCCTCAGTACATTTCATGAGTCATGAGAGAGGACTCCTTTGCCTGTGAAACTAAGTCCTTGGGGATGACAGCTCTTATTGCAGTGGACAGTTTGATGATCTGTTAGAGAAGGGGGGGCTCATATTTGAATCTGATGTGTGTTGACTTCGTGACGGCGAAGCAAGGGAAGGATGATTTCCTTTGCTCTCAGAGAGGTGATCCATTTCATGTTTATATCTAAAGCCAGACAGGACAGGTATTTGTAAATACGTCAGCTGTTTTCAGCTGGTGAGAGGGAGGGAAAGGGCCTGTGTGTGTGTATATGTTTGTGTTTTGCGCTACCTGCACCTCCATCTGTCTCTTTCTTGCTGTGCCTCTGTTTAGGTTCTCAGTGTTTGGCCTTGGCTCCAGGGCCTACCCACACTTCTGCGCCTTTGCCCATGCTGTGGACACACTGTTTGAAGAGCTGGGGGTGAGCGCATCCTACGCATGGGAGAAGGAGATGAGCTGTGTGGCCAAGAGGAGTCATTCAGAACATGGGCGAAGAAGGTTTTTAAGGTTGGCTTCAAGGCTGAGACACTTTGGGCTTTGTTACATGCTTGGAAATAGCAGAGTGTGCACAGTTCTTACCTTTATGTCAGAATAGCTGTCAACAATGTTTATGAGCTGGTTCTACGCCTAAAAAGGCTTCATTCTTTTTGTATTATGTGCTCAGATTTTTTTCCTTCTACCATATCACATGGAAGCCTGTCATCACTACTAGTAAATTATACCACTCCAACAATGACGCTGTGTGCGCTTGACTATGCAGACAGTCAATAAGGAGCGAGGTTGAAGGGTCTCCTCATATAATGATCATCTCCTCTCCTGCCCAGGCTGCCTGTGACGTGTTCTGCGTTGGCGACGATGTGAACATCGAGAAGGCCAATGACTCTCTAATCAGCAATGACCGCAGCTGGAAGAAGAGCAAGTTCCGCCTAACGTACACCGCCGAGGCCCCGGCCCTCACAGAAGGTAAAAAAACGTTCCGGTGGGAACTGAGTTATTATCAGCCGATGGTGGTGTTGATAATGAAGGGGCACCAAGGGTTAGTACGTACTGCACCACAGACTGAGCGTAATTTATCTGTGGAGGGAGTATTGATCAAGTCCAGTGATTCAGACATTACATCACCTGCAGCTGGGATCCGTGGCTCTGTGGTGGAATGAAATGCAATGAGGTCTTTGCTAAATGGTGAATGGGCAACGTGCAATATGTAACATGTCACTGCAGCACGGTCCTGAGCCTGACTTTAAATTTACAGTAATGACCGGATCACTACACATTATTCAGCCTGTCACATGACATTGTAAGAAATAAGTTATCATTCAAATTAAAATACACTCGACAAAATCGGACAGCGGTCCTCTCCAGTAACCCAGAACTGCATCTATAGCAACAGTATGTTACTCATAGCAACGGTTTGTTGTTCAAAATAACAATCAGATATACACCACTGTGTAGAAGGAACACTGACAGAGACAGTAACACTGAAGGCTTAAAGTCGTAAAAAAGACAAAAAGGTTTACACATCTATGAATAAAATATGAACCAACAGCCAGCATGCTGTTAACGGGTAACATAAATATGACATATGTCAGTGTACACTGAAAAATATCACTTCTCATGATATACAATACAGTAATGTGATATGATGTTACCAACAGCTTTATCTATTGTACACAAGAAGAAAGTTTATGGAGCAAAGGATGTTGGAATCACAAAACTTACAGAGTCCGAAGTCCAAGTAAGTATGTATGCTACTGTAAAATTATTATTACAGTAGCACAGATTATTAGTGTGAACTCAATGAAACAGACTGAATATGCTGTTCTCTGAAATCTCTGAACTCTTTCTCAGTCGCTCTACGATATTTGTGCGGCTCCACACAAACAACCACAACAGCCTGAGCTACAGGCCCGGCGACCATCTGGGCATCTTCCCTGGCAACCACGAGGACCTGGTGACGGCTCTCATAGATAAACTGGAGGATGCTCCACCTGTCAATCAAATCGTCAAAGTGGAGTTCCTGGAGGAGAGGAACACTGCCCTAGGTGGGTGATGCTATTAGCAACGTCACGCTACGGAGCGAATGCGGTAGGCGTGCAATCGAAAAAGGGTCGCAGTCTGAAATCTGGGCAGGATGTCAAAATGAAAACATGAATAAGAAACAGGCACCACAGAGTCACACTTTAACAAGGTAACCATGCCCAGAAATGCTTCAGTGAGGCTGGATATTGGCAAACATTTGTGGTGACAGCAGCTGACTTAACTGTGATTTTCACTGTGACTGTGAAGCAAGGCACAGAGTATGGTGTGCTTTAATCAAAATATACCTTGACAAATAAAGCCTTTCTTCATAAAGGCTGATTAAATATGCTTTTCGCTGTATGAAGAAAAATCTTCCCCCTTGTTTCCAACAGCAACCACTAAACACTCAACTGTTTAAAGGGTAAATCTTTATTTATAACCTCCCATTGAGATGTGTTTATACACCCTCCCCTTATTAAACTCACAAGTTTTTAATATTGACTTGCAATTCGGTGCTCTGTGCTGTAAGATAATGTGAAAGTCTTTATGATTAAATTTCAGCCTCACGATTTTTTTAAAGCTCAAATGCATCACTTTGAATCTAAATTCTAAAAGTTGCATGTGTGTTAAATTGACCCTATAGATTGTGATTACCACATATCTCTCTGGTATGTTTTGTTGTGTTGAACTGCAAAGGCGTTGTTGCAGGTACCTTCTCTTTCTTTGTGTGTCTCTCTGCTCTTTCTCAGAACTTGACAAAGCTGTGCTTTGATTAATACATTCTTTTCATTTTGGCCTGTGTCAGTGAAGAATGTAGACTCAGGGGCTAGTAGACATTTTTATGCAAAGTCTACCAGCCTCTGCTAGGATAATCCTGCAGTGAAAGCTTGATGTTAGCTGGCTAATTAGCTACAGGAGCTAATTTAGTAAAGTACATTTAAAAAAAAAAATCATAATACTTTAGCATGCAACTTCTGTAGCGTGCAACGTGTTTTCTGACCACTTGGTGGCAGCAAACCAGACTGTTTAGAGAACATGCTAGCTGTTAGCATTCAACTTTTGCAAAATAATACTTCCATAGAAGAAAATGAATGTTAGCGTGTTAGTGTGAGTGCAGCTTTTTACTTTTTTGTTTTGTCTGCAGGTGTGATCAGTAACTGGACAAGCGAGACTCGGATCCCTCCTTGCACCATCTTCCAGGCTTTCCAGTACTTCCTGGACATCACCACTCCACCGAGCCCCGTGCTGCTGCAGCAGTTTGCTGCTCTGGCAACCAATGACAAACAGAAAAGAAACTAGAGCTCCTCAGTAAGGTTAGTTTTTGGTGCTTCCATTAGCACTGACCTTTGAGAATTATTGAGCTGCTGCATCACTTTTATGAGCAACACAAAAGATGTGCAGCCAGGTTTCATTCAGCAACGAGCTATTGAAGAGCCAAATGTTACAGACATTTTTTCACTTTTCCAGAGAACATTTTCAAAGCACAGTTCTATAAAAAGTTTCCATGTGTTTAAGGCTCAACAGTAACCAACACATTGACTGTTTGCTATCAAAATATGAGATTTTACGTGTCTGACAGCAGATCCGATGCACTCTGCACCGATGGAAGCGCATACAGTAGGAGTGAGCTGGCTCCAAATTAAAGCTGCACTAACCCAGAGCCATTCCCCCCCAGCAGTGCCTCCCACAGTTCATTCTCCATTTTTGTCAATGTGTGGAAAAGGCTCGATGAGGCCAAGCAGTGACTCATATGCTCATACACAGAATCATTGTCACTGAAGCAAGATGGAAAGATGGAATTCAGAAAAAGAAACTGTACAGTAGACTCAGCACTGCAGGTCTGTTTTAAACTGTGAGCTCCTTTCAGGATTTCTGTGACTTTTCTAATCTTCTTTTCATACTTAGCATTAGAGAGCAGACAAGTTGTCACGTCTGTCTTGTTATTGTGCTCCAAAGGCATGAAAGGCTGAATTAATTATACAAAAATCATCTTTGCATATGAGTCTAGTCTCACAGCCCCATCTGTTTCAAGGTTAAAAAGCCCAGGCCCCTTCTTTTAAGATTTTTGCATAAGGTGCTGCCAATTGTGTTTTAGGCTCAGAATTGAGACCACACCGGGCTTTTTTAAACAGGCACTACATTGCTCATTAGCAGCTTGAGAACAAAGCAAAAGTTGGTAATATCAAAAGTGTTTTGTTTTTTTTACCCTGGTGGAAGTGTTCTAAATTCATCTTATGCAAATGTCAGTGATGACACACTTAAACAGTTGGGCAGTGAATGGTGGACGTCTCTGCTTGTGGCCGCCTCCTGCTCACCAGTCGGAAATGTTTACAGAGCTTAAAAAGGGAAACTTCAATCAAGACAATTCAACAGTTTTCCTAAAATTCATTCAATGATCTTTTTTTCTCCTTGCCCCAGGGCTTGCAGGAGTACGAGGAGTGGAAGTGGTACAACAACCCCACGCTGGTGGAGGTTCTGGAAGAATTCCCGTCCATCCAGATGCCCTCCACTCTGCTGCTCACCCAGCTGCCCCTGCTGCAGCCACGTTACTACTCCATCAGCTCCTCTACAGACATGTACCCAGGCGAGATCCACCTCACTGTGGCTGTGGTCTCCTATCGTGCCAGAAGTAAGGACCAGAACTAATTAACCTCACATGCTATGGTCTAGCTTAAAAGGGTTAAGCACGGCTTTTAGGGGGTCTGAATATGGTCGTTTCTCCTGGACTTTTATAAGACTGACTGTCGTTAAAACACAGCTTTCTGTGTATATATAGGTTGCTTAATTTTCAATGTAGGTCTTATATAAATGGCCCTGAGCTGAGGCTCCTTCAAGGATGCTGCAAACCCTGAAAAGCGAAGTGACTCAGCCTCTCTGAAAACTGTTTGTTGGCGCAAAGAAAACTGATTATAAGTCAGTGTGCTTACAGGGCAGCCAGATGATCATTTTAGAAACACCCCAAATAGATTCTGTTTAGAGATATAGATGCAGAAATGCAAGCAAAAACACTGCAGTGTGTTTCATTCAGGTTTCCACTGTAGTGTTGGTTTCAATGAGGCTTTAGTCCCACCTTATAGAAGCAGTTAGCTTCTATCATTTTTCCACCTGTCGAGCCGTCAGCAAACATTAGCAGAGCTGCTATTTTCTCTCACGTGTAGATGATGTGCACTTGAGGGAACAACTACTATGATTGTATAAGCAAAGGCTGAATTACTGTAATTTACTGTAGAGAGGGGAGAAGAGAGCGAAAACAGCTGTAGCCTTGTAAACGGTTGAGGCCGCTCTTCTCCTGTTAGTTGTACACTTATAAAGAGTGGGAGGCAGAGGAGGAGAGTAGCAAAAAGGTAAAGTGCTTTGCTTGGTACTCATCCCTTTCAGATGGAGAGGGACCTATCCACCATGGAGTGTGTTCGTCGTGGCTCAACAGGATAGAGAAGGGGGAGATGGTGCCGGTGTTTGTCCGAGGGTAAATATCAACATGTTTTGTGTAAGAAACTGCAGGTCAAGCTGTGTTCTGATCGATTGTAGCTCAATGTGAAGAAACAATCGAGTGAACAAATCACCGTTTTGGTAGAGGTTCTGTGATAACGCTAAATAATAGGTCTGTGTATTGGCAAGAATCTGGCAATACGATACGTATCCACGATACACGTCACGATACGATATATCCCGATACTGTAACAAAGGCGGTGGTATATTGCGATTTTATTATATATATATATATATATATATATATTATATAAATAATATATATATATATATATATATATATATATATATGAGTATGGAAAGCTTGTTTGGAAAGCCTCATCTGAATAATAGTAATACATCTTTCACAAGAACAAAATGTTAAATTATTATTTTATTATAAGAACATTGCACATGCACTCTGTATCTCCATTCAAGTTGTTTTTATGCTGAAAGAGACAGTGATGCACCATAAAAGTAAGATTTGAAAAAAATCGTTTGGCCCACAACTTAAATCAATACCAGGATCTCCAAATAAAATATCGCGATATTTCACAGAATCGATTTTTTCTTACACCCCTACTAAATAAACAAGATAAAAGTGCTTATTAGAGGCCATGTTTTGTGCTAAGCTTAGCATTTTGCATGTAATTATGCCTTCAGGCTTTGAGTTTATAAAGTGTTTTATTGTTTACTATAACTCTTTAGTGCACCATCGTTCCAACTTCCCAAAGACGACCAAGCACCTTGCATCCTGGTGGGTCCGGGAAAGGCAAATCGCCCCATTCAGAAGCTCTGGCAGCAGAGACTATATGACCTCGAGCACAACGGTTGGATATAGTTTTTCTCATTCCTTACCTAATTTCCCCACAGGGATTAATAAGTAAACCTTAATCTTAATTCTTGTGAGATTTATTTATCACAACTTAATAGAGAGGCTTTGTCGTGGCTGAAACTTCCCCATGACAGGATTTAATTCTTCACTTGAAATGCTGTCAAATGCATCTCTTATTAATAATGGAATTAAGACTAAATCCCTGTCAGAGATTTAGATAATACACCAAACTTCTCACAAATAACACCACTCTGTTGCATTGAAGGGATCAAGTCGTGCCCCATGATCCTGGTGTTTGGCTGTCGGCAGTCTGAGATGGACCACATCTACAAGGAGAGACCATCCAGGCCAAGAACAAAGAAATATTCAAGGAGCTCTACACGGCCTATTCCAGAGAACCCGGCAAACCAAAGGTACAAAGCTCTAAACTGTCCATAACTGGGGATGAGTCAGCTTGTCACAACTCTCTCAGGACTGCTGTGTGGGTTTGAAACAAATTCACAGAGTGGAGGAATATTCTGAAGTACCATCGCTCCAGCTGACATCTCATGTTTCCATTTTATGACACTCCACTTCTGCTGTTCTCTTTAAGCTCCTGCCTGCTTTGCTGTCCTGAATTGTATTTTCTTTCCGGACACGTCAGTCTTGATGCTTGCGGTTTAGACTTTTAACTTCATTTGTATTGTTGTTACATCTGGTCACAAGTTATCCCTCCTTCCCTGTCAGAATACGTACAGGACGTACTGCGCGAGCATCTGTCGGAGACGGTGTACCAGTGCCTGAGGGAGGAAGGTGGACACATCTACGTGTGCGGGACGTCACGATGGCCGGAGACGTTCTCAAGACTGTGCAGCAGATCATCAAGCAGCAAGGCAGCATGAGCCTGGAGGACGCTGGCTTCTTCCTCAGCAAGCTTCGGGTAAGAGGAGGGGAAGTTTGATGAAGCTTAGTAAAGGAATGGTCGCCTAAATGGTAAAAAGGTGGAATTAATAATAATAATACATCAAACTTATATAACACTTTCCTAGGACACTCAAAGACGCATTATTTATTCACACCACATACACACAGTGGCAGAGTTAAACTACAGATGTAGCCACAGCTCCCCAGGGGGAGACTGACGGAGACTGAGTGGCTGCCAAGGTGCACATACCACTGCCGATTCATTCATACACATTCATACACCGGTGAGTGCACTGGAGGCAATGTGGGTAAAGTGCCTTGCCCAAGGACACACAACAGTGACTAGGGCAGAGCTGGGATCGAACCACCGACCTGCCTGATTATTGGACAACCCTGCTCTACCACTGAGCCACTGCTGCCCGAATTGCAAAGGGAAATTCTACTCGGCAGTCTGCAAAAACACGTTGAGTCATAATCTCCCCGAAAAAACAATAAAGGTAACAAATACCATCCACTGATTGAAATCCATCAGTGAACATGCTTATAGGAAAAATAATAATGACTCACATCACTGTGTGGACGGGTGCTATACTTCTCTTAAACTCATCTCATTGTCACCAGGATGAGAACCGTTACCATGAAGACATCTTCGGGGTCACCCTGCGCACACTATGAGGTCACCAACCGGCTGCGTTCAGAGTCCATTGCCTACATTGAAGAGAGCAAAAAGGACTCAGACGAGTGAGTGGATTTTCCTATTCATTCATTTACACAGATATAAATGAGATGGGGGGGGGGGGGGGGTTCTTTGGTTTCTTTGAAGAGTGGTGGCACAGATGCAGAACTCCATTGACAAAAACAATAATTGTACTGTTTGTGTTTGGGTCAGGATATGACAGTGGAGTAGACGCAACTTGATTTATTGTTAAATTTTTTCATATTTAACATTTAGTGAGCATGGGCCACATAAAATTAGGCACCTATATCAGGTATTTGATGATTTCGTGAGGCGTTTAGGGGACCTGCTGACTCACAGAGTTGTGATCATGTTTCAAAATAGCTCTTATGTGCCCAATTAAACCAGAATAGAACTCACATTCATTTATTCCTTCATCAGTTCCTCTCTCATTTCACCAAATGAGGCTGTATAGTGGATTTTAGGAGCCCTGATAATGTCTACACACACAGCACCTAAAAAGCCAGGAATCATTCCCTTGTCTCAGCTGTGACACCGCTGAACCATGTGGGATGTGTTTTCTTATTATTCGTCTTATTTCACCACGTTGCCTTTCTGATTTGTCAGATGGTTAGTGTCATATTTGAGGAGATAACATGTTTTGGCACAAGCCCATTGAGATTTAATCTCAAAACAGAGCAGTCTCCCTCTCGCTCTCTCTCTTCCCCCCCTTCTCAACTCTCCATCTCTCTCCTCCTAACCCAAAATCTCCTCTCTCAGCTCTCTCTCGGAGAGAGATGAATGTAAGTCAACTCCAATCTGCACCCTGTAGTGGTGGCGACGGCGATGGGTGTTATCACCGCGAGTTTGAGATGAAAACAGAGCGGGTAACCATAGAAACCTGTGGAGAAGGGCCTTTAAACTAACAGGATTAGAGTGAAAGCGAGTGGCTCTGTTCCATTTTCTGTTTTTGTTTCCATCCTTAGTTGTGCATATTCAAGATTAGACCTTCATATACCCTCGTCCATGAGAGCAAAACAGAGCCCTACATAGCCACTATGCTCATTAATACCAACATAATGCCATCACAGACGATGGTTCCTGTGTGGATTGTCACTTGAATTTCACTTTGGCCATCAAAGCCCTGCTCGCTGCATGAGTAATGACTGTAACATCTCTATTTCTATGTCCTGTCCGCTCTGTCTGTCTGTTGTCTGTCTTGTGCCTCTCTCGGGGTTTTCTGCTCGTAGGTTGAAGAATTGAGGCTGGAGAGAGGCGTCTTTCTGCCATTCCACCAGTCTGGAGGACACGAGCAAACGCTGGTTAAGAATACTGTGCCAATTTTTTTACTGTTTTAAAAAAACAAAGGGTTTTCTTTCTTTTCTTTTTTTTATACCACGTATGTTTCTGGTTGGGCTCTGCGATCTCGTCTGTATCGAGTTGGAAATGTTCTGTTCTATCTGAGAATCTGTTTTGCTTGTTGATGATACTTCCAAAAATTATAAATGATCATTTTTGATTCTAATGTGTGCACCTAGTGTTAATGACCTGCCTCATTGTGAATGCATGACCAAGACAAGAATACTCCAGAAATATAATATACTCGTGTTATTGTTACAGTTAAAAAAAAAGGCTTTTTATTGAGGTTTTATATATTTGCGAGGAATGGTGCCATTTCTGTATGAATGAAGGCGGCGGCCATTTTTACATCTGAGCAGTCCTGTTTTTTTTGTTATTGGCTGTCATTGGAGGGGAAGCTAGAAAAGAGAAGATGTACAGGCATGCAGACAAAAAAACAACAAGGACAGGTGTGCTGCAAACACATTAGGGTCACCCTGAATTATGAAACAGCAACTCTGTCACAGCCTCACTGAACATTATTATTTAGCTCTTCGCTGGAAAAAACAACTACATTAGCTTTTTGTTTGTTTGTTTTTGTTTGGGGCAGTCAATCATGTAATCATCTTAGAGGGTAATAGGGATTATATTTTATTCAATTGCAAATTAATAATTCTACTTACATGAATTGTCTTTAAGAATGATTTTATCTGCTTTTTGCTGTCATGGTCAAACTCAATATTTCCTGGGTTGTGTGTGTTGCAGCAGGGTTAAGCTGTGTCTCCATTTTTTTTTTAAGCTCTTAAAAATGATGAAGTGATTCCCAGAACAACATATAGGGTGCATTTTGATTAATACCCTTCTCCACCTGTGTTCTTCGTTGCACCATCATCTGTCCTCTAGGCAGCAAGCGTCTCGGATATTTAACAGTATTAACTGTTAATCCACCACTGGGGTGACAAGTGTGTCAGATTTGCACATGCAGTTTTTCCAACGACCACACGGGGGCGCAAAATAAGATTACACGCTTGTTCAGGCATCCTAACTATTGTTTTCCTAATGAAAGCTCGGCTTAACTCAGAACACATCACTGTAGTTTATGTAAATACGCCCTAATCCTACCATCAGGTCACAGGCAGGAGCTTGATTTCCATGTGGGACCATCTTTTACACAGACTTCCGGCTGTTGATGCTTGTATTCTGCTTCTGTTCATTCGCTGCTTTGTTGGTTTGGAAAATATCTCATAACTTTTCATAAGGTCCAGACTCCCAGCGTCTAGCTTCCTTTCTCCCGGCTTCCACATGTTTTTTGTGTTTTCCTCCTGAGAAAACTTTTATGAATGAGGATCTATTTTCACTTTAGGGTGAGTAACCTTCCTCCAGGCGCTTCAATGTTGCCCCAGAAATAGATCCTGAACGCTTTCCATGTGACCTTTCCTAAGCTTTTTAAAGTAAAACTATTACATGTGGGACTGTGGACCAAAGCAGTGATTACACACACCATCTCCTCATCTTACTATCAGCAGGGAAGAAGGAGCATTCTTCTTCTTCTTCTTCTTCTCCTTTTACTCCATCATCGCTTCCTGAGCTGTTCGGTTCTGCAGCATCATAGCCGCCTCTTGCCTTACACTCTTTGCCTACTTTTCATCCTCCCTTTGGTGTGTCCACCACTTCACTGTGAAACGACATCTGCCCAGCAGCGTCAGCACGTGTGCATGCATATGTGTGCCCCCAAAGTCTGCACACGAGTGGCTGTTTAACATGCATGATCTCAGGTGTGTGTGTGAGTGTGTGTGTTTTTTTTCTTACACGATGATTATTCTGCTAGTGGTGTCATCAGACTTTTAAAAATAAAGCATGAATTTGTCGCTCAGAGTCACACAAGCCTGCAAAATGTAATGTTACAGATGGTGTTTTGGTAACAGGAAGCTGCCCACATGACTAAAGTTGTATTGTTTTAAGTTTCCAGTGAAGTTCTTCATCTTTGGACAACATGCTGTGGTCATTTGCTGCTTTCCAATGAGTCAGGGTTGTGAATATGAATATGAAAACATTTATGCAGGGGCCACATTGTGTTCTAATCAGCCACTCTGTGTTAACCTGTGGCTCTCATCAGCCTTCTTCTTTTTTTTGGTCTTTGACTCAGATTGAAGCTGTCGGCATGATTTAATGTGATTTTTAAACGTCCCTAACAGCTGCAGAGAATATGTTTCTGTGTGTGTGTGTGTGTGTGTTTTGTTTCTTCTGATTTCGGGAGAAAATGGGGTGATTCCCATTGTCTTTGCTGGTATGTTCATTCTGGATGATTGTCTTTTCTGATTTGTCTGATTTTTTTTTTGGAATGAGAGCGTCAAAAAAAAAAACATGTCTGTGTTGTAAAATGTTGCAAGAGGAAAAGAATTGATACAGATATAGGCTCTATATATAGCTTCTATATATATAAATATTATATATATATTAAAAGACAAAGTATAAACTATAAAGAGTACACTTCAATCTTTTCTAAGAATGTATTTTGATTATGTAAATGAGCACTATGATCCTGCTTGACTTAAAAAAGTACAAAAAAAAGTCCTCTCATATCCTTTAGGTATGAGCATAAAACAGCATCATTAAATCAATGCATGGTGATCTTCTGTCTCCTCTTCATATTTAAAAAAGCTCTGTCTATATTTACCAGCACTGTGTCAGTCAGTGGGACTGTATTGTGAGGTTGTCTGGCCTTTTTTTTTTTTTTTTTTTTTGTCACAGGGCTTTGGATGGTTAAAAAAAGGTGGTGGTGGTGGTGGAGGGAGGGGTTAATTTTTCTGTGTTTGCGTATCGCTGCTGCTGCTATGATATGAGCAACTCTGATCCAATCAGCCTCCGCTATAATGACCTTTGTTGTGTACCATTTTAATGCATCAACTGCGAGGACTTTGCATTTACTTAATAAAGAGAAGTATTTACAGAACGTGCTTGTTTTGTTTCCTTTACTCAGAAAAGAAGTTTAGTTTAAAGGTCAGATTCATGAAGTTATTAACTCTTTGTGCTTTTCCTGCCTCTGCGAGCACTGGTTGTCATGGTGCTGAACAGTACTGAGATGTCCACTCATGAGAGCCATAGCAACCCGTCAACAAAACTTTACACAGGGGCTCTGATTGGTCAGGTTAGTGAAGCCTGCTAAGGTTTGGCCACCAGACCACTACAGGCTCATTTCACACGACATGCACCTTTAAATCAGTGCAGTCATTTCAAACAAATAAGCAAAACAAGGATAAATAAATTAGCAGCAAATTCTTTTTTTCTTTTTTTTTTTAGTGTCACAATTACTCAGTATTGGGTCATGTTGATGGGAAGAAGTTGGCTGTGGAAGTGCCGCTGCCGTCTGTGCTGGAAGACGATGACGCAGAAACAGAAAGAAGTGAGAGGCTGCAGCTGGGGGACGGTAGAAGCTCACCACACAACATGCCAAGTCTGCAAACTCTCAAGGAAAAAATGCAGTGTGAACAGCCAGGTATAGGCAAAATCTTCATCTTTATCATCATCATCTCTAAGCACGTTTTTCTCTTTATATGCTTCTCTTTCGACCTGTGTACTCTCCATGAATTTATTTAACAGTTTTCCACCCTTAAAGCCTGTTTTAATTACACACAGGGCTGCACCTTGCAGTCCCTGACACAAGCAAAACTGGCCCCAGAAAGCTGCAAAGTACCACTCACATGTCAAGTCAGGCTATTTTAAATGACACCGTGTGGCATAACTGACTGAGATGTGTGTGAATAGGCCATAAAGGGAGGAAAAGACGCTGGTTCAAGAGGGTAAAGAGAGGTGGGAAGAAAGGAGTAGGAGGATAAGGAAGTTTAAAGTCACACAAGAGAAAGGGTTCGTCCACTCTTAAGTCTCAGTTTTCTTCACAGCAGCTCCACTCTCCTCTCAGCAGCAGCAGCCAGTTTGACGAGTCACGATGTCTTACTTTCTCATTTCTATCCAGCAGAGATCGAGCCAGACAGAGGTTGATGATGTGCGTGGCCAAAGGACCCAACGCTCAAGCCCTGACAGCAATGTGCGAGACGAGAGGCGAAGGACAGGGTGAAGAGGAGGAGGAAGAGGAGCATGTGACCTCTGATGAGGACTATGACACAGATTTGGAGCTCGGAGGTACACTGTAGCAGTTTTGGATAGTAAAAAAAAAGAAGAGATAAATGGAGTGAGAGTGTTGGGGTGATGATGGTGTTCATCCTGTTATCTTCAATCTGAATTCTTCTTTTATATCATTTGCCAACCAAACAAAGTATTTTGATGGCGAGCCTTAATTTGATCAGAACATGCATTGATAAACAAAGCCCTCCTGTCACCCCATCTGTAATCTTTTCCCTTCTGCCTTTCCATTTCTCAATCTCTGAAGAAAAAAAAAAGAAGAAAAAAAAAAGCAGAAACTCCTCATGCGCCCGCCCACACACTGGAGTCCTGTTCTGCATGTTAATGATTTCATCTCGGGCTTTGTGTCAGCCTTCCTTTTCACCAGAAGTGAAAACCATCTGGTATGAATGAGCTCTCCTGACAGGGCGAATCAGCCACAAGGGAGTTTTCAATATCACGCTTAAACGGTGCTCCTTTGTGAGAGGGGGGAGGAAGAGGAAGAGGAGAAGGGGGCACATTTCTTCTTCTTCTTTTTTCAAAGAGGTATCAAACAATTCAGGCTGACGCTGCTGTCTTGTGTTGTGTGTCGCAGGTGAGGAGAAGGAGTGTTATGATCTGACGGGGCGGACGCTGCTATTTGAAGGCGTGTGAAAAGTTACAGGTGGTGCCTGCCTCTTATTTCCTACAGAACATGGGGAACAGCGAGCTGTCCATGGTGCATCATGGGTCTGGGGCCTCAGGTACTGAAATCACAAGAGACAGGGGACTGAAATATTTAAATAAAACGGATGCATACGACCCCTGAGTGGCAGTGACACGACTGTTTTTAGTGCATCTCTCTTCTGCTGAGGCTTTTCTTTCTTTTCTTCAATTGTGCAAATGTTTTGAACATCCTAACTGCACATGGGGTTAAAGGGTCCGTCTGCAAAACTTGACATGTTCCATAAGATTAATGCTATTTTAGATCAGTCCAACCTTTGCTCAGGGAGTGAGTCATTAATTCAATGTCACATTCCCCCGGAGGGCGGCTGCTTTCTTTTCATAACAGTGTGAGCGAGTTAGCGAGTTCCTAGGAACTAGAACATGGACATACATATATGGAAGTTTGGTGTCATATAAGTTGTATACAGTCAGGATTGTGAATATTGGAACAATATGATTTTTGACTTGAAATGAAACAGTTTGATGAAACTATAATCGTCATTTTATACACAACACACATTTTGGTGGCTTATAAAGGGCAGACAAGCAGCTGCATGCCTCTGAATCTTACACTTGCTTTAGGTAGGTGTTCACTGGAACTAGTCTGAGGTCTAAAGAATGTGAAGTGAAGTAAAGGAGGCTGATGAACCCATCAGTCGACTTTCCGGTGGAGGCTGGTACTCTCTCAGGACTGCCTTTTGTGTCTGATTCTGGTCATATTTATGTGCAGAATAAGAAGTGGTCCTGTTTGGGGACCACAGGATGATGATGTTGTCCTGCTGGCTTCATCGAGCTGAGACCTTTAGCTCTCACTGAAGCAGTTTGCAGCCAAGTAAAAATCTGAGGCCATGGTCCTAAATCTGGAAACGGATTGGGGACAAGTTTCTATGTCGGAAAAGCGGAATTTGTCAGGCGGACCAGGGTGGCGTCTACAGTAATATGGGCTCTGACCAGGTTCATTGGGATAAAGCACGTACCTCTCTGGTGCGCGAAGAGCAGGAAGAGAGTGACAACCAGCCAATACTCCGCGGCAGGGTCCACCCGGAGGATTGGCTGATGTTTTAGTGTTTTATAGCTTCCACAGATGATTCATATTCTTCGTTTTAATGCGAAACTGCTGAACTAATCGGATTGCTATCGAATTGTAAAGAGAAGTTACACTAATTTAACAAAAAGTGCATCAGAAATGAAATCTCCTACCCTACCTTTAAAGCAAAAACTACCAACTTCACTCACATCTTGGTCCGAGGCCAACTTTGTTTCAGTAGCTACGAACCTGACTGCACCTCCATACATGCCCGTTATCTTACTGATAAACATCTGGTATTAATATGTCCTACAGAAAAACAGGTCCTCATGTAAATCTGATTTTCTCTCTATTTTTCTTAATTTAACCATAAAAAGTGCCTTTTATTTCGCTCCTGTGTTTGTGTCGGCTCATAGTCAGCGATCATTACTTCATGTTTTATTTAATTCATGTAGCCCCATAGGAATGCACCCATATGCTTTATTCCTTTTCTCCAAAAAAGAAACACATAAAACATAAAATGTGTCATTTTCTTTACACTTAACAGCCTTAAAAGCTGTTAGGTGAAGTCATTACAATGAGGTGCCTTTTGAGGGTTAATCAGTGTAAAACAGGTCATGTGGTTACATGCATGGCCTGGAGCTTCAGCAAGCTTTCCTCGGTTCATGCAGCAAAGTGAGCCTCCACTTGCCAGACAGATCAAACTGGATTTTAACTCACGCCATTAGAGGTAACTAATGTCATTCATATATTGCGCTTCGGCTACATACTTGCATTTGAATGCACTATCTGCTGATTGTGGCTGCTTCTGTTCTCCCACCCGCTTTTTTTTTTTTTTTTTTTTTTTTCAAAGTGGAATTAACATACGGTTCCATGGACCAAACTTTCTCATTAGCCATGCTAGAAACTATAATTTTCCTGTACTTGCGAGCTCATTTCTGACCCACGCCTCCACACAGCTCCCCTCTGCTCATTTGTCTCACCACAGGTTTAATATTCCTCTCTCCTCTCTCTCTCTCTGCCCACCTGCATCTACATCTACTACTATTAACTGGCATACAGATAAGAGGAACGCACTGCAGTGAACAACAGAAGAATTTCTTCACTGTTGGACGTTGGGAAGGTGTGTGTGTGTGTGTGTGTTTGCAGGGCACCAAAGCGCTGGCGTTCCCCTGGTACCAACACTTCAATTACTGCGGCTGAACCTGCGAGATAATTGGATTGAAGGAATGGGCGGAGCTGCGATAGCCCGAAGATGTTAAAGGAAAACTGTTACATTACAGGTGGTTTTACTGGGCGCTCACTCAAGCTTGCATCTTTCTTCTCTGCATCACTTTACTCCCACTCACACGACACTGTCCACCACAATCAGATTAACAGAACAGGGTTTAACATCTGGGGCAGCTGTTTTCTATTTGTTAAATGTCATATTGTAGAAGACACAGGGCAGTTCAGGGACTATAAGGGAGGATCTGTGAAGTTATAGTCACACAGACTGTGGGGGTTGATGGCCCTTGTCACGCACCACTTTTCAACTTTTTGTTGTAATCTAATTTAATGCGTGAGGAGGTGCAAGTAATTAGTTCCCAATTTTACATTCGGCTTACTCTGCAGCAGATGTTAGAGAGCATAGAACACCCTGAGCTAACTTTATGTCCATGTCAGGAGCTCAACCAGATAAGAATGGCTATAATAAGCCTAAAGGCTTCTGTCAGAATTAAGTGGTTTAAGCTAAATGCTAATTTTAGCATGCCAAAATGCTCACAATGAGTTTTTTTTATTCATAAAACCAGTTAAAAGTGCGTTATAGAACTGTTGCCGAGGCATTTATTTGGAACCAGAGGCAAAAATGTCAACCTGCCAGTGCTGTTAGATGGAAAAGTCAAGGATCAAGAGAAGTCGCACTTCCTCCTCTGAGGGCCACAGATGTGAAAATTCAGCAATCTCTCTGTACTAAATTCCAATAATATACCATTCAAGTTCAAATATGTGGGCTACTCCCAAGTGAGCCTTTTACATTTCAATGTCGTCACATCTCTCCCACATGGGATGCTTCACAAAAGGGGGGAGATGGAATGTGAGAATTATGACTGGATGAGAAAAAAAGAGTGAAGCTCTGAAGCCTGTCGCTCCAAACTGTAATAATGACATTAGCAAAGGTTTTACAGCTTTTTTAAACAACTTTGCCCTTTTTTTACTGCTTTTTTAACTTGATCTTTGATGTGTTTTTTTCTAGAAGTGGACCTGTCTGACAACATCTTGGGGGACAGCGGGGGCAGCAGCCATGGCTGGTATGCTAAAGGAGAACGGCACCCTGGTGAGCCTCAACCTGTCAGGAAACCATTTCACAGACCGCTCCGTGAGCCACCTCGGCTCGGCACTGCTCACCAACACCAAGCTGCAGCACCTCGACCTCAGCTACAACACCCGGGAGAGCGGGCAGGTACTGCAGCAGTGTCCACACTGATGGTGGTTTAATGATGAGGTCTGGCTCAAAGGCTGAATTCAGGGATGACTGGTTAACTCCCTGTTAGAATGATTCTGTCTGCTGCTGATGTTTCTCTCACCTGCAGACCGGTTTATTGTCCAGGAGCAGACATTGGAGAGCAGGCCCCCCAGCTTCTCCTTACTTCCCTGCGCAAGACCTCACAGCGGGCCTGGTCCCCGTAGCAAGCATTGATAGCTTAGTTATTGAACAGGTGATTAAACTGATGCAAAGGTAACATGACTTGGACCACACTACTTCTGATTAGTTCCTGCCTGGTTTGAGTTCTCTGGCTTTCTCCACAAACCAAAGATGTAGAAGAATGATTGATTTGCCATAGATGTGAGTGTGGTCAGCGTTGGGTAGTAACAGATTACATGTACCGGCCGTTACATCATTAGAATACAATGAGTGACTGTATTCTCTTACAGTTAGGCCCTGTTCACACTCCATCCAGCTAGTGTAGGATTGAATCCGGATAGCGATACGTTCAGACCTGTTTTCAAATCTGGCTATCACACACTTGTGTCCTGCGCTCAATCCATCTTAATCCGGATTAATCCGGCTTGTTTGTTGTCCTTGCAAACCGGAAGTATCACAAGATACCGCACAAGATGTAATGATTCACTCACTGAGGGAATCCAAGGCGCAGGTTAGATCCAGACATAAAAGAACCAGAACTACCACAAGGGTGGTACAAGGTACAAGGCTGGATGCTTACGATGCATGGTACTTGAGAAGTGGTGCCGAGGTCTGGGGTGAGGCACTTAAATGGTCCACCAGCCGAGAGATGATTGGACAAGAGAGATGAATCAGAGCCCAGCTCCGCCCAACAGATCCTGCGCACACTGGAAGGCAAAGCAAAGGAAAACTAGCAGGGAAACAACAAAAAGGGACCCAACAAGAGCCTGAGAACTCTCACCACATTACACAAGAGGGTGATTCTAGATCTATCCAGATTCGCGTTGTTCAGACTATCCGGATACGGCCCAATCGCAGCGCATCTAGCCGGATAGATTTCCCCAGTGTGAACGGGGTCTTACAGTTACATTGTTGAAATACTTTCACGTGTTTATCCGCTCTGCTGGATGCTCTCTGGTTGCTCTCTGGATGCTCTCTGGATGGACTGTGTTCACATAAATGAATGGATTTTCAGCCTGTGAGCAGTTGCTGCAGAGGTGAATCCAAATTCCTCTTTTTGACCTTTTTAAATGATAATTGAAAATAAAATGAAGCTCTATATAAATTGACCAATTAGTGTAAAGTGTGCAGATTCATTTCTTTTTATGAGCCCTGCTATCTGCTGTTATTGGATTTTTTTTTGGAGAACCGTCCTCACAGAAGAGTTTGCCTTATCTCGGAGCAGTCGTGGGACAGCAGGCAGCAGCAGACTGTGGCATTCAAAGGTCAGGAACATTTCGCCTTCATTAAAACCTCTTTCAATTATCATGTGGATGAGCTGCGCGGCAGGCGCCTTGTGGAAGGATGGCAGCAGAGCAGGATGCTAAGCAGTTGATATAGGTAATTGAAAATAAATCAGCCTGTGGGAGAGAGGGGGGGGGCAACACCACTGTGTCTTGTTGCTGTGTTTGCAGCTGTGATTCCCCACATGTGCAGTTTGTGTGTATTCTGAAAATATCAAAGGAGATCCTTGTGTGTTTTGAGAGCGCTCTTCCATGTAGTAGGTGCCTGAGAGAAAGCAAAGCAATCAAACACAGACATTCATGCTGCGCTCGGTCTTATTGCTTTTTCAATCAAGCACACAGTCCTGGGTGAAGTTTCTGTGATTCTGAATGTCGTGCACTTTTCATCCACTGAGGTGATGATGGCCATTTTGCTCTTTGGGATCTCTGCCTCCATACTTCTCACTCTGTGCTGCTTTTACGTAATGAAACACACAGTGTGAAGAACTTCTGAGCCTTCTCACAGCCACTAGTATCAAAGTGCATTTATACCCAAACCAAAAAAAAGTCATTTTTCAGGCTCATTTTATCCAAAAAGGACATTAAGAAAAACCCTGCACCTTGTTTTTCTCCAGTGTCAGTCAAGGCTATGCAGATATACACTTTTCACAGTTTCACACAGTCTTTATATTTGTCTTATATCAATAAAAAAACTGGTTATGTTTTCTGACTTGCATACAATCGGGCAATCTTTCCATAAATTTGCGATGGAGATTGTGTGGAAATACGAGCACACAGCCGAGCAGCAGGGGTCTCATCAGAAACGTCAGGTTGTGTTTACAGATGTGATGAAACCTTCCAAAGATATTCAACAGAAAAGAAGGGGTGCCCCCTCTCAGACCTATTTCCTGTCTCTGTAAACTCTTCATCAAACGGCTCCAACATGCCGGCTGCACTCTGACGCTTCGCTGTGATGATAAAAAACATGTCGTTTATTAAAATATATCAGACCCATGGACCAAGGCAGTCTGTTTACTGCAGTATTTTGACTAAAAACAGCCTCTGAACTGCATTGGATACAAAGTTGTCTACATTGATCATTGATCATTTAATCACAGCACTGCTTTTGTTTCCCATCCTAAGGGCAATGCCTGGGAGACTCCCTGTCAGAGAGCTTGGGGCTGAGATCACTAAGCCTGGCCTGGAACTGTATTCGAGGGAGAGGAGCGGAGCTGCTGGCCAATGGCCTCGAGGTAATGCTCCTTTTAAATTATTATATCCGCTCCACACTTCTTCTCATGTGCCATGTGATGTTTTCTGATTTCCCCTGCAGCCATAAAATGTTTTATACGACTTCCTACATATGCACGTCCGGTGCTCAGGACCTGTAAACAAACTTTGATGTTAGCTCCTTTTAAGATTACCTGTCATTGGAAATAAGAAGAACAGACGTGTGCACCTGGGATGACAAAAGAAGATCATAATGCTGATTTAAATGTGGAAACTTCCTCTTAGGATTAATAATATGCTAACTGTTGTGAAGCAGCTGCCAGGTCGGGTATTCATCAGGTTTCTCACAGCAGGAGACACACTGCAGATCCGGTGGACCCTGGTCGGTATGAGCTCCACTGACTGCTCTGACTGCTTCACCTCCTGACAGGCTTATTGCTGCTCCCTCTGTTTCTTCAGTGTGATCTTGCCGGGGAAATGATCTGTTTAAAATCATTTTGTGTTGTAGGGAAATGTTTTCCTCAGAAAGGTGGATCTGTCCTTTAATGGATTTGGAAAAGAGGGAGCCATCGCCGTGGGACGGGCTCTTAAGGAGAACTGTGTTTTGGAGGAGCTGAATGTGAGGTATGAGTTATCTGTGATCAGATTAGTAAACAGAAAATCAGTTTAAAAGGGGCAGAGGCTGAACTTAAATCTTAAGTGGTGAAGTGGTGAAGCGTCGCTTTAAAAACAACCTTCAAATAAATGCACTTTCTTCTGAAGCTTGCTTCACAACTTTGGATGCGTTTTGTCTGCGACACGGATGAATAATACCATTAAAACAAATAACACTTTGAGATTGCTTCCCTCACACTCCAACACACTTTTTCTTTTTTTTTTGGTTGTTGTTGTGTTTTTTCTCTTTCTCGCCACAGTAACAACCGAATCCCCCCTGTAGGAGCCATCCACATCGCCATGGGCCTCAAAGTAAACAAGACAATCAAATCCCTCAATGTAAGCTGCTGAAAGGAGATTGGATCCAGCTTCAAAAAGCAATGGGGGGCATCAGCGGATAAAATAGGATAAATAAATGGATCACTGTACTTTGTTCTAATGTCGGTGCCCGGGATGAATTGTCAGGAGCTCGTCTCAGCTGAAGTTATGGTGGAGACAGTGAAGTTTAAGTCTGAAAAAATGGGTTTTATTTCATCATATTTTATATCTTATAGTTGTCATGTGTGTCTCAGATTGGGAGGAACCCAATCCAGAATGCTGGGTGCTATGGGATCCTTCAGTCCTTACAGGAAAACCCAGAATCAGCTGTGGAAGTGCTGGATTTCTTTGTAAGTTTCACCTTTTTTTATAAACTTATCCACTCACCACTCACTCCTCTGTGTATCCACCCCTATCTCTCTCACTCTCTCTCTCTCTCTCTAGGACATCACAGTGAATCAGGATTTTGACGACTTGTATACATCTGTGAAAGAAATATTCCCCGCGCTCAGAGTAAATCATGGGGGCCGAATTGGCACATTCAGAAAAGCGAAAGCATGAAAAGTGTGACTGTAATTGCTCTATACTTTGATGATGCCAGCAAGGATGGAAGAAATCTTATCAAAGCACTGTGGACGTTTCCATCAACAGATGAACCAAAGCATGGATGCCTGCACAAGTGGCATTTTTAATTTAAAGAGCATGAGAGCACATCCTCATGAATAACTTGTACTTAGAATAAATCAAACTTGTTAAATACCCAATCAATTGAAAATAAAGGTAATTCAGAGGGAGACTGCTCATGTTCTGAAAGAAACAGCATGTGTGCGCTGCGTGAAATAAAGTCATCATAAAGTCACTGAAAGTGGCCGCACAATGCAGGTATTGAGTATGAATCTTTTCAGATATGATCTGATTTCATGTTATATAATGTCAGTGGGTAGAATGGTGGCGAGGATCAGAGAGCACTGCATTGTGTATGAGAAGAAGTGAAAGTGGGTTGCACAAAAAGGATTTAAGTACTGCGTGACTGGTCTAATAGAAAAAAAAGAAAAGAAAAAAAACAGTCCACTATTAGATAAGAGACTTGTTTACTGCAGCGGGACAGCTCAGATGTGTTGAACTGTCATTTGGATGCATGCGTCTCTCCCCAACACACACATAATCTCCAATACAGCCAAAATATCTCAGTTTAGATTCAGTGTAAGGAGTATCAGATCCAGTATTATGGTATAGGAAGGTGAAAACACACATGAGCTCTAATGTATAAATGAGTTTTTAATTTGGAGTTTAAAAGTTAAACTGCATGTGAGAAGTTTGGAAGGAGCTGCTAACAACTCTGAGTCTGCACATTGCTCTAGACTGCTGGTTTAATCTTTGTGTAATTTAGCTTCTAAAGCTGTTAAATAATAATAATACATAAACTTATATAGCGCTTCTCTAGGACACTCAAAGACGCTTTACAGACGCATTATTCATTCACTGTGCACTGGAGGCAATGTGGGTAAAGTGCTTCCCCAAGGACACACAACAATGACCAGGGCAGAGCTGGGATCAACCGCCAACCTTCCGATTATTGGACAACCCTGCTTTACCACTGTTAAATAAATGTAGGCACACTAAATAAATTGTCACTTGCTGTGCTACATCGAACTGAACAAATATTCTGGCCTGAATATTTGTTCAGTTGGGTGAAAACCAGGAATCCTAACCGCTAGACCATATGGGATTTACATAGAACATATATGTAATATTCAAGTAAAGTATGCCCCAAAATTGTACTTAAGTACGGCAAATGTGCTTATTTATGCACAGAAAACCTAAAAAGAGACTCAAAATGTGTGTATATATATATATATATATATACTAACGTAAATCAGAATCAGAATCATGTTTATTGCCATGTACTTTTACTAGGAATTTGCCTTAGTGATTGGTGCATACATAAAAACATATAATTAACATGAAATAAGATATAACTAAGATAAAATTAAGGTAAATAAACTAAAAGTAAGGCTAAATTGACATGGCATAACAGACATACAATGAACAGAACATAAAATGAGTGGCGGTTGTAATGGCAAACATAGACCCTTATATGAACGAGTGGAACAGTGTAATAATGTAGTAATGTAACAGGTACCACATGGGTCGGTGAGGTGGTACTAGTGTACAAGTAGTGCAAGATGTAAAAATGTAATTATATAATTTATATAATGATATGTATTTCAGTATGATTAATATAATTATGCTTTGGTGATAACTGTTGAAGGATCTTTATTCTTCATATTTAGGCTACATGCAGATAGGTGTTAAACTTTTATAAAAGTATCTTAGTCATGCTGTTTCACCTACAGATTCACAAAGAGCCATGGCTGTCACAAGGAGCATCGCTGACATGATTGTGAAGTTAAAATTTCAAACTTATACCGTTCTGCACTTTTGTTGCAGCTTGATTTACTTAACAAATGTTTCTTGTGTATTATTATTCTGCTAATCACGATAATCTATTTTAAAGGCAAAAGACAAGGCAAAAAAATTATTTATGATCATGAAATTTCAAAGTAAAAGTATTGGTATTGGTATCGGTATCGGCGATACTGGCCCTGTATTTACTTGGTATCGGATTGATACTGACATCTTCAGTATCGCCACCCCTAGTGCCCAGTGATCTCTGCGTCACTGCGTCACTGCGTCACGCTTGTGTTTTAAATGTCCGGCGGGCTAACCTAGCATGCTTACAATGATCAGCCGTCAATCACAGAACAGAAGGGCAGAGAGGTTAAAAATTAACCCAGCAGAGTGTGTTTACGTGTCACAGAAGTTGTTACTTCACAGAGCAACATGTCGAAGACTTGTTCCGTGTGGACTAAAGGAAGCCAGCTGTGCAGGTATTCTGGAATCTGCACCAAAACACCAGGTAACAAGGCTTTTTTTTATTAATATTATTACTATGTATGAAGCGTTAGCTTAGCAACACATTACAGTTAGTACAGCTAGCAGTGTATTTTTGGGTCTGTTTTATCAAAACTATTTGTCTAAATTTCTAACTTTCTAAATAAAGACAACAGATGTTTTCTGCTACATGTTCAGTAAACTCATTTTAACCATTTAAAAAAAACTTGAGTTAACTGTGTTTTTAGTGTGTGAATGGGTGAATTATTTTATTAGCACATGTTCAAATCTGCTTTAATCATTTGCTGGACATCTGAACTTTGGTCCTGTAAGGGTTAACTAACAACTTATTTTGTGCCTCCTCTTCTGGATGCTTGCAAAACAATATAGTTATTATATTATTTATTATATATAATGCTATTTTGGAGACGGTGCCATGGGAAATCCGTTTAATTATAGCTCCCAATATAAAAAACATTGGCCCATGGGGTTATTAAAAGAGAAGTCCCACTGACCTTGAAAGTTTAGAAAAAACTACATAAAGCTTTAGAAAGTGAATGAACAGATTTGGAAGTATGGTATTTAAGTAAATCAAGCACAGTCTCTAATCCATGTGTGGGGATATAGCAGCAGCAGCAGCAGCAGCTGTGGTGTCCATGTCTGTGGCACTGATCATTCTGTGAGAAATCCAGAAATTGAGGGTAATGTGACATTGAAGCAGCTTTGTAAAGGTTTAATAAATAGCTGTGACAGTCCTTGAATTGGATGTGTGGGAACTGTTTAACACCATTATGAATGGCAATATATTTGTATATATATTTAATTGTAGTCTACGTTTATAGTGTTTAATTTCCGTTCTTTTGGCTATAAATAAAATATAAATAAAATGTTGTGATGCAATACTCAATCTTAAAAACACTCATATATTCTGATATAATCAGAATCAGAATTACTTTATTATCCTCGAGGGGAAATTCTTTTTGTTCAGACAAATAGAATTCAAAGATAAATTGAAATATAAAATAGAAATATATATAATAAATGTCTAAATACCTAGATAGCATTTAAATCCCTGAGGTGTATCTAAAGAAGAAGAAACATATTTGCTACTTGTATAAAAACCTTTACATAGTAAAGAGCCTGACATGAATGTACCAGTATGAATGTACAGTGTCTGAGTGACTGTTACAGTTCAGAGTTCAGTAGTTTTGATTGAGACAGGCAGGAATAACTTCCTGTTTCTCTCAGTGGTGCATCGTGGGAGTCGGAGTCTGTTGCTGAACGAGCTCCTGTAGCTGGTCAGCACAGTGTGGAGCAGGTGAGAGGGACAGTCCAGTATGGTCTTTATTTTGGACCACATCCTCCTCTGACACACCTCTGTCAGAGAGTCCAGGTCCTCTCCCACAACATGGCCGGCCTTCCTGATGATTCTGTTGAGTCTGTTGATGTCCCTCACCCTCAGACTGCTGCCCCAGCAGACAACAGCATACATGATGGCACTGGCCACCACAGACTCATAGAACATCCTCAGCGTCGTCCTGCAGATGTTGAAGGACCTCAGCTGCCTCAGAAAGTAGAGGCGACTCTGGCCCTTCCTGTAAACAGTGTCCACGTTTATATAAATTTGAATACGAGTGCTCAGAGTATTTGCCTTTAAAACATCTTTGTGATCTTCATTTTTAAGAACATGATTCATGCTAATAAGAAGCTAGTTTATATTTTATTCACAGTTTCACTCTCACATTTTCGAATTTTTAAGTAGCAAAAATTTCAGCCTTGGTTAAAGGCTGTAGAACTGTTAGGTGAAAACATCGCTCTTGGCTTGTATTCCTCTGTTATACTCACTTTATTTTCTGTGAAAACAGTTTTCTAAAAGTATAGCTTGAGCACATGAGCAATGACTTTGACCATTTAGAATGTTTAATGCTCATTGAACTCTGTCTCATAAATGTATCCACTGCAGAGTGGGTGAAAAGTTGATGCTGCTGCCCACCCACTCACATACTGTATGCATAATTTTCATATCAAAGAATATTAGCATGACTATCTTTTAGCCCATAAGTCACGCACATCTCCCTGTTTCTTTTTGTACTCTTCTGTGATTTTTTTTTTGTCTTTTCTTGGAGCCTTTGTGAAACTTTCTTTCATCTTGTTTTCTGTGTAGGAGGTTTTCAGAGAGCAGCGGACAAAGGCTGGTTCCGGTCCTTATTGTGCACAAAGTCGATGCCAGGAAAGATGCTCACTCCAACCTGCTGTCAAAGAAGGGAGACCAGCAACCTCTACAAAATTCAGTGTAGGCTTTCAGTTTTGTTACTTTTACAAGTTATATTTGTTTCTTTAAGGCTGCCGAGGGCAACATACTATCCATCCATCCATCCATCCATCCATCCATCCATCCGTTTCTGCAGAAATGGCTCATATTATTAAACTGTTTGCCTTAGTGACCTCTGCAAAGAGACGAGCACAATGCTCCGTAAGATAGCTGTGTAGTCATGCACGATTTCTGCTTGAAGCCAGCAACAAGTTATTCTATAATCCTGTGACGATCCTGTTAAGTTTTGTAACCTCAGAAAACGTGTCTGTCGTGATCACCGTGTCTGTTCTCTTGTAGAGAAATCTATCCTCTGTCCCGGACTTTGATCTTTGTTTTGGGCGCCATGTAGGGATTTCAATTTGAACACTCTATCAGCCGTAGCCTATAGCCTATTGTGCACGAATCAGTTTTGTATATAAAGTCTTTGCTGAATGGAGTGTGAAATTACTTTGTTGAAGAATTTGATTGTTGCTTGTATTTAAAAGAAAAACACTTATTTCTGATAAGTTGACTGTCTTTTTTTTTTCCTTTAGTTCACAACGTCAAACCAGAATGCCTGGAAGCATACAACAGTCTAGAGTGAGTCTGTTTGAAAACATTCTCTCCATGCTTTGCCCTCCATTTCTGTGATCTTTTGATAATGATTATTAAGCAGACAGATAAGAATAGATGAGCTTTGTTTCTTCCACTAAAATCTCCCAAGACCGTAGAAGGCTGGAAGAGTAAATATCAGTCAGTAGTAGGACAATGGTGGATGTAGTTGATCATCAAAGTGACGAGACAGCATATCATACCTACACGTACGCAACCTTTATGTTTATTTATGTGTGCTGACTTTAGGGCTGAAGTGCAAAAATGGCTCCATGAAGACAGGGACTACCCATAGTGAGGTGGTCGGAAGCTGGAATACTTGGTATGGAGAGCAGGATCAGCTGGTAAGCAGCAGAAAACAGAAAAAAAGATGTCATCAGTTGCTGTGTGCAGAGACTTGGATTCATTTTAATGTCTCAAGGCCTCATAACATTTAAGTTAATAGTCTGCAGTTTGGGCTGTAAATTCCTTGGCAGAGCGTCACAGAAACCTGTAGACGGACACACGCAGACACTATCACAATGACTCACTGCCAACACTTCTCCATCTACATGTGATTACTTATACGCTATAGTGTACATCAAGAGCGTTCACTGACAACAACAAGTGATTACAGGATGATGGAGGCTCTGCTGCATGTCTCTGTTGTGTGGGGTGGTGTCAGTCTGTAAGCAGTGCTACAGTGACATCTGCTGTTCTCTTTTTGCAGTGCATCTGTGGGAGATACACAGGAGGCTACCCGGCTTTGACTGAATGCCTGCACAAGCTGAAAACTAACAAGGTACGCTGTTTAAATACATGTTGTTGAATGAAGATTCTCAGTCATCCAGGTCATCATACTAGAGAAGATTGAAGCAAGGCGTCTGGACTTGTAGAGTTTTCGCTGCCTTCATACCAAGCAGCTTCATGAAGCTGCTGCTTCAATCTTAAATACATGTTGGCTGCCTGTGCATATTTGTTGTCTAAGGAAGTAAATAGGAAGTGAAGGTGATTGGATTCATTTGTGGCATATTTTCTAGAAGGATTCATGGATCTCTTATG